>NC_055662.1:3537742-4137742 GCF_017976325.1 Chelmon rostratus
TCTCCTCCTTTTCCTGCCTTTCCTCTCTTTCTTCTCCCTCGTCTGTCCTCTCCTTCTCCTCCTTTTCCTGCCTTTTTCTCTCCTTCTTCTCCCTCTTCTGTTCCTCTTTCTCCTCCTTTTCCTGCCTTTTTCTCTCCTTCTTCTCCCTCTTCTGTTCCTCTTTCTCCTCCCTTTTGTCTTTTTCCCTCTCCTGCTTCTCTTGTCTTTCTTTCTCCTTCCTTGCCTTTTCTCTCTCTCTTTCTCCTCCTTTTCCTGCCTTTTTCTCTCCTTCCTCTCCACTCTCTCTTCCGTTCCTCCTTCTCCCTTGCTTCCTGTTTAACGTCTCCATCTTCTCTCTTTCTCTCTCCAACCTCTCTTGCTCCTCTCTCTTGTTCTTTTCTCTCTCCATCCATTTCCTTCCCTCTCCTCCACTCTATACTTTCGACCTTTCCAGGAGGTAGACGGGTTGATGTTAAAATAAAGTGATGTTTGTGGTCTTTCTTCCAAAATTGAATGAAACATTGTCTCTCGTTGTATATCTGCAGACACAAACACACACAACTGTTAGTTCACTGGTAATCACATTGTTTTTTCAAGCAGTAAACTGTCCTTCTCACTGAACTGACTTTCTAACAGAGCTGCACCAAAGAGTTTGAAGCTAAAAGATTCAGTCATAATGTTGACATCAAATTTTAAATTAATTCCCCTCATGAAAAAAATGCACTAAAATATTTTAACATTCACTGAGCATACCAAAGTGGGCATGCATCCAGACCATTAGTGTACTATTTAATGTGTACTTTTAGTGTACTTCAAGTGTGCTAAATGAACTACAACTAATTTTGTACTTGTTACAATTAAATCGAATTTAGTTGTGCAAAAGTCCAACTTAAGTCGTATTAAGTATTCTTGACTGTGCTAAAATTGAACTGTTTTAAGTATTTTTAATATACTGCAAATGCACTAATTATTTTATATTCGCTTATGCGTTCTTAATTTTAAAATACAACTGAATTAGATTTATAATGTAAGTAACTTGTACTTAGTGTACATTGTACATAAAATCTCACAGGAATAGATTACAAATCCATCTACGTTGGGATACTAGTGTATTTTTCCATACTTCTTGAGCATTTCAATACACTGTAAGTTTACTTGAAAACTCCTAAAATGTATCAGAAGTGAGAATTTGAAGTGTACTACTAATTTCTTTGAATTATTGCAATAACAATATACATATATAAGACAACTGTGCTACTAGTGGATTGCAAGTACATCTACAAGTATACATGTATACATATGTATTGCTTGAGCATTCCTAGAACACTTTAAAATGGCATAATCCTAAAATTAGTGTAGAGCCATTTTAATATAAGCAAATGCAAGACACTAATTGATCCAGTAGGTGTCACCATAGACATACATACGAAGACAACGCATGAATCATACGTTGACGTCACCGCCATATTGTGTGAGGCAAAAGCGAACGGTCGGAGAACACACACACACATCATCACCCGTAAATGTATGTATTTCATCAGTGCCCCCCCTACAGATGGACATATGTATATATGTTCATCGATCACTGAATATCAAAATGATAAATGAAAATCAGTTAAATGTAGCTACACGTTCGTGCTCTTTATTCAGAAAACCGACCTGTCACATCTACGTTTCAGGGTCTGGTTATTATAAACACAGATGTTTAATATGAATATTTCAGGATTTATCACAATAACAGTGGTACCTACACTGGTAGCAGTAAATCTCATAAATCATTAGAAATATACACACATCCGTTGGTTTGGTGCTTACCTATGGAGTAATTTATAACATAACATTTATAATCATCACATTAAAAGCTACATACGTTGTGTTTGATGCATGTATCTCTCCTGAATGTATTAGTGCGTGTGAATGGGTAGATAAATGAATTAACTTATTTCACTTTGTAAAAGCCACTTGATAAAGTTCGGTTCATTTCCTTGCATTAGTTTACGGGACAGATCTGCCTCATCCAATATGGCGGACACGCTGACGTATCGCAGCAGGTGTTGCTGGACGGAGGAGCGTTTGACCGCGGTGCCAGGAATGGTAACATGCTGTATTGTATCGTATTGTATTAATCGCTTGGAGTTATGCTCATCAGTCATGGCAACGAAGCTTAAGGGTAAGTAATGAAATACCACGAAGTAAAGAAACAGAAGTCGGACTAATTCATAAACAGACACGGCAGCGTTACAGCAAGCGCGTCAACTATCCTCATTAGCCCGTTCATGCGGCCCCTCAGTGGCCTAAGTTAGGTTAGCCGCTACAATCAAGTTGCGAGAGTATTTTTACATACTTTTTGAACATTTTATGTACATTACATATATTCCACTCTAAGTGTACTTTAAAACTAAGGATGAACAGGATGTAGTGCACATATTTGTTCTCAGATGAAAGTGCAGAAGGACTGCAAACCTTTCGTCTGCAAAGAGCACTACAAACACAGTCCATTTTCACATATGCAAAGTTTACATGTTAAAACTGTGTTGTGCAAGACAAAAAATACATTTGCATGTCCTGATTACAGCACAAGGTGCACATCTGATTGTAAAGGTGTTTAAAATGCAGCTTAAAAAAAGAAAACAGCAATTTCCTAACAGATAGCAGAAGGAAAACAAATGTACTTCTTCCCCAACACAAAGCAGTTCTACTAAACAGAAAAAGTCAAGTTAAAGTCTTTCTACCACAGCTGTGAAGTAGTGGACTTACCTCTCTCTCTCTCAGTCGCAGATCTGACTGTTGCTGAGTGTTGTCATGGAGGCCAACAAACATTCTATTTCAACATTCTAGCATGTTAAAAAAAAAAAAAAAACATCCATTCACTTTGGCAAACCCAAACTTATACTGCCGGCCTGGAAATCAAAGTAGAAACCTTCTGGTCACAAGCGTACATCACTACCCTCGGGTGGCCATCAGTGCTGTTCATTCTGCGGGGCAGCTGGGGTTATTAGCTGTGGTGATTTAGCTACTTCAGAGCTGAAGCACTTTATTTTGCTGCCACATATAGATCTGCTGAGCTTTCCTCAGTCCCTGTGATAGATATCAACCCTGGAGTAGGAGCTTTGTAATACTTTAGTTTTATTTCCATGTCATGCCACAGTCATGTATGTGTATCACCAATACATACCAAACATCAAAAGATATAACAGGACATCTCTCAGTGACAACCCAAACACCAACAAACACAAAACCAACAGGAAGATGCAAGTCACAGCACTATAGAAACATCTGCATTATTTATTTCAGCTCATGTGACTGTGCACAAAATTTCAAATAAATTGTGCAATGAAAAGTTTAGAAAGGGGCTTTTTTTCCCTGATCTTCAATGTTTTGTCCAAGTAACTAATCTTAAATGTTTCACATGAAAATAATTTCATTACTGCTTCATCTGTGTTCGGAAACTTAATCTGTTTTTATGCATTTTCTAAAGAACATGTTTTCCAGCAAAGGTGACAAATGGAAAACCAAATGAAACTCAAGGTTTTGGACCGTTTTGCTGAGTCTGTTGGGTGTTTTTTAGTGTGAGCTCTCACAGACTGAGCTTCACTTTGTGTTGTGTTTTCCTGTTTAACATCATACACAAGAGAAAAATCAGGTGTCACACAATCGCTGGAATACACTGAAGAGAAATGTGTTGTTTTACGTGCACATTGTAGTTGTGGCTTGACATGAAGGATGTGGATGACGTATGAGTGAATGAATGAGTTATATGATGCTCACTGTGAAGCTGCATCAGTCCAGGCCCTCTAGGCTGCCGTACATGCTAGAAGATCAGCTGCCTCCACCTTCCTCCAAATGCTTCAATAGTTAATAGTTTGTTTTGTGTGTTTTTATTCCAGAGCTGCAGTTATACACTACAAGAAAACTAATGAGTACAAAACTGAAGTCATCAGATGATCCAAAAAACTGCAAAAACTAAACCAATCAAAGCATTCAGTACAGTGAATAAACCACACAATGCTGTTTGACTGAAAATAAGATGCTGAGAAAACCAGGATCATGAACAGCTTTAATAGGTGAAGTCTGTCTCCTGATCATGTGAGACAGTCTCAGCATTTTGTTGCCACATTTTCTTGTGGATTAAACTTTGTTTTAAGGTGATTAAACCTACAGACTAAATCTAGTTTTAAAAGCTAATAGAGTGGAATCAGTGCAATCAGAGTAATTACAAAACAACTATTCTGATGAAAGCTGTGGAAAAGTCAACAGAATATCAGAAACTGGAGTTACCACCTTTAATACATTTTGGCTAAACAAAATGCAGCTCAATCCAGCTCAAGTTGTACCAAACTCTGAATTTCAGGTGAAAACAATGATCTCTGTGGACGTGTTTTTACAGTGGGCTGCATGGAAAAGATAAAAGAAGATGAAGTCAACTTTCCAGAATTCATTTCAGACAGTAGAGTCAAATTCACTGTGCTGAAGAACAAAAGGAACAAATAACAATCAATCAGAGCCGCGACGTGTTTTGATGCTCTGCACCTCTGACACTCTGAGTGGAAAGTGTGAAACACTGAAATGAAAACATGATGAAACCTGAAATCACTCATCACAGATGAAAACTGATGTCTGATGACGAATTAGACAACTACACGACAGATTTTGGGAGACGACTGCAGCCAGAAATCAGAGCTGTTTCCAGTGAATGAATGTGTATATTGTCCCTCCCTCCTGCAGGAAACTGGATCCAGAGCTGTGTCAGCGCGTTGCGGATGTGACCATCTCCAGCGTCTTCATCACGAGCGTCCGTGAATCGTCGTCTGCTGCTTCTTCACCTCCTTCCTCCACTTCATCCTCTCCTCTAACCATCAACTCAGGTCCTCATCTCCAAACTACCAATATCTGCAATAAATCACATGGAGACATTTTTGACATCTGTGGGTTTTTGTTAGAGCAAATATTTATTTAAGTTAAACAAAACTGTCAAATTCAAATTTGCCTTATTGGAAAAGTTCATCGATGTGCGCTTGGTTTCATGCAGTTCTGATATTTAGCTACAGTTAGATGCTGACTGATATTGTCGCCACGTAGCGCGATTGAAATGATTCATGTCACTGCGGCTGTGCAGCGTGCGTAAAATGCGCGCCGCACTTGGAGACGCAGATGTGGAAGCTGCTGCTGTGCGATGATAACAAGTCTTTCATAAAGTGAGAGGACAGAAAAGTTTATATAAACAGGTGTGAGCAACAAACAGAACATCATCTGCAAAAACACGGATTAACAGATTACACTGACTGGATTTGTATATCATGAAGATACAAGCTGAGATGTGGGGCTTTCACACAGCATCTCTTTCACGTCTGTAGACCAGAAAAGACGGAACATTTTCAAACTGTGTCAGTGATTCACAGGCAGACGTGAACTTTCAGTGAATAGATAGACAGATAAAAACAACACTACATGTTAATAGACTGTACTGTAGTTTCTGCTTTATTTGTGTGCATAAACAGTGAAACAATGTGTTCGACGTTGCTGAGCATTTCATAAACAACCATGTCATTTTTCTCACATTTTGGGTTCCTGGCACATTTATACTTTGTTAAATTGACGATTGATATGATCAGACTCACAGCAGCAGAGTGGAGCTCAGGCCTCCATCAGCTGAGCTCCTGCAGACTCTCAGGGTTGGTGCTGATGTTCTTCAGAAGCTGTTTTATTGAGTGGGTGTGCTGCTCACTGCTCACATCGTCGAGCTCCTACAATATATGAAAAAGACATTCTCACTGCGTCTGTGTCCACGACTTCTTTTATTACCTGTTTTTGTACAAATGCTGTCAGACCTCTGTCTCCTGACACGACACATATTATTGGGGCTCTGATCAATAGTAGTTTTGATCAGACTTAATTGCTCAGGCCTCGTGCACATCCAGTCAGAGATCAGATTTGACAAATGATTCACAGTCCATACCAGTAAAACCAGTCCAGACCAGTTTCCCTCTGGTGTGCAGCAATTACATTAAAAACAATGAATGCTCAAACTGGTGTGAGCCTTGTATTGACACTCTCATGAGCAGTCACTACAAACCTGCCATGACTGCTTGATAACAGTGAATACAGCATTTCTTAAACCAATACATACTGTGTTCTGTATTATAGGAGCGTCTAATCTTTGCAGCTGCTTAGTGTCGGTGTGTGAAGGTCTGAGAGCAGCCTCTGAGAGGAAGAACATTGTGCTGACACATCAAATGTACCTTCACAGCTGTGAAGTCCTTCCTCAGTTTCTCTTATTGTAGCCACAAGGTGGAAATCTGATGCAAGAAGAATTCAGGTCATGTCAGCTGAGTGCCCCCCTCTACAGAGCTTTACTTTATCATTAGAAGAAATGCTTTAAACATCTGATGCTGAAGCCAGACTTTATCTTCCCTCCTGGCTTGGACCAACAGACTCCTTGGTCTATTGGTGCAACATGTTCCTGACAGACAGCAGGGACCAAAGGTCAGTTTTCTCTTTCCTGTTCAAACAGATTATTTCAGTCTTGAAATCATCTATAGATGCAACAGATAAACTGTAATAGACTGTTGCATTTGGCGATTCACTGCCCTCCAACTCACCTCTTAATCCCTCCACATTCCCAGAGGGGACGGTTCTAGTGCTTGAGGATATTCACAGTTCTGTCTCAGAGGACAGAGGCGCTCAGAGCGTCACGTCTTACAAACTGCTATTGAAATATGTATGACTTTATCACAGAATGTGACGTCTATGTATACAGCTCTGTGCGGCTCAGTCTTGGCATATTCAGTGTTTAAACTTGTATGAGCATGTCTGAGTACCCGTACAGAAGACATGCAGAGGAAATAGAATAAAAGATGCACTCTTGGTTTTATCATAGCGTCTAATAGAACAGATTTCCTTGCAGCTCGTTGATGTTTGATGACTTTGATCTGTGCTGGTTCAAAGTATGAACAGTGAGCTGGGAGGACTTTTTGGTTCAGGAAATGTAAACAAAAAAGTGATTCCTTCCCTGTCGATCTGTAGCAACTAAGTATGTAATTCTGTCTGAAAAAGAGTTCCAGTGTGAAGTATGTGAATCTTTATAATCAATAAAAGAATGCATCATATCCTCACAAAACAAATTGAAAATGTTTCATAAGCTTTGTTTTGCACTGGCATGGTCAGTCTGGAAGAAGACGAGGTGGATGAGTAGCTAGAACTAGTAACTAGTAGCAATCACAATACACAAATTAAGCCTCCAACGTATGACAGCTTTCCACAGACACATGATGGCAGCTGGAGGTCAGCTTGGTGGGTCAAGGTCCACACAAGTAAATGCAAAGTAGAGAAGTGTAGTTACCGGACTGCCTCCACTTTCAGCTCCATCTGTGCTGGTACAACAGCAGAAAGCTCCAGCACCTCTCGAGCGGCAGGCACGGGTGGCTTGGTTCCTCTGTGGAAATAATAATGCTCATTAGAAAATCTCAACAGAAAACACAAATTGCATTAAAACCTGTCATTGTCGTTTTGGGGTGAATATTTTTTCCTAACATTCATGAAAACTAAATTTCCACTTTAACCGAGCTGAAGGAAACATTTTATGCGTCGTAATCTTTGGTGAAGTATCAGAATCATTCATGGGTTTCGCTGCCTGTGTGGGAAGGCTGAGAGTGCAGGGCTGCTTGTTGCTCACAGGCTGGAGAGAAGGAAGGAAGCAGAGGGCATCCTCTTCCAGCTCCAGCTGAGGCATCGCTGCTCTTCTAAGCCACAACTTTGTCTGAGGGGACAAACCTCGGCCATGGAAACTGGAACAGGCCAGAGTTGCATGTCAGTTTTTCAGCACTGATAATGGTTGGAATTAATTCTGTAACAATGATAGCTCCAAAACGACTAGGGGACCCTTTATTATGGCAATGAGAGATCCTGTTGTTTGTTTTTAATTTTGACTGTATGTCAGTCAATACACTGGATGCTCACCGACCTGCTGCCACTGCCCATGACCTCCTCAGGTTGGCTGAAGTCCTCTCTTCTGCTGATGACACCTAATGGGGCACCTTGCAGCTTCACACCTCCCAGATCACCAGCTGCTCTTCTTCGTGCGACACAATTGAGCGTCTCTGCTGTCATGGCTCTTCTGCACGTAACATACCAACAGTATAACAACACAATAACATGGGTTAAACCTGTATCAGCAGTTACCTGAATGGATCACCGCATGTCAGCCCACTGAGGTTTGCTAATGGCCGTCTGACCTTGGTCGAGCTGGGGATCACTCACTGACTGCCTTCTGGGAGGGAAACTTAATCTAATTGATTGATTTTTAATTAATATTTGATTGATATTCTTTCTCATACAGAGGAGGCGATTTTATGTGAGAATGCTTTGTTTAATGAAATATGTAATACATCTGGAACAATGATAGCTCCAAAACGAGCTCGAGGAAATGATGCTTTGAATTTCCGCTGCAAAAGTTCTGAACAATGCATCTGTTTCTTTGTACCACAAGAGGGAGCCAAAGCTGCATGGACAAACAAAAAGTACCGTTTGCATTTTGTAACAGAAAACAGGAAACTGAAACTACTCAGCATGCATGATGTGAAATGAGGAGCATCACTCAGTGCTCTCATCACTGTAGTGATGCATTTTAAGGGAGACTTTGATATTTTTCACCTGAACCCTATTTTCCCATGTTTTTGCTTTTTTGGAATTGGTCCAGCATTGAGCGCTGCAGCTGGCAGCTGCAATGTGTTCTAAATGCGGTGAAATAAACCCTTAATTCACAGAGTTAGATGTGAAAATCTTGGGGAAAGACCAAGAGGGAGGTCTGATATCAGAGCCAAAATATTTTCTCATCTAACTTGATCAATTCAGGGTTTATTTTGCTCAAACTGAGCAGCTGATTGTTGGAACAGTGGAAAGAATAACTAAAGTGGTTTTGATAAGGTTTGAGTTTGTTTCTGTGGAGCTTGAAGCTTGAAGTGTCACAATGATCTGCACAGTAAGATTCCTGTTTTTGTCAATAAAGTCTGGTGGTTTTGAGGACAGAAAAATGGAAACTCGATTTTGTGACTCCTGTCAGTCATGTTGTGCTTTCAGTGCAGCATGGCAGCCCACTTCTCAGTGTAAACAATCAAGTCTAATACATTAATTTCACACTACACCCCCTCCTGGAGAAACTTAGACATTGCACAATTTTGTTTTCACATAACATACAGTAAACTGACACAGCAGTGTTTGTATTGTCACCTTTTAGTCTGGCTTTTAATTTAGTCAGTATTTTTGATTTCATTAATATATTTATTTACACTGTGAACTGTATACAAATATACACACACACACATATATATATATACATATATATACATACATATATATATATGATATAAGAAGAACAAGAAGGTATCAGTGTAAGGATCCTTTCCATGATGTTGTCAGGCTCTTAGAATAACAATCTGAGCCTGTCAGTGGAAAAATCACACACCTTTAGTAGACGTACATTGACGTTCCGTAGCTGCCGCCTCCTGCACTCTCATTCAACACTGAAAAAACTTCAGGATGTGTCTTCCAGGATGTGTGGACTCCGACAACAACTGGAAACTCGGCGCGCACAACCTCACTTTCATCAACTGAAAAAGAAATGTAGATCGAGCTGAAACGGGGCATAATTCAAGGACAAGGACATTATTTTATTAATTCTGTGAACATTTTAAACCTTTTTTCAAATACATTTATATTGAAATAATAGACAAGGAGTATGTGTCTTCTTGTATTGCTTTTCCCTCTTATTGGACGTAATGCACAAAAATAGACTGAACCTATGTGTTTGGTTTTTTTCAAAAAGAATAATCGAACATCATTTTTGGCCGATTTTGACAGTCCTCGTGTACAGTGTACCGATGTAAAGACTTAGCATCATCCTCATCTTGCTGATCTAACAGTCAATAATTATGCAACAGCAATGATGTAATTAATGGAGCAAAGAAAATGGCCTGAGTGGTGTGGAAGTGTTTTTCCATTTTGCCAATGAGCTCACTACACAACGTTAGTCCTTGACACAGAACTGCCTCAATCCTGAGTGAGGAGCAACAAATGAGTGAATTGTTTCAAGGTCTCCACCAGAGATCAAAAGAGGCAAAGGACAAGTGAGAGCTGTCTACCTATAACATTAGTAGTACGGCCTCAAAATGCATTCAACTCCATCTGCCAAAACTAACACCGCCCTGGTGAGAGGTAGAGATGTAAACCTCAAGCCTAATGTTGTCTTATAAAATACATACAGATCTACTGTATTTAGGATGAAAAGCTGGTTACTTTATATGTCAAACTGTCCCAAATATTTAACACATAGCTAAGTTTTATTCTTGTAATAGTTTACTGATGTGCAGCTGCGGTAAAAGAGGAAACATGTTGGTGTTGGGGAAGGAAAAGAGAAACAGTGTTCATGAGACTGCATGGCTAATAAGCTAGCTATGCTTAAAGAAGTGACGTTAGCCGAACACAATATCAGCTAGCTATCTATTATGTGGTTGTCTGACTCAAAGATAACATTAATTAGCTAGACATTATGACAGCTTATTTCACCAGCTTGCCCCTACCATAATCAAAGCACTTTTATTTATCCGTTCACCGACTAGTTCACTTCATTTTCTACAGACATAAACAACTGCTTGCTAGCATAGCACCACAGTTAACCTAGCGTTAGCTAAAGCTAACAGGAACCTAGCTACCTAACTAGCATGTTAGTTCTGAACATCACATGACAACTCACTTATACCCAAGGGATGTGTCTTCACCCTGGCATAGTGTCTGAAATCCCAACTGAGTGAATGCAACAGAAAGAGATGATTGATAATATCTTCTCTTGACTACTCTTATTTGGTTTACCGAACCTGTCAATCTTTTAGCTGTATTTACATCATGCCATTGTTTTGTCGCCCTCTGGTGGTTACCACCTGTGTACCTCAGGCATACAGGTGTTGGAACAGCTGAGCAACCTCAATCATGAGATGTACCAAAGTGTTGCAAATGTGCAAGTGTACATAATTATCAATGATGATTAATTTTTAATATCAGTGACCTACATGTCCCCTAATTGACATAAAAAAACAGAACTGATTTTAATGCAAACTCATGAGGTGCATCCCAGGTTGGCTCCTTTGGAATTACTCACAATAATAAAATTATTCAATCTTGATATTGTTAAGTAATGCAACCAGATAACAGATAACAAACCCCAGTAAAACAGAATACTATATAATGAAACTGCATTGCTACATCTGCTCAATCAATTTTCAAACACTTAAATTTGCATTTGGCCTTTTGATTGGTTATTCACAAATCATTTATCATCACACATTAATTATGCCTCTGATCTATGTGGGATATAACGGTTTCACTGTCACCACATGAAGTACTCAGATATTTGCGTGCAATACTCTGTAAGTCAGTATTTGCTGTGTTGACTTTCAAATCTTTCACGAATTGTCTCACTTCACTACAATAAGCATTCCTCCTCCTCAAGGTCATCTACTGACATGCACATAGATCTGTCTCTCTTTCTTATTTAAAAACATTTATTAATACGAATGCTGAAGGAGGCAGATGAACATTCTCAAAAGTCCAGAAGTCCACAGAGCTTTGGTTTTCAGGTCACCGGTCAGACATATTGGCAATTTGTCTTCGAGTCTTTTGAAATAATCACTAAAATGCTCCCAGAGGTGTTGAGGTGATGACTCTGTGCTCACATCTGCTCTCTGGAGGATTAAATGACTCACTGCTCCAGAAAGGAACCATTCCTTTGCTCCTGTTATATCACTGTTTTTGTGGAGTGACCAGATGGGATAATGTGTTTCACTGCTGTCAGATAAACTCTCCTGCAGTCAACTTTTAACAACATGACGGACAGCAGTTATTAACAGTGAGATATTTTTAGATTGATGGGTTTGCCTTTTTTCTATTTTTATAAAGTCAGTCTTCAGTGGAGTCATTTCATCATTCAGTGCTTGGAGGACAACATCACATAAACAAACTGAGAAATGATGTTAGTTTAAAGGGATGTGATGCCATCTAGTGACACACACAGGTAACTGCCACAGATATGAGCATCACACTGACCCTCCATCATGAATATAAGCCCTGTCCCCAAAAGCCAAAGACCAGACCAACATTTGAACAGCAGGAGTCACCAGATCATGTGTGAAGCTACAGTAATTGTGTCACTGTAGAAACACTCACTTATATTAAACGTATACTGACTCATGACTCACTGTATGGGGCTCTGAATAAATGCCTCAGCAAATGGAAATGTAAAATAGTGCAGCTGACAGCTTGACAGGAGGGAGGTTAGTTTCATCCTAATTAGAGAAAGGCTTTGTTTCAGATTCATGGGGGTAATCAGCTATCAGTACGTTTTTGCCTGATGAGAATAAAAGTCTCGAGCCAGAGGAGTCTGTGACCTTGTGCTTTGACTCCCAGCAGGTATTTTTTTCTCATCAGTGATGTTCCTTTGAGCAAGGCACTTACACCACTAGTGTTCAGTGTGGCGGCTCAGCAGCAGAGGTATGTGGCAGTCTGCAGGCGTGATTTGAATCAGGTTCAGCATGCTTGCTCAGCAAACACAACTCCATAGATAAATAAAGCTGAAGAAACTTTGAAAACCCTGTTCCCCGTTAGCAATGAGTCAGCCTCGCCCACATCACTGAAACTGACAAATTGCCTCTTTCTAAAGTGCATTCTGTTCTTTTTTTTTTGATGCATAAAAAAACAAGAACACACGATTATCCTCAAAGCAGTATGATTTGTTTCTGAAATATTAAAATCAAATGCACCATGTGCTTAATCGGGCTTTCAAAAGCACCGGGAGCGTTCAACTTAAGGGCCTTTTGATATGTGGACAATAAAACCCTGTGATAGTCCGACTACAGATGCCACTAACGATACCTAAATCTGTTCCAAGATAAATCATAATAAAGAGCTCTACATTAACAGTTACTATTGCTACTACTCATTACTATTTTATTGTTTATATAGCAGGGACAATGCACCGTCTATTGTCCCAGGTACAGCTGATACTGGACGGGGTCTGACAGAGTCCTCCAGGGCCAAGAGGGAGAGAAGAGCTTTGGTATCTACTATTGGGACCTGATAGATCGCACTAGCTCCATGTCAAAGTAGAACATGTACCAATAAAGTTTCAGCTAAATAAATACCTTTTAAAGGTCCAGTGTGTCAGATTTAGCAGAATCTATCAGAGAGGTTACCGATTGCAGCCATGTGAATACCCCTTGCCTCAACCCTCCCTTTCCAAGCAACATCAGTTGCCATGAAACTCGAAAAACATGAAAGGCCCCCTCTAGAGCCAAGGTTTGGTTTGTCCTTTCTGGGCTACTGATTGCACACTAATGGAAACATAAAAATGATTATTATGCTCCATATCTGCAAATAGATGGCCCTGAATCCACACTGGGCCTTTGACTCTGTCCAGTGGACTCTGACCAACATTGGCAGTTCTGCTACAGTGAGGAGTCACATGTGACTGGCTTTGACTCAGTTTTCTAAAGCTAAGAGTGACGGTGCAGCCCTGCTGTGAGTCTGCTTCAACTCTTTTTAACATCAGAGTGGGAGCTGCTCATAGCAGCTGTGTTAAGAAAGAGAAACGCCACGAAACACTGATTGATACAGAACCTAAAGGCCTTTTGTTGCTGTGGCCATGACGTAGAAAATCTGGATTTACTTTATTGCGTCCACATGAACGTGTGTAACCGAACACTTCTGCAAATGGTCTTAATCTGATGTTTTTTGTTTTTTACAAAATGACACGACCTCTTTCTTTGTTGAGTTTTGAAGACTTATTCTTACTTTCTGAGACAAAACCTCTTAGAGAATTTCTTTTTCTGCACTGTGAAAAAAACAACACCCAAGCTGTGAGTGAGTTTTGCTTTCTATTTTAGACGTTACTCTCAGATCATTCTTTTCCTCACGATCACACTTTCCATCCCTGACATTTCCATTTAGATTCGACACTTTGGCTACACTGATGCAGAGCTTGATTTTCAAGTGTGACCTTATCACAAACCAAAATGACCAAACCAAATAATAGTTCATCCAAATAAGATTTGATTGATTGTGTGTGGTTTGTTACTGAAACTATTCATCTGTGGCTCTGAGTAAACAAAGGTTGATACATACATGCATTGAGATAGTGTATAATTGAGATAAATGGGTTTAAGATAGCATAAGAAACTGCTTGTCTTCTGTAGCGAGCTGGTACGAGTAGCTTGTTTAACAGTCAGCAGATTTCTGGGACCAGGTACATCTAAAACAAATGTGTTGTTCTGTTATGCTCATGTGTTACATTTTGATGTCATGATGAAATTACCTGTTTGCTGCCGAGCTCCTTGCCTGATTGTGTCACTTTATTAAGGTCATGTTTGTGACTCTTCAATGTGCTGCCAAGAAAACAAGATAAACAACGTTTATCTCCCCCCTGGCCAGTGAAGAGGGACGATCTCCACCTGCCTGCCTTCAGCAGCAATCTACATCTAGAGGACAGACGCTTCACTTCAACTGGCTGACTGATAACATTATGCCAGTTCATGTCAGAGGCACAGCTGGGCTCCAAATTGACATCAGAGTCATACTAGTCACATGTAACGCTGCATGTCTGGATAAGGCCTAAAGGGTTGCTTTTGGCAGTCTGTTCAGACATTTAAACATCTGAAAATGATTGATGTGTTGGTGTAATTACAGGTCATAATGTAAAACTTGATGGCAGCCTGCCTCGTCCCTGTGAAAGGACATGTTTACTTCATTTTTTGGTTTCATGAAGGTCATTACAGCCCAATTAAAAGGCGTCCAGGGCTTGTGTGTAAAGTCTAAAGTCACATGGACTCACATGAGGCTTGTTTGATGGACAGTCTTATTAACCTGACATCCAAACAGGCCACTTGGGATTTTGACAGCAGGGGGGATCAAAACAAGTTTTGCATTTGAGGTTTTCCTGTAATTGGTTCAAATTACACTTTTACTTCTGACAAACCTGGATGCACCAGAGTTCAACTGTCTACAAACTCAATGGTTGAGAGTTAGAACAGATTCCATACATATGTGATGCCTGGAAACACCACAGGCTTGGATGGATCACTGAAGGGGCCCGCTGAGTGCTGGCCCAGGGCCCGAACCTCTGTTTGAAGCTCCTGTCACGGCCACGGCTGTGCCTGCAGTTATTTCCCTCTTCCCCTGATTCTCCTGTGCTCCCGTTTTCTGGCTCTCTGTGTGTATGTGGTGTGGGCGTGGTTTCCCTTCTGACTCCAGATTCACCTGCCATCCATCAGCTCAACACCTTTTCAGTAGTGTCATGATCCGTGCTTGGCACGCCTGTTTTTTGTTGATTCTTCTTTTGTGTTGTCATAGTCTGTTTTTGACATGTCCTGTTTTATTTTGAAGGTTCTTGTTATGTTGCTTCTTTTGCTTTACTTCCTGTGTTTTCCCACCTTTGTAATTGTCTGATTGGTTTCACCCATGTGTCATTAGTTGTCCTCCCTGGTGTATTTAAGCCTGTGTCTCTCCCTCAGTCTTTGTCAGGTCGTTGTCTGTGAATCCTTGCTATGCCCTTTACCTTGTGAGGGTTCTTCCTGTTGTTGTCTCTTTTCATGTCCATGGCTCGTTTCATGTCATTGTTCCTTTAGTTGTAGTTGTGAGTGTTGTCTGTGTTACCTTCTCATGCCATGTATCTTGTGTTTTTCCTCGTCTTCTCTTTATTCTCTGGCGTTGCCACATATCACGTAAATGTTTGTTCAGCGTCTTTTGTCTTGTCTGTGTTTGTTAGCCATGCCATGCCCAGTTTGGTGTGTGTGTTTTTTTTTTTTTTTTTTTTTTTTTTTTAGTATTGACTTTATTCCCATGCCATGCCAAGTTTCATGTGTTTCTTCAGTGTTGTCTAAGTCTATAGCCAAGCCACGTTCCTTGTGTTTTTTTTCTCCTAGTCTTGTCTGTATTCTCTCGCCTCGCATCATGAAAATGTTTGTCCTGCGTCCTCTAGTGTTGTCTATATTCCCATGCCATGTCCTGTTCCATGTAAGTGTTTCTTGTGTGTTGTCTTAGTCCTTAGCCACGCCACAATCCTTGTCAGTGTTCTTCTATTGTGTCTTTGTCCATGAACCACGCCACGTTCTTTGTCAGTGTTGTGTTGTCTTGTCCTGTCTTATGCCCCTCTACCCATGTGAGTTTTTTTCCTTAGTTTTGGATTGTGGTTACCTTTAGTTAAATTTATTAAATTGAACCAGCTCCCCCTCGTGTCTGCATCTGAGTTCAATCTTAGTTCTCCTGAAACCCCACTTCCTGACAAGCAGCTCAATGTGGGCTCATCTCCCACTCGTCACCAGATCATTGCTTTGGTTACGATGGTAGACGTGCTCCAGGCCTCTCTGGTGAAAAATCTGTTGTTTGTGCTCTAATCCTGGATTGTACCAACTGTCTTTTCCTTGTGCTCAGGATCATGCCTCGTCTGCCTGCCTACTCACTTGCCTGCTACCTGCTTGCCTTCTAATCCTCGTGTAATTCCAGCCTGCCCACACTATTTGCCATCACTCCTCGACACCAAGCCATCTTCTCCCAGCAGACTTTCTTAAACCTCATCTTATCTCCCGAGTCTGTGTCCAGCGCTTGGTTCCTTCCTGCAACACTGTAACAGAACCATCTGGACAAACATCGACTCAGCAGAAACAGACAGCCCCACAGTGTTGCTTGTCTTTTTCCTGACACGACTTGCATGCACGCAGGATGTTCTTCATGAAGATGCAAACTTCCCGAGGCACCTCACTCATTTCTGAAAGCAGGACCTGACTTAGTGGCACATTTATGGTGACAGTGTTATGTTAACTCTCCTCTGCATCTTGTTCCTCCTGATCGTGTCACTCCAGTCTCCTGACCACCTTGGCCCCTGGTTCCCATTCATCTACCTGAGCCTCAGTCCCTGGTTCCTAGCATCCAGTCCACAAGCTAACAACCTGTGCCTTGGTCTGCCAGCATCCCACCTGCTTGCTTCCAGTCTGCACCTTGGCCTGCTAGCATCCAGTCTGCTAGCCGCCAGTCGGATTCCTGGCCTCCCACCTGCTAGTCTGGAGCCTGCACCCCTGCTTGCTTGTTCCTAGCCGACTTCCCGGTCTGCGAACAACCAACCCTCACTTCAAGCCTGCGCTCCGGTCAATTAGGCACGGGTTGGTGAGCCTGCAAGCCTTTCCTGTCCTGAGTTGGCTAGTCCGCTACTTGTCAGTCCTGCATTTCCTGAGTCCTGATTTTTACAGAGTCCCATGGAGACCACAGAAGACATAGTGGTCATTTTGACTTGTGATGCCATGATTCAAGATCGTCTTTATTGTCACTGAGCATAACATGTCAATGAACTTTGCATTGAAACCCCCATGTTAGAAACAATAAAGATACTAGAATAAAATAAACTAACATGCAGATAAAAATATACATAAATGCAATAAAAATATGAGAAATAATATACTAAGACAATAAGAATATACTGACGTCCCAGCTGTCCAGTGCCACAGAGCTGCCACCAGCCCTCTCAGCTTCCTAGTCCTGCTCCTGGTTCCCAGTCGGCGGCCAGGCTAACACCAATTACTGCTGACCTGCAGTGGGCCCCTGTCCCTGAACTGCAGCAGTGCCTAATTTCACAACTGAAAATATCTTGCAGAATTTCTCAAAGAGCAAGCTCAAGGGGTTTGTTGCAGCCGCAACAAGTTTACCAAGCAGGCAAATCAATCATCTGGCAAAGACTGGGGAGGAGAGAAGGTATCTATCCTGTAGCATCTGATCAGTGGATGAGCTGCAGCTGTGACAGCTGATGGCAAAGAGAGAGACAGGTGAGGATGATCAGCGTGGATGAGGAAACGCCCATGCCAGACACACACACACACACATACACATGAAAAGACAACATAAAACAGGACTGACATGACACAGAGAGGAAGAGGCAGAAACAAAGGGAAAACACAAGGAAGAGGAAGGCAGCAAGCCCCTAACACCTGCTAACTTCCGGCCTCGTCATCGGCCTCCAGAGCTCTCCTGTCTGCATCAGCAGTGCCCAGGCCCTCCTCCAGCGCAGCTCCGCCTTTTGGTCCTGCCTCCTGGTCGCCCTCCAGACCTCCTCCACCCATCGCGCTTGCTCCCGGGCCGTGCTCCTGAGGTTTCTTGCTTTGCCCCTAAACCCCTGGGCCACCTGCTTGAGGTCTCATCCTCTGCCCCCTCCAGCCATCCATTCTTCAGCTCCCAAGCCAAAAATACAAAAAGACCACAAAGATGCCCAAAATATACTCAGACTAAAAATGACCACAAAGAGACAGAAAATGACCACAAAAAGATGCAAAATAACCACAGAGACAGAAAAGGACTACAAAGAGACACAACCTGTCTATGTAGTTCATTCCACAAATAAGAAACACTTCCATTAACTGTTTACAATTTGCAGCCGATTGATTGGAATTTGTCTTGTCAAGCTTTCTCCTAACCATCTGTCATCATTGCTCCCAAAGCATGTGTAATCCATACCTGTTTAACCCCTCTCATTATAAGACCATCAGACAGGCTCAATGAGACACTGACATGCTGACAGGTCGATTTACATAAGCCCAGAGTACTCACCTCAGAGGCTTTCCACCCTGGAAACGTGACCCATCTGCTCTGACATCCATGCATCTGTTGTATCGTTGGTGTAAATGGGCCAAATTTCCCTGACAGCAGGAGGTCTAGCAGAAACTGGTAGTGGTCACTGCATTCATTTGATATGACAATCATTACTGACTTGTCTGTCAGACTGAGTAGTAGGTAATGGTGAATAAAAGGCCATGGCTGTGGTGGCTAGCATGTGAGGGGGCTGGGATGACAGGCCAAGGGAATTGTGGGAAACAGCACGGGCCCCTCCAGAGCCAGGGGGGACAAACATGCCACAGCTGTTGCTGCCTGGACGATGATGCAAGCAGCCAAAGTCCTGGGAAGCTTTCCCATATGTCCTCACTGTCTTCCAGCATCATCAGCGGTGCTGGACTTTGTCTTTTGATTTGTCTTCAGTGCTAAAATTTGATGAGCTGACGCGACCAGGAAAAGCATCAGCGTGATAGAAAAGCAAATTGTACACGTGAAGAAAAAAATGCACTATTTGTTAAATGGTGTTGCTTCTGAGTGTTTTGAGATGTTCTATTTATAAACGGGTGATTTTTGCTTGTTGGAGGCACCGGCAAAGTGCCACGAGGTTCAGTTCCTGTCAAATTCAAGAGGCATGTGGGAAAAACAGGGATTTTTAAAACAAAGTTTGCTGCATGATTTTTTTTCTCCAAAAAAGGACTGGCTGTGTTTGAGGGCTTTAAAAAATGTCTGTCACAGGGATGCCAACCAGCTCATTCTGACCATCATCACAATACATATAGATGTGCACTGATGAGTAAAAATATAATGTGTGATAATATGTGTGATTTTTGTTATATTAATTCACAGCCACATATCAGAGTGCGACAAACGCTGTTAATAAACCGGAATCATTATTTTGTGATCAGTACATACCCTCATTATCTGTCACTGTGGAAATTAAAGTGTGAGAGGGAACCCTGTGCCCAAATGCACAAATAGCCACGACAGTTTTCGTGCTTTTGTACGCTTGGAGCCCCCTGAATAATCCACTTTAAAGCCGCTGCCCTTAACTCTCTTATTCAGTCAGTAGGCTGTCGGTGCGTCTGAAGTGATGCGTCATGCTCAAATAGGTGCGGTTTGCGCAGCGCAACTTGCAAAAAAGACCACCGTGGTGCACTGAGAAACACTTCGGGAGCAGCTATGTTGAGCTTCTGCAACTTCTTTTCATGTAGCAGTTTTGCAATAGAAGTTGTTTTTCTCTCTGGGGATGGAGCACGCATCTCCCGCACTTCCTCAGACGGATCATTCTTAAACAGGAGCCAGTCAGGATCCCCGGTGAGTTGTTGGTAGCTCTGATGTGGTGCAGCTGCAAGAGCGTCGATGTAAAACCGCTGATCAGGAGCCGAGAGCAGGTCACACATATCCAAATATGCGCGTAATTGGACCGCGCTGGCGAGGCGTCCCTTGCACCCGTACCGAGATAACGTTGTCGTGATGTTCAATACTTCGGGAATTGAGCTCACTTTCAACAAGAAGGAGGATATTTCCGAAGTTATCAATGGCACTCTGCAGCTTCTGTACAACGTCCTCGTCACTATCAGTCCCACAGCCATGTGGAACGAGTCGTGCGGGGAGCAGCTGCTGGATTTCGGGCGCCCAGAGAAGATCATTATCGGGGTGATGCTGGCGATAATCACAGCGGTCACCGTCATGGGAAACACGCTGGTGGTGATTGCGGTGTGCGTGGTGAAGAAACTGAGGCAACCTTCAAACTACCTTCTGGTATCTCTGGCAGTGGCGGACCTGTCAGTGGCCATAGTTGTGATGCCGTTTGTTATAGTGACAGACCTCACCGGGGGCAAGTGGCTTTTTGGAGAGGTGTTCTGTAACATCTTCATCGGCATGGATGTAATGTGCTGCACTGCTTCAATCATGACCCTGTGTGTGATCAGCGTCGATAGGTAAGTTTCCAAAGTTAGCAACTAAAGCTGCTTTGATATTGCTTTTCAGTGGCACCAAAATTACGCATGCAGTGCGTTTAAAATGACGTGGAGAAACATGCTGTCTGTGGCCTTTTATAAGCTGCTACTTAAGCACATTGAGGGCACGAACAGATCAAGTGCCAGATGAAGTAATGGACACATCAAATTGGGCGTTTTTGCGCCCGAGAATGACATTTAATGCCGAATCAAGATCAACCATTCCTCTGAATAATGATCCGACATCTGTGCGGCTGAAATCACTGAACCAGAAAATTAATACGCAGACTGTGATTAATTTATAGCTCCCTTATTCATTTTCATGCCGGAACCATGGGCAGTGGTTCCTGTAATTACGCATTTTGGATCAATACAGCAGTACCATAAAGCTGCTATGACTGTGATAGATTTTTCACCATCGTCCTTCATCTGTGTTCAGGGCGCACAGGGCGCACCTGCTCTCTGTTATTACGCCCCCTTAACAATCAAGTCAAAGCAAAGCTTTGCTGCAAGCTGCAGAAATTCACTTTACACAAACAGTGCATTCTGTAAAGTTCACATCTGAGAAAACCCCCAAACAGCTTTTTTCTCTATGTACATCTAAATCTGAGGTTTGCCACCCTGGTGTTTTGCAACAACACCTTGTTCCAAAATTATTCATGAAAGTTAGTCCCCAAACGCCCCATGGTGAGTTGCTTTCAATTCTACATTCAAAATGGGGAAAGTAGAGGCTAAGTGCTCCTCCCCAGCCATCAAGATCCACTCTGCATCTCAGGTATACTGCAGCTCGTGATGCCAGCGCTGAGCCTGATAGCTTGTGACAAATGAGACTTGTCCACTGCTCTCACTATAATCCACAATGAAATAAAAGTCAAGTGATCAGTGTCACTGTTCTGCCTCACTAAACATAATGAAGACAGACGCTCATTGTAGTATTGATCATGTGATTATTTCCTCCTGCTCTCCGATCAGGCGTTATTAACTCAGTGCATTATGTCCAGAATTCTGCATGTTTCCTTCTTGTGGTTGCACTGAGGAAAAGACACTTAAGTATGCCTGAAGAGCTAATGATGGGAGGAAGTGGATCACAGATAAAATGCTGTGATACAGTGCGATTGCTTTGTATTCCAATGGAGGATAAGTGGGAGTGTGGCAGTCCGGCACTGTGGGGTCTCATGGTCGCTGTGAATTGCTCATATACTCAGAAGGACAAATGGACCCACCTGTGAGCGAGCATGTCTGAAAAGGTGATTGAATCTGCTGCCATGAAATCAAAGTGCACACCCACGAAACCTCACCATTCAAGAGGATCGCTTCCATGTCTTTCTGCGTCTCGTCGACTACAAGATCAACTGAGAACTCAAATTTAAACGGGATGTCAGTTTAGGCTTATTTTCATCCCCACACAAGCTGAACAGACAGTTCTGTAAACTGTTTGCACTGATCTCCATGAAAACAGGCTTGTTCTAATTAAACAAAGCAGAGTGTGTTTGGCCTATGATTCACAATGGGAATCGTAGAGATAATTCATTAGGATGAGAATTGCCAATTAGACACATGATTAGCTGTAATTAAGGCTCTCTGTCATTTTGGATTCCCATGCCAGGACATGCATTGTAAAATAAAGCTGAACTAAGGCTGAGTGCTGCAAGTGAAGCTCAGGAGTGAACAGGGTTGTTTGTGGGGGTTATACAGTCCCTGAAGACGAGGTGCTCTGCTGCACAGAGGGATATTGATTGTCTTTTCGGAGCTCCTTTAGGTTTAGAGGTGAGATGCTGTGCTGTATATGCCAATATGGACAATTTGGTGCCAGAGGAGTGGTCCCTAGTGCACAGAAGCAATGAATTTATGATCCTGCAAAGACTTGATGTCGTCCTCATGGAATATAGTGTCTCTGACATTCATCATCCACTCAACACGAGTCTAATCAGCACCGGTTTTAACCATGTGGGGCTCTGGGACAAAAATGACCTGTTGGACCCCATAATATAAACTAAAATAATGAAGATTTAAAACTACTTTTGACACAGGCCCTTAATAAGACAGCGTCTGTAGTTATAGAGTTGATTCAGCAATGTATTGCACCTCCATGAAATTTGGGAACAAGAGATATATTTAGAAAAGAATGATTAAAATCGATGCTGCAGAGCATGAGCTATCCTGAGTGTTAGTCTTAAGGATAGATCAAGACAAAACACTGAGTCCTACATTTCTCATATTGCAAGTCAATAGTGTCTTTTTTTAGACCCTCCCTGCTGGGTAAATGTCCATGTTTTTCAAACCCCACTCCTTAAGAAAGCTCTCGCCTGTTTTTCACAGACTGAGTAAGTACTCACTGTGGGTAAAATCTGAGGAGGGCCGCTTTACTAATGCAGGACCTACTTAAAGATGTTGCTGTTAGAATTTGGTTGTCCATATTCATGAAGAAATATGCAATTAACTAAACCACCACAATGTCACATTGCGTTGCAACTGAAGTTGCACATGCAGTCATCTTGTGTTTAAATGTCAAAGACATTTTAAATATTTAAGCAAAAGTTTAAGCACTTTTTAAAAGACTGTCTGATTTCTGAGCAGCTAATCAGATGACAGTGGTCGGGCAAGAAAACACACATTTCCTGTCTCAGCAAACAGTGTGGGAAAATATTATTCTCACTGTGGTGACGGGGCTTGAAGCAGTACACATTCAGTATCATCTAGATTAGACTATCAGACTATCTGCAACTTAATATTAGAGGTGGGCGATATGAATAAAACTCATGTAAAAATTCAGTATGGCCACGATCACCCAGAAACATCCAAACAGCCAAATCTTTAGTGTCTATGCACCCGACGCTGTTTCATGTGCATTATGCGTCTTAAGGAGGTGAGATATTACCTTTCAGCTGTTCAGATAACGTTTCACTTAAATAATAAAAAAAAATCATCTCCTATAGCAATAATTTCCCTTATAAAACATAGTTTAGTAACCGTTCTTACCCAATAACAGTAGGCTATTGGCAGACTTGAAAAGGTCATGTAGCCTGGGTCACATGAAAATGACTGCAGAATCCTCTTCTGAAGTATTGATTTTGTAGTGTATGTGCAAATGCTGATTTATGGCTGTGAAAGCCATGCTTGTGGATGAGTGCCCATCGCCACCTCCAGCCTTTTAAGCGGAGATCCAATACTGCACATTAAACCTAACACGCCACAGCATTGACCCAGTCACAGCAGAAGTGTCCAGTGTCAGTGTTGTGAAGTGAATAAACGAGAAGTTATATACCCAAGGCCTCCTGTCTCAATGAATGTAGGTCTGCTCTTTCACAAGATATCCCAGCATGCACTTTGGGCAGAGGCTTAGCCGCTTTCGTGCCCACTTCCCTAAAAGTTAGTATCTCTTTTGGCTACAGTCAGTTTTTACCTTCACTGAGAGAAATATGTTGTATGTTCAATAATTCAAACGTCAAATATGAATGATTTATTCACAACAGTGGGAAGAGAGGGTAGTCCTTTTCTGTTCCTCAGACGTCTAAGAAAAGACAGTGCTAAAGGAATGGAACGGTATAGCAAGAGACAGACAGCAGCTAAATTTGCAGAAAATCAAATGGAGCCTGGCTAAAGTATCAGTCAACTTATGGAGAATGGCTGGGATGTAGGTCAAGAAAAAATATCACATAACTGCAGTCAAGTAAAGTCTTCCACCGAGGTTCAGACTAAAGAAAATACAGTGTAGGTGTGATCACACCCGTAAGCTTCTGCAGGGGATTTGAGGCAGGAAATCACGCTATAGCTCGGGCCCTTAGATGGCAGCAGGATTAGCCACAGCCTTCACATCCTTTCTGCCGACTGGTGTGTCAATGATGAGCCGAGTTCACACACAGCTCCCACATCGACCCGCCCTCCACATCTGATAATATTTTTGTGAGGTTGGCGCGTAAGTTTGTCCCAGGAGAGACGACGCTTGCTTCGTGCAGCTGGGGAACATCAATCCGCGGCAGCAGCACAGATGACTTGACCTGGCTGACGCATCCTCAGGTAATGTGATGTGACGCCTAAGCTCCGCTCTCTCAGGCACTATTCACTTCCCACTTGTCGGCCACCTCGCCGAAATGTGGAGGATTGGACATCTCCTGCAAGGCCAGTGCCATCAGATCAAAGGCAGTTCACGCTTATAAAGCAATGCTAAATCGGGACAGAAAGTGTGTTTCGGTACTAAATAGGATTTTACACTGAATTCTTGAATGTGATCACAACCAGTTTAGAGAGAGTGCTGCGTTTTAGAGCCACAAAAAAAAGCCACAAGAGACACATTTAATGTTACAAGCCACTACAGCTGTTTCGTGCACAGAAGACAACCCACTCTCATCTGTAAAGAGGAAACAATATTTAAATTTAAAAGCCATCACTTCTTATATCTTGTAAACAAGCACTTCTTCCGGAGCAAAACTGCCGTCAATGAAAATATTTCAGCGCACCATGAAATAAAAATGCTGGGAGAAGCCATTTAACAAGTTAATCATTGATAAGTGCTGCTTGTACTATCAACCACAGCTCAGTTTTCTGTCTGTTTGACTTTTATTACAGGAGCACATGAAGTGAGATACAAATTGTCCGCTGGTCATGTGATCAGACACGGTGGTGTGTCTGGAAATGGACGCGAAGGGGCCTGACATGTCTGAGAACGGAAAATCAAAGGAAGGAAAGCAAACATTATGGCAGTGGCTTGTTGTTTGTCTGTTGACCATTTGATTGTTCTGTTCCCAGATTATTGTCACTGAGATAATGATGTCATTTCAAAGGTTTTTAGGTGAGTACTCACTTGAGATTTGGGTGGTTTTTTGAGGGGCTTCTCATCAGTTTATCAGAAAAACATAAATATTTCATTATGCTCATTGTCAAATCCGTGGCAGCTACAGCAGGTCCAGCTTGGGTCCATCATTTGCTGCTTTCATGCCATAGGAAGTTACCGTATTTAGCAGATTTCATCTTGGTCAGGCTTCAGATTTCTTGTTGCATGCAACATGCTTGTACTCTGTCTACTTCCTGATGACATGTGAGATGATCAGAAACAGAAAAAAAAACCATTGCCAACTCCATATGCATATGATCGTGCAATGTCTGTACAAGTATTCTAGGAATCTCATTCTTCTATGACTGGCCTATGCAAGGTCCGCTAAATTATATCGAAATATCTTAAGAGGCTCCTGACAGCTCATGTCAATCAATCGAGCTAATTAAACCAAGGAAAATTGCAGAGAATGTGGCCAGTATTCATGCAAAATATACATTAGACTGATGACATAGATACTTGTCATGACGAATGTTTGCCATACCTACCTGCCGTTCTGGGCAGCTGCCTTTTCCGAATCATTTGCATGCCCCTTCTTTCAGGAAAAATCCAATCTGACCCCCAATGTGATGTTTCTGTTCCATACTTGCTTTAACTGAAATCCTATGCAGTTATTGATGTTTTGAGGTGGTTTTATGAAGATAGGGTGTGTGAAAACCGTTAGAAACCCTTAATTAATGAAGGGAGGGGAGACGCAACTTTCATACGTCATCAGCAGTATTGGTATGTCGCACTCGCAGGTGCAATTTGACATGGATGATAGATGAGGAGTGAGCGCACAGATAGAGATCTGAGTTTACTAGTTTACTATTCCCAGCTTGTCACCCTATTTACCCAGAAATCAGCGGGTGCAGGAAGAAGGAAAGGGCAAAGTGCTGAGGGACTGTAACGTGGCATAGATCATGCTTTGTGTTTGGCACGACAAAGGTGGGGCTCATTATTCATTAAGATTAAAGAAAGGGTCAACAAGCATTTACCAAGCAGTGAGATAATGGGCTTCCTATTGATGCAACTGAGAGAAACACGCAGACACACACACACACACACATCATGCTGTGGATTGCAGATAATTCGTTTTGAACATTAAGCAAATTGCTGCTGCTGTAGAATAACGATGCAACTCAAGAGCTGGCATTCCGTTCATCTGGCACATGACCTCAGTGTTTATACAGTCCATTAAATTGGGCAGTATGAATGATCCTATAAACAGTTACTGACAAGTTAGTTTATATAATCTGAAGACCAACCTTGTGCATCTGTGTGTATTTATGTAAAGAGGGAGCATAAACTATAAATGTCTCGATTTGAGCATATACTGTATGCTGCCTGAGACAACAGCTTTTCAAAACAAACTCTTTAAACATGCAGACATGAATCAATTGCCTCATATTTGTCACTCTTCCCATATGCTCACTGCTGTGCATCAGTCTGCTGTAGCTGTTAGTTAATTCTGAACTAACTACTCCAGCATTGTGTGATGAAAATGTTCAAGGATGTACTTAAGCGCAACTTTATAGCCGAAATTCTTCATCTTCCTCAGGTCAGGCAGATGCTGAGAAGTTAGTGCTTTAACCTCCAGCACTAAACAAAGTTTGTATTCCAGCTGTGAAATAGTAAATCGAGTTATGGCAACCTATTGCTGCCAAACTGCCCTTTAGCAACGCACTGAACCCCAGAACTGACCACTAACTGGGTCACTGCACTGTAGGCAGCCCTGCATGCTTTGAAATGCCTGCGAGTGACACACTGGGAATAGGAAAAGTTCCAGTCACAAGCAACATCAAATGCAATCCAGTGCATCAACATTTGAGATTGAAAGTTGATTTTTGATCAAAGGAAAACCACAAGGTAGTAGCTGTTTTTAAGATTTGGATTATCTCACTCTTGAGTCCAAAGCTCCAGCACAGCTACTAGTGCACCTTTTGATGAGATGGTTTTTGTTGACTGTAGCCACCTTTGAACCACTTACGCATATTCTGACCATCAGAAAAACATATCAGGTTTTAGGGACGTTGGCGTGTATGACAATTTACCTGTTAAATGATGAAAACGCAGACAGCAACATCATCCAACTGTCTCTAGTTTTTTATTCTCAGTGCACCATGGCAGCAGATTAGTATACAGTCCTCTATGTTTAGTCGAAAGGTCAAATTATTCAAAGCAAAAAAACTTTGAAAATATATTATTGGCTTGTAGGTGCTCAGAAGAGTTTGCCAGTGTTGGCAGATTGGGTGTGTGTGTGTCTGAGGATGTAGCCTACACAGCAGATTAGCCCCAGTGAGACAGGAGAGTGCATATTTACTGATACAGCTCCAAGTTCAAAGCTGTGTGTGATTTTCTGTCCATTTCAGTAATGTCATACAAAGAACCACTGTGCTATAAGCACCACTCTCCAATGTAAGATCTCATTGTCTCACTTTTGAGTTAAATGCTGATGTTTTTTGGTGTCAGTTGTCCCAATGAGACTGAGTCTCCAGCCATGCCAACTTCTCTGTGAGGCTGACATGCAAGTATATTGCCTGACCACCATATGTTTCACCATATTTGTTTAGCCTGTCAACAAGCTAAAATTTGCTAATCAGCACCAAACGTGAAGTACAGCTGAGGCTGATGGGAATGTTATCAGCAGGTATCTGGTCATAAACTAGGTGAAAAGTCAGAAGATGGTCAAAGCTATTAAAATTCATTGTGTGGCTGTCAAGACATTTCAGTCAAAACCAGAAACTTTTACTCTTTTGGTGGCAAAATTTTGTCCTAGTCCATCCAGTAGATGTTGAGGTATTTCCCTGGATAAGTGAAAACTTTAGCCTGATGGTGGCGCACCACGAAGATTAAGGATGAATCAAAATCAATAGGATTCATCCTCTGGGGACCACACATGCCTGTACCAAATTTCATGGCAATCCATCAGGTAGTTGTTGAGATATTTGAGTCTGGACCAAAGTGGTGGAACGACCAACGTTGCCATCCTTAGAGCCCTCAGCTATTATGGCTAAAACCATTAGCTGGCTGTTTCAGAACAGTTTGCCAGTGTTGGCGCATGGTGTGGGAGTGTCTGTGAGGATGCATGCGTGGGGTAAGCCCAGTGTGTTCACTATATTTATTTTTAGTAATTCTCTTTACTTCTCAACTGATAAAGCTTAATGCTCAACATACTGCAGCGTACGTGAATGTGGAGGCACAGATGAGTGATTCACTTCATCTCCCCAAAATCTGGACTCTCAGATGAATTATTTTGTGAGTTTAAGTCACTAGCTAGTGATATTCAGTCCACAGAAGATGTCTTTTGTCTTTCCATATCAGCCTCATTTTTGTTGTTTAGCATTATTATTACAAGGTGGACTGTTTCTTTCCCATCATTATGTGTACTGCTCCAGCACCACAAGAGTGACCTTTATCTCACCGGATCACTATTATTAGCTTGTTGTCACAGCTGGGTTTACTCACCTCTGATGGTATTTTGTTTGTCTAGCCTTCAAATAAGCCGCTGAATCCTGGAAATGTAGAAATATGATATTGTACATTTAATGTGCTTTGCCAGGAAAAAGGCTGAGTAACTTAGAACTATTGTCTCCCTCTTACTGCTCGTAGACGAGATAAACAGCAGTGAAACTGCTCGTGTGATGAATATTCCGGTCATCAGTCATGGGTTTGTCCCGTTAGGGCACGCTGAGCTCTGACAGGAACATAGTACCATCTCCATATCTTATTTTCTGGTCTTGTCATCTGGTGTAAAATCAAATTATGTTGAATTTGCTGTCTTGAAAAATATTCAGTCTTGCTGATGTAAGCAGGAAAACTGCTGTCAGCCCTTTTTGTCTGAATTATTACATCTGACGTAGCTGAACATACAGTATCCTCTCTGTGCAGGTTTCTCATTTGATTTATCAAAGTGTTTCTTTATAGAATACTACCCAAGTGGTTGATTTATAGGTTGCACATTTTCCATTAAGATAACACAACATGGCTGGAGACATATAGATCTAATTAATCATTTTGGGGAACTCAAAGTCGTAAAATCTCCTCCGTACTAATTAGTATGAAAATATGAAAAGAAAATACAAGAATCTACTTTATGAAGAAGGACACCTGCACTCTGATGATGTCAGATGTCTTTGTCAATGATGTTATATATGAGCTGCTATTTAAACACAGTGATGAGGCAACTGTTGTAACTCTATAGAGGGAGAGGCCTTGGGCAATGTAAGGCAGGTGTATCTGTAAGCGTCCTTCAACAAGGCAATTCAGAATCCTTTACAAAAAACACAACAAGGCTTTAGAAAAATATATAAGTGTAGAACAATTTTATGCGATTCAGGCCAATATTGAGACTGATGAATATTTTTTTCTCAATGGAATTTGAGTCAATGGTATCATTTCTCATAATGTCAAATTGTACAGTATCGTCCTTTTCAAGAGAGGTTCAAAAGACACATTTTACAATAATACTTGTTAGAGAAACAAACTTTTTTATCACTAAATTGTGTAATTATTTTGATGGGAAAAGCTTTATTATCTGGCCCCTTGGTGAGAATTCATTGACTCGAGGAGTTTTGGTATATTTTTGGAGTGCAGACCCCTGCCAGGCAGCGATGTGCGGATCGCAGTTATATGTGCGGGTACCGGGGTTATCTGCGCATTGGGTGTGCCGGGTCATAAAAATTAACAGTCTGATTAATAACAGATGGGTCGTGGGTGGGTGAAATAATACATCATTAATGAGGAAAATAGTACTATAACATTACCTGCAGCGATCCACCCGCAGCAGAAATGACGTCTCCCCATTTAGAGAGATTGCTGTGCGCATTTCCGCACGAGGCACTGCGGCGTAGCTTCATAGATTATTTAAATGCCCCAACATGCCGACGGGATCAGTCAAGGTTTAATGTTAATTGATCATTATCAACATCACACAACACACAATAAAGAAATCACCTGGTGATCACCTTTAAAGCTTGTGCTGCTCAACATAACTGCTCATCTGGATCATTTCCGAGTCCATGGGAATTCAGATGATGTCAGAGCCGATTTGCACATCACTTCTGCCAGATGTGTCTGGTGGTAAACTGAAGCATCGAGGGAGAGAGGAGGAGGAGAGCCATCCGCGGTACAACTGAAGCGGCAGAGAGGGCCTTGAGATGGCTGTGGCTCAAGAAGGGAGATCCATGGAGCCATAGTAGCTAGTTTGCCATCTGGACACAAGCTGGGGTCTGATCAGCCCCGACTGGGTCACCTGGGCGAGGGTGTACGATGTTGAAAGACCCGAAACACCCAGTGATTCCAGGAACATCACTGAAGATGTGTCCAGAGGCATCAGCAAATGTATTTTCTCACTAAGCAGCTGTTGATCACTTCTGGCTGGTTAAAAGGAGTCAGGGACAGTAAGTTATAAAACAGCCAATTAAATAGGCTTTAAAAAAATGTGAATCACTGGAACCGTAAGAGGTCCTTGAGCAGACAGTCATAAATGTGCAGTGTGGAGATTACACACATGCCCGCGCACACTCACATATGAACAAATGCATGATCCCTCTCCAGGCTTACACCTGGTGCAGATAAAGATGGAAGACATTTATTGTAGTTGAAGAGATGAAGGATTGTTGTTGTTGTGTTTTACATCTTAATAAAAAATAGATATGTGGCATATGACACTGAAAAAATAATTTGGCAACCTTGAGTTATAATGTATCAGATCTACATCACAGTGACTCATATTTTCTATGTGCACAAGATTACTTCTAAGGATAAAATGCCAGAATTCAGGAGTAATACAGGTATCAGTAGTATTCTCTTGCTCTTAGCTGAGTTTTCTAATGTTTCTAATGTCCCAAAAATAAAAGGTCAGTAAGTGAATATGAAGTGGAAAAAGAGCCATCCTCAACATTTGCCTTTATGTTACACGGTAGTGTCTAGTGACTCAGGAATAAGTTGGAGTCAACTCCTCCTCACTGTCCTTTTTTATTTGCAGAGCCATGAAATGATGACATATAATGGGCCGCACAGCTACTTCAGCTATACTAACTGCTTGCTAGATGCCAAATTGGAAGAAAGTGAGTCGGCTGAAAAGAGGAGCAGCCTGTGGTATCCTTGGTAACTAAAACTGTTCAACATTTTTCTTCTAAAAGGTCAGAAGTAAAACAGGAGGAAGTGGACAATTAGATTCCTCCTCCACGTCGCAGACTTCCTCTAAGCTTGTTTAGTTTTGGGGGTGTCTTTTGAGACCGAGTGCACTCGGTGACAGAACCAAGGGGAAGGTGACAAAGATGGAGGGGCTCTTCACACTCGCTCTCTCACATCATCATGACAGGAAAAAGAGAGGAAGACGGACTCGCTGGCAGTTATTCACCTTCCACTAACAGACTCCAGTCATTGTATAATAATGAGGCGAGCGCACTCATTAATATTTGAGAGGGCGTTTTGGGATCTCACTAAATGAGTTGTCACATTTGGGCCGGTTAGTGGGATGCTGACCACAGTGAATGTACATTTTGGTGGGCAGTGATAGCATTTCACATGCCACATTACACGCAAATGAAAGAATCTTTCTAAGCACATCCCACTGCATGCATGTACATGTTCATATTAAATTTATTTTCTGGGTGGAAAGAAAGGTCTCTAGTGTCGTTGTAGCTGCATCACAAATCCGGTCACCATGGCTGCCATCATAATGGAAGTCCATTAAGGAACTGACAGCGAGCAAAAAATGGCTAAATGCATAACAAGCAGGCAAAAATCCATTCAGAAAGTAAACGGTGTGACGACGCAGACCGATAAGAGTCCTGCGACACAGAGAGCTGTCTTGTTTATTCTAGCTTGTCTCATCTCTTGTGAAAAAAACATTCTGGCCTAGATTCAGGAAACAATGCACACCACATGCTACACCGCCCAAAAGACCAGAGACACAAAGTATGGCTGAAGGTTTTTTGTTGACTGGTGAGCTTCCCGACAGGGTCAAAAAATAAAGCCTTTTTTGTTGTTGTGCACATGCACATCACACATTTTATAGGTGATGCCATGAAAATGACGTTGGTGACCAATTTGCCTCTACTCTAGAACATGAACTGCAAGAAACAGTAAGACATATGATCGCCTGCAAATTTATGAAAGAAGACTTAATAACAGTAAATGGTAACCTGTGCCCTCTGAACTGAAACAGTCGGTTCAGCGGGAGTGACCAACTGGAGAACAGGTGACATTAATCATTTATAGTATCAGATAACTTGGCACGGGCGGTGACCCTCGATGCTGACTAAGTTAGGGTCCTGGATGTTAAAGTACTCTGTAGTAATCATTACTTTCCTTCACTTTTATTTTATTTTTTTGGAGGACACATATCTGGCAAGTTGTAAAATGCTGATACTGAATATATATGCAAATCTTCCCTGACAACGTACTTCATTTGTTCATTTTATTTATTTTTTATTTTATTTATTTTTAATTCAAATTGGTTTAGAGTAGGGAAAGATCATGGTCTTAGTTTGATAGAGTAGTCCTGCACTCTGAATGCCAGGCATCCACCCTGAACCACCTCCCTGTGACTCTGGTGTGGGACATAAATGTAGCACTTCATTCACTCAATAAAACGTTGTGTCTGAGCATAATCCAGGCAGAAATCACATTTGTCGCTGACAACGCCATTGGATGATGGTTTGTCCAGAGAGACAGAAAAACTTGGTGACTTGGAGTATCATGCACACTTAAAGATAACGTGAAACTGATTAGTATACACATACAGTGTGTATATAAAGGTGAATAAAAAACTGGCATTTGTGAGAGATGGAGGACAAAAAGTACAAAACTTGGAGGGAAAAAAGATGACATTTATCCTTTTTTGTTTTCATGTAACCAAACATTTTACAGCATAGCCCTGAACTTTAGTCAGAAACATTCGTGCGATAGTTTGCTATGGAAAATATAGTTCAAGGATTCTCTTCAAAGTAGCTTTCCTACTCAATCACAAATTCATCTCTGGGGAAGGAAAAAAAGCACTTAGAACGAGTAATGGAATGAATGGAGCCACGTGTAACACCGTTGGAGGACGTATGATACTGTATGTTGACAGATTAAGAGACGTGTGAGTGCTTTCGAAGTATCTTGAGGACCAAGAGAGCTGAGAGAAGCTCTCTTATCAGAGCCAAGAGGTCAAAAAGGCAGCGAAAGATCGCGGCCGGATGTCCACTGGGACAGGGAGTCCAGAGAGTGACCTGAAAAAGAGAAGAGAACAATGTTAAATAATGAGTGTAAAGGAATTTTCAAGTATTTTTTTTTTCATAAACCTAAAATGAACCGCACTCACTGCACTCAGCATTTCGATGCAGTAGAGTAACGTATAGATAAAGGCAGGATGTCAGTGTTGTGTTTCAGCTTGTAATGCAGAGGTGACTGCTGCGCTAACCAGAAACAGAAGCCAGCAGTGGCAGCAATGGAAAATAGCAGCCACGGTCGCTTTAAACCGGTAGAATCCTTGCTGTTTCCTCAGAAAGCAAATAAGAGCATTCTTTAAGAGCAATTTTTTAACAAATTCTTGCCTACATCTTCAGTGTCAAATTCCCACCGCGTGGTCAGTGGTTTTGTGAAGTCTAATTTGAGGTGGAGGAACACACTCAGCAGTGAAGGCTTGCACTTACAATGATTTGAGATTGAAAACATCACAAAGTGTGTGCCGTCATTCAAATGATTATCGTGCCTCACCCCTCAGTTTAAAATGACAGGACGTTCAAACCTCATTCGAGTGTCGGAACAGCTACAAATTCTTTGGCCCTCAGACGTGGTTTGATGACATGTTAAATGGAGGAGGAATCATCTTTAACTGCTGTCTGTGATTGCAGCCGACTCTGCTCGTCTGTGGTTTAACTGAATGACCTTAACGTGTAGGTTTTCAGTTGCCATATCTCCTCTGCTGTATTACCCTATTCTCTGCTCTATTCTGTAGAGCCTGCGGGGTATTTGCTTTGTTGTCCAAGGACACCAAGCTCTGACAGGGATGGACACGCTGACTGTTGGAAGGGGAATCCATTCATCACCATGGCATTAATAGCTGTCCATCATCTCTATTGCTGTGAGAGCCAGTAAACCACAGACAGAAACAGGTGGTGTGCTGTGCGGCGAAGCCAATAAAATATCCTCACTGCTGCTTTACAACAATTACGAGGAAGTGAAACAGACATCGTAAAGGTGTCAGGACTTAAAATGAGAGGAGTTTTGTTTTAGGTGTGTTTTTTAGGTACACACAATAATTCTGTAAATAGCTCACCATTTAGAAAAGCTTGCTATGTAATTAACAGTATAGTAGAATTATTTAGGGATCCCACAAGGGGCCAGAGATCCTGAATTGTGCTGCATATTATACATGATTTTTGTGACGGACATGCTCAAAGTGATCGCTGTTAGAAGTCCTTATAGGACAATACAGCAACCATCAAATCAAATTTTGTGTTAGAGATGATTGCAAACTACTATATCGTAATTCAACCTAGTCGGTAGAAGAAAATATGTATTTCATCTTGAATTGTCAGTTGATTGTGTGTTTGTGGTGCTCACACCATGTGTGTCAGTTTGTCTGTATATACTTTACCATTGCTTTCTGCTTTTTGTGTTGTGTTCTTGAGCGTTAGATTGATTTCAAGGTGTGTGTTGGCGAGTCGAGTAACTTTCTCTATTCCTCCTGGATACAGAAACCGTGTAAAATTGTTTAGCAACACCTCCTGGTAAGATGAAAATGGGAAGTAGGATGATCTTTATCTCACAGTCTCGTAAATCTGATCTTATACTAAGTCAGAACTGTGAGGGGAAAATAAAAGAAGACGAAAAAACTACCTTACAAGAAGACTAACAGTGTACAGGCGGGCTAGTAGCTCTGTGAGGCGGCTCTCAGACATAGCAGCGCTTTGAGCTAAATGTTGATGTGAGCATGCTAAAATGCTCACAATGACATTGCTAGCATGTTAATATATATCAGGTACAACGTTTTGCCATTTAGTTTTACTGTCTTGACATGGTAACATTTGGAACTGCCACTCAGCTCATAGTGCAGCTGTGGTTGTTTGGCCAAGGTAGTAGTGCTTAGTAATATTTAGAATTTTATTATTTTTTTTGACGGAAAACTCTGTGTTTTACAAACCCTGTGAGGGCATGAATGTCTGCACAAAATTTCATGGTAATCCATCCAGTAGCTCGTTGTTGAGATATTGTAGTCTGGACCAAAGTGCTGGACCAGCTGACTGACCGACATTGTCGTCCCAGGAGCCACACAGCTAGTGCGGCTAAAAGTACTTAGCTTGAGTGCTTGAGTCTCCCTATTTCCCCGATGCTGAAGCAATCAGAGAGTAATTAAAGAATAATTAGGTAATTAGCAGCAATCTCTTTGATTGGATATCAATAGGGGTATGTGGGAACATAATGATGAGTGGGAAAATACATGTGATCTGACCATTAGTCGGCTCAGGACAGTGAGGTCCTGCAGTCACTTCCTCAACATCAAAAAGTCTGACAAACGTTGATTTATCTTATCACAAAGGTGTTGATAAGTAAAGGTAGATAAGTGTGATGAGTGACACCAGTCTGACCTCAGCTGGCAGTCCTGTGGCTGGAGGTAACAGAGAAATCTGAGGGGAGAAGTCCGTTTGTCCAGGCATGAACCAGTCTGAGCTAAATGAGATTTAAAAAACTACTGCTGCTGTTGTACTCATTCATCCTAAATTTGTCCTGAGCAGAAATACGGCTATACTCTGTGTTAAGTATGAAACAGATGGGATTGCTCCTTTGCTTCCTTGTCGAGGAGGAAATTACAGCTCCGCTGCTGTTGTGCTGTGTGCTCTGTGAGAGAAGCAGCTCAATTTCTGTCTTATGGAGGTTCGTCAAATAGAATAAGAGAGCTGAAGCGTTCCTTGAGGACTCAGGTTGTTGTCTGATGTTGCAGAAATCCCAGATCTCTCACCAGACAGATTTGGTGCTCTTCAGTCTCGGGCATCTCAGAGCAAATACTCTATGATGATACTTTTGTTGAAATGAACAGTTTCTTTTTTGCTTTCAGCTATCATTTGCTTAAAAGAGAAACCGCATTGGTTTCGGGTAAGTCAGCCTGGCAAACCTGGTATTAGAACACTATACACCAAAAAAGCATTAAGAAAACAAGCTTTTCTCTTAAATATTTTGCAGATACCTGGTTTTCTTCTAACAACAAGAGTTTACACTGAGCATAGAGTGAACAATGGGTTGGGTGTTTGCAGATCTTCCCCTTTTTCAGCACTCTCATTCACTTGATGTGAAGCAAACCAGGCATGAAAGCAGTGAATGCACACTCCTGACTGCTGGATAAAAAGCAGGCAAGATGCACATCTCAGTTCTTGAAGAGACAGTTCTTCAACTAAAATGCTTTGACTTCAGGCGATGTCTGCATCTCCGTGCCCACTTCACTCACACTGTAACAAAAAAAGAAATTTCTCCCTAAAATGGGCAACACTTCACTTCTTCACAGGCCCAGTTTGGATTGCCCTCAAGTGCAGTGACATAGGAATCTTAAATGCCTCACTAAGATGAATGAGTGAGGATTCTCCAGCGGAAAGTTTCTGAAAAAAAGTAATTTGATAGACTTCCCCCATCTTGTCACTTTCTTTTTAGGAGAATCTGTTCTAAATTTACCACTCCTCTGCCCAAACCAGCTGCAGCTTGGTAAATATTTCACCATGTATCCCCTCTCAGACATAAAAGGTTTGAGAGGTGCTCCTGGAGATGACTGACGACTGTTGCTCGCCAGGGCCGGTTACAGTGTTTCAGCACAGAAAATAGTTCACTTTACTGTGCCCTAGCTGGTAGCCTTGCGGAAGTAATGGAATTCTCCATTAGCTTGGGCACACTGTTTGTCTGTGGCTGGGTAATCCCCGAGGGCTGCTGCGGCTGTGGATATGTCCCAAATCCTCCAAAGATATGAAGAAAACCCTCTAAACTGCCTGTGTGCCTCACTGTTACTGTTTACTGCATGGTGTTTTCTGGGAGGTGATTATAATCCGTTGCCACTTTTTTTTTTTTTGCATGATTATGCACGTCCCCTGAGGTGTGAGGTATCCCATGTGCTTTTAAATATGCTATGCGTTTTGTATAATATGTTACAATTTCTTATTTTTGCATTTGACTCTAATTAGTTGCATATTGCAGACACCATACTAATAATGTTCCTTAAAGATGCTATTCTAAATATTTTTATAATAACAATGGATCAAATGGGACTCTTAGCTCTGCTGATCTTTTCAACATCTTGAAGCTCCTTGTTTTGGTGTTGTTAACTATACTGTTATGGATCACTCCCACAGCTCTCATTGGAGTATTTTTCAGCCACTGCAGGCAGCTTTTTTCAACTAAAAAGCACTAAAAACCCATGGTGCAGGGAACACTATCTGGCCAGCAGCAAACAGCAGACTTACAGTACACTGTTAGCAACATTTAGCAGCTAAAAGGCCAGCTATTTTCTTCAGGTGTTCATGGAGCTAAAAGCATTAGTGAATACTGGAGTTGGACTTACTGACTCTAACATTACATTATTGGCATATTGTACATATTTTCATGTGTCATTAATGTTGTATGCCACATTTTGCAACGCTCCTTGTTATATAACTGCCATGCATGCTGTATCCTGTTACCGGCTAACAAGGGTCAGCAAAGTTTAATCCCCTTATGTCAAAACGCACAAGATAAAACCGACTGCAGGATCCACAGATGTTTGCATCAGCTCACCTGCTAAAACACATGCAGGAAGCTGTGTAATGAAGTGTTAAAATGTGTGCTGTCTTATCCAACCTGGCAGTTGTTTGTCTCCACAAGGATGGGGAGAGGGGTTTTTTTTATCGTCTGAAAACAGCTCTGCCTTCCAAAGGGCCATAGATGAGTCATAGTTTTGTGGAGAACTGCCCTCCACCCCCCACAGACACACAAATATCCCCACAAATAAGCACCACAGCCACCTTCCTCATTACTGAATAATGCATTCAGAGAGGAGTGTTGCATTACTGGGTTTCCATTATGTATTCCTAAGAATTCCCACAGCATGGAGTGTACCCATCTCAGGATGTGTCTTGTATCTATTTGACACTGCTCGCCTGGATGTGTTCAGTTCCCCCTGTAAAGCTTATGTACATTTTAAGTCAGCTAGGCAGAGCAGTGGTTTGAGGGATTGGTAGTTGAATAAACAGTAGTTCTTACATAATATTCAGTGAGCACGAGGAACCTGAGCCAAGGAATCTGGAAGGAGGACACTGTGATCGTGTGTTGCACCTGAGTTCAAATGGAAACCTCAAAAGTCTTTCTAGGCTTCCGACATGTGATTCCTGAGGACTGAAATTACTCAGTTTAACTTACAGCAAAGCAACAAAACATTGCGAGTTCATTTTTGACTGAAGTGACATTCTTTCGTTCTCATGGCTCACGGTCTACTCTGCCACCACCTGACCACCTGAGCCTCCAGAATAATGACACCTGTCTGAGATGAATGACAGCCGTTTCACTTGCTGTCACGACAACAGCAACAAATTGTGATATTGGTTGGATCTAAGTCACATGCCTCAGGTGCCCACTGCATTCTGTGTGTGTGTGTGTGTGTGTGTGCGTGCGTGTGTGTGTGTGTGTGTGTGTGTGTGTGTGTGTGTGTGTGTGTGTGTGTGTGTAGCCTCATTGTCAATACCACTTGCACTGTGAGTTGTTGTTAACAAGCTGCAGCGTGCAGCAGAGATACTGGACTCCATGCCTGTGCTGAACTAAAAATTGGACAAATACTAAGTTGTATTTCCAAATGACTTCTTCTTGCTCCACTGTTTGCCAGCTAAAGTTTGAGAAAGGACTGGAATGGAATAATTTTGGCATTGAAAATGTTTTTTTGACAACCAAGTTGTTTAATTACTGCCTGTCCCTCAATCTGAATGGAACAGAATATGAAGTGCAGATTCTGCACAGTCCCATGGCATTTGTAACAGTAAGGCTCATGTGTAAAGACAAAGTAACACTTTGCGACCAACTGGACCTAAATCGTATACACTCAACGTCCAAAAGCCGCTAATAAAGGGAAGAATCTCAGCTAGGCTGACTGAGCTGAATCTGATGTCCACAGTGCCGCGAGCATCACTGGTAGATGATGAGACAAATTGGTCAGTGCTCCCTAAAGCTTTCTATCTTGATTAACAATGGAGCAGAAATCAGAAAAACAGCCAGGAGTGTCATATATAGCCTACAGCTTTCATCAATGATGCATTTGATGCTGATGGAGGCTGTGGGCACGCAGCCAAAACACGCTGAGATGTACACACAGATTTATCATTTTGTATGAATAGTGGCTATTTTCACAGTTTCATACAAATTCAAGCCTTTCACACCTCACTTTATCTTTATTTTTCTGACACCTCCAGCTGCTGTTTGAAACCACTGTGCTGCCCATTTGATTGATAGCTCCCTCTCTACCTGCTAAGCTCCTCCAAAGCTGAGAAAAGCAGCTAAAGGCCCTCCAGGCAGTGACAGAGCTTATGACCTCTTATTGAAACGTCTACCACACTGCTGTTTCATCTCAGTGAAGACAGGCGTTACATGTGATAAGTGAATAACCCTCCTTGTTTGTGCTGTGATGAAGCCACTGTACTGGACTAAAGTATTAAAGGGTTTGGAGCAAATGTGGAGCAAATGTCAAGCAAGCTTCAAATGCTTTTATTCAAAAACCAAAAGCTGCCAAAGCTGCCTGGAAGTTAGTACTGATGCTTCTTTTGTCTCCTTTCCTGGCAGATATCTGGGGATCACACGGCCCCTCACCTACCCAGCGCGGCAGAACGGTCAGCTGATGGCGAAGATGATCCTGGGAGTATGGCTGGTGTCAGCTTCAATCACCTTGCCGCCTTTCTGCGGCTGGGCAAAAAACGTCCACACAGCCGGCGTGTGCCTCATTAGCCAAGACTTTGGTTACACCATCTACTCCACAGCTGTAGCCTTCTACATCCCTATGCTGGTCATGCTGGTCATGTACTACAAGATCTTCAGGGCAGCTCGCAAGAGCGGCGCCAAGCACCGCTTCACTGACCTTTCACGCCGCGAGCGGCTCGAAACAGTGGCTAATGAGGCGCTGCGAATGCAGGGCCTGAAGCCGCCCGGTGTGGCCGAGGAGTGTGCCGCCTTGTCCCGCCTGCTGAACCGTGAACGCAGAAACATCTCCATCTTCAAGCGGGAGCAGAAAGCAGCGACAACACTGGGGGTGATCGTGGGGGTCTTCGCTGTGTGCTGGCTGCCGTTCTTCATCCTGTCCACTGCCAGGCCCTTCATCTGTGGGGTCGAGTGTAGCTGCGTGCCCATCTGGCTGGAGCGCACGCTGCTCTGGTTAGGCTACGCCAACTCCCTAATGAACCCCTTCATCTACGCCTTCTTCAACCGAGACCTGCGATCCACTTATCGTGACCTTCTCCGCTGTCGATATCGCAACATCAACCGCCGGCTGTCTGCCGTGGGCGTGCACGAGGCTCTCAAGGTTTAAAGCAGGGCACTTCAGCAGCTTATATTGGCTCTCAAAAAGTGGGGCACGGTGGCCCTGTGCTTGTACACTTGGTGCTTAAAGGGCGACTTGTACACAGCAGGCCTGTAGATAAGACAAAGACTGACAGAATGGGAGTCACTGATGGTGGCTCTATAGCCCCTCCGCAAAGGCAGAGAGACAGCGCGATCACTTCAGTGTGTGTGTGACTCAGTCATTCTATTTTGGGAAAGAAAATCATAGAGCGTAGTTGATGGGCTATTCAAGTCGACACTGCTTTTGTGCATATGCCACAATTCAGTCCTGGCTCCGGATTTATGGTAGGATAATGTAGTGACAAAGGAAATGACATGTAAACACAATCAATCATCCTCGGGCTTTCAAAGGGAACACAAAGCTAACAGATTTCTGTATATTCACGAAATTGATGTTTGATGAGGAAAAACATTTGTTTTGTCTTCTGTCTTCTGAACATCTTCATCTTAAAATGCATTTGAGCACCTCCCAGATTCATTTCAGGTGTATTGTGCTTATTGCCAGGATTAAATATTATTTATGTCACTTCAGTCATAGCTTTCAATTTGGTCCTCTCACTAAATTTAACAGGGCCACCTTAAATATTTCAGAAATGTTTAAAATGTGCTAATGCCAAGGGAATGGAGGTGGGTGGAAAATAGTGTTAAAATCCTTTCTCCATTCATGAAATCTCAGTGTTTGTTGCTATAAACGGAAACTGAAAGTAGTTTGTTTAGTGTCTGCTCGGAACAGATTTGTCTTACATGCCACTGTAGACATAAATCATAGGAGATTCTGAAGAGTTAATGACAGAAGTGTTTCCGTGTTTCACACAAACACTTCATTGGACAATTGAATTCAAAATGAACTCAATACCGTGTGTGTCAGAAACCATGATGCTGTGGACTTTTTCACTCTTGTTATTTTGCCTTCATCTGTGTCATTCCACATTTGTCTGGTTTACAGCTGAACCTGTTGAACTCTGCAGTTTCACTTTAAGATTTTACATGTTCTTGAGACTCTTTTGCTCCACTGGTTGTCAACAGTTTCTGTCTCCCTTTTGAACCAGGATGTGGTCAGTTCCCCGCTGACTACACTCCAAGTTGAACTTTTTGGTGACCTGTATGAACCTGTGTCCAGTCAGTCATCGGTCGAGCAGCGTGTGCTTTTTCTACCTCGATTTTTGAGAATACTGATGCGAGACAGCAGCGCATTCATTTAGACTCTAAACGAATGCACTGCTGTCTCGCATCATTTTGTAATTATCTGCTATTTTATATTGTGTGAGATCGATATGTCTACAACTGCTCTGTGATTGCTCTGTCTGACTGCTTTGTCACTATCCTCAGAGAGAAGCTGGGGAAGTGGCAAAGCATTTCATCACTTTGTAAATAAAGAAACACTTGGTTAAAATGTCACCGTGGCCTTGGTAACCTCAGATGATATACAATCATGCACACATAACCGGTTCAGTGATAGAGCTCTAGTTCTTTAGACTTGGAGACTTGTCGGATCTTTTTTCTGTTGTCTTCTAACAGGAGACAGTCCATACAGGTCAGGCAAAACTTTATTTATATAGCACATTTTATTCTGGTGAAAGCACAATGTGGATAGTAAAACATCAGGCATAAGTAGACACAATTAAAACACATAGAAATACATGTAAGTTAAAACCATTCAGAGAATAAAATAGACAAGCAACAAACCAGAATTCAACCAATATAAGAAGTAAAAATAAAATAAGATGGGCATTTCAAACTACAAACCGGACATCCTGTTCCAGATGACCTGAAGGGTCTAACTGGTTCATAGCTCACAAGCATGTCAGAGAGATACAGGATTTATGTCCTGTCACAGTAAACTGTAAAATACTGTAAAAATGATTCAGTTATCAATGTTGTCAATACATTCTGACAGTGTGTCAAGAGCCCCAGAGAGCATGCACTCAGCGACAGCCTCCTGCACAGTTTGTCGTACAAAATCCAGCATCCTTGCTGACTGGATTGATAGCTCTAATAGATTGATAGCTCGGAATAAAGACGCACCATAAGGAATGCTGGAAGCCTTTGAAACATTCATGGCTTTTCTTAAGAATTAGCAGCAAAGCTGTTGTGCTACTGCAAGGACTCTGGAGACGTGTTTGAGGACGGCGAGACAAAAAAACCCCCCTGTCTTTATTCTCTGTCTGCTCAGAGCAAAATCTTTTATTCGGAGTCTGGTTGACAGCTGTCTGCTTGTTTTTCGTGGCTCAACCTGTCCAGTGTGTAGAGACACAGGAGAGTGTGTGATGTCTTGTGGTCAGACGGTTTGTAGTTCAAATGCCCAAACCAACATGGAATGAAGTATGGAATAAGCTGCACTTGGTCTTGCAAGCAGAAACGGATGGAGTAAGCACTCAGGTGTAATGTGTTAATGTGTGCTACCATCTCAATGCAGACTTATTCATGCTGTGTTCATGCTGCCACGACTAACAGTCTACAGCCACAGGCACAGCGTTTTAGCTAAATGCTAACATCAGCAATACACCGCTAATACACTCACAAGAACATTTTTTTGGCTACTTGATTGCAGTGAGGACAAGCCGCGAACACAACACTGATGTATTATCACCCTCTGAAGTTGACATGCCGAACTTGTTGGCAAACAGTTGCTTATTTTACGCATCCAGCAGATGGAGCAACGTAGCATTCATTTGGAGTCGTGTTTCTGGCCACCTGGTGAATTCTTGCTCTCCTGTAAGCTCTGTTTCTTCTCAATATCGCACACTGCAGCAGAAAACAACACTATATGAGAGCTGAGAGAATGAACCAAAACTGAAGTTGCAGGCCATACAACCAAAACAATGTGCTAAAGCTCTGTGGAGCTGAGAGGATTTGAGGATCCCTTTCACATTATACAAAGTCATTTGATCAGTTGTTTCATCCACTGATTATAGCTGCTTTAACATACTGATGACCTGCATTACACTCACTTGCTAAATGAGACCCAAAAATATCTGATATCAGTTCAAATTTCCTGTTTTAATGTCCTTTACTATGTCATCACATAGTATTCCAAAAATCATCTGCTTGTTTGGGTTGGCGGTACATTTGGCTAGTTCCTGCATGCAGCCATCTGTCAGATGATTTGGTGCGACTGTTCCTCATTAGAGCATAAGGACTTTTCTAATTATACTTTTCATTGTCATCATGAGTGTCTCTTCAAGTCCACCGAACACTGTTACATAATTCAGCACTAATTCAACAACAGCTGAAACCCATATCAGAGTCCAAGGTATAAAATCCATTTAAATGGAGCTTTGTAGTCTAGTGTGGGTCTATTTGGGGCAAAGCAGCACAAAAATGTTTGAAACTTCCCGAGGTAAAGAGTGGGAACGTGGCCTCGGTCGGCATATTGGCATTTTATTTTAGCACATGAAATAGCAGGCAGCCTGTGTGGAATTTGCGTGTCTCCCCTAAGATGTCCAGCCTCCCAGCAGCCATGTCGGCAGGCGTTACTCTCGGGGAATGAGCACCGTCGTAGCTGAGGCTGCTCTCTCAGTCCTCGCCTCCTGCGCTGTCTCCCGATGTGTGTCACCACTATCAGTGAGCGGGAGAAGAGGATGAAACCTTTACGTGTGATGTAGTAAATTCATTAAAGGGGGGAAGGATAGTAGCAGATGAGTCTGTCACATATGCTGCCCACAGGCTCAGTTGCCAGCTCTGACAGGCTGTGGGGGCTGATGGGGGAACATACACTCTGGCTTTGCTATTTTTAATCTGACCCAGTAATTAAGTTGGGAAGCTTTGATTAAGCATGAGGAAAGAGATCTGAAGCCCTACAATTTTACTATCACGCAATGTGTTACCTTTACAGCCTCATTTGCAAACACTCTGATTAGGAAAGAGCCTTTGTTTGATGGTTCCAGTCTACGGTGCCGAGCCATTTTCAGACTAATAACTGCTATCCATTCTACTAATCTCTACCGCTGACTTTTACAGACGAGTAAAGTAATGAAACAATCTGTAAATGCATGTATTTAGAGTAGTAGAAACTTGACGAAAATCTGTTATGTCATCTGTCATGTATGACAAGATTTCTTATTAAATATGTATGTGTGTATGCATTAACATTTCATGTTCAGCACGTACAGTATGTTGTTCGTCTTGTGGCATTAAGCAGTGGTTCCCGAGCTGGACGTCCAACCCGTTCTCAATCCCAGGTCGTACCGATGTCTTGTCACGACTCTCAACGTCTACAGAATAGAGTCATTTGCAAACAAACTGTGTTTACAGTGTCCCTGAGCACATGTAAAACCATTCATGTGGTTTTGGAGCGTTCCACAGCTTTCCTAGTCTTTAGTTGCTCCTGTCCCAACTTGTTTGAAACATGTTGCTGCATCAAATTCAGAATAAGCAGATATTTATGAAGTTGATGAGGCAAAACATTAAATATATTGTCTTTGTACTGTTTTCAAGTGAGTATTTGTCAAAAAGGGCAGAGGGCAGAGACTCTGATGGCCTGAGGACGTGTGGTTTGGAACCTGATTCTGGACTTTTATGGTAAACAGAAGTTTGCATTCACTGTTTCCCACCAAAATCCATCATGTGTGTCCTTTGGGTCCTTCCTATGGTTACTAGCTAGTGACATCGCCACCAACTGTCAATCAGCGAAGTAGCATGAAGCCAGTGACAGGAATGTCCTCGTGTGTGTACATGATACAAATGAAATGGTCACCCACCCATAAAAACTCCACAAAGAACCTGTAAGAGAGTTCACAGTAGAAAAATGCTTTTCCATTCGGTGTACACAACTGGAAGAGAATCCCTGTCCACTTTTGAATTATCTGGTAAAAGTAGAGGAAGAACTGGGTGGTTAGCACAAGCAGTGATAGACAAAGACAACAGTGCCACAAACAGTCTGAAAGTCCTGTCAAAACGACATCACTGTCCACCCACCCGACTCTGTTTGGCTGACCGCTACGGTAGGAAGTGCAGCACAACAGCAACAACCGCTTAGCAACAAAGATGTCACCAAACCTGTGGTACCTGCCAGCTTCAAATGGCAGCAAGAGGCAGCTTTTGAATGCAGATATCATATAAGGTGAAGCAGGCGGCGTACACAAAGCATGCTCCTGTTTACCATGAGGCTGGTCTGTGACCCTTCATACCAAAGACATGACAAAGGCTGACTACTGGTAGAAAGCTTAGAAAACAGACTCTTTTTGAGTTTAATTTTACTCTGAAGTCTTGATTTGTGACTTCCTGTGGGCACTGACACAGAAAAAATGTAATTTAGGCAAATGTGACACACCAACAGCATCTCATTTGCATTAAATGCTCTTCGCTTGTAGCCCCACTCTGTGACATGTTCAGCCACACGAGGGTTGTAAATTTACATAATTTTATTTTATTCGTTCATTACGTTTCACTGGTTTCACATTTAACTTAAAAGTGGTCATTCATTTAAACGCAGCTGCAAGAAGTATTTGAATCACCTACGCCTTTTCAAGGTCAGGCTCAATTCATTTGAAGCACCGAGCGATGTAAATCAGATTTGCAAGGTAGCGTGGGCACATGTGTACCCCGCAGTTATATCCTCAAATGTAATTGGCCTGTGAATTTAGCCTTGTTCCCCACTTTCCAATCAAATGGAAGCTATAAATACCCCGGTAAACATGTCAATTATGTGTTAATCCGATTTATGTGCTGTGTCCTGAAATATCAACTTCCTCCCACGGCCACCACCAGCGACCAATCACAGCACGAGAGTCTACTATTAGTCCGTGCCACTTCCTGTGGTGATGGGCCTGTAGCTAATTAACATGCAGAGAAGTTATCTGCAAAGTGTCAAAGTGACAGCCAAAATAGTTTCTTTCCCCTCATTTTATTTTCTGGAGGCCGCTCTCTGTAATTAGGTTCTGTCATACTGCTGCAAGGTAAATGCATGCTTTTTAAGGTTGCCAGCATCAAAGGAACTGTACACGAGGGCACCTGCCGCTGTACACTTCAAAGCGAACACATTAGATATCTGCCTGCTTAAGTTTTATTGATTTTACTGTCATGGATGTTGTGTTTTTCTTCAGCTGCAGAGTATCTGAGCGTTGACTCATCGCCTTGTATTTTCACACATGTTCACAATGCAGACTGCCAAGAATCAGAGCCCTCCTACACGATGTGTATGGGATGAGTCTGTCCATTGTTTTGCGCTGCATCTGTGATACAGATCTGTAAGTGTGTGTGTGTGTGTGTGTGTGTGTGTGTGTGTGTGTGTGTGTGTGTGTGTGTGTTTGAAAGCCACCCATATGTTCTAATACTGCCATCTCCATATTCACTTAATATGCTTAGTACATTAAAGTAGTTGCACATCTTTATCCATCCCTTGTTTTCAAGGAGCTCATTGCGCATTTATTAAAAACATTGTAACCGATGCACAAGACCACATGCACACCAGTGCTGGAAGTTACAGTTTAACTTTGAAGAAGCCGTATCTTTAATTTTTTAAAAATATGCTGTGGACAGGAAATGTGGAGTGTGAAGCATCTTGCAAACTGGATTTTTCAGACAGACCGACAATAAGTTCCTGCTGCTAGATTCTCCAGAAATGAAAACTCCCACTTGATGGAACCGCCTGGCTCAAAATATTGGGATGGTTGCTTAAAATATAATCTGCCACATGTTGCTGCGTTTAAAAATACTGTATAATTATTTGTGTAATCTACTGCACCCACAGCCAAAAACCTACATTAGGTACTCCACACTACCTACACACTGTGCAAATCATAAATGATGATGGAGAACTAAAAAAAAGGCTCTAATTTAGTCTTCACTGTGAAATGACTAGTATTTACAGATATCATTAGCCATTATTTCAAGATGACAACAGCGTTTATGTCAAGAATATTCCCAATTCACTAGCACATTTTCTGACCATACCTGCAGTGTGTTGTGCACTTCAGTTCAAAACTTTCGAGCCCAGGCTGATGACCTCATCAAACATGAGCTGTCACATGTGGTCATCTGCTTGTTATTCCCTCGACCACTTTGCCTTTTCTCTGTCTTTCGAGAACCCTGAAAGAAAAGAGCAGTTTGGTGAGATTGAGGATAACGGACGAGCCTTTGCACCCGGCAGCCTCGGTGCGCTGCTTATGAACTGACAGTGAACGACCTGACCTGTAAAGAACATTGTTTGTCGTGATTTCATTCTTTGTCAGTGATTGTCTGCTGGATTCGGATTTGAAAATGCAGTGCCATTTATCACAGGGGGGACATTAAGTAGCTGGCTTTTTATGCAAGAGATAACAATGTACAAAACATTAGTTGTATTAAAGCCACTCTGTGTAGAGTTATTATGTGATTGTTGGATCATTCAGACTAATTTGAAATTCAAATTTTCATACGCAGTGGCTTTTAGATTCACTTATGCTGATAGTTAGTGTGCTAAACTACAGAATATTATGTAGTCAGTTTAAGCTGCAGCAGACAACTTCACAATGCAGGGCAGTGGGAATGATTTGAACTTAAATCTCCGAAAGTGCTCTCTGCAGCAAAGGAGGCAGTTTGTACTCTGCTGTCAAGTCTAAATAACACATTTCCTGTTTGATGAGACTGTGGTGTGATCTGTGCCCTTTGCAGCTTTAACTTCACTTACATTATGGTTATTTGGTAGCCAACACTGAACAACTTTCACCTCCTCTTGCATATTTTTTTTTCCCTGAAATGCAAAAAAATCTCACAGACTACTCTCTGCAGGCTTCCTAAGTTTGTTTATGTAAACAGAGCGCAGTATACTAGCATGCACTGATCCACATTATGTAAACCCTTTTATCATATCTTACCAGGACACTGAGCATATTTTTATACGGCTCAACTTCACTGCCAACAGTTCATCCACTGAAAATCTTAAACTGCCACTAATTGCACAAAAGTTGTACTCTGTGTGTGTGTGCTTGTGTTTGTGTGTGTAAAGACAGCCTGAGAAGTCGTGACGTGTGGGTGAGGCGGGAATTAAATCGCACAGCTTGCCTATGTCAGTTTGTTAAGGCTCTGTTGGTGCAGCAGGGTGCCGAGCGAGGGCTGACAGCAGCTGGCCTGCGAGTGCAGACTCAAGTACGCTCAGGTGTTCCCGTGCTGTCTGAGCCAGTTACAGCAGCAGTCAATCCGGCCTCGCCTCTTGTCACTGCACATTGTTGCTGATCTGTGGGGACGAGCCGGTGCGAGGATTTGTCATCCCGACACCTTGTCTGATTGCTCTCAAATCTCAGCTCGGTTCGCTCCCGTCGACTTCCACAGTGCACTGTCCCACGGCCACTCTGGTTTGCTGTCTGTGATGAGGAGCAAGAGTGAGAGCAAGACAAGATTTTTCTCAGAGGACCTTCTCTCCATCAAATGTCTGATTATGTGATGGATAGTGAAATTGAAGCTTGAGGAAATAATCTTGATTGCCAGTTTATTGCCATCATGGTTGTGGTGTTGTGCGTGTTTATAAAAGCTATGGCACATTTACAGTTCAAAACGCCGAGCTCTTTCCTTCTGTTGTACAGGAAGTGATGCGTGTGATGTCTACAAGCATGCTACTGGTCTGTAGCTAGGTTTCCATTTAAATTAAGTGCAAATTTGAACCAAATTTTCAAGAAAAAGATTAAAAGAAAATGGCAATTAATGCTCATTTCCATCCACTACTATTCTGCAATTATTATGAGTAACAGCTGGTGATTGATTTTTTGTTTAAAAATGTGTATGGAAATTCACCTTGTGAGGCTTTACTAACACAATGTCTACACAGACTATGTAGTGAGATCAGCATGCTTACAAAGCAGTGGCAGCTTCAGTCATCTACACAAGATGCGTTCAGGCACAGGCTTCATCCTCTGGAGAACATGAATGTCTGAACAAAAGTTCATGGGGATATGCCCAATAGATGCTGAGATTTTTCGATCTGGATCAAAGTGTTGGACTGACTGATCGGTTGGTGTTGCCATCCACAGAACCCACTCCATGATGGTGGCAAAAGAAATGGGTATTTAACCTGAGCACTGCAGGTCACTAAAACCTTAAGCCCCCTGAGGCAAATTGTGATTTGTGAGATTGGGCTATAGAAATGAATCTGATCTGAGCTGAAGAGACAAAGAAATAGAATTGCCATTCACTCTGTTTGATAAGAGATATGGTAAAAGGAAATTCCACTTTGAAATTTGTGGATTATTGCTTTAAAATGGCCTCTCTCTGATCAGATGTGTCACTTCATGCAATATTTTTCCCTCTATTGATTTCCCTGACGCTATGTAGGCCGTCTCCATGCTTCAATGCTGACGATGACATACAGGTTTTGTGATATTTGTATAGCATTTATGACCTTTCCAGAGGCAGCGGTGCTTTACAGAGGCTGAATGCAACTCATGCAGCCCAAATGACCTTCAGGACGCGAGCTTCAAAGGATAGTGCTAGTTACTGCTTCCATCTTGAGATTTCAATGCTCAGTGACACAAAACGCTGGTGCTCCTGGCTTCAGCCTCCATGTGGCATCTCACACAAGCCAGCTGGTCTATGATTGCTGATTTTAAAGCATGGAGGAGCAGATCCAATCAGTAATGAACGGGAATGATGGTTTCAGAATAAATAGAAAATTGTTTGATAGAAAATAAAAAGCACATACAACACTGACTACTTCATGCAGGTGTTTTTTTTTTAAATAAAATTGCTTAGATGCACATAGATTCACAAGCCATGACCAAAAATAACCAACCGCCTCCTCATTTACGTGTATCACACAACCTGCAAGGTGACTGCAGTTTTCACACAGAATGCCTAGTCTAAATCAATAGAGCCGTAGCCTATTGTCAGCAATACAGACTGAGTGGTTCTTTTTCACTGTGAAGCCATTTTTCCCTGCAGTTTTATTCATTCTAATCCTTACATTAAGACATACAAAATGTAATGTTTTTTATTAGATACCACATGAACACATTATTGTCCTGAAACAAAATCGCACATTTATACTCTGCATGCGTGCACACTACACATATCAAACAGTCCTTCAGTTGTACTTTGTGGGTGTAAAACTACAACCCCGCTTCCAAAAAAGTTGTGCATTGTGTAAAACAGTGAATAAAACAGAATGTGATCATTTATTGATCGTTTTTCACTTTTACTCAAGTGAAAACAGTACAAAGACACCATATGAATTTGATGCAGCAACACATTTCAAACAAGTTGTGACAGGAGCAACAACAGACTGGGAAAGTCTGTTGTTGCTGTGGAATGATCCAAACACCTGTTTGGATCATTCCACAGGTGAACAGGTTGATTGGTAACAGGTGATAGTATCATGATTGGGTATGAAAGGAGCGTCGTTCACAAGCGAGGATGGAGCGAGGTTCACCACTTTGTGAACACATGATTGGATAATGGATGTTATTACATGGACTCAGGAACATTGTGTAAAACCGCTGTTGGCAAACACAGTTTGTTTGAAGTATTGAGTATGTTTCCCTGTTGCATATTGCTGCATTTTACTGTACCAATACACAAACCTTGAGTGCCAGTATTGTGAAAGTACAAATGCTCTATTCCATTCTTTCAGATGCATCAAAACAAACCCTCTTTGCTAATGAATCATATACACCATCTGGGCTGACAACTCGCAGTGTATTCATTCAGTGATGTTCCACTTCCTTCCCATTCTCCCAAACCCGGTAAATGTGTGTGAGGTGTGGTGTAATTGTCCACATTACCATTACCATCACATCAGAAATGAGGGCTACCTGCCTCAGACAGAGGGAGTGACTCTAATTTTGGTCAAGGTTATTGGGCGCACTATGAAGTCAAGAGACCAGGATGAGCCACGCACCGTGTGCTCCACAAGCAGGATTTATTTGGGTTGGAGTCATCTCTATTTGTGACCCCGTCTGCATGCAAGTGGTGAGGGCGGGAGAGCAGATTCAGTAGCAGAGATCTTCTCTGCTGATAGCTCAGCTTGTATTACTCAGGCCCCCAAAGGACAGCACAGCAGTGCTTGAATGGGTCAGCTGACTTGTGCATAATACATATTTGATAGACACCAGCACTCTGAAATCAAGTAATGAGCATGTTGTTATGTGGGAGGAATTAAATACAGATACCACGGATACCACCATCCATCACTTTTTTCACTTTTCTTTGTCATACCTTCATTTGTTTTCCTCCAACAAAACATTTTATTGTTATTGGCTTCTGTGCTAAAGATGATATGGAGAACTGTACCCAAAGTTCTGTCTGTCTGGTTTGGTATTTTAAAGAAACAATATGTAAATATCATACTTGTGTAGGTGTACTTGATACATAACAGCACTGACTGGAGCGCAATCAAGTTATTAGAAATGTGAAACGTGCAAATAAACAATTAAAGTTACCAGAAAGGCCAGTGCGTCTAAACTTAGTTTGTGGGGACACGCTTGCAGTGATGAAAAAGGCTCATCTCAAGAGTCATTACAGCTGCAAACATGCTAAACTGGATGAGTTGCAGGACAAATATGCTGGGATGATGTTAAGTCTTTTCTGTGGAGTTTGGGGGCTCAACAAGCAGCTTTCAGCAAACCACATTCTGACAGAGACAGTGTTACACAGGAGAGGTTTGTGGTGAGCGAGCTAATGGCTAAGAAGCTAAAACCTTCAGGATCATTCAGGAGGAGACTTTGTGAAGGAGAGCCTTGTTGCTGCTGTGAAGCTGATGAAACCAGATAAAGTAAAACTGTTCCAAAGGGTCAGTTTGTCTGGAATAATTCATAGAGTTGAGGGGAAAGCTGACGTGGAAACTCAGTGATACCAAAGTGTCTGTGTGATTTGGCCTTCATAATGGACGTTACGAAGAACCTCTCAGAGTTGGACCTCAAGCTCCAACAGCATCTCAGCTCTCTGCATTCAAAAGTGAAATCATTACACTTAAGGATTCTGAATTTTAACATTACCTGGCCATTGAAACATTTCAGAAACCAGATTCGGCCTAGTATCACACAGCATGTATGCACACCTGTGATTCTTCTGGTTCCTCCTGCTGCATCCACATGCACACCTGAGGCTCATCCAGCAATCACCACCACAGTGTATAAACTCCCGCTCTTCACTCAAGTCTCCACTCGATCGTCCGTTTGCCCAAGTGGTAGTGTTCTTGGCTCTGACTGTCTAACTGTGTTCTTGAAAATTCTTGTGAAGATTTTTTGCTCTGTGGGATACTTAGATGATCTCGGGTGTTTTTTGACGCTCCTATTTTCTCCCTCTCTGCCTCAGAACGCCTCGAGCCATGCCGCACCTGGACCTGCCGTAAACCAGCCAAACTCAGTCTCCGTCTCTGCCTACCTGTGATCCTCAGTACCACTCTCCAACGGCCGCTCGGTGCAGCTCACAAATCTGAACATCTATTTCTGTGTGTCTATTCCTGCATTCTCCATTCTCCGAGGCCTGTTTTTGGGTTTATTCAGTTCCCCGACGTGACAGCTGCCTTGCTGATGCACACTTAAACCTACTGACAATGTGTAACTGTTGTGATGATTTTAAAAAGTTCTATACTTTAATGAGTGATGTTGTTTAGGCCTATTAAACAAATACTTAATGTTATGACAGAGATTACCTGCATAGCGTCACTGTCCTGTGAAAACCTGCTTTTGTGATGATGTATTTTTCTTGATAATCCAGTGGGTTTTTAATCTAATTCATCTGAAAATTTCAAGTCAGCAAGTTGGAGATTGGACAGCAACTTAAGTCTTGCGTCATTGCCATGCATAATATTCTTCTGAATCACAGACTTACTTGATAGTTGTAAATGAAGACAGGCCAGTTTGTATGCAACACCTTGAAACTTGCCCCGAAACATGTTTTCATTGCAGTGAGCAATTCATCACACTGGTTTGAAGTTTTTAACTTATGCATTGTTTCCTTCATGAGACTAAGTTTCTCAAGTGAAGCAATTTGAGTTCAATAGTTTAGTGAAAAAAAAGGTTAAGGATAGATGCATAATAAACTGAGTAAAAATTCATCTGAAATCCTATTTGCAATAAATTGAAAGACGTCTGGATTAAACATTAAAAACTCCCAAAATCACAAAAACTCAGTACGCCCTTGAAGTTGGCCCCTGTTCTGTTAATGAACTGGTAGATCTTTGAAAAACAAACAGATTGCCAAAGCGCATTTGATACAGCTTCACTGACACTTTATGAAAGACATTGTTTCTTGCTCTCTGCCTCAAGATGTCTCTGTACTGGTTTCTCTCTGCATCCAGAGGTGATGGACAGAGTTCACGCTCTGTGTCACTGAGCATGTGTCTGCGCTGTCACTATGACAACCTGTCTCTAATGTCTACATTGTCTGAAAACACAAATGGGATCTGGTCACTTAGAAATTACAATGAGGGTGGCAGTTAGCTATCCTCATTATCCTCTCCTGAACATACACAGATGCCAGCCATCTGCATAAACCTGACTGAAGAAACTGCTGCTGCCCCTCTTCTACCTCCTCTGCCTCTCTACACCTCTGAGCTACTCTGAGGTCCTCCTCCAACTAGTAGTCCACTGCCACTTGGCTAATATATGGCCTCAGGATCCCACATCATAATATTTCCTAAGTTCTATGAGCATACTATAATTGGCTATCCAAGTGACATCAAGAATTAAGAAAGGACCCCAGGCCCTGAAATAAAGACAGGCCAAACTTCCAGTAATCATTCCAGGACTGTTATAACTTCAGCTACAGCAACAGCTGATACTGCACATCTGAGTGGGTGTCATGAGACTATACAGCATCTGGACTTGTCTGTGTATTATTTTCATTCAAGTAAAACTGTTTTGGATCAGAGTGTCTGTGCCATAAGACAATCCTCCACATCTCCGCCTACCGTAATTGTACCCGAAAGCAACTACACAGAAATAAACTCTGAATTAATTACTGTGAGATGATCTCATGTTTCTGCAGCCAATATTTACTACTGTCTGCTGTGAAATGTATTGTAGACCAATTAAGCAAACATATTCAGTCTGTAGAGAGCGTAGAGAGTGATAACAGACTGCAGAGTTCCTGTTAAGTCAGTCAGTGGTCGTTGTCACAGCAGACGTCAGTCAGGAAGCTTGTTTTTTGACTGCTCGTGGCCAAAGGTCACAGACTGGGACACATGCTGTGTCAAAGTGAGGCATAAAGTAATGTCTTTTCTTATTTGATTGCCACTTGCTTGCTATCATGAAGTAAAAGAGAACATAGATACTTTACTTTGAAAAAGCCATTCCTCAGTGCTCCGCTCGCTCTGCCAGATGATAAGATTTAAAGTAACCGAGAGTGGGATCCCTTTTGTTTTTGACCTCTGTCATTGCAAATATCACATCATTATATCCTCCTAATAAACAGTGTGGGACTCTTAGCCCTTTGTATACACATAGTAGTCCCCAACTGAGCAAGTGTTTCACACACTGACGACCAGAGTGAAGACAAACCAACCAAACCTGAACCAAACAAGAACTGGAGATAGAGTTAGTGCCGGGTTGGAGGGCAGTGCATCAACAGGCATCACCAAGTGGGCTGCAATCATTCACATGCATGTGAAAGCATTTTGAATCCAAATTGCACAAAGCCAGCACAACAACAAAAAAAAGTAAAGTGTCACTTTCTGATTACTTGAGGACTAGTCTTGGCTACATAATGCATGACCAAGAATAAATGCATGATTCAAAATGAGACAAACTGTGCGTCAGTGCATTCATGGTAATTTTTGCTTTCAACTCTCCACAGAGACACTTGACTACAGGGCAGCAATAAAACACCAGCAGCAATGGATGAGAGATCCTCATCTCTTGATGGAATGACACAACAGAGCTCAAATGCTTGGACGTGTTTGTGTTACATCACAAAGTGATGGAGTCAAGTCCAACTGTTTTTAGCAAGACATTTTGTGTTCTGTATGATCGAATTATGGATTTGCACTGTAAAGAAAGCTGTCACTGCACTGCGATAACTGGAGATTTGAGATATTTTAATACTTTTTAAGGCTTTCAAATTTAGATCATTTAGTGTAATTGACTCGCGTGTCCTGTGCTTTGCAGCATGATGAGCTGTCCATGCTGCAAAGTGACTTTAAGTGAGTTTCAGGTGAGGTACATCTACAGTACCTGTACAATAGTGTTCCATGGAGTAGCACTTACAAAAGAGTGCTCTGCCTTTTGTGTTAATGCTGACAATACCCACAACATAGCTGGCATCCACTTCATTTAAAAACGGGGGATGCAAACTGTGCCTGTTTGCAACACACACACAGCAAAGGATCCTCAGAACTAACTCACTAAACTGTTATGCATTAATGTGTCCATTCAAGCTGCTATACAGTTTTGCTCGAATGTTTCAAAATTATACACAATGAATTCAGTGTATGCACACTATTTAAGATCTGTGCAAATGCATTGCATGTCTTACAGCAATTTAATTTGCATTTTATTCTCCTTCCTTTGCCTTCTTCTACATTTTCCAAACACAAGCTCTCTGTGATCTAACGTGCAGCATTCCCCACTCAGCAGAGGGTTGCCCTGTATCCTCTAAATTACGTCCATACTGGATGACTCAACACCTCACGATTTACACCCAGTGCCAATGTGATGGTAACGGTTTGCCCTATATCTTGTGAGGTGGAGAGTACAGGTGTGGATGTCTGGGTGGTGGATGAGTGTTTAGCACATCAGACGTAACCCTAACCCTGTCTCGCCACAAACCTGCTATGAACATGAAAATTAAGTAAATAAGCTCGACATACATTATTACAGTTTATTTGTTGTACCATTCCCTAAGTTTAGATATTGTAGAAAGTGAGAGTTTGAACATTGCTGCTATTGGATCTAAAAAAACTTGATTTGGTGGTTCTCCAGAATTGTCCAGTATTGTTGTTAGGGTTGTGATAGGGTTGGGATAAAATGCTCCCTTATACTGCTCAAGCTGCAAATAAAAAGTCCATGGTTGGCAAATAAATTGAATTACTACTGAATTAAATGAGTAGGTGAATAAGAGTAGCAAAAAATGGCTTTTATTAATAAGAAAAAAACTTGCATATTATCACTTTAAAGAAAGGTGCTACAAACCATGATCTCTCACTACCAGCCGACTGATCCTGCATCCACTGATACAGAGCACAGTGCTGAAATGCTAAAGAGGATGAATCACACAATTACATGAAAAAATAACACCTCTCTGTTTGACACCCTCAGCTTTCACACTTTGTTGTTGCAAGATTTGAAAGTACCACAAAATCCTCACAGTTTGCTTGCTGGTATGTGCATGAAAATGTTGCTCCCTTTCAGGTCCAACCGTTCTGGGCAGTGAAATTAGACGGAGGATCTCGAGGCAGATGAGAAAAGTCATCAACAGGGAAAGCATTTGCGCCTACAACAGAGAGTCAGTGTGGAGGGCAAAACAGAGTGGCAGCAAATGTCTTCTTCTCCATCTTTTCAGTCTCTGACTGCTGGTTTTAACAATCATGCTGCTGTTTGAGGGACAAGGGGCCTACAACTCTGCAGCCCACTGGCGGCCCCTAGAGGCTACAATATAAAGTGTGAGTGTGAACTGACCATCGTTTGAGCAGTGTAAAACCTTGCTGCTAGGAGTGCCAAATATATGAGTTTGTCCTGAGGGTGGCCTTAGATAAAAGGCTTGGAGTTCAACTTCTTTTTTAAATTGTTCTTCCTCTGGGGAGCATGATGTACTTCACAGATGGCAGTTAGCCTGGTATACTATACAGTATCATGTGTGCTGGCAGAACATTTAATATAAGCGTAGTGCTGCCTCTGGGGCAGGATGTGTCTCCTTCTCTTTAGTGAACAATAACTAGTGTAAATGTAGCTGTAAGAACATGTCTGAGTCAGAAATAAATAAGGACCAACTGTCTGAGTCTTGTCCGCCTCGCTTTCCTGCTGTCAATCACAAGAGATGTGACGTTAATCAATTGACGTAATTACACTTAATATTATTTCTTTATCATCAACCACATTAAGAACCACTGACCCTGAATACAAATCAGATGTGGACCTTTGAGTAATGCTTTTAAGAACTTGTGCCCCAGGAGACGGCAACGAGATGTATGGACCATTAATATTCACAGGGATTTTTGGCATGAAAAGAGGAGAGGTCGAAAGGTCACCACAGTCGTAGGTTTCCTCCCCTGATGACGTTGCGTATACAGCCATCAGATACTTTTGATGTTTGAAGTAAGAATCAGAATCAGAATTGGTTTTATTGGCTAAGTATGTGTGCACATTAAAACATTCAAGGAATTTGACTCTGGTTTCAACATCGCCCTCAATGTACTTGCATAGGAAAAAGAAAAAATGACAAACAAAAGACAAAAAGAAAAAACAAACAAAAACAGTGAGCTGGGTGAATTAAGAGTGCAGGATTTGTCGGGATGATGGTGTTGAACACTGAGCCAAAATTCACAAGGAACCTAGCGCATGTCCCTGGGTGCTCGAGCTGCTGCAGGATGTAGTTTTTATCCTCTGGGGAACGTGAATTTGTTCATTCATTTCACAGCAATTTGCACAACTCAACTTGCACATTCCTCATGTGCTGGTGGAACCTTTCATTGGGTGTTGGTGCAGGAAGAAAATAATAATCATAATCAATAATCAACGTTGCTATCCTTAGACCCTGGAGATAGATGGAAATTAATACATAAATAATTGGGCGAGGTTTGTTGAGTTCACTTAACCCTCTCGAGGCATCCAAGTACATGTGGGATTCAAGCACTTGCTGTGGGTTGATGAGTGTCAGCGGTCATCTCAGTCCACTTCATGCTTGTCACATTAGGACAAATTTAATTCTGCACAGCACTGAGCAGGTCAAGAGTTTTGTTCTCAAAAGAGGCAACCATGACGTGAAAGAGCCACAAAAAAGATTTCCAGATAACAACAAATGACTGTGCTTTACAAAGACTGAAGGCTTTATGCAGGGTATTTCCTGCTTCAGGTGCCAAAATGGATATGCACTAAAATGTATCGGAAATGAACGTCTAATTCACATTTACATCTTAGTCATTTTGCAAGACTCTTATGTAAAACGACTCACAATCAGCGCTACTCACCAAGGAGAGCAGCTGTAATCACAATCACCGTAAGCCTTCATTAAAAGATGGGGCCAAAAAAAATAATAAAATAACAGCATGGTTAGCGTTGTGACACTCCAATAGCAGCAACAGCTGATGGAGCACACATGTCGAAATGCAAAGCAGGATCACGTATTGAACAGACGCTGTGGCGCTGAATCCCTTTTGGGTCTGTGTGTCTTTGTTTAAAGAATTCATGTTATTTCCTGACTTGATAAGGGTTAACATCTGAGCGACAAGATATGCAAATCCTTCTCCCAATTGTCCTATTCATTTCCCAAGCACGATTATATTCAACTTACACATGAATATTCCGCTGAAGTCCCAAAGCCTAATAAGAAAACATGATTGAGGTGCCCAGGCAAGGTGGCATAAGTGACTGGAGGAATAGATTTTCTGTCACCAATTCCATCCTCTAATCACTGCTGGATGCTGCATTTCAATACCTGAGGTATCAGTCGCTGTAGCCGGAGGATGTCAAAGGCTGTGCGCCCAATCTAGCCGTGGATTAGGTTTCATTTCGTGAAATGCAAATATGAATGCACGCGATCTCTGTATGTTTTAGAGACTGAGCTGATTTGTATTCAGTCTGACTCATGTCAAGATAGCTGTTGAAGGATTTTCACATCAAGTACAACTTTTTCTTCACACTATGATCCCAAAAATGGAAATTAAAAGTCAAATTTCTAAAACCTGCCTTTCACTCATGTATGGGAGCGTGCAGGTCACCGTAGCCCAAGGCATCCGTGACATAAGCCAAAAACGAATCGAAGCTTAAAATTTTGTTCACTGCAAAAGAATGAAAAAAGAGGCCGAGAGTTTAAATCCTTCTTACCTTCTCCTCTCCACACACCTGGCCCATGGCAGAGTGGAGTGCAGAAATTGTCGATAACCCATACTAAGACACTGTCCGCCCTGTCTGTCTCATCTGTCTGTCATTCGAATGAGCACCTGCTGGTACCTTACCTCCACATGTTGGACGCAAGAGGACAAATGAAGAAAACACTGGATTTACAGGATAAAAGCTACAAGAGATATATATAGATACCATGCAGGAAGTGGACTACTTTCTGCTGTTCCTGTATACCATTAGCTGAGGTGAAGGCAACCAGTCACATTAGGATACTTCAGTAGAAAACCACATATACAGCACTGTACAGTATGTACAAAAAATTGTACATACTGTACAGTGTAAATTATATTTCCAATGCTTTTCACTCTGGATATCCCTGCTTCCTCTAACCTCTTCATCCCCCTTCCCATGATAATATCTTCAACAAGCATTTGTGTTGGAGCACACCGGAGCCTTCAGGCTACAAAGCGGTACGGTTAGGATGGGGTAAGATTGTGGTTTGATTAAATATAGAATTGGAAAAGCCACGCTGTCTTGTTTCACCATTGACTTCTTTAATATTTAACTAAGACAACAACCTTTTCCCAACGTAAGTGGGTGTGTGTGGGCTTTTCAAAGCAACACACTGCACAGCAGTTTGTATTACTATGAGACCAAGTCTGGAAAGTTATCACAGACTCAATAATTTTATTTTTTGTTGCCATGATGGCAAGGTAAACAGTAAAAGATACAGCGCTCATGTTACAAAAATATCTACCTGGAATGTGTGCTTGCATGTATTTGGCCAGTGCAGAACCTTTGTCGGATGATACCGCACTGTTGAAGATGAGCCAGATTTAACCTTTTGGCATGACAGCCCTGCGTTGGGGCCCCAGCTGTGTCACTGGATTGATTCCACTCAAAAGCGAGAGAGGGCTGTGCTTTCTCTGACACTGTTGTTGTCTGTCTGCGCATGGCCTTAAACAAGTGGCCTGAGTTGCCCTAAACAAAACGATAAAATCATTAAGCATGTTTTAATTGCATGGTGCATGGAATGACATATGTTATAAGTGAACTGCACAAGCACTCAGCATCAACATGAGAGACTTTGCCTTGTACTGTGGCAAAAACATTGTTTGTTATTGGTGTCTCTCTGCTGTACACCAAATACTGAATGGCTCTGATGCCATTTGTGACTGCCATGTTCCACCAGTGTAACCAGCAGTGATAATGGTGATAATGACAAAACAGTATTATTTTAAAATTCTAACCATCAACTAATTTTCCACTGCTTAGGATAAGCCAGAAATCCTTCTCCCGTGCCACGTCTCCAGCTCTTCCTCCAGGATCCCGAATGCCACATAGGATACGTTACGCAGCTTGCTACAGATCTGCAAAAGCGTCTCCTTCCTGTTGAACGTGTCGTCAGGCAGGCATCCTGGAGCTATCTAAACTAGCTCAATGTAAAGACCGTCAACTCCGCACCAACTCCTGCTTTCAATCGCCTGCTCTTCACTTGTAGGCACGACATGAGATACTTGAACAAAACAAGCATCCTAAACCTTAAGGGGGCAATCCAGCATTCTCCTGCAGTGTACAACAGCCTCAGACTTGAAGGTATTGATTGCAATTAATTACCGTCACAAATTGGCTGCTTTTGTTGAAATCCCATGGTGCCATTGTCGACACTGGTAACCTTAGCCTCAGCAAGATGCTGCAGAGCGGTTAGTCATCCAGATGAGTGACTAGGGGGCATATTATAGCTTTAAAATGAAAGCAGAAGCTGGTTCGTGAAGACAACACTCCAGAGCTCCACGGGTCTTAGAAGCCACTGCCACATTAAGGTTTACCCTGTTGTAAAAGCAGCAGAGTTGATCATACAAAGTTTATCTGTCTAGCTTTGGTGCATCCTCTTAAAAAGGATATGGCCAGAATATTAGAAGGGGGGAGCAGGTTTTATTCATCTCACCATAGGCCTCAGCTCTGCTCAGTACACAGTGTTTATGCTGCAGATCAACTGAGGCATAGAGGATATATACAATTAACATCTGGGTATTCCCCAAAGGTGAAGCTTAAACACACTCCATAAGCGACGGAAATCACACAGCTCACACTGCACATTAATTAACAAATGTGCATGAGTAAACACCGCCGCAGACAGCACGGAGGTTCCTCTGAATATAGCTGTAAACTGTTGTGGCAAGCGGAGCCGTAAGAACAGATTAAAAATCCTCCTTGCCGGAGTGTAGTCCCACCCTTGAGACCTCGTGCGAACAAATGTCTCGGAGGCGTGCGTGTGTTTATTTGTATACTGCTGCTCCCCCTCCCCAACCTGCTCGCCATCCTCAAGGAGAATCGAGTGGAGGAGTGTGTTGCGGGAGAGCAGAGAGAGTCAGGATGCAGGGAGGAGAAGGATTTATATCTGCTCGCTCCATCTGACCATGAGAGAAAATAAATCACATGCAGAGAAAGCGAAATCCTCTCGTAGTATGTTACAGGTGGTCATGTTTCAAAACTGGGATGTTTCCTAAATATAAATTCCTAAATGTCTCATGTATTACCACAGCTTTGCTGCTATGCTTTGCATTAACCAGTCGCTCAGTGTTTAGATTCAGAGTTTCCCATCTGTTGTATTGTCTGCTACTCGTGGCCACCGAACAGCTGCACTGAAGAGGTTGGCGGTGAACTGCTTTGCGATAAGAGTTGTTGAAGGAGGGGAGAGTGTTACTCGTGTCCTTTTCCCACGCAGATTTTCTCAGCTGGTCTGAGAATTCGAGCTTGGACTTTGCCAACTCCATTAAAAAGCAGCAAAGATATAATAAATTCTCTTGGAGCAGTCCGCATGATAAACAGATGGAGAACTTATCATTCCTTTGTAAAAGTGGATGATGGGAAAAAATGCTAAGCTAAGGTAAATGTCCGATGGGAACATGCAGGCAAAAAGCGTATTTCCCCAAAGAACCATCCTTTGACTTAATTTTCAAAATTGCGTAGGTCTCTCCTCTTATAGCATGACAGATTTTACATACATATGCTCATTTTCATTATTGATTAATGTGCCAATTATTTTCTCAGTTAATTGTTTGGCTTGTAACATGTCAGAAAACTGACATATTACAATGACAATCACAATGCCCTAAAACCTCAGGAAGACACCTTCACATCGCTTCAAATGTCCAACCAACAGTCCAAAACCCAAATATATTGTTTCTAATGATAACAAAGAGACAGAGAAAAGCATCAAAATTGAGGATTTATTAACTTATGTCAGTCAACTTATGATTTCAGTTAAAAACCACTCTCTTCAGAATAAAAAGAAACTATACAGGACACGATTGCAATAAAACAAGAGCAGCCACAAACAAGGCATCTCTCCACTGAGAAGAGTGCCAAATCATATCGAAGCAATGTTCATGCATCCAGTCCCATGGTGCACTTATGCTGACACTCACTGTCAGCCTCTGTTGTTAAGTTGAACATATGGGTTACCAGCTGTGGGTCCTCTGTGCATTCACTGACTGTCACTGTCAAACCAAGAGGTTGACTGAACTCCAGTTGAACCTGATTTGCATAAATCCACACAATTAGACAAGGCAGTGCCACTACTGAGGGAGCCAATTGGATAAGCACTTATCGTAGTTTGCATACGAGCACATGACTGGACAGGCATTAGCTGTCCACCTAGCGGCTATGAGTAAGCAGGAGACGGCAATTTAACTGAAAGCCCAGAGCGGCAGTCTGCAGAACTGTGGGGAAAAAAATGGTAATAAAAAGTATGTTCAAGCATATTTTTGCATTAGTTGGAATTCTGTGGCACATAAATGAGGCAGGTAAGCTTGGCTGGACAAAAGATAACACCTGTTGGCACAGAGTTCATTGATGGCAACTTACTATGTTGTTCTGTTGTTTGGCCACCAACAAGGATTTAATTTTCTCTGCCTGTATAATTTCCTGCTTATTGGCTGTGATGAATCTGAACAAAGTCAAAGAAAAAGATCTTTGAAGCACCTTTTTATGGAGTCTATCTACATTAAAATGAGAAAAGGAATATATATAGCGAGTTGGAATGTGAGGAATGCATTTGCATTTTAAGTTTCTTTTCATGAAAATGTAATTGTGTGCTAACCTGGACTCCTCACAGGGAAGTGGCTTTTATTTGAAAGGTCGCCTCTGCAGTGGCACGACCCTCCACCCACACCTCTCTCCAAGGGGCCTCGCCTCAGGCTTTATCTGGGCTGCCAGCCCCACTCTCCACACACTTACTGTACAAACAAGCGCGAGCGCATACACATTCGCACACTCGCTCTGTAATTACTGTCAAGGCAGGCTCTGCAGAGAAAGTGGGCTGCAGCCAAGTTGTTCCACAGTCCTTCCAGCTGGCTCACTGTCCGTGCAGATTCACGTTATTCAGACTATTTTCAGAACAAGGGGAGTCTGAATGATCAGATAGCGTCCCGGGGACTGGATGGTAATTGCAGAGCAACCTCTTATGATGTTTATTTTCTTTTAACAGCTGTTGTTTTGTGACAGCCATATTATTATCACATTCCCTACCTCTGCTGTAGTCAGACTTGCAGAATTCTTTTTGTCCTCTCTTAACCTTTGGTTATGGTTGGGCTGACGACAATGACTGTGTGTGTGTCAGTGTGATCTGGTCTGCTGTGTGCCCCTCGCTTACAATGATTCATTTGGTCATCAAGCTCTTTTCATGTTAGAGTTAGGGAGCTGATTGTGGGGGACTTCCAGGTCCATGTGTGTATAAACCTCACCTGCAGCACACTGACAGCGTGTGCTGCTTTCCAATGGCTGCTGTGACTTCTTTTATCTTCAAATGTCAGGTGGTGGTCACTAAGCCTCTCCTGGCCACAGAAACTCTCTCTCTCTGTCTTTCTTCTGGGTGTGTGAGTGATTTAATTCAGTAAGCAACTCAATCACCTAGTTACCGAAAGCCTTCGTATGTGGGCAACATTGTCTGTGAGAGGTTAGTCATAAGTGACAGTGCAGAAAAAGGTTCATCTATTGCCTGACAAGCTGGCAGTGAGCTCGCTCAGTTCGGCCCAGTAGTAATATGTCTAAAGTGGTGCCAAACGGACCGGCCAAGGGTGCTGCAAAACATATTACTTCTCTTTTTTCATTTTTATTTTTTTCAGGTGAGGTTTTTAGACTCCAAGTCAATTCATATAATACAACTTTGGTTGTCATAGTTACACAACACACAAGGTGCACAGCAGTTATAAATAGTGACTGTCAGAGCAGGTGAAGGACAGATTTGTCACTGTAAACAGAGCTCAATGAAATGTGGATACGCCTCAACCCTCAACACCGTCTGAGACAATTGAGCATGAGCCAAGCAAAAGATATCAGACTGTACACTGAACACTCCCACACCAGAATGCCTCATCTGCACAGAAAAACTAGGGCTGTGTCTGAAATCACTGACAGGTGTAGGGCTGCTCTCAAATACAACGCCCGCGGGTAAATGTTGAGTGATAGTAATGAAATGAATGCTAAGAAAGCTCAGCGGACATCTCAAGACTCTTTAACCACGAGGGGTACAAAGTGCTCACGGTGTGTGCGTGAAGAGGGAAGCAACATGATGCTTTTACAGAGCGAAAGTCATTGTAGGGAGGAGGTCAGGGTGGATGGATGACAGCGATGGATGGATGCTGGATTTAAACACACTAGTCCGCTGTTCACTTCCCATTTCCATCCATTTTAACCTAAACCGCGATGTTTCCTTAATCTTATCAAAGTGTTTATTCTAAGCCCTACCACGCTCTTTTTTTTGTGCTTAAACCTAACCAGCTTTTACCATCATATCATGAAACAGATTGATTTTTTGTCCTGAAACTGCTCTGAAGTCACAGACAAATTAAGTGATGGGGGCGTCAGATCAGAAATCACCTCTATGCGTCGTCTTGGAGGACATGGACAAGTGAGGGTAAGGGTGTTGCTTGGACTTGTTGAGGGTGGGGGTGCCACGAAAAACATCACTATGAAAGGGGTACCTTCAGAACCACGAACCTAAAAGACAGTCTTTACAGTTTGACTTTTAGTAACACCACAAATAATGAGTCATTTTCTTTATTACATACAACGGGTTTGAATTTCAAGTATATGTATCTAATAATATAAAGTATCTGGCGTTGCGCTGTACAGTAGGCTACATCTGCAATAAGCTGAACAACCTTCCCTTGACAGCTAAGCGGGGCTGCAGGGCAGCAGACTAAACCAATCAAAGTAATAACAAGAAAGACAGGAAGGGTGCGGGCGGGAGGGAGGGAGGGAGGAGAAGGGGCTGATACAAACAGCTTTTGCTGATGAGGGTGAGCCAGTGGGCCCCTGGCTGTTTGTTCCACATCAGAATGTCAAACAGGGCAGCAGCAGCCCGCGCTGAGTCACAGAGGTGAAAATAATGTCAAGCGTTGGAGATGACGAGTCACCAGACTCCCGGGACCCAAAAGTCACCCACATCTCAAAGGCACTGCAGACAAGGCTGAATAGGCCTACTACCCACACTGCACAGTCACAGCCTTGAATTTCCTCCTCCAGGAGACATGTGCTTGCTCAGTTGAAATATACTTCTTGGAAACGTGACTTCTTTCTTCTTGATTCGTGCAGTTCTCACTTGCGGTGAGTGTAGCACAAAGGCGTGCAAACAGGAGACCTTGATTTCTTCATACTGCAAACCCGTGAGGAACCAGCGGCCAAATGTCATTTCAACAGGCATGGGCACATTTACTGATGCTCACCTCGTTTCTCTCCTAACGTGGGAAAGTTGTAAAAGTGAACTTTCAGCTGTGCAGCCAGCAGCCACAAACCATATATCTGTGTTTACCGCGTGTCCTGGCTATCACTGCACCACCACTGGCAGTACAGCTGGCTCGAGTCAGCCATCCGACAGCATGCGCCGATGTGGCTGTGGGCGGTGTGAATGCTGTCACTCCTCAGCGAGTCCAGGGACCTGGAGATTTTTTTTCTGCAGCTCCTTCCCAGAGAGTCTCTCTGCAGTCGATGGCATCAATCAGCCTCAACTTGTATCGATTCCGCTCTTGTACTGTTGCTCACAACAACATCGAGTGTAGGGGGGGATGCAAGACTCTGAATTTGTTGGCACTGCTGTTGAGATCTGAGTGCAGTGTCAGGGTCCTGCTTCTGGTTCCCACAGGGTTAGATCAATGACAGGCTAACCCAGTCCCTGTCCCCTGACACCAGGTCACAAGAGAGGAGAGGAGCTCCCTGATCTGGCCTCCAGGAAATAACATCTTTTAAATGTTAAAAGTATGTACGGGCTGGTAAGATGCAAAAGAAAAAAAAAGAGAAAAAAAATAGATGTAGGTTAAACTAGAACAAAGACCAGACTAGCCATAGCCATGCTAGCTGCTCTTTTAGGCTGTACTTAAGCAGTGCTCATTGCTTTGAGCTGACATCAACATGCCAACATGCTGACCAGTGCTTGCAAAAGGTTCCTAGGTGTGTGTTGAATATGCACAAACTGGCATTAGAGGAATGCATGCGCATTTTGGCTGCAATGTGGATTAAAGAGGTATGATGCGAATTCACGACAATCAGCGTTAAGGGGTAAAGTATAATGTTTACCATGTTCACCATCTCAGTTTTGCATGGCAGCATGCTAACAGCTGCAGGTATTTGGGTATATGTGGAAGTGTTTGTACAGTATATGAACATTTTCACTGTATGCTAATGGTAGATGAAAGGTTCATCCTGAAGGGAAATCCAATTTATGTCAATCAAGCCGTTGTTGAGACGTTTCACTTACAATCAGAAATATGATGGTGTGGAAGTGGCATTGTTTGTAAAGATAATGCAGGATACTTCTCACGTTTCGACTCGGAGGCGTGAGTCTCATTTATTCATTTTTCAACACCGTTAAAACATGGCGCTGCGCATGAACAGTAATGCTGCATGTGTAAACATCACTGGGACATATCATAACCAGAACTCTTAAAGTGACCGCACGTATTATGCGCAGTGAAACATTAAAACCTACGAATTAACACAGAACTGAACACAAGTGTACAAAGGTGAATTATGCATATATCTGTAAACGCTAAGAGCGCTACACATGTCCCCCCAGAATTCACTGTACAATCAAAACCTGAGAAACAATTTAACGATTAGGCGGGCGAATCAAACGTCCACAGCGGCTCCGCTGAATGGGAGGTAATGGAATGGGAGGCAATGCAACTGCCTGTGGGGCAGCCCCGGAGGAAGGCGTTGGCGTAACAGGGGCGGGCGGCGGAGGCCTAACCCTGGGACGGCCTCGTTTTGGGGGTTGTGCCAACTCAACTGGCCTGGCTAGATCCAGGTGAGCTGGTTTAAGACGGTCCACAGACACACATTCCTGTTTGCCCCCAACGTCTATCACAAAGTGCTTGTCCCCTGTCTCTATGACACGGAAAGGGCCTTCATAAGGTGGGCGGAGAGGCCCACGGTGACCATCCACACGGATGAAAACGTATTCAGTGGACTGTAGGCCACTGGGGACATGAGTGTTCGGTGAACCATGGCAGGACGTAGGGAGTGGAGCAAACAGCCTGGCATTGTCCAATAGGTTAGACCGCTGGTGTGTGGCTGACCAAGGGGCTGTGGCGCTAGGCATGAAATCCCCAGGGACCCGCAATGGCTGGCCGTAAACCAGCTCTGCTGAGGAGGTCTGCAGGTCTTCCTTCGGCGCTGTCCTGATGCCAAGCATGATCCAGGGGAGCCTGTCTGCCCACGAACTGTCCTTCAAACTGGCCCGCAGGGAGGCTTTCATGGATCTGTGGAAACGCTCACAGAGGCCATTGCTCTGGGGATGATAGGCCGTAGTACGGTGTAGTTTAACTCCCAGGTTTTCAGCAACAGCGTTCCAAAGTTCGGAAGTAAACTGAGCACCACGGTCTGAGGAAATGTCTGACGGGGTGCCAAAACGGGACACCCAGGTGCCAATGAACACACGTGCAACGTCTGCTGACGTTGTGGAGGACAGTGGAACGGCCTCTGCCCACCGTGTGGTCCTGTCTACCATCGTCAACACGTGAGTGTAGCCCTGTGAGGGTGGTAGTGGACCGACTAGGTCAATGTTGACGTGGTCAAACCGCCGCTCCGGCACTTCGAAGCACTCCAGTGGAGCTTTTGTGTGACGGTGTACCTTAGCACGTTGGCATGCCACACAAGTGCTCGCCCAGTCCCTCACGTCTTTCTTAAGCCCATGCCACACAAACCTTTCTGCCACCAGCCGCTGCGAGGCTTTGGTGCCTGGGTGCGAGAGGCCGTGGACGGCGTCAAACACAGTCCGCCTCCACTTTGCAGGCACAACAGGCCTTGGTGAGCCCATGGAGATGTCGCAAAGCAGAGTGGTGCCAGCATCGTCGAACGCCACCTCTTGCAGTTGTAGACTAGTTGTGGATGAGAGGCAAGCCTGCACGTCCGGGTCTGTGGCCTGATCTGCTGCCATGCTGCTGTAGTCCAGGCCGAGGTGGACTGCCCCCGCAAGCGCACGGGAGAGGCAGTCCGCGACATGGTTGTTCTTTCCTGAGATGTGTACAATGTCCGTCGTGAACTCAGAAATGTATGTGAGCTGACGCTGCTGCCTGCCCGACCATGGCTGAGTGACTTTGGACATGGCAAAACTCAGTGGCTTGTGGTCCACAAAAACGGTGAACCGGCGCCCTTCCAGTAGTGAACGAAAGTGTCTGATGGCCAGGTACACGCCAAGTAGCTCTCTGTCGAAAGTGCTGTACTTCTGTTCACTGGGGCGCAACTGCCTGCTGAAAAAGGCCAGAGGCTGCCAAGCGTTACCCACCCACTGCTCGTAGACCCCACCCACCGCAAAATCTGAGGCGTCCGTGGTGAGTGCAATTGGGGCGGAGGGGGCAGGATGTGCCAACATTGCGGCCTTAGCCAGGGCCGCCTTAGCATCCGCGAAGGCCTTGTCCCTCTCTGCTGTCCAGTCCACTGCACGTTTAGGTTTTCCGCCTTTTAAAGCTTCATACAGGGGTCGCATGGTTTGGGCGGCTTTGGGCAGAAAACGGTGGTAAAAATTAACCATGCCAAGAAACTCCTGTAAGGCTTTGACAGTGACTGGGCGTGGAAAAGTGGTGATGGCTTCCACCTTCGATGGGAGAGGGACAATCCCGTCCTTTGTGACTCTGTGTCCCAGAAAGTCAATGGCGGACAGGCCGAACTCGCACTTGGCTGGGTTGACTATGAGCCCGTGCTCCGTGAGTCGCTCAAAAAGTGTGCGAAGGTGTGACATGTGCTCTGACAGGGATGAGCTTGCCACAAGGACATCATCAAGGTACACAAAAACAAAAGGCAGGTCCCGTAGCACAGAGTCCATGAGCCGCTGGAAAGTTTGAGCTGCATTCTTGAGCCCAAAAGGTGTGCGCAGGTACTCAAACAACCCAAAAGGTGTGATCACAGCTGTTTTTGGGATGTCGCTGGGGTGCACGGGCACCTGATGATAACCTCTGATTAAGTCCACCTTTGAAAAAATCACTTTACCAGCCAAGTGTGCAGAAAAATCCTGGATGTGCGGAACTGGGTAGCGGTCAGGCGTTGTCGCGTTGTTGAGCCGCCGGTAATCGCCGCAAGGGCGCCAGCCTCCCCCAGGTTTGACAGCGAGGTGAAGGGGTGAGGCCCAAGGACTGTTAGAGCGTCGAACAATCCCCAAGCGCTCCATGGCCTCGAACTCCGCCTTTGCTGCTGCAAGTTTCGTTGGCTCGAGGCGCCGAGCGCGGGCGTACACAGGCGGGCCAGCGGTGGCTATGTGGTGCTCGACGCCGTGCTTGGCAGTGGTGGAGGAGAAGGTGGGTTGCGTGAGTGCTGGGAACTCGGCGAGCAGCCGCTGGAAATCGTTCGTGTTAGAGAGCAGACTGGAAAAGTGCACTGTGTCAGAGTCAGTGGGCATGCATGCATAAGAGCAGAAAGTGACAGCGTCGATCAAGCGGTGATTTTTAACGTCCACCAACAGTCCATACGCACATAAAAAGTCGGACCCTAAGAGTGGTACGGCCACCTTGGCCGTCACAAAGTCCCAGCCAAAACGCTGCCCCCCAAAACACAGTTCAACGTGTCTTGTGCCATACGTACGGATGGGACTGCCATTGGCGGCTTCCATGGGGGGGCCGTGGGTATCAGCCACCACGTCCACCTGTGAAGCAGGCAGAAGGCTCCGTTGTGCCCCTGTGTCGCAGAGGAAACGCCGGCCAGAGATGGAGTCGCGGATGAAGAGCAGCCTGCCAGTATGGCCGACACTCACGGCCACTAGTGAGCGCCGGCCTTGAAGTTTCCCACTCCACTGTAGCTGCATGGAGAGCGGCAACGTTTAGCCTTGGGGCCAAACTTCGCATGGTAGAAACACACACCTGAAGAATGCTGACCTGAAGGCTGCTGACGACGAGGAGCTGCTGCTGCGATGAGTAGGTGATCATCCCCTGTCTCGGAGACGCCCCCTGCAGGGAGGAGGGCTGCTGCACAGGGCTGCTGAGAAGCCAGAAAACACTTATCAGCCTCCGCGGCCAGTGCTCTGCAATCAGTGGTCGCAGTGTTGGCCAAAGCAGCTCTCACGTGTGTAGGCAGTTGGCGCAGGAAAAGGTGCATGAACAGAAAATCCGGGTTGTTGTCCCCCAGCAAGTCGAGCATGCGGTCCATTAACTCGGAGGGCTTACTGTCGCCGAGCCCTTGAAGAGAGAAAAGCCGGTTGGCTCTCTCCGCGTCAGACAGTTCAAAAGTTTTAAGCAGAAGTCTCTTCAGTGTTTCATACTTTGTTGTCGTAGGAGGACGTTTAAGAAGGCTCACCACTCTCGATGCCGTGGAACTTCCGAGGGCAGACACCACGTAGTAGTATTTAGTGTCGTCGGCGGTAATCTCACGCAAGGCAAACTGTGCTTCCGTCTGAGCAAACCATGCAGAAGCCGAGGATTCCCAGAATTCGGGGAGCTTGAGAGATACAGCGTTGGCCGTCATGGTTAGGCGATCTGGATACGTCCAGCAAACAAACTTCGTTCGGGGTCACCAGTGTGGAAGTGGCATTGTTTGTAAAGATAATGCAGGATACTTCTCACGTTTCGACTCGGAGGCGTGAGTCTCATTTATTCATTTTTCAACACCGTTAAAACATGGCGCTGCGCATGAACAGTAATGCTGCATGTGTAAACATCACCGGGACATATCATAACCAGAACTCTTAAAGTGACCGCACGTATTATGCGCAGTGAAACATTAAAACCTACGAATTAACACAGAACTGAACACAAGTGTACAAAGGTGAATTATGCATATATCTGTAAACGCTAAGAGCGCTACAATGGCACTTGGTGACACCAGAGGAAAAGTCAGGGGTAAAGTCAAATTCTTCATCCTAGGACCAGGCATGTCTGTGCAAAATTGTGTGGCCATAGATCCAGTAGTTGTTATTAGTTTTCATTAGTTAGTTGTTAGTTGAGACCTGCCATCCCTAGAACCATGCTGCTAGCACGGCTAAAAACAAACAAAATGGGACAAGAGAAGACACAGAACCTGCGAATGTACTGCAGCAAAACAGAAGAAGAAAGCTAAAAAATATAGAACTACAACAAAAATAAAAAAAAACAATTACAGATAATAAAATAAGAGATAATTCAAGAAATGAAATCACAAAGAGAACTACATTTCTGTGGTTGATCATCCATAACTATGCATTAACTTAAACCCCAAAATGCATTACTGCTTAGCTTCCTTAATCCTCAGAAGGGGTTTGAAAGGATGAGTGTGATTATTTCACAGACAGGAAATTAATTGTGAGGGTCTTATGCTCTCTGCTCGTCACATGCGTGGCACCTAAAATGTGCGTGCTTGGCCCAAATCTTCTGGAGGAAAGCTTTTGGTTTTCATTTGCTTTCCAGCCCTGAGCTTAGCGTTTGACAAAGTGCCACCTCAGCAAAGGGCATGATTAATTCTAATAAGGCTTGGAGACATTTTTCCTGGTGTGTGATTAAGTTACTTCAAAGGACAGGTTTCCAATAGTAAGGCAAAGTGCGGACTTTTCAAAGCAAAATGTAGACAACTGTTCACCTTTTAATGTATCTCTGTCACTTCTATGCAACCGTAAAACCATTAAAAAATGTAACTATGAACGCACGCTCAGGATTTCATGGGACGCTAAAAATCTCCTTGATGTTTTGATGCTGGTAAAAGTGGTGCAGCAGCACCAGGGTCGCATTCTTATGATATGTTGAGAATTGCACGGGACTCCCTAACCTGATTTACATTTAAGACGATTTTGATCTTCGTCAGCAGAACTGTCTGCTACGAGGAGCTTGTGCCAAAGCGGAGCCCTCACTTACTTATAATGAGATGAAGACTGAATATTCTGCCTGGACAGAATGAAAACAAGGTCAACTGTTCAACACAAAATATGACTAAAGATAGTATATTACAACTAGCCATCACCTGACTTTTCATCTAGTGCCATTCTCATCAGCTGTACTTTGTGTTTAGTGCTACTTAGCAAATGCTAGCATGCTAACAGGCGGAACCAGGGTAGTGAACACGAGGTTAGGGGTTAGGGTTTCCTATTAAACATCTGCATGCTGCCGTTGTGAGCTTATTAGCACGTCGACAAGCATGAAGCCCAAAGCACTACTGTGCCTGCAGACGCTGCAGTTTTAAGCATCAACAAAGCCGCCTTAGCTGTTGTTTGCCATGTCACATCTTCACTCTCCTGTTAGTCTTGGAACAGATCTGCTCATTTTCACAATCCTTACCGACCCAATAGTTTTGGATACATGCTTCATGATGGCAATGCAGGCTACTGTATGGGGATAATTTCAGGGAAAAAAAGGAGTTAAAGTTAGTAGGTGGTGAGTGTTTTATTTCATAGAAATTCATTCCTGTTACCTCTGAGGCAGCAAAACCCACAACTTCCTTACAAAGGAAAGCTCATAAACAAAGGGCCAGATGTGTGGTTTTATCTGTGATAATCCAAACTAAAGCCTTTACCTTAATAACCCAGGAAGCATTGACTTTTGTATGTGCCTAATACAGCAGTCTAGTACAATTACAAGCCAAACTGGGTCTTTCTATGCCTCCACATATCCCGAGACCTTCTTTGAAACCATGAACATGCGCCAATATTTACATCATAGCCGTATAATAGCAAACATTTGCTAATGATGGAGAATACATATTCAGCAACCAGTGTCATAAACAACTGGAGCTGCGTTTACAGCCCCTTCCTCTAAAATCCCTTTCAAGTGCCTATCTGAATATTCATTAGTAAATCTTTCCACTTGAAGTTGTTCTAGAAATCCCCCTCTTACGGAGCACAGCCGTGCTCACCCGGTTAAATAACTGCATGAAAGAGTAATCAGCTGCACCTCTGAATGTTAATGTTAAAGATGGGAGACATCGCAAAACAGCTTTGATATGCATGATGGGATACAGTGCTCCTCCTGACGGCTCATTTTCATGCTGTGGACACGAGGCCTTGTTTATTCAAAGCTGCCGAGGATCCGAACTCAGCTTGTTGTCATTACATAAAGCTTTTGCCACAATTTATCTTTGCGCGTGGTGCCTTGAAGTCAAAACGTTGTGATATGCATAGCCGACCAGGCCTGTCAAGTCTATTTCTGGCCTATTATTGTCTATTTCATTCCAGCTATTTTACTGGTGAAGGTGTAGACCACTCAGCCAACCACAGAGCCTGTCAAACTGTCAGCAGTTATGAAAACAATTCACAGCCATCAAGTGTCAGGCTACCGTCGGATAGCAGAGGGGGAGAAGAAAGCGAAAAAGAAAAGAAAAGGTAATTACAGCGCTGAGCAATGCAAAATAAAAAGTTTTGTACATTATGTCAAGAGCAAACCTTTTTTTTAAGCTTTGTCGCTATTTTGCACAACAAAATGTGCTCAAAAACATCTGAGCTCACATTAACAGCAGATTAGAGTGGGCAGCACCTCACAGCTCACAGGAACGTTCCTCATGAGAACTAAGACATTCAGCTTTGTAGCGGTTGTCAGTTTTGCTCAGGCTGGAAGTGCAGAGACTGTGAGTGTCTGAGACTATTCTGCTCTTGTATAGATAACATTACTCAGCTGAAATTTACAACGAACTGAGACAAAGTTTATGATCATTCCCATATGAGAATATAGTAGGAGAGTGACATTAATATTTGGCTTCATATAAATGATATTCTAATAATAAAGGAGATTGGAAGCCAATTCAGGCAGTTTTAGTGTGTATATATCGACATGCATCAGGTACTAAAACACAACAGCCTAATGTACTTGCTCTTCCCCATCTAGCACTTCTAAAAGTGTACATTTAGAAATATCTGACAGTTCCATGGAAATGTCTATTATTCAGAAAACAACAATCTTAACTGTTGTTGCTGTTGTAGTCTATTGCTCTGGAAGGGGAGGGAGCCAAACGTGGCTGCAACAAGGCTGACACAAATCAATGATGTATTTATGGCTTTAATTCAATGAGATATTTTGGAGGTAAAATCTTAATCTGCAAGCACCTCCAAACTCCAGCTGTCGGATCAGTGCAGTGCAGGAAAAAGCACAATATTTCCCAATGTACGTACAATATAAGTAAATGTGCAGTAAACATATAAATGTTCTTAAATCGTTTTTAGTAGGATGCTTCCTGTTACAGTTAGATAAGCTGATGTTTGCACCTGAATGATCTGCAGTTTAATGTAACTCCCAGTGGAAAAGTCTGCAGAATTTGAACATGTGTGTGCAGCTGACGCCTACAGAATCGTTGGTGTTTTTTGTTAATAATGAACAGTAGTGATAAAAGCAGCGTTGCCACCCATGCACATGTGGTTCTCCAGCCACCTGATCTGCTAGCTCCAGGCTACACATGTTTGTTTATAGTCAAACATCACTGCAACATACTGCATGTGAATACTCTGACCTTTTGTAACACTATTGTACAAAGTTATAGAGCCTAGAAGGCACTCGGATTTTGTTGTAGCGCCTAAACCAACAATTTCCTCCCAACTCACTATTGATGTTTTGAAACGCAGAAAATCCATAGTTGAGTTTCAACACTTCAGTGGAGAGTTGGCAGGAAATTCTTGGATTTGTGGGTGCTACTGGGTGCAGCGCATAGATCAGGGAATGCATGATTAAGCTTTGATATACCGAGTGAGTATTGTAAACTCATTCAAAAGCATTAAACTCCCATAATAATTTGTTACTTGCACTTTCGGTCTGTGGCTTTCTACTTGATGTGCTTTTATACTCTGCTAAGTGTGACCTTCTGAGATAAACGCGAAATGCAAAAATAGACATTTTGTTAAATATACATGTGTGTTAATTAATAAATGATTGGACATGCATAAATAACCCTTTTTCCTAGAGCAGTTCACACATTTGCATCACTGGCTGAGACTAATAAAAGGCGTCTTGCTGAGATACCCATGTCTCACTTCATTCAGCTGCCTGCTATGTGGAGCCTTCAGCGGGAAGTGAGTCATTCCCTCCTGCTCCTGTGTTGGTGGTGAAGAGATGAGCCGCATGACCCCGGTGCATGATTAATTAGTGATCATTATCCCATCTCCGCTCTCCTCGGCGGGTGCTGTGCTTTTGTCCTCGCCTTTATTAGCATAGCAGGCCGCCCTGCCAGTCGCCTTTTGATGTGACTCTGGAGCATGGGAACGTGTGAGTACTCGCAGAGGTCTTGCCAAGGCTGTCCGACATTCTAGAGTTTCTTTCCTCTCCGTGAGACGAAGAAGAAGAAGGAGGAAAGCAAACAAGGAAGGAAGGAAATGTTCAATGGGTGACAGCGAGGGTGTCATCAGAGCTCTTTCAGAGGGGCGTGAGCACCTGTGTTACTGTGCCCCAGTTACAAAGCATCTTATTCATAAACAGAGTTTTGAATTAACACTCAATCAGTGTTCATGGACAAGAATCAGTGACTTGCTTGGACATGGAGAGGAAATATTGCCTTCTTTCAGTAGTCAGACTTGCAAATGCAGAATATTTTCAGCAGCAGACTTTTAATGAATCCCCAGAGCAACTAGATACATGTCTAATCAGTTATGTGTGCTGATTAATGAACTATAATCCAAACTAATGTCATTATAGGATTACGATAACGATTTTATATGTTAGTTTATTTTTTATCTGTGTGTTTTTGGTAGTTATTTCACCCATTATGCTTATTTTAATATAGTGCTATTACTGCATGACATGACACTGTGGATAACAGAATACTCTTATTTTGAAATTTGGGGAATAGAAGTGAAAAGTTTAAACCACGATCAGTACATGCCAGCGTAAAAAACACTAATTATGATTTCATCTGTAGCACATGACACATCTTTGTAATAGTTTCAATTGAAAGAATATATTACATGTGTTTACAAGGTTTAAATGTTTCCATTGTATGAAAAACCTACAGATTATGCAGTAATTCACATCGAAGTAAGATTATGTTGTTCTCCCTCACTGTACTCCTTTTGCCATATACTCTTGAGTTCATTGATGGAGTAACTTCAGATCCAGAGGAAAGGTCATGACCCAGCTCACTTTGAAATATGCAGGATTTTCAAAGATTTGTCAATTAGTTCTCAGCTCTAGAATGGTGGTGAGTTATAATGTTAACCAAATGCAGAAAACTGTTGTATGATATAAGTATCACTGCATGTGTGTGCAATAAATACATATGAGGCTGTAACTGCATGGAATACCTTTTTTTATGGTGGTGTGCAGGGGATGGATGAACAGGGCTGCGTGTGGCTGGAGTTGGTATTGTTTTTAATTTTTTCACCACTTCCTTAACAATTTTGCTCCACTCACTCACAGAAAAGATTGGCTGTGCCTCTGATTTTAGCGTGCTCTCGGCCCAGGGAGGGATGCCGAGCAGCAGCCCCAGTAAACCCTAAGAGCTGACCCTTCTCTTAACCTGCTCTGACATCCACACGCCTTCTGATTACCTTCCATCTGGTGTGCGGCGGCCATCAGGCCCTCCAATTACATCAGCTAATGGAGCAGCCTATCCTCCAACCTGGCCTTCCATCTATTAACGTGTGAGGCGGCAGAGGTGAGAGAGAGGATGGATAAGAAAAGATGGGTGGAAGATTATAACATGTCAGGAGTGTGGTACTTGTGCTTCATAACTTCATGCTTTATATGTACTCCTGTGCAGCCACAGCTCATTTTCTAGAATCAGCACTGAAATCAAACAGGCCAGATATCTGCAGGTTGAAACCATTAAACATGCTGTATTTGTGGCAGCATCCTAAGCAGTGATGTCACAGCTGGTGTTAATCATGTGCAAAACCTGTAGAGGCTGAAAAGGTTGTGGAAACAAACCCAATGTGCTTGAAGGTTTCAGCACATAGCCCAACAGTAGTAGGCAGGATGCCATGACATGCTCCTTCCAGTTCACACCCTGAGTAGTTATTTTTAATTTCAGTGCTGCCTGGTTATAAAAACTGGTTTTCATTTACAAGATGATGATAACAGACGCTAACCCACCTATAATCAGTTCACCAGGCTTTGTATTTCTACATCATTTTGTTAATAATTCGGCTTACATTAATTTTTTTTTTTTTTTTTTTTTTTTTTTTTTTTGGGAGCAGAGACGTGCAACCCAGCAGCTTGTTCTGCACAAACTGGTTGACGCAATTTCTACAACTATAACTGAATGCTATTTTTTGACAGTTTTGAGAGTTCTTTCAATCTGGTGAACATTATTTCTCCTTTTCATTTTAAAGAATTTCTTATGTGTACAGACACTGGCTACATGGCAGGGCACAACAACAGGATTAATTTACTGCACAGTTCTGCAGCGACAGGCTACAACACTCGCTGCAGTAACCAAACTCAAGCTGTTAACCTCCAGATTATGGTTTAAGACTCCATCTGAGCATTGTGGTTGTCTCTCCTGGGCGCAGATGGTGGATAACTCCACACAACATCTCTGCGGGTAGGCAGACAACAGACAGCTGACTCTGAGGGGGGGGGCACTCGTGCATCTCGCTGTCTGATCACGCATCATTATGCCTATCACGCTGCCTGCAGCCTGAGTAAACATTCAGTTGGGCCATTATAATGGCATCAATATAAACCTCATAGCTGTAATAACATGCATAATGATGGAGTGTAAGGCAAATTCTGCTGAATTTTAAAGGAACCTTAATGATAATGGATCCAAGTCCAAATGAATACACAAAGCAATATTTTGACTATGGCTAGATACCCTAAAGGATTTTACCGAACACACACTGTAGATCTGATAAGTACTCAAAATTTCATTTATGGCCTTCTGTTCCCACGTTTGTCCTCGGATGGATGTTTCTGTCTTTATATCTGGTGCATCATCACCGCTGACGCTTTGTCTTGAAACTTCAATAAAACCCCGTGGCCCATCAAGTCAGCAATGATGACACAACGCTCAGTCAATTCGTTCAGACATTTTAACGTGATGTCAACACATGAATCGCACCACTTGCTGCCGCTGCTTTACAGCATCCTGGTTAAAGGTGAGTGCTGCTCCTCTGAATTATGTCAGTGGCTTTTTCTGTGATCCTGTAGCAGCGCTCACACGACTAATGACACACAAGCATCGTCAAAGTGTTTCCTTCAGATCCAGATCCTGCACAGATCGGTCTGGGAGGCTTTCGTGGGACAAGACCTCTTCAGACAACATGCAACCAAACAGCTACAGACCCACTGAGACCCCGTGGCTGCAGGATCTCTGCATGGGGGTGGGAAACTGCACCCAGACATACATATGGATGATTTAACAGTGTAATCCGATGCAGTAACTGTGACAGACTGCATTTTTCGGCCATTGTGTTTTACAATATAATCGGCAGGACAGATTTAGGCGTTTTCCACATTCTCACTTGGCTTATCTGGTGTTTCAGAAAGTTCTACCATCACTGGCCTCATAAAAACACAGTGACAAATTTTTGGATAAGCACCAAAACATGTAGTGGGTAAAGTCAAGTTAAAATTAAACTGCTTAGCTCCTGAATTGCTGCTGTTTTTTCGGGGGATGTCATTAATGATTTGTCTCCACAGCTGCAACAGTAAGAGAGAGACAGTTTATATATAGTCTCTCCTTAAATCAGGCATCTTGGTTGGGAAATATGCTTATTTGACTTCTTCCTGAGAGCTGGATATCATATAACTCTCACACTGTCGGAAAAATATGAGGCTATGTCTGTTTAATTTAGCTTAGCAGAAAAACTGCTAGTTTACCAGCATCTTAACAAAAACACAACAATTTCACAATGTCACTGTGAGGTTCCCAGACAACCAGCGGAGACTCCAGGAAGTCACTGCACCCTGCCAAGAAATAGTCCAGGCCACATAACTTTGCAGTTTGTTTTTTTGTACAGTTTAAACAAACAAGATAATGTTAATAAGTGAGCCAGATCAGTTATTTCCACAGTTTTTATGCTAAGCTAAGCTAACCAGCTGCCGACTTGAACATCTCATCTAACTCTTGGAAATAAAGAAATAAGAAGTACATTTATTTCGCAACATTTTAAACAGTTTCCCTCAAAGACAATGCACAGATACCAAATAAAATCTTTTTTTTTAAAGTAGTTTTTGAGTCATGTCATCTGATTCAGTTTTACAGCATGTACAATATGTATGTGGAGCCTGTAAATGTGGAGCCTGTGAATGAGGTGATGCATGATAAACCTTCAATAGAGTAAAATGAGCATGTACAAGCTGAAGCTGTCATCAGTTTAAAATCTCAGAGGTGAGAAACTTTCTCTTTCTTTCCAATGTGACTATCCAATGATGTAAAGAAAACAACACAAAAGAGCATTAATCAACACTGTCCTCTCATCCAAGACTCCTTCTCAGCCTTTTATATGCTTATGCAATATGGTTTTACGAGTTGGGTCTACTCCGGTTCTAAAAGCCTGAACATCAGCGGGCAACTGGATATCCTGCTGAGAAATGTGGCAGGGATAACAGCAGCCGCTGATTTCTCTGGGCTCGCTCGATCATGTCCGATGGCACAGAAGCTTTCAGGGGACTGTCACGGAGCAGAGTGGAGCCATTATACACTCTCTCCACCACTCTTATCTGATGGGGGGAAAAAAGCAGAGACCATCAGACCAACGCTGAGAGCTGCTGTACTGACAGACCATGGCCAGACAAAAGTGAATCTATCTGCGCCTGAGCTCTCCTCTCGACGGGAAGCCTCTGACACCTCCAGCCAGCTGTGCTGGGGGGAAAGCTTCTCCCATCGTGTTTATCGACTGGGAGCTGTCCTCTAATTGAAAAGAGCTGGAACGGAGACTTTCACTTTGGCTCCCTTTTCATGAATAACTCATCAATAGCTTTATGAATAACTAATCAATGATTCTGAGTCAAAGATCAGACACGCATCCTTGCGGAACTTCGTTAGAGGAAAACAGCCCAGACTTTGCCTCATTAAAGACCGAATTGTAAATATCACCTCATCATCTGTCCACACTACACGGTACGACATGCGCACTTATTGGCGTCACTTATACAGCAAACAACTGTCTCTCTTAAAAATCCATCAGCTAACTTGCCTTTGTGGGGAAATCCCAAACCACAACGAGGCTTTGGGGCTTAGATGAGATGAATGGGCTCGGAGTGACCTTGTGCTAAACACTACTGTGGCATCATAAGCGCTGGCGAGTGAGACGTCTGTTTGCATGTGCAGAAACCTTATATGGGTGCTTAATGTTTAGGAAAGTGGATTGTTAATAAATACTGAATAAATACTTCACCCAACACCCCCATTCATTACACATACTGCACACACACACACACACGCACACGCACACACACACGCAGGTTGAGTTGATTAGTATAATAATAGTTACACGGAGTATTTCCCTGGTGTGATTGTGTGTCATGAATGTTAAGCAGAGGTACTGTCAAAAAAGGAGTGTATCCCACAAGTCCCTTCAACCCCTAAAGGACAGCAAAAGGTTTCGCTCTTTAATAAGGAATTCTTTGACCATTTATTAATACTTAATAGATGGCTAATAAGCCATTCATAAAGACAATCTTTGATTAGAATCTTATCTATTAGATGTTAATATTTATGTTTGTATCCATATAATTTAAGTGTCTGTGAAAGTTCTACAGTACATTGGTGGTAAAAGCATCGGCACAGGACGTGGAAGGCTGCCCCCTAGTGGCACCTGCTTAGAATCTTAGATGCAACGATAGTAATTTTAATTATCAGTCATCACAACGTAATGTTGAGCAGAGGTTGATGAGAACGTTAATGTTGCAGGTAGTTGGTCACAAACCAAAGTACTGGGCAAACTGAAATTTTAACCTGATGGCTGCACTTGGTGAAATGTGAGAAGATCAACAAAGTTAGAATTTATCCTCTGGGGCCCTAGAACATCTGTAGCAGATTCACAGAAATCCATCCGATAATCGTCAAGATATTTCGCGCAAACCCAAAAACTGTCGACCATGTGCTTACACGACAGAAAAATTCAAGTGATCACCAAAGTCAGTAGGATTCATCCTCTGAGGACAGTGGATGTATGAGCAAAATTTCCAGCGATCCATCCAACAATTAAAGATAAAGCCTCTAGTTAACATTATTACAAGCATCAAAATAAGTAAAAATTAATGATGAGGTCTTTTGTAATCATTTGACATGATTTTGCATAGTCCTTTTGAGCAGGTAATTCAGATTTCATGACCTCAGAGCACTCGGCCACACAACCATTAAAAACTAAAAGCGCAGTTTTAAAATGGTCTGGCTGTCAGCGAGTCCTGACGGCTGAACTTATTACAGATTCAAGGCTTTTGTTCGACACCAGCAGTAGAGCTGGAGCAAACAGCAACACAGCGGAAAGGGTGAAAGTTTGATTATGGCCAACAATGGCTTATTAATGCATGACTAAAGGGTACAGGATCTGACTGCAACATCCGCTGAATGTACAAAGCTTATGATGATTAAGACACCTTTTTGGAGGTGAAAAAACCCCAAAACACAATCACAATCAACACATTCGTTACTTGTTAGGAAAGTTATAGGGAAAATTATCAGTGGGGTGAATATGCCAATACAGAAAATTCATTTGAGTAATTATTCGATTTGGAATAATGTCTATAAAGATTGAAATATTCACATTTTGGGAATGACGAGATTTATTACATTAAATACACTTGAACAGGACAAAGATAAACAGGTTGAAATTCATGCTGAAATAAATGAGGTAACATTTTGCTGGTTGAAAAAGGATAAATATTTTCTTCTTCTGTCATCTAATAAATACACTTTACAGTACATGGTTAACATATGATTTTCAACACATACACGTAGCTGACAACCGGATGAACAGTAACTGCATATGGACACTTTGTATCCACAGATTTAGTCTCTTGCAACATAACTAATGACCTGATGTGTGATGTTAAATTGAGGGAAAGCATTTACACAGGCGTTACCTTTCTCCAAGAAAGGGAACCTGCGGTGACACAATTACTTGTTTACATGGCAACATTTTGACCTTTCGCTGTCACCTGAGATACTCTAATGAAGAGCAGCAGTGAATAAACCAATAAGGGAGACATAATCTAGTTATCAGGTTCTCTATTTCATTGTCTGACCGTAACGCTATAAAAGTGCTCGACATGACAGCAGTCCATATCCTGTCCATATAGCAGCGAAGCAGACAGTGACGCTACAGTGCCACCACGTGGTCACGGCTGAATGACAGACGTGCCCTTGCTTTGCTAAGACTGCGTGGGAGGAAGGTCTGCATAAGAGCCACGGACAGATCTGTGAACACATGCTGTGGCCATGTGGCAAATAATGAGGCTTTTTTTTTTTTTTTTTTAACAGAGGGAAGGTAAGAAAAAACATGTCGCAACCACTTCAGGCTGACAACTGATTGAAAAGTGAATGTTAAAGCCGCGATCCCTTTAAAGTGAGAATAAAAGTAGACTGACACAGAGAGGCCTGATGTGTGCTGCAGCGACAGATGCTGCTGTCAGTCACTGATTGATGCACAGAACGGAACATGAACAGTTCATTACAAAAGTGTCCAAAGCAAAACAAAGGAGACTCATTAATGACAATAAAATAAATATGACACTAAAAAAGCTCTGACTGTGTGACTGATTCCACAAAGTAACAGCTATTGTCGTTTTGGGTGGAAAAATATACTAAATGCTGTTACAAAGCAGCATTTAATACACTGAAGACCATTCACTGGATCGGCTAACTTCATCTGCATTTTAAGTCTTGGTCTCAACTCTAACCCACATTTACAAACATGCACACAGCACGATTCCTATGATACACCTGCTAACAGTTGAGAAAGACTGAGCAGTGATACAATACATGAGTCTCTTTTATAGCCATGTAGCCGGAGCTGCTCCTGGCTCTGATCACTGAAGTTCCTATTACAGGGTTTAAGTGGTGCCCCCATCTCCATTTCACCCTTGTTTCTGACAGCTCTGAGAAAGGAGCGTAATAATTCAAACTTACACTGTGATTAGTTCGCTTTTATTTAAAATTGAAATAAAAATTATGTCCTAATGTGCCGAGAAGTGATAAGCAAGGTTGAATCAGTACCACCGGGTCTCTAAATGAAAACATTTACATATAGTATAAGAGAGAAGTGCTCACTTTGTGACCAAAAACATACACTTGACATGCTACTCCATCCTCCTTGGCAGTGGTAACTCATTACACGATGAGTACCACATCAGTGCAGTTGGAGGAGAGACGCAAACCAGAAAAACAATGCCGCTGATCAACTATGTGACTGATCATGGGAGGCCTGAAGTAATGGCATCCAATGTTCTAGTCGGCTTTTAAAAACAGTCTAAACAGTGCATCCACTAGGAGAAAGCAACTGTTGTTTCAATTTTCATCGAAGCAGGTTCGGGGTAAGAGATGGAGGTGGAGTTGTTTTTCAATAATTAAACTTAAATCTGACATTAACAAAAGAGAAAGCCATAAAATTTGATTTGATTGGATATCGATATTCCTGAAAATTAAAAAGCATTTTTTTTGCTAGACACATTATTTGCAAAAGTGATATAACTGAGAAAATGAGTGATTTGCTATCATACAACACTTGCAGAGACTCCAGTGTAAGGTGATTTGGGGGCACCAGGATCAGCTGAATCATTTCTTCCAAAGTGCTCGGATGATATCACTTTAAAGTCTTTGTTATTCAAACATGTGTTTGCCCGAAAAAGAAAGATGATAGTGATGGTTGGTTTAAGGATTACTCTGGTCTGGACTGCAGACTCATGAATCATGAGTCATGGTGCTTCATCCCCTCTGGTCATGGTCAGGTGTGAGTCAGAGGTGGGTATATGAGACCTTACAGTGGTGTCATCGAGTGGTTTTTAGTATTACTAGCAGTAACTTCGGACAGATTCCTAAAGTTTATGAAAAAGGTTTTCTCTGCTTCCAGACAAACTTCGACGTCCTCTTGAGCAAAACACTCACATTGACTAAAGCTCTCCAGCAGGGCTGTTCAGCGGCTTCTGGGAGATATCAGATTTCTGAATGTATTATAACTGTACACATGCAGCAGGGTTGAGCTGAAAATGAGCATGCTCAGAACAACCGCTGCCTGGATAAATAAACTTTAAGAAAAGTATGGCTGCTTGCTGGTTTTTCCAACCGCACCTCTGACATGTTGGAGGAGCCTCCGCCTGGAGACGTGGAGCACACTGTGAACACTGTGTGGAAGCGTTTCCCACCGGTGGTGCTGTGTTGGGGGTTAGTCCAGGGGAACCTCCGACACGCTGGGTAACCTGAAGGCTGTGGCCTGCTTGGATTCCTTCATCTTGTCCAGTCCGAAGAGGAGGTCCAGCTGGGTGACTGGCCGCAACCTCTCCACAGCATCCGCATCCACAAGTCTGGGACAAAAGACAGCAGAAGTCAGAGGTGAGACACAGAGACCTACAAAAACGACAGCTGCACACTAACTGTATGCCGCATGTGCTATAAAGTAATCTTTGCAGACTACTGTCTTTCTGTAGTTTATGAGACACTGAAAAGAAAGAAAATGAGTAAACAGGAAAATGTACTCTTGGATATTCTCTGTGGCAACTCCCACCCTGGGATTCATTATCGAATAGATTCGAAATCCTGTTGAACCAATTACCCAATGACAATTGTACACCAAGTCCAGGTCGACTACATATGTGTTCGCCTCATGTCTTTGATGAAGACATGCTAACATGTTTGCCTTGTGAGGAAAATATACATTGCTCGAGCTAAATTAAACGTTAGAAACCCCTGCCAATTAAATGCCACATCGAGAAAATGCTTTTCCAAAAATGTAACAGTTATCTTTTGTTTTCTGAGGTGTTCCTGGAGCTGTTTCACCTCCACCCAGTGTTTTAGTTATTTTTCCTCCCGTGAGCAGCTCCTCCATTTCCCGCATTGGCAGTGTGGGAGAATATTGTAACATCTACAGCCCACGCAAAAATCAAGGGTTTTTTTTAGTGTGCATACTGATGGTTTTGAGTAAACCCAATTTTGTCACTTTTGGAGTGTGAACACACTACATACTCAAAACCAGCTTAGAATCTGCATGTGAAGAGGTTCTGGGGCACAACTAATGTCTACTGGTTGTTCCCATAATACCTTTCATTTGAATATACGTTTTGCAATTTTGCACATCATCTTGCTTTAGGTTTTTTCATGATCCTGACATGGTGCAAGTGTCTGCAGTGAGCCTTAAGCAATGTTTTCTGCGTCCTTATATTCATTTGAAACAACATGCTGATGCCTGGTACCATAGCTGCAGAGAGCTATGAGTTCAGTGTGTAGAGCGCTGAAAGCAAAAGTTCAACATATTTCTTCTTTTAGCAATAATGCATTCCTCCAAGAGGGGTTACAACAGTCGCTTAGCAACAGCTGAAGCATGGGTTAAACAGATCAGATATTCAGCCTTTTATAAAATATACTGTAAAAAAAATCAACCAGATCCACCTCTGATACCACCCTATTTAACGACATACAGTACTTGTGAGGAATCGCTCTTATTTTTACTGTGCCATGGTGTAAACACTGCTTCAAAAGCTTGAATGTTTGGTAAAGAAAACTGAAGAGAAAGTTTAATTAGTGGGCATATTCAGTAGAATTGAAAGGTAGACAGAAGCAGCATGTACATCACTCAAAATAATGTTGCTATCGGCGTTCACAACCCCACACTGGCCTAACCTCAAACTGTTTAGGGCAGGTGCTGTACATAAACAAAGAGATGCTCAGTGAACGCAAGGGCTATGGAATCTTGTGGGTGTCTGAATATGAGTCATACTTTTCCTCCTCCTGGCAGTCGTGTAGCTGCTGAGCGATCTGCCTCATCTGTTCCTTGCGGACGTAGTCCCGCACTCGGTACATGGCAGCGTCGCGGCAAAGCTCCCGGAGGTCGCTTCCAGAATAACCCTCCGTCTTCTCGGCAATCTCTTTCAGATTAATGGCATTGCTCAGCTGAGCAGAAAGGCGGGACAGCAATGTGAGAGCATCACGCAGAATGAATGTGTTAGCCAGTCTTTGGCTGTGTTTACTTTAATGTGATTTGACAGTGAGAACACAAGTGTGAAATGGTCTCTGAGAACGACAAAAGAGAGCGCTGAATAGAATGATTTCCTCCACAGCTGACAGGAATGAAAAGAAATCACATCTTACGTTTTCTCCTGCTAGAATCAGCCTCAGGATGTCCTGTCTTTGTCTTGTGTTCTGCAAAGACAGAATGACAGACGTTTTAATTTGAAAAATAAGGTCTATTAATGTGCATCCCATGAATCAAAAAAAGCATGTCTGTCAATTAGCAACTACTTATTGACTTTTTACTCCTTAGACACTGTCCAAGAACCATCCCAACTGCCTGAACTCATTACACAGAACAATATGTGCAAATACATTTAGTGTTTTGAGAGTGTTTGATTCTTCTACTCTTTTACTGCTTCTCATCAACATTTATATCTGACATAAGGGACTGTTTATTGTAGTGGATTAAAGATCTAGCCGACGCTGTTTGTGGTTTGGCCTGGAGCCAAAAGACAATCTGAGACACAGCTCAGTGTGTTTAAGATGTGCTCCTTTACTTCATGTGTAGTTGAAAGCACATCATTTTAATCCCTAAACAGAGATTAGCAGATGATGATTTAAATAGAAGATTATTTGCCTGTTTTTCATTTGAAGTTTCTCTGTATTAAACTGCTATACCTACATTTATATTTCCACATATTAAAAACTATCCGTTAATACTTAATAGCTAATATTTATGTGTATTGATTCAGATTACATAGATGAAAACTGTTTGTGCTGGTGTATGTGTGCGAGTCTTACGGGCAGGCCAACATGAAAAGTGGTGGGCATCCTGCGCAGGATGGCTGGATCCACGTCCTGTGGCCTGTTTGTAGCTCCCATCACCATCACCTATAACCATAGGAATCATGTGAATACATTACGCTGACAAAACTACAGGGTGCATATACTCCTCCACCATGAGGACAGGAGCCTCTTTTTCAAATACAGAAGCAGAAGACTGCTCCTAAAGAACAACAGAGGACAGACTTAATCTGGTGGGTTCTTGCTGTGTTACCTGGGTGGTTGAGGAAGTATCCAGGCCGTCCCACAGGCTCATGAACTGGGCTTTCATCATGGCTGTGGCCTCATGGTCCAGACTGGAGCGGTTCCTCAGAAATGACTCTAACACACAAGAGAAAAGGAGCAAAAGTAAGGAGAAAATACGCAAAACTCATTTGCATAACAGGCTGAGAACGACAGGTTGAAATCAGTTTGGCCAATTTAATGGGGATGAAATAGGATTAGAGTGATTTGCTTATATATTAGCCTGATATTGCCCCTTTAATAAAGAATGGATTTAAGTCTGTCACGTTATTGTACACCAGAGAGAGAGAGCTGTTTAAACTTTGTGGGAGGGGGGTGCTGTTCTAAAAACAACAGGCGGTCGGAGCAGCAGCAGTGACTGAGACACTCGCTCTTGGAGCCAGTTAGTGTCTGGTTACTGCAATTTGCAAAAATTGGACTCTGTCTAGGAGTCATAGCTCTGTGAAATCTGAACACATGGATATGATGCACACTTTCAGATTCTGCATGACTTCCCAGAGATATAATTATCTCCAGTGTCTGTTGCAATTAAAAATCCACAAATCCATTTAGAAAGTGTCACTACTTTGCAAGCAGAAATTGCTAATAGCAGATTTGATTGAAATTTAGATTGTGCCAATTTGCAAATGTAAACACTATCTGCTTTTTAATGGTTTCTGTTTGAAAGAGTAAAAAGAAAGATAACTCTCATCTAACAGTGCAATAAACTACCATTTTCAAAGTAAGAACTCTTGACATGTGCTCACCAATCTCATCGATAAATACGATACAGGGCTGGATTTTGACGGCCAATGAGAAGACAGCGGCGGTCAGCTTCTGTGATTCGCCGTACCACATGTCTGTCAGCGTGGAGGCCTGAAGGTTGATGAACTTGCAGCCCGAGGCTTTGGCTGTTGCCTTGGCGATCATGGTCTTCCCACATCCCGGCGGGCCAAACAATAAAACACCTGCAGGAAAAAAATATGAACAGAAATTAGGAATTGCTGTTTCTTTAGAGCGCTCAAGTTCTTTTAAAATACATGCATATATTATTCAAAAGTGAACTTGAATACTTATACAGTCTGTCTGTAATATATGCCTTTTTGAATAAAACAATAAAACGCTGTTTTTACATTTTCCAGTTTGTAGACTGTATCATTGAACTCATATCAACAATACTGGCAACTGTGGAGATTTATGTCCTTACTTAGTCTTCTCTAGTACATGTACAAATGGAAAATGTGGCCCAAATAAGTGCATACATTTTAAAAGTTACATGATATAAACAAAGACTGGAGACTAGGAGTGCAACTGGGTTCCCAAAGCAGCTAATTCTGGAGGTTGACTCATCCTGGAGCTCTGTGCAAAGCTTTGCGCCAAACAGTAAAAACTCTCAACAGAAAATAAAGTATTCCTCCAAGCGATCAGCCGCTGTCAGGCTGCCAAGTGCACAAATCTTGACAGATGCTTTGTGGCACACAGCTCTAGATGGAGGCACAATGCACGGGGTGGCTTTCTAACAATAATGTGGAAGAGGATAATATGGCTAAGAGACAAACTGGTGAAGTTCATAATTACTGCTGGTATCTGTAGTCTGTCCAAGTCATGAATCTTAAAACCTGCTTTTATGTTGGCTTGGTTTTGATGCACTTCAACTCAAATTATGAGAATACATGATAGAAAGAGTAGCCAGGAATTGTAACAGTGATTTGGCTCTCATTGTTTTGGTTGTAATGCATTGGATTTAGAAATGAATACTGACAATGAGGCTAATATATTGCCATTGGCAATATAATTTTTTGCATTAAATGTACATATATATGTATTAAACTTTTATTTTGTATTTTTTCTTCTCTTATTATTCCTGCTACTATTGCCTGCTGTCTGAAACATCCGAAGTTCTGATTAGTAAAGATTTATATTGTCTTATCTTAAAAGGCTGATCTTCTTCAACTGCCTTTCCATAGTCCAACAATTGTAGGATGAAAAAGCTTGACAATCAGCCTTGGCTTAAAGACAAGGAAAACAAGCATTTCTTTGTCCACACTGTGGTCAAGCACCAGACTGAATGCAAAAGGTCCCTCAGATTAGCAGGAAATGAAAAAGCTGCAGTACAGACCTAGCAGATCACCACTTGAGGAACCAAGAGTATGTTGACAGTATTAGCAGGCTATGGCAGACAATATATGCTATCTTTGAAAATAAGATTTTCCACTTGCCTAGTGAAATAAAATAAAACTTTCCCTTCTCTAAAAGTTAACGTAACATGTAAAAAGAGCTACAATTACTACGCAGTTGATATAATGAGAATGGAAACACCCTAACACTTCAATCTTGTTGTTTCATTTCAAACATGTGTTGGAGAACAAAGTCAAAACAACAAAAACTTTGTCCACATACTTTCCAGAAGTAATGAAGATGAAAAAATGGCAGACATCAACGTGTAGTTTCCAATCAATAAGTACATCACTCACAACTACCATAAGACGTTTATGTTATTTTGTCCAATGTTAGCATTTAAATTACAAATTAGGTGTAAAGTTTCACCATTATAGTTCTGTTCAGATGGCATGCTGTGGTACCTTTAGGAGGCTGAAAGAGTTTGGATCCAGCTAAAAGATGTCTTTTCTGAAAAGGCAGGATGACTGTGTCTTGCAGCTCATTTATAACCTCATCCAGACCTGCTATGTCTCTCCAGGACACCTGTAAGAAAATAGAGTACTGTGAGAACGTCGGTCTGGGAAAGTGCATGATAAAAAAAAGCGGTTAAAATGCCACGACACTTGATAATTTCAACATCAAGGGGTGAAGAATGTTACCTTCATAGTTTGTGGATCAACTAGGTGAGATGCAATGTTCATCTCATACTCTGTTAGTTTGACCCCCTCAACACCAATCCTCTTCATCAGCTGTTCAGCCTGGAGAGATAAGACACAGGCCTCAGATGAAGACACAAAAGAGTGCAAAATGCTGCACTAAATAGCCACATCCACCTTTCATAATATGCTTATGTTCTATATACCCTTTTCTTGGCTTGGTTTTTCTGTTTGGAGGTAGGGTCCATAGCTTCCACAACCCATTTGATGCTGTAGTAAGTCGCTGCACCAAAGATGGTCAACCTCAGCAACATGCCCACCACTTCATTTCTAGACAAGGGCCGCATCAGGGCCTCTCTGGGGAGATCTTTAAACAGCATCTCTGCTAGCTGATGTCAGTCCATTGGCTGGATAAAGATATATGGAACAGAGGAATAAGACAGACAGAAACTGGGGGAAAAAACGGTGGTACAGTTAGTAATGTGTGCAGCTACACTACATGCAGGTCACCAGAGCCAGAAACAGATATTCAGCTTGCATTTGAGCCTGGCTGGTGCAGGCATAGTTTCACTCTGTGGTGTGAACGATGATCCTCAATCGACTGATTTAAAAAAAATCACATATTTCATGGAATTTTGTATGTAAATAACATTCATCAAATTACACCGTGAATGACAGTGAGTAGGATGAACTGAATCATAAAGTTTGAATTTCGTTAACATAACATACTGCTGGTTGGTTAAGACGTATGCCGAAATAAAGAGCGGCTCTGGTTGATTTAGTACATAGTTTGTAAAAATGTTTTTGATTTATGAACCTTAACTTATGTACAGTAGAGCATTACTTTTTGACATTTTTGAATGAAGGTTGGCGTAGAGTAAGAGTTCCCACTCAAAAGCTAACCTTAATGTCACTTGTTTATAACATTTGCTAATAACCCTATTTGAGCATGTCACTTACATACCAACACAAGGTCGCTATTGTAAGGTAACAATTAGATCCATGGTTCAATCCCAAGAAGGAAACCCTTTTAATTAACAAGTTAGCATCTCCAGACAGGCTAAAGCTAACACAGCTGCATCTAGCAAGCGCCAAACTGTCACTTTAGCATCGTGACATTTTGATATAAGCTTAAGGTATAACTAAACTATTTTAGCCATGCTATGTATGGTGGTACACATCAATAAGGCATCCCTCGTAAGATAAAAGATAAAATTGTCCAACGTACTGTAAACGGGATCCAACAGAAATGCAGCGACAATGCCAAAACACAAGTAAACATTGTGCGCTGCGCAATATGGCTCGGGTAGGAACAAACGCCCTAGTTCCGGCACACGTTTATTTCCACGTCGTCACTGACCAGTCATGTTTCATACAGTCAGCCACTGGATGGCAGAGCTGACACACAGATAATACACATATCAGCACCATGGACAGCATCTACACTACAGCAGGTACAACGTAGGAAAAACAATAAAGAAAGGTTAGAACAGTAAAAAATGTAGTCAACACATGTTAGACTACCAACCATTTATTGATTTACTGGTGATTCAGTGTCCAGTGTAAAAAAATTCAAGGCAAGGTGATGAGCGGACTTTGAGGTTTGTTGAAAATATCAAATGCTGTAATGATCATTTAGTTAGTTAGTTATTTAACTGTAAGAGGACAGATGGTTTGATTTAGTAAAACTGTCTTATAAAAGTCAGAAATTAAGTATAAAATTTTGGAGGAGCATATTTGAATTGTGTTAAAAAAAAAAAAAACAACAAGAAGAAGGAATATGTGTGTGCAGCCTGTGTGTAGCCTACCCCAGTCTGGTTAATGGCTCGACTGTGAAGCCCTAATCTGTGTTTGGTTTCCACTCAATTCCAGTGCTGTCTGATAATAGATAGTTCAGTCTTCCAACAGCAGCCTCAAAGATAAGGCTGGAACAAATGGTCTTCTCTTGCTAGCAATTTATCACACATGGGCCAAAGGGATTGTTAATTGTCACAGATTGTGAGCTAAATTTGAAAATGCTGTTACAGCTTGTATCCTGGTTTCTGCTTCAGGATTCCACCAGTGAAATACAGAGTAACACTGCTGAGAAGAAAGTGAAGTACAGAGGTGTAAAAACATCCACTGTAACTCCATAATTTGCAGCTTTTTTCACAAGATGTTTTAATGAATACATTGGCTCCTTTGGGTATTTTCCCCAAGACTCACAGCTCTTGCATCAACCTGAATGTTGCACCTGAAGCAAGAATAAACAATAACAGTTCTCAGTGTAGCATTCACCCCACAGTCCACGGGAGCTGTAGCACAGTATGGCCTTGTTTACCACACTTCGCTACATGCATAATTAACTGCATTTTGAACAATGTGTTATAAAAGGGGGATTGTCTTTCCTTTATTTCTTCTTTTTTGCTGTGCAATTGCTGTGTTGGAAAAGCTCCAAAGCCTCTACCCCCTTTGTAGTACAATTAGGTGCCCAAATTGGATGCAAAATTCCATCAAGTTCCAGCTTTAAGTGTCCAGCGGAGTTAAGTCCACCCTTGTTGGGGAAAATGGCGCACAAGCTGCCATTGCGCACACCTTTGGCTGTGAAAATGCTTCATAAAAAGCTTTAATCCTCCTGCACTGCAGCAGCGAGTCCCAGGAGATAGCAGCCTGACAGGGCCATTTTGATGGGTCTGGGCATGAAAGCGCAGGCTTGTGTATCTGCAAAGTGCAGCCGGGGCTCCCACAACGCCTTGCACCTCGCCCAAACAACCACTCTCAAGCGGATGGGACCAAAAAAACACATTCAGCTCCCATGGCTGTCACCACGCCATGGCTGAGACAAAACTTGAAGCTCTCTGCTCGCAGCTTTTACATGCCAAAGCTCCACTCTTTTGAGAGAACGGGCCACCAGCTGATTGTTTTGCAGCAAGAGACACAAGTCCCTGGTGATAGGCAGCGCTTGTGCCATTATGCTTTATTGTATGCACTCGTCAAGTATTAATTCAGCATTGTTTCATGAGTATCAGCAATCACTGTGATTATATATCTACTTTTTAACTGCACAAGTTTCACACTTCAGTGAATGTTGGTGTCACACACACGGCCACACACACACACACACACACACTCACACACACAGCAGTTAATTACTCTTTCAATCTTCCAGGAAGTGATATTATCTCTGGCAAGATGAATGATTTTGGAGTGGATTATTTATTTGCCTGTTACCCAAAGGAACCAAATGGATTTATTTTTGTAAACACTCTTAGTCCTGGAAGTGGACTGCTCACCAGAGTATGTGCACTTTTCAACATAAGTGGACTGTATTTCTGGTCCAATCTGTAGTGGATTGAGTTTTCTCTTATGTAAGGAAGACAGACAATAAGAGCAACTTATGAGGTGCCAGATGGTGAAAAATTCCTCTGCGTGAAGTTTATCCTCTAGAAGTCTTTTTAGATCTCATCAGTAAGACCTTGTAATGGACCACTTAGCTTGTAAAAAAAACTGATGCACAATCAGGACCTACAACTTAACAGTTTGTAAAGATGTGTGTAGACTTGATAGCTTATTAGTGATAGTGATTTATTACCAAATGAAATGGATAAACACAAGCAGAGGGATCTTTTACAACCCGACAAGTCAAATATGGTTTTCATGGCCTTTAGCTGATCGATAAAACTATTGTAAACCACTGATACATGTATTAGCTTGAGCTTAGAAAGTGATGTAAAATATCAGTTATGCAGTTATATTTATAATAAAACAACAGTAGCAGCAGGCATGAAAACATCCAACCACTGGCCTTCCTCTATCACTAATGTGCAGTTCCTGTTTGCCCTTTTTGGCACCTATCAGCTGCCAGCTGTTCAGGGACGAAATATAAATGATTCATGTCTATTATCTGACAAATAGGCCTATCGTTGTCATTTGGCATAGACAGAGGAATGAGCAGACGAGAGGTGCATGAAAGAAGCGATGTCTGGGTGAGACACGGCACCGCTCGACAAAGGGATTTCACATGGTGCCGAGGCTTGCTCGTGCATCCCGGGCCCTTTGTTCATCCTGCCAAGGTAACTCACGCAAGTCGACAACCCACCGCCATCGCCAGAGAAAGATGATTACAGCCGTAGTTGCAGACTGACAGCCTTCTCCAGTTTCCTCGACCGTGAGCCTCACCATGGTTACAGCAATGGTGATAACAGAAGAAAAACGAAATGCTTAAAAAAGAGAAATAATTTGTTTTCTCCTTCTCCTCCATCACTTGAGACAGGTAAGGAGGCTATGCGTTCCAAATGGCACATCTATCCATGCATATAGATTAGGCTGATTTCAGGCTTCTTGTTCTGAGGAGGAAATCCGTTTGTTTGGTGAATCAGTCAAGAGGAAGTTTGTGGTAAATAGAAATCTTCTAAAATACTTCACACCAATACAGCAGAAGATATGGTTTTTCCATGCTGTTTTAAAAATCAACACATTTTTTTATAGCTTTAGAAAGTAAGGTTTGACAGCAGACTGATAATAATGACGATGTTTGGTATTAGTTGTCAATGTGATGTCAACAAAGGAAACCCAATTATCCACTGACATTAAGGATTGTGTTGTTAAACAGCGACGAAGAGGAAGAAAGCACTATTTATCATGCAAGTGTATAGCATAATACAACATACAAATGACATTAACGGCAGTGTGAAATCCAAGCACACATGTCGCATTAGAAGCAGTTGAGGTTTCAAAGAGACAACCAGTGAAGCAACTGTCAGTTACTGTCACGGTGTAAAAAAAAAATCATCGAAGACTGAAAGTGATAATTTCTGCAGCCTGCAGACGCTGCTAGCAGCTATGAAGCTTGTCACTTTGGATGGATTGAAAACATCATCAGTGGCAGGTTGCTGGCCTGCTCATCTACTTTGAAAGTGACATGCTTGGCTAGTGTGTTTGTACTTTAGCTCATATCCACATGCCCAGAGTTGCGCCGCAAATCTCCAGCTGAATGTCACAATCACTCATAAATGAAAAGGGTAACGCTCACGCAACACGTTTTTTTGACATTTAATCTGCTCAGTTGACGGTAAGTGTCGAGTTGGCTGAGCAGTTTTATTGAATGTTCATTGTCTGTTTGTGTTTTCTGAGGCAATTATTATCTAAAGGTCATGCATCATTCCATGCCCTAAAGAAGGTCAAAGGTCAGCTGTTCCATGTAGGTTTCCTTTCTGTGCATTAATTACACACATTCCCATAGTGGAGTATGTGATATTTGTAACTATCATCATTAAATGCAATGGCTGGAGTGACTTGACAACTGGAGATGATCTAAATTCATGCTGCAATAAAATCTGACATTCATGAACTTTACTTCCTTTTCAGCTCACTGCTCAAACTCTGATCTCGGCTCCTCGTTTCACCTCTGACAGTTGGGAGATATTCATTTGAATGGCTCCAGGTCTTTTACAAAGCCTTCAGTTAAAGAGATGAAAAGCAGCGAGAGAGGAAAGAGAGGAAAGCATTAGATCAGAATTTCTATAATGCGCTAAACGTGCATTTCAGAATATTTTGTTGATTTCAAGAAATACACTAATTCACTTTTTTTGCTCAGAGTTAAACGAGAGGATAAATATTACTTTTGTGCTTGTGCCCTAAATATGAAGCTAGAGTGAGCAGATGATGAGCTTAGCTTAGCACAAAGACTGAGAGAAGGGGGAAGCAGCTGGCCTGGCTCTGTTCAAAGGTAAATAATCCACCTACACACTCCCCTAAAGCTCACCAATTGACAAGTTAATTAAGTCTTATTTGTTAAATCCATACAAAAACGAAAAGTCAAGTCAGTAAGTCAACAAGGGTCTTCTCAAAAATGTCAAACTATTGCTTAAACTTAGCACAAGCACCTTTTGAGCCTATGAGAAGCATAAAGATTTCTTACGATATAAACACTCCTAAAATCAGTTGAATTTTCATTCAGTACTTTGCTTGGAAAGCTCTTAATATGAAAAATGTTTCTGACTTTTAACCAGATCAGCCCCACTGACACAAACCAACTTCAGCCAACTAACTTGCTCACTCGTAGCTGTCAAAAGGGCAACTGAGACAGCAGGAACGGTGCCAAACCTTCACCACACCGCCTCCACACATCCACCACAGTTACATTCTCACCGCTCACCTGAAAAGCTGGAGCTGTCTCCATAATCTCCACCTGGCATGAAGCATTCTGACCTGTGGAGACAAAATTGAAGTGAGCAGTCCCATTGCCTCGGGTAGATTCCAATAAGAAAAGCCCCAGGGATGTGGGGGGGGGGCTGGCGTTTGCCCTGCGCGTGAGAAGGATGGCAGCGGTACGTGGGCCTCTAAAAAAGCATGGGCACGGCAGAGTTCCTCTGACAAGGGGGACGTTTAAGTTCAGAGCGTGTGAGACTTGTCCCGTCGAGTGAAAACAATTGGCCAGTTCCAGCTCCCATTCATCAAAGTGACAGCACTTGGCCACGTGGAAATGAATGAATAAATAAAGGAGAACGCATTCAGTGTGCAGATGAAGTGGAGCCTGCTGGGTAGACGCTGTCAGAGAGGACTGTCAGTATGTATACTATTCAGCCCTTGTTGGCAAAATGACATGACTGAAACGCTCCTTGCATATGGCTCTCTCCTCTCCACCACACATCACATACAAATGATTCCCCCTTTCACCTCCCATCTACCGATATTGTAGCCCCTACTGGGCTGCTGTCATGGTTGGCCTGTTGTCTGTGCGCCGACAAAAACAGGAGCGGTTGACCTCGGGGAGCCCGAGCATATCAACATCCCTTTCTGGTGAATCGGAGAGCATCTGTATGCACCCCATGTGGGTACAGAAAAGTGTGTTTCACCCCTCACTAGCCCGCTCTTGAGCTATGACCTACCACATATTCATTATTGATCATCACTTTCTGTTGCCTGGCTACCTTTAAACATCCAGGCCAGTGTACAAGCCTCCTTCAATGTGTAATTCACAAGAAATAAGACCGTCTTTGATAAGGAGGCAGGCTGTGTTGTACTGTAGACACATTGGGGTCATCTCACTGCATCCTTTGTCTCTTTTATCTTTGAAATGAAGAAAGTTGAAGAAATCACTGGTAAAAACTCTCTGCAACCCATTCATGCTATCTGAGCTATTTAGGATGTAAATGCAGATGTTCTGTTTGAGTACTTTCAGTACAGTTTTTGTATTTCAATCGCAATGTTTGTAGGGTAAAAACAGTATCTGAATAAATTAAATCAGAAGCGCTGCTGATGAAATCAGCCGCGTGTTGAATTTCAAGTGACCATAATCTGTAACTGAACTCTGACCCCTCCTCTCTTGTGGTGAAGTAGTTGTGCAACATTTCCAGAAAAAATAAGTTTATTTGCTTTCTTGCTGAAAGTTAGATGAGAAGAAGATCGATACCACTTTCATGGCATGCACTAAATATGAAGTTAGAGTTGGAAGCCGTTAGCTTAGCGTGGAGACTGGGATCGGGGGGAAACAGTAAGCCTGAATCTGCCTACTCGCACTTCTAAAGCTCACTAATAAATGCATCTCATTTCTTTAATCTGTACAAAAATTAAAGTATGAAATAAAAATGCCAAGTTGTAGTTTCACTGGTGCTTATGTGCTGGACTATTTCAGGATTGCTTTTTCCAGTCCTCAAGCTAAGGTAAGCTAGCTGTCTGAAGGCTGTGGCTTCACATTAAGCATACAGATGAGATGCCACTGGTATTGATCCTCTCATCTAACTCCTGGCAAGAAAGCAAATAAGAGTATTTCCCAAAATGTCAAACTATGCCTGTTTAAACAGATGCTTTAAGTTTGCAGGAACTCTGAAACCAAGTTATTTTGCAGCAGAGGCCTGAGAACGCTTCATCCGTATCATCTGTCATTCAAAGCCACTTTAGATGCATCACTCAGTTCTAACTTTCTGTAGGATGCCTCGGATCAATCCATCACCACAGGAACGAAACAGAATTGAACAAGCAATTTCTTTTTTCCTTTGTGAGGACAAAAAGCTCTTATTTTCCTTATGAGCTGGCTCCCTCAGCCGTGGAATATCATTCTGAGAGTGACACCTTCATCATAAATTACATACAGGCAGCATGATGGCACCAAACTTTAGCCTGGGGTAAGCAGTGGGTGGTGCAGGGAGTCTTATGCTGCTTGGCTGCACAGGGAACCATATTGATTACCACTCATGTTTCTTTTGAATCAATCTCCATCACCCATTGGCCATTTTCTCCATTATATTTCATTTGGGAAGACGGATGATGGAGATGCCTGGCTGCGCGTATGCAGCCTATCTGTGACACTGCAGAGATTCCATCAGGAGATTTAGCATTGTCTCCATCTCACCAGGATTGGCTATTGGAAGGAGGCACATCACTGTCACTGCAATCACCCTCCATCCTCCCCCATCTTCCCTCAGTGCACCCCCTTGGGATCTAGAGACAACATTTACTTTGGCTGATTAAAACCCCTGCCAAATAACACTTTGGCTTCAGTCTAGACATTCTCAGTGACAGGTGATAGATTGCTCTCTCTCTCTCTCTCTCTCTCTATATATATATATATATATATATATATATATATATATACATATATATATATATACACATATATATATATTTGTGGGGGAAGAGCATTTTCTAGTTCGATCTTCCTGTCTCTGTGAACCATAAATAAAATGCCTGATCTTGGTGCTTCATTGCACATTTTTTATTTGATGCATCAAATCGTTCCTGGGGCACCACTGAAATAATAAAATATTTTCCATGTCAATCAATGTCCAAAAACAATGAATATCCTTCCATGTTCCTTGATTTATGCTTTGACGGGAAATTAACTTAAAAGTCATATACCCCAATCAGAGGCATTCATCACTATGACAGCAACCACACATGGTGTATTCATCCTCAAACGCAATCTAACTTTTGATTGTGCCTCAATAAGCCGAGGTTGTTGGATGGAGGCTCTGTGTGGACCGGATCTCACCTGGCTGGTGTCAGCCAGATTTATTTTTCCTCCCAGCACTGGAGCTCAGTCAGCGCTCAGCTCAGCCCAAACCCCCTGGTGCTCTCACCAATCTATCAAGTCCATCAGTGTTTCATGGAGCCTGGGGGACACTGGCTGGCAGCCCGAATGAGCTCACTCTTCCTCCTCCTCTTCCTCCTCCTGCCATTGCCTCCTCTGCCCGTGCAACATGTCTGAGCAAGAAAGGCCCGGCTGATTTCTCTCCTCAGGTAGAGTGCAGGATGTTTTCTCACTGACATGTTGGATGCCCTCAGATTTCCTCAGGGAAAATGCTAAAGAATAGTAATAATATAATAATATTAATAATAAACTTCATTTGTATAGCACAATTCAAGGGCTGAAAGTGCTTTTCAACAAGAAATCATATGTAGTGCTTCACATAAAAAAGACAGAATGAACAAAACAAGGATAAACAATTAATGCAAAATAAGATGAAGAATAAAAGCCACTTGATAATAATAGTAAAAATCTGTAAGTCATATGTCCCAGAGCTTTGTGGGCTGCATCCACTATTTTCTGTCAGCTGTTGCTGGAAACCTCCAATAAACCAGCAGCAGATGATCGCAGTGGTCTCCAAGGAAAATGATAAACAAGAAAATTAGCAATGTAGCTTGGTCCTAGTCCATGAAGGGCCTTGTATACAAGGAAATCAATTCTGAATGTTACAGGAAGCCAGTGCAGAGCAGCTAAAACTGGACTGAGGTGCTCTCTCCTCGTGGTTCTGGTTAATAGCTGAGCTGCAGAGTTTTGAATGAGCTGAAGTGTCTCATTTTATTTTATCTTATTTCTTTCAGGAGACCAGTAAAGTTGGCTACAGTTACAATAATCGAGTCAGCATCTCATTTTTCAGCATCTCTTTGATGATAAGTGGTGGTGCTTTAGCTGTTTCTAAGGTGCAAAAAGTAAAATTCGTCTTGTTGATAAGGGATTTGAAGCTTAGATCTGAGTCCAGGATAACACCGAGACTTGTAACCTCAAATTTAATCCAGGGAGTTAATTTCCCTGGATTATTAAACAGCATTTCTCTTTTAATTTTACGAACGACTTGTAGGGTTGTCCCCATTTAACTTCAGAAAATGATTGCTCATCCATTTATTCATTGCCAAAAGACAGTTAGTAATAGTCTATAGACAGAGGCGTACAGTTGTGTGTCATCTGTGTAACTATGGAAACATACATTGTGCTCTCTAATGATGTCTTCAAGTGGCAGCATGTATAGTGAGAACAGTGATGGACAAATTGTGCAATCCCAAAACACATATCATGATCTCCAACTGATGTAAAGCTTTCTCCCTTTGATGCATGCTTAAAACCAGTTTAACACACAGTCAGAGAGATCAATCAACTGTTCAAGATGATTGATTTTGATATCATGGTCAATCGTATCAAAAGCCGCACTTAGGTCTAAGAGTCTAAGAGGACGAGAACTGAGATCATATTTTTTATCTGAATTTAGTCTGAGGTTGCTAATTATGTTAGTCAGAGCAGTTTTAGTGCTGCGGCCTGTTCTAAGCCTGACTGAAATTCCTCCAGATTGTTGTTTTCTTTAAGAAAAGTTTACTTAAACCAAGTAAACTACTACACTGCAGTACAGCCTATTATAAAAGGAATACAAACAGGACTGAAAAAGCTCCAAAGAGCTGTGAGTGGTGAGTGTTCACTCCAACAATTAAAAAAAGACAATCGTTAGATTGTTGTAGCTACGGAAGGAAGTAGTTCAGTTTCCATGCTGTTAAAAGCCAAATTAAGCAAGCATGTTCTCTGTATAATAAATACTGACAGCAGTCCAGTCAAGTGAAGGACTACATTTGAGCCAACATGTGACTTCTTCCAAGTCTCAAATCATCATGAGGTGTAAGCTGAGGTCTTCCAAAGATAACAACATAACTGGAATGGAGGTGCACATGCATGACAAAAAACAATAATTCCAATGCCAGTTGGTTGAAAATGTGCCTTTGTGTACTGTCATTGGTCATCAATACATGTTTCTCAACGACGTGTGTTTTATGTCAACACATTAACCGACTGTGAGAGACGTGTGAAAAACAACATGCATCAAGTAGCTACAAAGAAGCATCAAACCAAACCGGAGCAGAAGAAAAGATATTTCTCTGAAAAGACTTTGCTCTGAAATGAGGCTCCAAGATTTTGCCGTGGCCTGAAACATTTTGCGCACTGAAACGTGATGCAAGATGTGCTGCTCGCATTCACATCTAGCAGGCCAAACAGGTGCCTTTTATACAGGCTAAAAAAACCCCTCAGTCATCCATTATTTTATTTGCACGAAAAGAGTAAGGAGCACATGAATGTGGCGCAGGCTATTGCCAAAAAACAAGCCAGTCAAGCTGAAAGGTCCAGTCGCCCACTTGCTAAATGGTTAAACAAGTTGAAAGAAGAATGGCAAGCTTAGCCTAGCATTCCATAAAGCTAAACATGCACGTCCTGTGTCTTCCTGTGCTGAGGATTATGCTTTGTTGGAGTGACTAGGAGTGATTGTCAGAGGTGCATATCATTCACGAGAAAGGAGAACACTGATATTGCAGAACATTACACAAATTATCAGTGAGGAGTTTAGAACAAATTTCTTCAGAAACATGAGGCCACAAGGCAACAGAGACTCCACTGTAAGAGAATGGAAGTGCTTAAATCATACAGGAAAACGCTTGGCAGCGTCCTCTGAGTGTGACTTGATCCAAGTAGTAAATACAAGCAGTCCAGATTGTTACTCCAACATCAACAAGGTGGTTAAATTGTCTCTTGCACTGCCTTGTGCAGCATGTCAGAGAGGATTCTCACATCTCAACATGATGAAAACCAAATGCAGATCTCGTCTGTCACACTCGTCTCTCAGCCCTGATGCACATTCACCTGTCAAACACGACCACAGAGACATTTGAGCCAAAGCCAGCTGTTGACCTGCAGGTGAGACAGCCAATCAGAGGCTCAGCCAGGGACTGGGAGGTGCATCTTCATCATCTACCATACAGTAAGCTGAAGCAGAGGGCAATAAGGGAGACACAGAGGTGGACAGTGAGGGAGACATAGAGAAGGACAGTGAGGGAGACACAGAAGAGGACAGTGAGGGAGACACAGAGGGGACAGTGAGGGAGACACAGAGGTGGACAGTGAGGGAGATGAGGAGGACAGTGAGAGAGACACATAGGTGGACAGTGAGGGAGATGAGGAGGACAGTGAGAGAGACACAGAGGTGGACAGTGAGGGAGATGAGGAGGACAGTGAGAGAGACACAGAGGTGGACAGTGAGGGAGATGAGGAGGACAGTGAGGGAGACACAGAGGAGGACTGTAAGGGAGACACAGAGGAGGACAGTGAGGGAGACATAGAGAAGGACAGTGGGGGAGACTGTGTCTAGTAAGACCACACTATGCACAGGGTGAGGACCAAAAATCATTTCCTACTCACCTGAGTACCTGACAATAAAAGGTTATGTGCACCCCTGTATGCAGGTCTGTAAAGGACATTGCAAAGAGCTGTGACTTACTACAACTACAGATCCTCCTTGAGACTGTTAATGCTTAAATGCACAAACTACATCTTAATCTAATATGACTATATTATTGAGGCCAGCAGCATTACAATGTGTCACATGATGACAGGAGCCCACACATTTATGGTGTCTCTGGCCTAGAAAGGTTGAAATCTTTGAAGCTGGTACTGCTGGTGCCCTGTTGTACCCCTGTGGACCAGAGAAAGCATAGAGCCTCTCACTCTGCCCCAAATTCTGTGCTCTGTAAACCTCCAGGTGCAGCATGATCAGATTGTAACATGAGATCTTCTGTTATAACACATTGAACCACACATCTTTAATTTTCAGTGTGTGGTTTGTGAAGGAAACTTCTGTGTCGGGTTGATGCCCTTTTTGCGAGATGGAATGAGGACTATTTAACACTGATTTATGTTTTATCGTTCATGATCTTTGGGCAGCCGCTGAGCTCTAAAGGAACACATTTACACAGACCGTGATTATGCTCTCGAAAGGTCACCACAGTGAAAAGTACTTGTAATCATGTATCACGTCTAAAATCAGGGAGAAGTGGATTAGGACTATTTTAGGAGGTCCTGGCTCTCTCTCTCAGTATGCCTCTGCGCTGGCGACAGCCATGGCCGGAGGCCTTATGTTTTCTGCTTGTCTGTCCATCTGTCCAATTCTCACAAATGTGATTTCTCAGGAACGCCTGCAGGGAATTTCATTACATTCGGCACAAATGTTCACTTGGACACAAAAAACTAATTACACACAAACGTCTCATAGGATTAAATGAAAAGCCATGACATTCTGTATCCAAAAGGTCAAAGGTCAGCTTCACTGTGACATCATAACGTTATTTAAAAACACTTTTCTGACCATTATTCAACACCATAACTCTGGAACAGAAGGCAGATTGTCACCATATTTCACATTTGCTCAGATAATGAGTTGGTGACACTAATCTTGAAACTGTGCAGATGGTTTAGATCTTCTGTGCTGTCTGGTTGAAGATGTGTGTCCACGTTTTACAGTTTGTAGCTTCTCTGCAGCAGCATCCATATTTGAAGCATCGTAGTCCAGCACAAGCTCATTGGTTCTGCTGATATTGATCTTCAGGTGATTGTTGTTGCACCATGTGATGAAGCTCTCTATCAGTCCTCTGTGCTCCTCTGGAAAAATATTCTCTAACTGAAGACAGCATGTTTCTCACTGAAAATGATTCACTGGAATCATACATGTTAATATAGTGAGAACTTCCATTTGCCAAAAGTCTTCACTACATGCATGCAACGTGGCTGGTTGGTGGAGGCTTTCATCCGCAAGGTGCTAATTCTAGTTTTCTTGTTGCTTAGTGACGATGTTCATGAGGAGTTTTTGAAGGAATGTCAAACAATATCAAACATTTATTTTTGTGACCCTCCAAGGCCATTTAAGAAATTGTTTCCTGAGTCCAGAAGTCTGAGGATTAAACTGCCTTGTGTTGTGCCTTAGAAGTGACAGTATGTTCTACATGCCCTCAGTTTGAGTGGAGACAAAGACAAGATTCATGCAGTTTGTTCATTTCCTCAAAACCCACAAGCCTCTCATTCCCTGAAGGTGCATGAACTTTTGATACATCATCAGTTTGAAGTACTTTAATAGAATTTATCAGAAAACAAACAAACAAACAAACAAAAAACATGAGGCCAGCTGAATAATTTTACAAACATAAATATAATATGGGATCAGCACTAGAATTAGAGTAGAATAGAAAACTATGAAAGACCTACAGAAACCAACCACAGAAACTGAATATTTTATGTTTTCTTTAATGGTGTGTTTAGGCAATTTATTATACATTTATCTACATAAATGCATTTTGTGCATCTACATTAATGTTTATATTCATATTTTGGCTATATATCTTTATATTGAGGCGATTTGCTATATTTATCACTTCAAATAGTGCGCAATATCGCTATTATTGGCTTCTCTGGTTACTAGGCTTCATGTGACAGATCGTGGTTGGTCAGTGAAGTGTCATTTAGTTTTGTCACTTTTTGTTTTATGTTGAAGGTTCACCTCATGTGTCATCGTTTGCTTTACTTCCTGTGTTTTCCCGCTCATGTGATTGTTTGATTTGTTTCACCTGTGTCTCATCAGTTCTCCTCCCCAGTGTATTGATGTCTGTGCGTTCCCCCTTGTCTTTGTCTTTGTCTTTGTCTTTGTTGTACATGTTGTGTCAAAACTCCCAGCTGTTTGTGAGTATTTCCTGGACGACTTGTCAGTTTACACTTTTGCCTTGTTTTCCCCACCTTGTTTGTCTTTTGTTGGATATTTGGACTCCATTCCGCTTTCACTGGACTTTTTTTGCCTTCAGGTGTCTTTGCTTTTGTTTTGACCCTCACCAGTCTCTCCCTCCCGTACGTCTTTGTTTGGTTGCCTTTTTTTTGTAAACTAATTCATTTATAGACAGACAACACATTTTCTAGTCTACCTTTGGGTTCAATTCCGTTTTTTTCTGTGACACAACAAGGAAGAAGATCATGTCCCTCTGCATACATTTCCGGAAGTTGTAACTGGGGAAACACAGAAGACAAGCGTTGTCTGCTAATTCGAAAGGAGGAAACATCTTTCTGTGGATTATCATCATGTTTTGGACTGAATATTTTGACTGCATTGGGTCGTCTGGACCTTTGTGGATGTCACCATTTTCATTCTGAATATCATCCATCTGTGGATCACTGGGAGACGTCATTGGTGAGTTGCCTCAATGTTAACAACGATTGTTTGTCTGCTGTCGCTGTTTTTTGTGCCTACTGTTGTGATTGTATCTTGAAGCTTTCTAAGGGGCTACTGTGTGAGCATAAATGTGAACGTAGCGTTCGTGTCAAAAGACGGGAAGAAAAATGGCCCGCCCTTGTGCAGTCAGAACATTTCACAAGACACCTGTTTATGTTACCTGAGTGATATCAATCTTCTTGTTGAGGTCTCGTCAAGAAAGTGAATGAACGTATTTCCCAAAACTAACGTAGAAACTATTCATTTAATTGCTCCAGTATTGTTTGCCACAATAAAGCGCTAACTTTGTGCCAAACACTCTCTAGTCATTAGAAAAATGCTAATGGACCAGCGCATCATTAAATTTGTGCCATCATGAAAGACATCAAAACTCCATGCGTAACGGACTAAATGGTTCTCCCCTGGGTTATTTTTTGCTAATACTCAGCCTCCTCTCGGGCTGAAATTAAACAAAAGTGATTAATCTCTCATAAATAGCTACAGACATAAGCTGCACGCTGTGCCTTGATAGCTGAGGGAGAAAGTAGTGATGTGCAAGTTTTCCCTCAGCTGAGCCACGCCGGCCTGATGATCATTAAATCTAAAGGAGGAACTCCAGAGGAAAAACTCTGCATTTTACCTGTAAACACTGGTGAGGTCAGTGGACAAAGGGCCAACAGTTCTAGCTGAAAGGTGTATAACAATTATTACATGTGCCACACATCCTGAAGTGTGACATTTTTGCTTTTCACTGATGCCTTCTTAAGCATTGCCCAATTTAAAGCTGTATCAACTGATGTCTTTTCCGGTCACTTGGGGGCAGGAGAAACAAGCCATGAATACAAAACTTATAACAAACGTGTTAGCAGTTGCTTAATTACACCTCGCAGATACTGAGACAATATTAGTATTCATTTTGAGTTTATTACCACCTGATGAATCTGAGTCTCATATTCTCTCTCTCTTCACTCTGCTCCAACTCCTGAGAAAAACGCGTGTCTCTTCAGCTGCTAAGTGCTCCATATGTTCACCAGCGATTTGCTAAATGTCGTTTAAATGTTTAGTGCTGGGCAGGTAGTGTAGAGTGGGATTATTGTGGCTTTCGCAAATATCTGATGGTAGAATGCACATCAAGAAGCACTGCTGTGTACCTGAAGGACCACCTGCATCGTCCCGCCATCCATTATTTTCCAAATTATCCTGGATTAATGGATCTGAGATGGGATACTAAACTGGCATGAGCATTCCTCCTCTTGGGCAGTTCTTTTTCACTATTGTGATGCTGTCTTCTTTTAAATGCATAATGTTAACTGCGTCCATCAAGGACATCTTTTTCAAGCCAGGACAGTTACTCAGTCAGGCAGAATCGAACTACATCCATAAAGATACTGTCCGTTACCATACTCATTTAGCTCAAGAGGAAAAGCTGCAATATAACAGTGACAGTGTAAAAGCTCACTAAAAATAGCTTTGAACCTGCCTCGCACGATTGCGAGACCAGGTCAATAAACAAAAAGTTTACTCAAGGTTGAAAGCAGGCAAAGGTTAACACTAGGCAGGCAGGGGAGATGAGGCAACCTTATCAAACGGAGGACCGGACTAGAGTGCAGGAGTCCGAAAGGCAGGCGGGGGGTTATAAAGGCAAAACTCAGGCAGGCAGAGAAAACGGCTGGACTACTAAGGCAAGCACAACAGACTAACAGGTTGGGAATGAATGGAAGTGGGCCGCTATATGTGCTTGTGGGCTGATGGGAAAGTGAAAACGGGAGTGAAGGTGGGCGATGGCGATGGTGGGAACACAAGGCGGGAGCACAGGGGTCACGGCAGGGCAGGTGGGAGCAGCAGGATCTGAAATGAGGAAGCTAGTACATGGTAGAGGGAAAGCAGGAAAGAAAAATGTGAGACTAGGAATTGGCTGACGTTGCAGCAGAGACCAGAAAACTGACTATTTTCATTATGGATAAAATAAATATATAACTTTATTGATCCCATGCCGGGGAAATTATGTTGTTACAGACAGCAATAATAGCAAGAATGAAGAAGGAGACGCAGAACAAATGAAAAGGAATACAAAATACATGTAAATTACATAGAAAAGTGTATAAGAGTGGAGTGTCCAAACCCTGTATGTTTATCGATGCAGTCGATGCACCTTCCCGCAGAGGTCTATCACCACCTCCTTAGTCTTGCTGGCGTTTCTGTGCAGGTGGTTTAATTTGCACCATTTGACAAAGCCGGTGACAACTTCTCTGTATTGTACTTCGTCCCCCTATGATGCACATTTGTTTGTTTGAAGATTAGCCTTTTTCTGTACTGTGAGCGTGTCTCCACCGACTAATGTAGACACACTGGCTTGCCTTTTACTTCAACCACAAAAATAATCATTTTTCATTTCTACTGGAAAACACGTCACTCCACAGTTGCTTATGTTTTGTTGACAGGTGACATGATGCATAAACGTATTATCAACCATCGCATGTGTTGCGTTCAGGGGCCACTCGGAAGTCTACTATTGTTATTTTCTTTATTGCTAAGAAAAAGTAGATGCTTTTTTGTATTTCTGATTTGCCTCACAGGCTGGATCAAACAGTCTTGTGGGTTGTATGTGGTTCTGCACTCCCGCCTCATAAGGTACTGCATCTGTTACATGTGGTTACATACCATTTTTCTTTATCTAGCCTATTGTGAAGTATATACTTATTATGGTGTTATGATGAATTTTATAGACTGCCCCAAAATGGTTTCCTTACATCCAACAGTTGTAAGAATACATACTTTTTAAACATAATTCAGTTTTTACCAAAGAAATGCTTGTAAAACGGCTGAGGTTTGTCTCCCACTTGTGACTCCGTAACCATAGAAACAACCCTGGCAGAAAAACAGACAGAGAGAAAAGGAAAGAAGAATAAACCCCCAAATATGAGGATAATAAGAATTAAGCTTTCTTTAACTTCACTGGTTTTAGCTTTTTCCTTCCAAGAGGGGATAAAGTTCCTTTTTACAGCAATGTGTTGAAGTTACAGTATTGTACAGTAGCCTTGAATTAAAATGTTTCGAATTTTCCCCTAATGTATTATTATTGTATAGTTGCATCAAGGAAAGCATTATACAGAATGCACAGGTGTTACTGCATGCTTTGACATGTCTTGCATTACATGTCCATTTGCAAGCAGCTGTATGTATGACTTGTGCTTTCTCCAGACTGCAACTATTTCATGACTTTCAAAATAATGGTCAGCTCTGCAACAGACAAAGTCTTCTTTTGCATGTTTTCCCTCATGTTCTTGTGAATCGTGTTATTCCTCTGCATCATTCAGGTGGTAGACGGTTGTGTCCCGCACAACACGCCCACGGGCTTCAGTGCATTATAATGGATTATTGAGGATTAGAAGTAGTTCCTTCTTTATGTTGGATTTCTTACTGTAAAATTGTAGGTTGTCACCGTTTTGTATAATTCCCACTGACTGACGCCAAAACATAAATGTTTGCTGTCATTCATTGTAGCTGCACTGAATATGTGTTAATATTCATATAACATGAAAGGGGAAAAAAAAGTACATGACCGATGTACAAATTCAGAGTGAGGATGTGCTGCAATGTCAGCTAATGTGTTAAGTGTTTTAAGGCAGGTTTTCCCATTACCAGTGATTTTTACTAATCAGTTTTGTGCCCATGTTTATCCACATCAGTGATGTTAATTTAACACTTCAATTAGTCTTGAACAGCTGCCACACAGCCACATCAAATAATTCTCGAATCGGCACTTGTCATCTAGGAATAATTGCAACTGAACAATCAACACAGATAAACACTGAGAAATTAGAGTGCCACACTGAAGGGATTTGTTTAAAAAAAAAAAAAAAAAACATTTTAGGCCTCACAATAAAAAGGAAACAATCAAACATAAAGTGACAAAATATGTATTCAACTATAACATGTGCATTTCATAGATCTACTCCAGCAAAGTGCTTTCAAGTTTTCTTGCTCTACATAACAAACCTGATGAACTCATTGTGTCTCTGCATTAATTAAACACTAAGTGGGCTGTTTTCTTCCTTTTGGCACTGAAGGCACTTTTTTCATGCCAACTGTATTTGACATGTGACACCAAGTTGTAAGAAGATGGACAAACTGCACGGTGCACTTTAATAACTGCTCTTCTTGCAACGGTAGCCAAGCCCTCTTCCCTCTGATTCCTCCTTTCATCATCATGATTGTTAGTGAAGTCTGGTACTTGTCAGTGGCCTGTTAGGTATTAGATAAGAATGATTGTGTTTGTTTAAAGGTACCATAAGCAGCCTATTAAACAGGTGACTGGTGGAACCGAACATCTATCTACTGTTGTTTGCAAACTATATGTATACATACAAGGATTTTTTTCTGCTGGATGAAGCAAGGCTTGCTTGTGCAACCGATCTCATCGGTAAATATTTCAGCTTCTGAGTTTGAAAAAATGTTTTTTTCAATCATTACATACATACATTGTGAATTGATAATAACTACAATAATACCCAGATTGCTGGCTCCGGGCCAGTCACACATACGGCAGAAAGGTAGCATAGTATGACTGCATGCACCTCACATGTCCCACTGTGACACTTACCTCTGTATTGAATTGGCCCAAGCAGACTCCGTAACAGCTAGAGTGCCCTTGTTCATGGGTGAAAGTAAAAGTGGAGCAGCGCAGTAGTTAGTTAGAATATCACAGAGATGATCATCAGAAATGATACAGTGGAAGCAGAGTTACAGCTGGCAAAGACTGCCATGTGCACAGTTATGAAGCCATTACTGCTGCACTGTAAACGCTCCCATTAATAAGTAAGGAGCGCCATATGGGTGGGAGATGTTTTCACATTTGGGTGAACAAATGAATGGCCAAAATATTTCAACACCCTTGATAACATCTGGATTACAACATGACAGGCCATCAGTGCGAGTGAGTGAAGGAGGTTGAATTATCTTTTCAGCGAACCCTTGTGATCTTGCTGTGCCCTGACACAGCCACAAAAATAACCTTTTGTGTAGCATCAATAAAGCATTTCATGCGTACAGGATGAGGTTTTATGCAAATTACTATCCTCAGCCAGAACTGAAAACCAGGACACAGTAATGAAATCAATTTTCTCTATTTCCACTGAAACAACTGTATAAGAAGTGATACAACGGGGCGTGAGTGCCTTGGCCTTGTCTTGAGCAGTTAAAGTAATTCAGGGCCACACGGGAAGCGCAATGAAATGCTCTTGTTCCTCCCTGACAGCACTTGCAGCCCTGTGCATTGTGTTTGTTGGCGTGCCGCGGTCTGGGGAATGTTTGGCCGATGTTGGAAGGAGAAATTGCTCGGCTCTCTTCTTAGAGCGGTGGCTGACGCTCGGTCCCTTGGGCTCTGCAGCACCGTCGCTGTCAAACCCCGGGGCCCTCGCTTCTTCTCCTGGAGCCCGCGGATCAAACACTTGGCACAGGACTGTCAAAACCCATCTCGTCACGGAGAGGAGAACAGACTGAGAGCCTGTGATACAGTTTACTAGCAAGAAAGGTGGACAAAAAAGCTCTTTGCTTTGAGTTTTAGGGCGTATGTGTTCACTCAGCAGTTTTTTTGTGTCTTACTTACATCTCAGCATGTTTATGAATGTGTCCTACTTACTGACCATACATGAACAGCATATATTTCATGCTTACAGTGCTTGGGATGGTGTGTCTTGTGTATGTTTTCTTGAAAATCAAAGCGCAAAAACATGAAAATGCGGAGACAAAGTAGGAAAACAACATGCGGTCATACAGGAAAGAATAAACAGAAAACAACATGGCCTCAGGCACTGAGCAGCATCTTGGAAAGATTAATGAGTGTTCCCGAGGACCCCAAATTAAAATAGCATCGCTTTACATATCATCTTGACAGGGGATAATTAATTACCAGCCCACATACAATTGTTTTCTGAAACATTGTGATTACTGTACATGCACAAAAAGTCAGAGCTTCCATTAATGAAATTCACTGCTTTTCAAATAGATGTCTTCATTGGTGGGATGCCAGCAGGTCAAGAGACCATAACTTGGCATCCATAGAACTGCTGGCTCAGTTACTCCTTCCTCAAACTAGAACATGGAAAATAGGACTTGTGATCCCGTTTTCAAGTGGCAGAACAGCACCTAGTGGGAGAAAATACACTCAAGAATGCAACAAGGACAGCGCTGCAGCTATTTAAGTCATGGGGACTTATGGAACAAGTTTAGAGCAACCTGAATAAATTATGGAGTGTCTCACACAAGAGATAGAGCTCGCTAAAGAGAGTGGATAGAGTGTGCTTGTTTCACCTCCTCATCAATCAAGCATGGAAAGCAATCTAAAGGCTGTCGATACAGGATGGCGAATAACATTGAGAGGTCTTTGGTGAATGGGATGGGAAGGCACACGTAGGCACATCGCCAAAATGTAGGCCGAGATCAAGGTAGAGTCAGTTTCCTGCTGCTGCTTGGATTTCTCGAAAAATACAATCGCTTTACCATCCAAGAGGAGAAAGTAGGGCTGCCAGCAGAAAGGATTGTCCCATCCCCATATTTGATAGGCTTAGATTTGCCCTATTTGTCAGAGTAAAATTATAATTTCGACAACTCCTTGCACACAGTTGATTGAAATTTTTAAACAAAACAAACTGCTCGTCTTAATGAAAACAACGGCAAACAGCTCGAAAAGACCTCTAGAGACCATCAGGAAATATCATGATGTGGAACGACTTATAGCATCCAGGAAGTGTTGGAGATGACTCCCACCTTTCCAGAGTCCCACCTCGACACAAATGTTGGACCTGCATTTTCCAGCTGGCAGTCTCACACATGTATCTGAACGACAGATAGGCTTCTCTCTCAGCTGTCTACACAGGCTGCGCAACGACTCGTGTTTCACTCATACTATAATATGCGTCAACATATTTTTTAATGTTTCAAGCGTATTGTGTGTTTGTTTTACATGTGTAGCTGCACCCAGTGTAGACACGAAGAGCTGAAGCCTTCTGTTGAGACACAGTATTACAACCATCAAACCATTACCAAGCAGCTTTAACCCCCTGACACTGAATAACGAGACTAACAATCATTTGTCATCAATGCTAACACGTGCACAACGGCAATGCTAACATACTGATGAGCATGCTAACATTTGCTAATTAGCACTGAACACGAGTATAGCTGAGGCTGATGGGAGCATCATTAGTTTTGCAGGTATTTACTCACTAAGTATTTATCAAGGAATCCGTTTTGACCTGATGTTGGCCCTAGACTGAAATTTAACAGCTCACCAAAGTTGAGCTTGAATTTCATGCCAACCCACCCAGAAGTTGTTGTGATGTTTCAGTGTTGACCGAAGCGATGGACAGACCGACACTGCCATCGCTAATATCCAGGTTGTGTTGCCAATAGAAAATACTTCTGTCCAGTGTTCATCCAGCTGATGGGGGCAACATAACAGAAAACAACCGTAAAACTTGACTTAACCAACCGTACCAAACTAACTGATAAATCTTTGATCATTTGTCTCTTTTTGTTTTTAGGACCCTTCATATGTAGTAGCACTGACCAGTAGTAGCTAATGTTCCATGATGTCTTGATATTAAAGCATTTTAAAGAGATATCCCTTCAAGCCTTTTTGAGGAGCCGGCGTATTAAGTTGTACATAGTCACAGTGTCATATTGTTCCACTGGGTGAGTACAGTCGGTGCTGACAGGGTTGCAGACGGTGCTGGGAACCTGTCAATCTCCCTGAAGATATTGTCATCCTATTTCAACAGTATGTTGTTGGTATTTCTTCACTTTAAAAACCTCAATACCTCAACACAACTACACCCTACATGCAAACTAAAATCTTCTTTATAACCTGGCACTGTCATCCTACACAGATCATATACATTGACCTATAAAGCAAGGAATCTCTGTATGCATGCATGTCCTTCTCATATCTCATGAACCATTCAAACAATCTACTTCACACTTGCCGCATGCATTGCTGGTGACTTTCAGTATTGAATATGGTGCAATTTGCATACGCTAGACTTTCAGTATTCAAAACTTGAATAAACACGTGAATGGCTCTCTGTGCAGAGGTGGGAGCAGGGCTTCAGGGCTATTGAATTATGCTAATGCAAAAGAACCGCTAATGTTAATCAAAAATTGTCTACAGAGAAAAAAAATATTGCAGGGAGTATTAACTAAACCATGAGGGTGCTAGGTTACAGTCAAGACAGCTGAGTAAAATGTAATCAACAGTGACAAGCTTTGAGCTCCAATCAATGAGAATTACAACTGAGATTGAGTCATTTTTGTGAAGGTTCAAAAATGTTATTTGAGGCAAATTGATAGAGCAGATGGTCAAGGGAACTGTAGAGGCAGTTTTAAACAGAGGAGCACAAAAGAAAAGCAAGAAAATCAAGTTCTTAGTACAAACCTGTGTTGTAGAATGATAAATAAATGAACAATTATATGAACCTTGGACCTTAATAAATAATTATGAAGTGCTGTATAGCTCCTCAGAAAGTTCAGGCAGAAGATCGTGTGAGTTTTACAAATCAAGCACCTTCAACAAAGGAAAAATGAAGGAAATGAACGGAAGAATGAAACAAAAACAAACGGAATAAAGATGAGAGCTAGTCTCCTCAGTCTGCCATGTGGTCACTTCAGTTCTGTCAGTATCGGATTCTGACTTGAGGGAAGCGTCAACATTGTTTTAGGTGACCTCTTCTTGCTCTTGTTGAGGTGATCGACTGGGGTCGAGCGGGACCAGGCTTCCGTGTTGCTGAGTGGTTCTCGAATAAGAGGGTGACTGACTGTTCACCAAGCTGAGAGTGGTACAATATCTCTCCGTGCAAGATACGCAATATCTAAATTAATTCCCATCAAATGCCTCCCATGTCGAATCTTAATTAGCTAATACTGGGAATGGGTCCATTAAATGTTTCCATTATAAGTCATCATAACATTTTATAATACAGAGGAAAAGACTTAATTGATTTAAATTAAATTGATGTAAAGTGTGTGAGGGAGCTAGATTACAACTGAGACAGTTGAGTAAAATATGATGAACAGTATCAGGCTTTGTGCCATAGAGGAGCTGACTTGAGATGGTGTCAGTCAGCTCTTGTTGAGGTTTACACTCTCTGTCTTTTTGCTGGGGAGTTGCCATCTGAGGTTGTGCATGGATCAGCGTCATCCCTCTGCCTCTTGTGCAGCACTGACTTTCCTGGACTTGTTTGTTTAATTCTCTGTTAGCACTGCATCCGGGCATTCATTCTGTTTTATTTCTTGCTGAGAGTTGATGAGAAAATCAGTGCTAGACTCATCTTTAAAGAGCAATTGAGGTACATTATAGGTGGGAGCTGATTATCTTATCTTAGGATAAAGACTGGCCTGAAGTTCAAAAATCCACTAAAACTCACCAATGAACATGTTATATTAAGTTTAAGTTTATTTACTTTATTAATCCCAAACTGGGAAATTACTTCTCTGCATTTAACCCATCACTGATTGAAACACACACACATGCAACATGCAACATGCAGTGAAACACACAGGAGCAGTGGGCTGCTGCATCAAGCGCCCGAGGAGCATATTGGGGGTTAAGTGCCTTGCTCATCAGTGCCGCATCTAATTTGTTTAATTCTTTCACAAATTGTAAAATGTACAAATGACAGGTTGTGGTTTTATGTGGAATTGTGTGCTGTGAAGTATTGTAAAAGTATTTCCCAAAATGTCAAACTATTCAATTAAAATATCAAATAATCAATACAGCAAGATATTGATTCACACACTTAACCTGTTGCCACAGTGTGAATCATCAACACCATCCTGTTGTCTCGTCTTTGCTTGACTGTTATCTGTGCTGATGATGGTGCTCTGGAGAAAGTGTTGCTCCCTGCCGCTCAGCCTGGCAGGGTGGCCCTCATCAGGAACACTGTGGTGGGCCGGGCCGGCAGCGCTGTGGCAACTCTCCACCATCAAACATTTTTCAAGGTCGCCTGAGCCACATCGTCACCAGAGCTCAGACCCTGACAGATGCTCATCAGCTCATCATGATCGTCTCACACTGGAAGACGACCAATCGGTGAGTCAAACAGCATCACCTATCCATATCAGCACACAGATAACACACAATATCTGAGCAAGAAGCTGTTGTGGAATGTGCCAGCAGCGTGGCTTGTTGTTATGAATGGATGCTGAACAATGTTGCTTGGTGTGATTCCTCCAGAGGCATCAGCCTTCAGTGTCTTTGTTTGCAAGTCGACAAAGCTCGCCTGGTCACATGCATCACCACTGGCTTCTCCGCCTGACAGTTTCTCAGACGCCTTGTGCAGGATCACAAAGAAAATATTTAGAAAATCTGGGTTTTCTTCAAAGAGACATCCTACCTCCTTCAGCTCACTTATTAGAGGAAATGTTTGCTAATTTCCCCCAAATGTAGTAACAGAATAAAGCAAAAATGTTAATATAAATACTGCTAGATGATGACCAAATCGCCACAAATCTCCACAGGGGCAGTTCCAATCCTGCATATCTTGCATGGAAAACAGTTTTGTATCCAGCCCAGCAGTCAGCAGATGGTCTGGAGGTGGTCCAGTAGTGTACATAATATGCCTCATCTATGGAGACAGCATAATGCTGTGTTATAATTCAAGGTCAATTTTTTTTTTAAGCTTTCACAGGGGAATATCAAGACAGGTTAAGATACGTAAAAGATGGAAGTGTGCTGATCTTTGGAGATGAGGCTAAATGTGTGCATTTTCTCTGTTATACACAATGTTTTGGTCAGACATTTGCTTGACTAAAAACTTGAGATGCGAGCATGCAGGACGTCTTTTGTTTGACATCCTTTCTGACACAGCTGGCACAGATATACAGATGTGCTGTCAGTTACCTGCTGTAGTATCTCTACAAACCTGTACCACTGGGTCTGAAGAGTAGCACCCCTCCATGTCTCGGGATTGTTACGGGTAAAGCCACAGTAGATGACTTTCGGTCGTGCCAAGGCACTCACGCTCCGGTCTTTTACTTTAATGTGAAAGAATTGAAGATGTAAATGGAACGACCGCAAGGCTTCAGTGACAATATTTGGCTTAACATCTATAGTTGTAATTTTAGGGCTACACTATTTAAAAACCCCCTCCATTCAAAAATGTGTTATGTGTCTTTTCTCTTAATACCTTTTTTTCTTGTGCAGTTTTGCAAGTGTACAGTTGTACAGTTAATACACTTGCAGAATTTAATGCTGCAAGGCTGGTTTCATATTCATCTGCTGAAAGTGGGCCGATAGGTGTGATTTGGGAAATCCTCCTGCGATGGCCTGAATGTCCTGGTTGTCAGCCATGATGAGCTGAAAGTAAAAAAGAAAAGTTAAATAATGCTCTCTTCTACTACTACTGTGACCGCTGACATACTTTGAATTCTTAAGGCCCTTTTTTAGTTGACAGTGCTTTAAGAATACATTTATCTGACGCTTGAAAATGTTTAATTATCTTTAAAACAAAGTCTGAGTCCCCACATGCTCATGTTGCTGCATCGTTTTTTTCAGACTTGTATCCAGAAAAGATAAAAATCACAAATTGTGCGTTTGCATGTGTTTGCATTTGGGAAGAACTGTCTGAAGCCAGTGAATGAGTGTGACCCCTCAGGAGTGTGTGTGTGAGAGAGAGAGACAGTTTATGCCTACATACTTATTTTTATTGTTTTGCAGACTTAAATCCAGAAATTAGTTTATAATCCAAATGCATTAAGAATACACAAATTGATGACAACCTACACCTGCACCAACAGTTGTGACTTCTTAGCCGGATGTAGATCTGCAGTCGCATAGTTTTATTACAGAAATGCACAAAATCCTGCAGCTTAAAGGCAAAAGTGAAACAGAAACAAAGACATTAGTGAATGAATATTCAGCCTTTAACAGGATATGAGTCTGCCATTTGCCTTTAGAACACGTTTAGGAGCAACTAAAGCTGTAAATCCTGTTTTTGTTTGGTCCAGTGTTTCTCAACTTCCTGCAGTAATGTAGAAGTGTACACCAGGGTGTGCCTGTATATTGTGACATTACTTTTGGGTGTGGTTACAGGTGCAACAGTCATCTCTCCTGACCAAACCCAAGCACAGCACACCCATCACTGATGCGGTCAAATATGCAACAAACTTGAAACTTTCAGCCAGAAACAGCAGTGAAACACTGCTTTTCAGCTGGAATTAAAGTCCCACTCTTGTCAAAAATGTTTGTCTTCTTGTGCCTGCAATTGAATGTTCGAGCTTCACTGTGCAGAATGATGCATGCGTTGACACAAGGCTGTTTTCACATTCGCTGCTGAAAGCGTCAATTTTCCCTGTGCTAATTGAAAATCCCATTTCAAGGGGTGGGCCTGCGAGCATGATTTGAGACATCGTAAATAGCCTGGAAGCCAATCCTGCTCCAGTATTAGGCATGCACAAGTGTGATGTGGAAACTTCAGTATTGGATAGTGGACCTTCCACGGGTAGGATAGCATTGTGTTCTTTAAAAGAAGTCAAGGAGGAAATGCATTTCAACATTTGACATTCAAGTGATGTCTGATCTGGCGACTGGGGAGGCTGTGAAACAACTCCACTGCTGACGTAAAACAGCGGTATGTGCTGTGGTGTGTATCACCTTGAAAAACGGCAATAGCATGAGTGATCAGTTTATATACCCTAACCTGCTCCTCAGGGCCCCTCATTGCTGCCATCAGCAATCCACCCCCATGTCTGATAGTTGCATGGAGACATTGTCTGTTGGTTGTTGTTTCCAAAAGTAAATGATCTGAACAATCAGATCACATTACATCGTTCCAGATGTCTTTATTTTCTGCTTCAAATTGTGCTTTGTGCATCCACCCTGGACACAAGCCATTTCTAAATGCGCTTGCTGCCACATTGGGCACAGTGATGGTTTTTGTCGATGGTTTCACAGAAGATGCGATCTGTGGCAATGTTTTAAATCAGCGGGAACCCTGTTCAGTATGTGTCTCAACCCGCCACTGATCCTTGACTTGCGATAAATGTTTCACCTTTGCGAGTCAGGGAAGGACGCTGATGCACCGATGCCTCGCTTCCACGTTACTGTGCATTCCTGCGTGAATGTGAGGCGTTCTAAAGCTAAAACTGAAATGCTTTACCAAGGTTAAAAAATATTGTAGTTAAACTCTACTTTAAAATGTGGAATCCCCAGTATTCTGTATTCACACAGGGGCTATTTTACAGTTGTTTATTTGAACATTTTGTTTATTTATGGGCTATGGCTATACACAGAAATTATGCTTTCATGGTTTTTGGGTTTGTGCTGCCATCCCCAAATCACCGTGTCCTGTTCTACTGCTTTTATCCTTAAAGTTGCCCATGCTTTAAATAGTGTTTCACATGTAAAAAAGGCTAATTACTCTGGAAATATGATTCTGCAGACACTCTGTGGTTCCTATAATTGTTTTTTTTTCTATCCACAGGCTTGTTTCTCTCCATTTTTGTCTGCGGACCATAAGGCTGAAAAGCAATTGATCTTTGAGGTTGAGCAAGTGCATTTTCAAAAGCAGATACAGAAGAGAATCAATTTGAACAAGAGCACCCGGCGCCACAATTGTTTGTGGGTATCAAAGGCTGCTCTTTCCTGTCTCATGAAACAAACAAACCATAAATCACTACTGATTGGACAGTGTGGACGATGCTGGTTCACCACAGCCGGTACAAGAAAACCAAGATTTCCATTAGTGAGGAAAATACACAAGAAAATAAAGCTTTGGAATGTAAATGCCGACAGTGGAGCTGCTTCAACACATTCAGTAATGAAGTGGTTATCTGGACTGTAGAATCAGTGGGGATTACATTCAATGATGTGAGTAAAGATTCCTGGAGAAGAATCAAAAACAATCATTGTTTTGCACTTTGGGTTTACAAAAAAACTACAAATTCAACCTGTGTTGGAATGGATCATTTGCTTAAACTCCTCCCTGAACAGCAGTTCTCCAACGGTAAATAGGCCCAGCAGGCCTGTCAAGCTTTGGACATGTCTGCATGCTTAAGTAGTGTGTATGGCGCTGTGGTAAGAGATACTGAGCATGTCCAAGTGTTTGCAGAGTGCTGTCTTCTTTTCAAGCCTTTCCCAAATCAGATGAAAATAGATGTCTGCGCTAACGTAAGATGCAGCCATTGTCCAATGAATTAGCTCATCGCCTTCAGTAGAAACAGAACGTTGCTTCCGAGGCAAAGGAGCACATCATTATCTAACTGCTCTAGTATGTAGGTTTTTAGGTTACATGAAAAAAAAAATGACTTGTGTAGCATCTTCCCACTGAGAGGGCGCTGGTCCTGGATGCTGTCAGAGTTTAGTGTAATGGGGAAATTTACACTCCAGCAACCGTCGACACTGTTATGTTTGCCATGTTCGTTGGTTAGTCCTCATCCTCAAACCTTTTCTCTTGTAATGCTGAAAGTGCAAAACACTGTCTGAAAGAAAAGGGTGTAAGCTACCCAACAGAGTTATGTTGAAATGAACATTTTTCATGTTTATGACATATTTTCTTCTTCTTCTTAGAAACCAAATTATTCTGTTTTTACAAATAACTTTTGTTGGAATAAGAATCACTTCATCATGTTGTCACACAACTTCCCCTTTTCACAAAACATATCTTGTCAAAGATAGAAGAATGAGAGATTATGTCATAATACCATGGTAAATATCTGCCTTTCCTTGTTTTGGTGGCAGCAGTAGGAAGCAGATATATACTTACTGTGTGTATGTATATATATATATTTATATATATATATATGTATATATAAGGACACATATGATTACAACTGTATTGTCATCATTCATGAACTGTACATCAGAGTAATACTTATAAACACTTAACAGTATATCAGCTTACAAATTTATAAAATATATAATCATCTAGTCATTAATTGTTTATATGCTGCATTTTGGTGTTTCTCTAAGTCTTCCCCTGCCACAGTGGATCGTGTGTTTCTATCTCACTGGCAGGCAGGGCCCGTCCAACATCGACATTTGATTTGTGGTCTGGATATCTGATTTGGCCGAGGTTTTTTACACCAGATGCAGATGCAGATCCTCATTTATCTGGGCTTGGGACCAGCAATTAGGAATGCTCTGGCTTGTGCGTCCCCTTTGGCTGGGGAGCAACCCGGGGTTTGGTGTCTGACTGAAGAACATCAACGTGTTGACAGGACGTGGGGATCAAACCGCCAACCCTGTGATCAGATGGCAACCCGCTCTCCCTCCTGAGATGACCCTTTGGTATTTCTATAAGTTTCAGGGCCACTACACTTGCAAATATTTTACGTTGACAGTCATTATTTTTTCATAAGCCAGCAGACTGCCCAGTGTGGAACTGTGTGATTTTCCTGGTGCAGTGTGTCCTTGGCATATTTTTCACCAGAGGGCACAGGTAATAAATTGGTATCTTTCAGTCCAGGGCTCTGTTGGTGGTGATACACATCCCACTGATGATTATCGTCTGTGGCAGAGCACAGGAACAGCGATTAATTGGTGATTGCCCATCAGAGAGGGAGCAGGTGACATATTTTTCCCCCACTGTTCCCGATTATAGCAATTCACAGACTGATTGCAAAGGTTATCGAGGAGTACGATAAAATCTCTCCCTTCCTCTGAGAACAACCTTGGACAGATTTCCTCTCAATTTGCAAGACTACTTTGATATTCCTCTCAAAAGCCCGAAAGTTCGTTTTCATAAGGACCGTAGACTGAATGTCTCGGTCGAGGTTAGGACTTGCATTGTCACGTACGTTTGTTGTGCAAATGTCCCTTTAAAGAAGTACATCAAGGACATCAGCAGCTGCCTCCATTTGAACAGACATGGCTGATTATTTAGATAAAAGGAGGCTCATCTGTATTCAGACGTGAGTAAAGAGGGAGAAGTGAGTACATCACGCCTGGGCAGGACCAGTATTTGCAAATGAAAGTAACCCACAGGTCAAATCAATACTGTGTCTTCAATAATACTGTAAAGTGGCTTACCAAGGCCATTTATGTCTTTAATAACACTTACCACCTCAACAGTGCAATGGATGACCACAACATGCACACACACACACCCACAGACACACACAAACATGCTCATCACTCAGCCACTCAGCTATCCTTTTCCCTTCTGAGTTAAACAGGAGAGACAATGCAAAAGGGAATCTGTACGCATGAATATTTGAATAAATTTTCTAAATTGAGTCACATCTGTTGAGAATTGTTTTCTAAGCTTTCATTTCCATTTTCTCCTCAGCCAATCTCTGATTGGCATTTAAACAAAGCTTCAAGTATCCTGGAGAGGATTGACATTTGCGTTGGGATTTTTTTTGCTCGCTCCGCAGCAGTTCGGAATGATAAACCGTTGTCGATGAACTCGGCACCTTCACCGCATGATGTAAACTAAAAGTGAACAGGTTAGAATTTCCTGTGTAGACTTTGGAAGGCTGTGTGTTCAGTATCTGGACCCGATGCATGCTCGTAATGACACATGCTTTGTCTCCTAGTTCAACAGGGAGTCTCAGCTGGTGGATTATTTAGTTTATTTTTTTGGTATTTATTATTAACCACCTTGTAGTTAATGTTTCCTTCTCACCTCTGCTGCCGAAAAAATGTCAGCAAAGACTGTGGCTGTACTGCACAGCTCCCCTATAGAAACATCCTGGAGCATCCTGGAAAGGCTCAGTCGTTCACAAGCGAGGATGGAGCGAGGTTCACCACTTTGTGGACACATGATCGTATAAAGGATGTTACTGCATGGACTCAGGAACACTGTTCTGTTAATTTACAACACAAAAGAAGCAAGACCATTAAAATTACTCACCACATAAAGGTGTTAAAGGTATTACAGCTTTATAAATAAGAAGCTGGCTCGTAGAAAGTCCATCATAAGTACAATGAAATATAAAGCACTGAGGTTATAAAACAACACAGCCAAAAAGAGGAAGCAAGTTGTAAAATGTGTTTTCAGCAGACACTCTGCACAGATGGGGCCAAGTGTGTTTTGGCTTATGGGTCATTTCAGAGTTTTAGTTGATGACAGGAGGAGAAGATTCACGCTTCAACAGGGACTTCAGAGTTCAAGGAAGCAGACAGTCTAAATATTTTAGTGCTTTTGAAAGCAATCAGCAGAAACTTAAAATCAATTCTTCTGCAGCATTTTAAATCAGCTTCAGATGAATGATAACAATAAAGAAAAGAACAGACAGCATCTTGGATATAGATCTCAGCTTGCGAAAACAGGAGTGAAATATTCATTGCACGTGATCAGACTGTTCAAAATTGAACCTGGATTAATCGATTTACCAGTGAGATGCAGCACAACAAGCTGTAAACACAACACTGACATGTTATTGCCTTCTAAAGCCGAAAGAACTAACATGTTGGCAGTGGCTTATTTCAACATCCAGCAGACACAAAGCGTTTATTAAAAAATTTTGTTTCTGGATAGCGGGTCTATGTAAGTCCATTACTGACTCTCCTTTAGTTCTCGTTTTTACCTTGATCAGCTCCTGAGGTCGATCATCTAACAATACTGAAGAGAGCTGTGAGAGTGAACCGAGTCGAAAAACCAAAATAAATGCAGCTTAGGATCAAAAGTTACTCCAGCTGTTTTGGCAGAGGACCTAATGTACGAGGTTAGATTATTAAATGAACTATTTCCAAAAACTTTAGTCCAAGCAAGGTTGCCTCAGATTTGTCCTCATTCAGATATAGAAAGACTACAACGACCATTTTTTGATGTGAAAGAAAAACACAACTGAACAGGGCCCATAAATGTATGTATGTGCAGACAGAGCATGTGTAGTGTGGTAAAAGAATCTATCTCAGGTCTCAGTTCTCAGACACATCCAGTTCGAGTAAAGTTCCACATCTCCAACTCCTGCACTCCTCTTTGTACTCACCAGTGTATCCCACAACAGGAGAGTCATCAGAGAGCTTGTGGAGGTGGTACGACCCCGAGTTAAATCAGGCAGAGAGCGTTGCTTTGAGACCTTTCCCAGAGAGACAAGGCTTTATTTTGTTGAAAAGTGCAGGAGAAGTCAGGAAACGCGGTTTTCACCATGTTTCCACGCCTCTCCAGATGGATGGAAATGGTGGCATCATCTTTGGGCTGGTGGTCTGACTTGAGGGCGTCCAGGGAGTTCTTCATCAGGGATCTAAAGAAAAATCCAGTTCAATGTGAGAATGCAGAGTTTAGGAAAGGTGAACCTCAGTTTCTTCCTTCAGAAACTAGAACATGGTCACACAGATCGCCTGGTCAGTTGCATGCATATCGCTGGTGGGATTTTAACTCCTCACAGCCCCCTGTACCCCCAGATACATGAATGTCTGAATGTCCCATTACCACCTCACTGTATGGCGAGATTGATTCTATCCATCCGTGTTATTAGAGGTCTGGAGGGCAGCCAGTGAAGAGGGAGTACAGTGTGGCACAGCAGAGCTACGTGACAATTCAATTAGCTGCCTCCATCTTTGCGCCACCTCCACATGACCTGCACCAGCGGTTTTTGCTGACGATCAACCTAAGCAAAGTGATGGCATCCTTGGGTTGCGCTGCGAACGCAACCAACATGCTGATTGACTGAAAGGACTGCAGGTTAATGGAATGGGTGGAAGGGGTTACTCCTATTTCCAGCTCAGAGATGGGTCTCAGCATAATAGCTGCAGAAAATCAGTGTTGGTTCAATTTCAGAATTCACAAAAGCACATTCAAGTCACAGCTCTCCCCTCTGTTCTCCCAGAATGCAACTAGTGTGCCATCAATCAATATAATGATTTATATTGCAGCTGCAGGACTTCACTTATAACATGGAAGTTTATTTCTGGATTTGTGTGTTGCAAGATAAGCTAATAGCTCGTTTCTACTGAACACTGTAAACCTGCTCACTGTGTGTGGTGTTCAGGTTGGCTGACTGACCTTGGCTGTGCAGATATAGTGACCTATATTTAATCTGGCACTTATTATATTCGTGGGAAGTAAATGTAAGTCCTGACATGTTAAAATATTTTTAATTCTGTGTGACTGCTCTGCGTCTAATGGTGATTATTTGCCAGTTGCTTTCTGTCTGAATAGATCAGGCCAGTCTCTTCCTTTAGAAAGAGTTAACGATCATTTTAAAACTCAATGTCCAACTGATCGTCAGTTCAAACCCAGCTGCACTGGGGTTAAAAGTCTCCAGCGAGCCTTCTTGCTACTAATTTGAGGAAAGTTATTAAGATTATGCGTGTTTTAATTGAAGTCATGTTCCACTGATCCACGTTTGTTTGCGGCTGTTTGCAGCACAGCAGAGACTGTAGTCATCGGGCTGTGTGATGGGGGAGGCAATCAATCAATACTTTTTTTAAAAGGTTACTCTTAAACTTTCAAGTTATTTTAACAAAGTACAATCAGCTGACAGAACTAGTAATATTAAGCCTAATAAACAGATGTTTGACAGCTATTAGTTGACACAACTAGCCGGCTGGGGTTTAAGTTCAGTACATTGAAAAAGATTTTGCAGCTGGCTGCCTTGCCACACAGGGCCTTTTGACCGATTTTTGTCAAATGTAATCACCACAGGCGCAGCTGTAAACAGGGTGGGACCGAGAGGATAAATTTGGACCAAATGCAGACAAATCCAATCTTTTCCCTCCTAGAAATGCAGATCTCTGAAATGCAATGGAGAGAAAATTCCAGAGTGGATTTAACACAGAATCCTTATCCAAGAGAAAGTGGATGTCCTTGAGGTGTCGAAAATGACCTGAATTAATATGTCAGCATAGAATTAGCTTGGGAGGAGATACCAATGTAGGAGCCAGTTCAGTCATATTAGGCAAAGAGCCAAGCAAGCAAACAGCAAGCAGCAGGGACAGTATGGCTAACAGGGCTCCATCCACCAGCTGGTCCTTGACATCTATAGAGGACGTGGCTGCATAATCTCCATCACGGTTCTTTTTGGGATGACAAACATTCACTCACATATACATTCATATGTGTATATACTGTAGATGAATGACACTCTTTTCTGCCTGAGGGAATTATATCGCAGTCAAATCATCCACTAAGCCTTTGAATAGGATCTGTTCATATGCACATTAGTTGGCGAAACCACAGAAATAGCACAGAACACCACCCTGCCTCACACCATGGGCCTTTGACAGGGTTTTAGGCAAGTGACATGAAAACCAGTCCCAATAATCCTCGACACTGAAATTGGTCGGCGTTTCTTGATCATTTCTGACTCTCGCTGTGCTTCTCCTCCCACATCAGTGAGCAGTTCACAGAAGAAATCCTGCACTTGGCAAGAACGTGTCACACAGTACGCCACTTAAAACTGTCCTGAGCTTGTCTTAACCACAAAAGTGTTTCAACTTTCATCACTCTGCAGCTGAGAGGAGCCATGGCTTGGAAAAGCTTTGACTCGCTTTATGATTTTCAGATTTAGAACAGGCTCAATGTAGCTTTAACGCATGAGCTGCTTCTTTAGGCTGTAATGCAACCTCAGTATTTCATTGATGTTTACGGACAGACTGATCATAATGCACTGAGCCATTTTTGCAAGGCCATTGTGTTAATATGCAGAGTGTGTATTCTAAGTAACCAGAGCAGGAAACACACTGCGAGAGATCTCTGGTGGGATGAAACTGCAGAAAGAGTTCAGGGGCTGAGGGAACCTTGCTGTGGCAAATAACCTCAAATGTTGCAATGGGTAATGCATTCCCCCTCAAGTCATTGTGCTGTTTTGGGAAATAGCACCATTAAAGTCATCACTGTCTACCATGTGGAAAGAACACAGTGATGTGGGAGCAGCAAAAACACTGGCTGACCTTGATGGAGCTTATTAGCATAAAGCAGCCCTTTGGGCCCCACATACTGGGTGGTAGTGGTGATGTGTGTGGAAATGTAGTGAATTCTGCAAGCTGCTTCTCATAACCTTCTATTGTACAGAGCTAAAGAATAGAAAGAGAAATATACCACTCTCCTGTTCACTGCTTACTGTATCCACATTTCTGAATTGGAGAATCAGTTGATTGCTGTAATTCAATGCCAGAACAACAGTTTCAACAAATGAGTTTGACATTAAATGTAAACAGCTTGATGTGAGCACTTGCCATCACAACTGGAACGGATGCTTTTATCCAAAATTAGACGGAGCTGATTTCTGGAGAGCCGGATGTGTTGTACTTTTGAAAAAGGTCTTTTGCGTGAATTCACTGCACATTCTGTTGATATTTGTTGGCAAAGTAATCCAGCAGTAATGAGATCACACTGTTGATTTTGGTAAAGCTGGATTCATTCATTATCGTGGCCACTTGAAAAACCGCGGAAAAAGCTGCAAACACAACAACAACCTATTATGATTTCCACCTGCAGCAAAAAAAAAAAAAAAAATGATTGCACTACTTTAGAGTTGTGTTTTTGTCCAACCAACAAACCTGTATTCAGTTTTTGTCGCTTTTTTTGCCCCCGCCAACTCGTGACGGGCTGTTTGGCAGCTATCTCTACCACTGTTCGCCTGCTGTTGGTTGATGGGCCGGGAGCACACAGTGGACCCTCTGTGGGTTTGTCTCAATGGCCACAATGGCTGGCCAGATTGATACTTTATGACTCTACAACTAATTTACAACTTGCACGTTGACACACGGTGGTCCTTCTACTGAACATTAGTAACCAGTTGGTACTGCCTGGGCTGTAAATCTGTGATGCTGGGAGTGTTTGTGTTGATGCTAGAATCAGTTGCTGATCAATACGAGAGACATATTATTATTTATAATAATACTTATTATTTATTTGTCCAGGTGCGTCTTCTAGGTTGAACTTGTGTTGGGGGAGAAAAAACTCCCCACACGACAGACTTGCAGGTCAGGGACCTGTGTAGGATTAGACAAGTTCTATTCATGTTGATGTGACTTCTGTGGGTCTAAAAGGTCATAGATTATTTATTGTGGTCGATTCCTATTAAATGCCAGAACAGCTTCATATTACAATAACAGTCATTCTACAAGCCAGAGGTTCCTCCTAACTGTCCCTGCAGACAGGTTTTCGTGCTCTATTGCATTAAATGTTAAGCCCCACTAAACAGATCAAACCTGTTTCTCTATTCATGTGCCAAATCAGGGCCTAAAGGCATCTTCAGACTTTACTAGTTTACAGCAGTTATTTTGAACCCTGGAGCAGTTTGTCCTTGGTTGGGTTTTTTTTTTTTTTTTTCCTTTTTGAGCATTAAGGACCGCTGCTGTCCAAACCAATGGGCCAGAGACCACGCTGACGGGCTGGCTTCCCATTAGGTTTCCAAACCTGCCTGGAGCTTCATCTGGAGAGAGAGGATGTGATCTGACTTGCTACAGAAAGTCCAATCAATATATAAATACATAGCGCCATACACACGGGCTTGTCAAACATAACCAAACACCAAGCAGATTATTATTATTTAAAATCAAGCGCAATGAAGAGAAACAGAGTGAAAAGGTCATTTTCATATGCTGTACTTGGCCCTTTAAAAATTGTCCATTATTTATTGCATCGCTCGAATCTCAAACATACCAGGACGCGCACATCCACATACACACACACACCCCCACATGCACACATACCACCTCTGTGCTGCCTATACAGTTCTATCTTGGAGGCAGAGCAACGCTGGGCCTAATTGTGTCTTGGAGCTACTGTGCTGCTCATCTCTGGAGATCTCATTATAAGATCCACAAGCTGTTCAGGCACGTACCCGCTCTCTCCACTCTCTCATCCCATCAGCTTGTACATCATAACCGTCTGAAATCTCCATCGCCCCTTTGCAGTATTGACAGAATAAAACAATTATTGTTGATTAGGAAATTGCACCGTGCACCTAAAGAGAGAGGCGCAGAGACAAACAGAAAAACTGCTCTGCGAGGTGTTTGATCTTGCCGTCGGCTGTCTAGTTAGTAGCGCTGATCCAAGCCATGAGAGCAGGGCGCGTTTCAAAATCTTCATGAACTTTTGTCTGTTTGACAGCAGATATGGCTGTTGAAGTGCCCAAAGCATGACTTTTTTCACAATCCTGCCTGGGTGCCAAGCTCTCAGACTGTTTTGACCTCGCTATTCTCCCTTCCACAGGTAAATCTGCTCAGGGAATAGGGCATTATATGCAAGTATTATCAAATGTGCATATATGCCATAAGCACACATTGCAAAGACTCAATACATCTCTTGTCTGCCTTGTCTGTCTTTGTCTCTTATGAGCTGTCACTCTGCCAGGAACGTGGGATTAACATAAACCCAGACGTACATAACTTTTTCACAACATGATAATATTGCAGGTTAAACAAGTATTACTACAGTTGGAAGCTCCTGTTTTGAACTGAAGGTGCTCAGGTCCTGATTCCACTTGAAGATGCATGCAACAGCTGCAGTAAGGCTTTATACAGATGTTTATGCAGGCCAAGCTGGCAAAGGATGAGTTTTGGTATGTACGCTTATTTGCTGTCTCCCAGAGTGATGTGAAAAGCTACTGCTCTCTAAGACGGACTTGGAGCTGGGAGGCAATTAGCTTGCCTGGCGGTCTCAAAAGTTCAAAAATACATGTGAATTTAGACGGACGCTGAAACGCTGTGCTGAAGTGTGATAAACTGAAATAATTACACCATGCCATAAATTTTTACATACATTCTTATATTAGTGTTTACGCACCATTTAAACAAACATGATAAAACATGTTCCTTTTGTCTTTTTCAGCTTTAGAGTTTTTTCTTAGCATTGAAGATGTGTAAGCAACTTCTTCTAGGTCTTTATGTGAAGCTAAGCTAACCGTCTCCCAGCTTCTGCCCCACTAGGCCACTTAACACACAAGAGAGTGACATCAAATCTTCTCATCTAAATATTGAAAGGAAAGCAAATAAGTGTGTGGGAATCTAGGTGATCGATGCACTCGCACCGTCACGTAACATGGTCATATGACCAGCATGTCATCTTTCACTCAGCACACCTTGTGGTGGCAGATTCTCCCTCTATGCAGGTAGGCAAACAGGTTACTGTGGTGTTTGTTCCGGTAGCCATTGTTCCATAACAAGTGCGGCATAAAGGCTGTTTTTATGACTTTGAGTAGGGTCATAGCCAGATTTGAGCGGCCTGCCCTTCACAGTTGGAAGCTGGAGCCAATTGGCGGTAATGCCCATAGTAGTTTAAGCCCTATTGTGTAACATTGAATGGCTTTGGCGAGTGCTGTGTTTTTGTTTGTGCTACTCTCATGCATCATTTGTCCGTGCTTCTGATGCCTTGTTAATGGTGTTTTTTTTTTTTTTTTTGTTACCTGTGTTGAACAGCATATTAGTTTTTGTAGTAAAGTTTATTTGTATGTTTCAGTTTATGACAGAGGTGACCGCCAGGCTGTTGTGGCTATAGAGACCTGGAGAGAGTGGTGAAGCAATAGGCCTTTACATGTGTGTTTATATATATATATATGTACAGTGTATATATCACTGTAGCACCTAAATTGTCCCTTCCTCCTCCTGTATTACTGATTACTGTGATGTAGGAGTTTGTATACTTTCTGCAAATACTTTATTATCCCTTCCTCTATGGGCAATACATTACAGCATTAGAATTGGCAACTAATGTGTTTTGTTTGTTTTCTAAAAAGGGGCCACTCGCTGTTTTCTACTGCTATTTTACCTTTTTTTTCTTTTTTTTTTTTTTTTTTTTTTTGGTTTTTTGTTGATTTGATTCCTAATCCCCTCCCACCAGCTGCCTGTGTCTTATGCACCATTATATTTGGCATTTGAGGCTTACCTTTAGTAGGCTAGACCAGGCTTTGTTAAGTGCTGGGCACCTACTGTGTGTCATTTGGGATGGTAATGCAGGTGGCTTCCCTCTCCTCTGTACATCAACAACTCTGTACAAGGCCGGGTCCATGGCGACACACTACTTCCTCTCTGTGGTGGGCCTGCACTCTATATTGGTGTGTGCACTTATTCTTAACACTGCATGATATTTTGTAGTGGGTATTGTAGACATTAAGTGTGTAGTGCATGCTTTTTGGTATTGGGCCTGCTGTCTCCCACAGGTGCTTGGTGGGTGGTGTGCACGAGCACACCTGACCTTCCCACTTTGAGTGAATTCTGTTTACCACCATCCATTTGTTTATTGTCTCAACTTGTGCCTTTGCTGTTTTTAATTTGGATTTTAGATATGAATACTAGTTTGGTCATAAAGTTTTGTGGACCGTGGAGTCGGTTTCACGGTTTTCTCCTGCCTCCTACCAAGAGGTGTTTGTGTCAGGTATGGGAGGGTATTATCTGTGCCAGGTACTACAAGTGTATTTCCCAAAAAGTTGCTAATAGCATGACGTTCTTACTCAGTATCTGAGTATCATAGTAAAGGACACTTAAGTAGGGATGTGGATCAAACCAGAGACCACTGTGTTACACGACCCAGGACACCAAACAATGCTGTCTTTAAAGGTGATGTCCTGCTCAGGCAAAGCCCCCTGGGTGGCGGGGTCGCATTTTATATTGAGCTTATTTGAGTATTCTTTTCCATTATTTATACCAATAATACCATTATTTATTTCCATTTTATGTCTTTTTAACTGGCACACTATTAAACAGGCAAAAATATGACGAGGACAAATGTCTCCTGTTATATCAGTCCAGAAGGAGGACTGTCTCGGACAGGACTATTAAGGAGGTGAAATATTGTACAGAGAAATGATCATTTTACCTCAACAAGGGCTCATAAACTATGACATCAATGTGTGCAGGAATGATCCACTCAACAGTTCCCATAAAGTCTGGCTGCTATCCAAACCACAGAAAAATAGGCGCTTTTTTTTTTTTTTTTATAATCCTCATTGATGGATTTAGGTAGACAGAGCCAAACAGTCAGTTTGATCCTGTTAATGTAAAGAAAGAAGAATATAGCTATGTCTGTGCCCCCAAAGATAACTACATTGCACCTACATATACAATTTTCTATAAAACGAATCTCGGTTTATTTCTTATATCATCTGCGATTATACAGGTTTGTGTGTTTGCTCCTCAAACTTTGCTCATTAAAACTTTTGCACCATTTCATTTGTTGAGTTGGAGATGTGTCCACATCTATGCTTTCCAAACACAGCAGTAATTGCTGTCAGTTTCTCTGCAGATAAATAATACACCGATGGCTCTCCTGGCTCTCTCATAGCCATGAATATATGTGCAAACAGTATCCATTTCTGGCAGTCCAGGAAATTAGCATCAGTTTGGCCTCACAATGGAAATGCTGCCTTTTGCAACACTTCTGTCAGCCACTGCTGAAAGCAGGCCCACCAACCCCCTGTGCCCCCCACCCCCCCAGCCTGCAGCTGTCTGAATAATGAAGTCACCTCTCCCTCTTGGCTGCAGCCCAGGCGTAAAAAGAGTATTGTCAGTATCACAATGAGAAAGAACGAGGGTCCCCTGCTCATGAGACGGATGTGGTGTCCTTGTCCATCCAGCCCCCAACACTGCTTCCCGCCTCCAGCTCCCTGTCACACACATCTCACCCCCACCCTCCCACACTCCCCCAGCCCATCAGTCACTGTCATGCTGTCATCCAATCTGAGGGAAAATGAAACCTTTAATGCAGACTAACCTTCCCTTTCACCTGCTGTGACGAGTACATACACACACTGTGCACAGCCAATTGTAACACGATACATTATACATGTGGCAGCACTTCACTTGGTTACACACACTAACCCTAATCCGTAACTTTAATCCATAACCCTAACTTTAAATGAAAATCCACCCGATATGTATTCTTTGAGTATGAAACTACCACTCAGGCTTTACGTCTTCACACAGAACAGAGGCATGGATACAAAGACTCACTATGACTGTTGTGTGTCCCAGATGATCACAGCCTCCAGGCTCTGCAAAGTCTGCAAAGAGCGTTTCACAGTTAAAGAGCTGATTTTAGGTGCAGCAACCCAACCCAGATTCCAAGAGTAATTTTAACCAAAAAATAATGAAGGTCATTTTTTCCCGACACATAAATGTACATACAGCTGAGCCACATATAGTTCTGTAGCTCTCAGTGTCTGCCGTCAGCCATCTGTACCGCACTTCTCGGAGCCAGCTGTAAATTGACCCAGCAGGCGAGCCTCGGTGGCACAGAGCAGTAACCCGCTGAATCCATTCATTCCATCCGGTGGTGTAACATTATTCTGCAGGTGTTAAGTCCCATATTGCTAGAATAATAATTTCCCGGTACAGGCTTTTTCCTGACACGGGGTCCGCGAGACATTCCATTGGTGGTGTGTGTTTGTAAACCTTGTCGCGGACCAGAATAAGATATTACCCTGGGAGGGCCGAAGCAGCCTTCGTTTAGAGGACACACAGATGATGCATTGCTTATGTGAAATGATTAGAGGCAAAGAAGCATGACGTGGTGGCAAGTGCAGGCAATCTCTCAGGGTAAACCAGCTGGAAACCAAATTAAAATGAGCCTGTGGAACATGCTGGTTGGATAGCATGGCTAACCCCAGTAAAAAGGACTTTTCACTTTCCATTGCGTCCTAAAATGCTCAGTATATCTGGGCTCGAGGATAGTGCAGAAATAGATTGGACACACAAGGAAGCCTCTTGTGAATGCAACAAGAGGCTATTCTCTATTCAGTGCTTTCAAGGTAGACAGCACTTTTTAGCTGACACCCTGCCGCAGATGATGTCTGTGTTAAAGGGAAAAGAAAGTCGAGCTTTCACATCTTGTTCTCACCCTAAAAATCTATATTAATATCAGTGAATGCTGGTAAATATGCGCTTGATGGCTACATGCATGACACTGGGCCCGTGACTGAGACTAAAGCTGAAAGTCAATCAGTATCCTCACCAGTTGATAATTCATGCAGAAGACATGGAAATACAGTGTTACTCTTGTAAAAAATCTGACATCTTTAATTCTAATATAGCCCTGCTTGTTTGCACATCTTACACACTGGCTGTGCAACTTGTAACCCTACTAACTAATACGGTTAATTAATGATGTTCCCGTTACCTTTAGGAAGAATGCGGGCGTATTGTGTAGGTAGCATGCAACTTAGCTCGACAGCTTACATTCAGCAGACAAACACACAGTGTCAAAGTTTACTTACACTTTTGCTCTTGTGTTTTTGCTTTAGGAAACAAAATGCAACAATCAGTGCATGTAAATTCAGGGCTCGACAGGCTTGCCATCCATTGCTATGATTGCAATGATTGGACAGTCACTATTCAGGGGAGGGACACCAGTACAGAATCTGCCAGGGTTGGTATAGTAAATTTATTACAATGCACGTCAATGAAAGTATTATAAGTACATATTATATAACTAAAAAGAGATTGTGGGCGTCTTATGAACATGTTTTGATATTGAGCACGTCAAAAGATGCTTTCAATCATTCATCCGTACCTGACACATTTTTGGCTGAACATGAGAAAAACCGAGCAAGTAAAGAAGTTTCTTTCTGGGTAAAATAATTGGAAAGCTTTCAGCGCTTTCTGCAGACCTGCTATACAGTGGGCGGCTTGGAACAATCACAGTACACAGGGCCAGAAACCCGATGGAGGCTTGAGGTGTTTGCAAGTGCAGGCAAAACAAAAGACAGGCAATTGTTCTGGTGCTGTTAGCAACTGGCTTTACAATAGTACAAAAGAAAATGCGTAGTTTTTTATGTAACCCACAGCCAAGTACACACAACAAAAGTTTACAATGAGATCTTTGAATTGACAACAGCAGTGACACAAACACCTGGGAAGAGAAAGACGGAGAGGCGGCTCATCATAAAAATGATTTTATTATCCTAATTGTTATCAGAGGACGGATATCAATTTTTCACTTTTTACAATATATTACTATCATTAGACTGTTTTATACATTGTTTTATATATTAATAATTTTCAAATAATTTTGTACATGCTTTTGGGACTGACATTCCCCGGTCAGATTAAGCAGAAAAATGAGAAAAAAAGGCACATGATTGCTCCTGTCCACTGAGAGCAATACAGTCCAAAGAAACAAAGAACTGCAGTGGTTTGTGTGAGTGCAGGTGAAATGCCTCCGGTCATGTGATGGGCAGCCCCTTTGAAGCCGTCTACATGTATTCCAGGGCAGCACAATATGTCCAAACCAATTTTTCAAATCACAGCCCAAAATAATCATTTTGATGTGGATGTCAATTGACAGCAATCATATCTTTTGATTTGCTTAGATGCACTCAGAAAAAAACAAAGCACTCACCCTCGCACACACACACACACACACACATACACACACACATTCTGTCTCTTCTCCAAAGATGTGATACTTTAGTTTACAGTAGAAAGAAAATAATTACTAGGATCTCGAGCCACCTTCAGGGGCTGCACTCAGGTGTCTTGTTTCTCTGTTCTGTACATGTAGCTGAATGTCAGAAATGTGGACCATTTCACACAACGCGGCATCCAGTAAGGTCTCTGGGAACGCGCAGCTCAGTCAAAAACGTGACCATATTCTTCTTTAAGACTCGGTGTTGGAAAGCTCCGCGGCCTTCGGGAAGCTCAGTGCAGTCTGTAGTGTGAACTACCACACGCTAGCACCACCAGTCCCCCGCTCCTCTCTGAACTGTCCAACATTTGACATCCAACCGCGACTTGAAACCCTGCCCAAACTGTCTCAGAGGTTGTTCTCTGGCTTCAGTGCCTGGGATGCTTGATCCAGTTTCGTATCATCCACTTCTGTCCGGAGCATCTCTGGACCACCAGGCGAAGGCCAAAGTTGGCATCTTTGGACATTTCAACTTCCAAGCATCGACCAGTGTCCCTGCTGATTATTGGACCATTCTGCAACAAAAACACATGCACATATGACTGAATTTGCACATTAGTCTTAACCAAAATGGATGGCTGCAACACTAAACGCTCAATCACACAATAACTCCCATATTTGCAATATTACTTTTTTCACTCACATTAAGTACTTAACCTACCAATACATACTGGTATTCTACTGTGACACATAAATATTCATTACTACATTACTGTGCAATAGTGTAAATGCTGTACTTAGTACTCAGTATATTTTTATGGCAATATTTCTTATAGTTTTTTGTGGCAATATATATTTTTTACATATTTTTTATATAGTCCTTTGTATAAAATATACATATACTGTATATAGTCAGCTTTTATTTTGTAGTTTATATTTCTGTATTCTGTTGCTTTTTTTTTTTTGGCTATTGCCTGCTGCCTGTAATACCTGAATTTCCCTGGCTGGGGATTAAAATGAATCTTATCTTATCGTATATTCTGACATCTGTTTTTCTGGCCTCAACGACAGCTATTAAGCATCCAGAAAATTGTCTGTATTATTTCATTGCGCTTGGTGTGTCTGACCCAGTGATCAAAGAATCAGATCATGTATTTTCTTTCTACCTGTGTGAAGTCCCAAAGCCTCTGGGAGATCCTTGAAACGGCGTCACATTTTTTCAGCCTGGGAGTGCGTCCTCTGCCATCGTCAACGAGGCATTTTGTGTCAGGCAGGAAGGTGGTTGACCCCAGGGGTCCTAGCTGGAGAAGCCCCTCAGTGGAGTAGCGGGCAAGCTGCAACAAAGAGATAACCAATGTGTTAGACTGCTGGACTCACAAACTGCAGCAGCAATCACAGCTTCAACAAACAAACACATTTTCACAGAAATTAGAAATTTGGTGCAATGGTGCACCATATTGTAAAAAAAAAAGATCATATATGTCAAAAAGTCAGATTTAGGTCTTATCTCAATTTTGACCATTTATGGACAACTTCCTACTTCCTACATTAAAAAATGCAAGATTATAGAATATATCCGTGAATGGCACCGCACGGAAACCACAGTGTGCATCTTATTAATGCTGCAATATTTCCCCAAACCAAAACTTGATCCCTCGCTGTTTAATCCTGCACATGAAAGGCTCTGTGACGATAAGTATCTATTACGTAAGGATACAGTAGAGATAGCATTTATTATTTATGCGAGTGATCCTCTCTGAAAAATGAGATGCCAAAGATAGGGAGGTCTTTAGTGCGACGGCAGCCCTGCTTTGAGAGGAACACACACTCACGGCTGTCCTGAATAACACACGCACACGCTGTCCTCAGTTAAAGCGCAGGCACGGAAGCTATGTTATGTTCGTCCTGGGAGAATCAGTGGAACAGAATTCCTCTGAATCCAGACTGCTGAAAAGCTGACTTACGCTCAATGGACTCTAATGCTTTAATGATGCAAAAAAAAAAAAAAAAAAAAAAAAAAATGCTATATCCTTTCCTGTATGTGTGATTTTTTTTTTTTTTTTAAGAACAGATTTTTCAGAGGGTTTGACTGAAAAAAATGAGATGGAATGAAGGTTCTTGTGACTACCATCTCTACAAACCTGTAAATGAATGTGTTGAAACTTCAAATTTAATAGTATGAAAACCCATTACTGTGGTCATACAAAGATAAGCCCCATGCTTTTATCAATCAATTTTAACATGTAAACATCTCTGCAAACCCATGCCAGTGTGTGTGAGTGGAGGACTGTTGGAGCATGGGTGGAGAAAGTGGAGCTGCAGTAAGTGTTCCGTGTGGCTGCCGCTCCTTGTGAGAAAAGATGAAGGCAGGTGGTTTTTAATCCAATGTTCTGCCCTAAAGAGCCACTCGGAACAAACAGGAAAAGAATGAAGCCCCACTCTGTGCGTCACTCAAGGTTCACTGGAGCCGCTTGGGCTGGTCGTGAGGGTGCTGATAAGGACAATTCTTCTGACTAGAATCTCAGTATTTACATAGCACATTTCAAACAGTCTAATGAGAGACACATAATGTTGTGAACTTGTGTTATTTTACTGCAGGTGGCAGACTAAAGGTCACTGTGGCAGACAGTCAGGTCAGACAGAATTTTGAACTGCTGTCTTGGGTCTTTCTGCATTATAAGGCTCTAAAATGAATTATCCATGGTGTAAACTACAACTGGCATAAGAAAACCCTGTCTAATCCCCACTAATACCTGTTTACAGCTAGGTCTGGCAGCCTTTTATACGCTAATACATTTAAAATGGGACCATAACAAATAATTAACGCAAGGAAATGATTCTGCCAGGCCAATTAACCTGCGCCTCTTGCAGCAGCATTAGATGCTTCATTGCCTTCCTGCCATCGCAAAAGTTTTGTAGCCGCTTTCTGGAGGTCAAGCTAATCAAGTTTCTTAATTAGCTCATTAATGGTGCTACGCTGTAACAATGTAAACATAAGATGGAGTGTTTGTGCATTGTATTGGGTTGTAATCTCCACATTTGTACCCTTCTTGTACCTCGCTCCACCAGGAGTAAGTTTATGCCACAGATTATGGCAAACGTCTTAAAGAGGGTTTCAGCTCTGGACCCTGCACAGGTCCTCTCTACATGGTACCACAGTCTAGCATGGGAATTTGAGTGAGCTTCCAGCCTCTACACAAACCTCTAAAGGGGAGATTTAAGAGGCCCCACAGCATAAGCAGTGCAGAAGGTGTTCATCAGCACCATGCACACCCAAGGGCACGACACATAGTTGGGATTCTTTGCAAGGGGAAATCCAGGAAGTTTGATTTTGAGTCCGAAGGAACAGCGTAAGCAGTGCTCAGACTATTTCTGCGGTTTAGGTGAGCAGAAAGATTTTGCACTGAGAACAGACGTCTCAGAAACACAGCGGCAGCAAAATAAATGCTCAACGTAAATGTGCAGCAATAAAAGTAAATAAAAAATGTAAATAAAGTACTTTAATAAAACACCCCATTTAACATAGATAAAGCAGGAATGTTAGTAAAGCAGTGTGCAATGATTTAAAAATGATCATGGTGCATTCTAACATCCTGTCACCAACACCAGGCTGCTACAGAATACCCACACCCACCTCCACACACCTCAGACTGGGCAGTATTCTGCTGGTTAATGCAGGAAGCGTGGGATTACTGGTCCACATTGAACCTCCTTTCTTTTTTAATATTGCTGATCCATGTTTTAGCATTGAAATGCTCATCAACAGAAAGAAAGCAAGTAAAAAGATGCATCATTAACTCTAGCAGGCTACCGCTAGGTGTGTATATGAGTATGATGCAGCTACTCCACTATGCTTTCACTGCATCGGACAAAGGTGAGAAGCCATGATTTAGATTTCCACTGGGAGAGCCAGCAGAGAGACTCATTCATCAGGACTACAATAAAGATTTATTCTGGCCAATTATATTTTTTCATAAGTAAAAGGAGCAATGGTAAAAAGGAATGCAAAATCACATTGTCCCAGGAAATTAAATTCGTCCCGCTCACAGTAATGTCAGTCATCGCTGTAATCTAATGATACAAAGGCACAAAATTCATCTCTATTTGTTTGTTTCCCCGGGGGATCAGGATTAAAAGAGGCAGTGAGGCTTTACATTGCTGGACCCCAGTGAGCTCTTACTGTAGAAGAGAAGACAAGAGGCTAGTGAGCTGCTGGCCTCCTGCTCCCTCAAATGACAGATAATGAACATGTCACTCACCTGCAAGAGGGGCAATTTGGAAAGATGGAAAATGTAAGAAAAAAAGAGGGATGCATGAATAGAATTTGCATGATTTGTCATTTTCAGGGTTGTCTCTTATTCCAGAGCACAAAAGGAAAATAGGCACAAAAACAGGACAGCGGCCTCCCACCCACAGTGCCATTTGTCCTGGAATCTGTTCAAGTCAATTATTATGCTGAGCACACATTTTTTCAGCATCTGACTGCATAGTCATATAAATACATGCACTCTCACCTGGGAGTGGCCCAGTTTTCCTACTGAGCTGCTCAATTAGAGCTGTTGGCGATACCTCGCTCAATTGTCATTCATCAGGCAGTGCAGTCACTGCGTCTGGGTCAGTACTAACGTGTACCTTTTGCCTTGTCTGACCGATGAGCAGCTTCCAAATCCAGCATGCAGACTGACATCATGCAGTATTACTGAACCACATAAAATCTATAATGCAAAACATAGTCTGTGTCTTTAAAGGCAGTATGTTCATGGCTTGTTCCACTCGTTAATGTGAATTCTCAAGACCATGTGTCTCTCAGTTTTTGTGTGATCCAAAACCGTAAGAGTCTGAATTATTTGAGTGAAGTTGCAGGGAGATCACTCAAGATGTTCAGGTCTTCACATGATTCTGAAATAGGTTCAGGTTAAAATCAAACAAATGACAAATGATGAAAATTAATGGGCAGGAGGATGAAAAAAAAGCCAAAAAAGGCATTATGAATAAAAAAATATTAAATAAATTCACAAAGTCAAAATACATGTTATGTTATTTAAAGTGTTCTTAAAATATGCTTTGTAGAATGTTAAGAAAGATGCAATTTTAACTGAATGAGGAAAAAAAGAAGTCCCATCAGTTAGGAGCACCTGTATATGACTTCAAATGGATTTCTGCTTGGGAGATGTTTGGGAAGATGAAGCTTATATGACTGCATGGTTAAGTAAGAGTGACTCTGAATTAGTTTTGAAGTTATCTGGAAGATTCCCATCTTTGAATCGCACCTCATACGAAAAAAAGCACATCTCTACATAACTCGTAAGAAGTTGAGCTCCAGAAAAAGAGGAGCTGGTGGAGTGAAAGGATTTCAGTGGGCTGCAGCCTAACAGAGTGTTTTTGGAGCAGCAAAATTTTATGAAGACTTGTGGAAATGTGTTCACCCACACTGTGTTGCAGCAGGAGAAGTAAGGACAGATTAAGAATAGAAAATGGCACAAAGACATTGTTTGTCCACAAAGAAAATTGCCTTCGATGAAGTTACTTACTTACCCACACATTATCCTCTACAACTCAGGTTCTCGTTGATTATGATTCTGTGTTGAACACTGTATATTTAACTTTATACTGTCATCGTTCATTTTGTCCATTTCACTTTAAATGCAAATACAGAGTACTTGTCAACACTGCTGTCATTGAGCGTGTTTACCGACGTTTTTTAGATTTACAGTAAGTGTTAATTTACTAAGACAGGAGGCGAGAGGCAGCCTGTCTGACTGGAGAGCAGAGAGAGATTATATCATTTAATGTGACAGCTGCTCATGGACTTGAAAAACCTTTTCAACCTCAACAGTGATATTGATTAAGCAAAGGCGATGCTACTAAAAAATCTTGATTGATCTTCTAGGTTATTGAACTGAATTCAATAGTAGTTTGCACATATTTGTATAGTCAAGATGCCAAAGCCATGCATAAATGCAGCTCATGTTCCACACTGCGCAGGTTCTCTGAATTTAATGCTCTTGAAATCTGCAGCTTTTGCAAATGCAGTGCATATTTTTTGCAGCAAATGTCACTTTTATGTATTTCTTGCCATCTGTATTTATTTTCCAATAATTACACCCACACAGGTTTAGTGGATGTTATCATGCCGAGATGCGTTTACACTCTGCTTGATTATCACCAACCTGAAACTCCCATTTCATGTTTTTTTTTTTTACAGTGGAACAACTTACAAACTGACAGTAAAACCATATGTTGCTAATTCTCCATCCATGAGTATCCTGACAAACATCTTTGATAGTTTATTACTTGTCAACCAGAGTCATTTTTCAAGATGAATATGTCTCCTGATTGAATCGATTTATGTTGCTCCCAAATGTGGATTTACATTTCACTGTATTTACAATTTACTCAAGCTACTTCACTGGTGATTTAGGTAATAATATTGTAATCTGCCCTCAGTGTATCTTTGGTGTGTCTTAGCTGTTCACTTAAACGCTTCAGCGGGAGACGTGTGTGTGTGTGTGTGTGTGTGAGTCTAGTGTTCTGATAATGAGAAGCAATCAGGCAAACATATTTGTCTCTATAGTGCTGTTGCTACCACCACTTATTAAATAAAATGTGATTTAACTTCTAGGGGCTTAAAGAGGAGAGTAATTACACCGCATCATCTGAGGAGAGTCACGTGTTAAAATGCAGAATCTGGTGATCTGTGAATCCAAGAATGAATGTCTATTTTTGCCAGGAGGGTAGTCCACACAAAAACACGCCGACATCTTAATTGCATTATTGACTGAGTGTCTGATGAACACGACTGCTTAACGAACACAGCAACGAACATGGGCGCACACACAGCTGATGGGTCTCGTCTGACCTGGGAGGACATGCCGTGGCAGGGATAGAGGATGGCTTTGTCATCGTCCTCAGAGCCCTGGTCCAGGCAGTAGCCGCTAGCTTTGCTGTTCCTCACCTGAAAGACAGCAGAAGAGGTGCAGGTACTTAATGAATGTCTGAATGAGAGAAGCTTCTTGGACAGTAGAGGGCAGGTCATCACCATCTGAATTGCAAAAATGGTTGAATTCACATTACTGCACACAGGAAATATTGATGTTGCACAGTAAGTAAGTACACTTATAATGTACGTGAGCGAGTTTGACAGTTTCCGTGTGTGTGGTCTGCTGGGAGCAGTGTTGATTGTAAAGTCTGACGGCAGCATGCTGGCCTTTTTAACCAGTCTGCTGAGTCTCTGTCTGTCAACAGCTGAGATGTCCCTGCCCCAGCAGACCACTCCATAGAAAGATGGCTGGTGCCACCACAGAATCAAAAAACCTCCTCAGGACTGACCCCTGCACTCCAACAGACCCGAGTCTCCTCAGCGGATAGAGTCTGCTCTGGCCTTTAATACACAGAGCATTTGTACTGTCAGCCCAGTCCAGGGCATCAGACAGCAAGTGCAGTGGATGAGAAGATGCCGACCATTTTCCTATCTGTTCATTAAAAACTGTTTGAAGCTGAGGCCTACCTAATTAAGTAGCTCAATATAGCTAAATAAGATCACTAATTAACACATTTTATTTAATTTCGCTATGAAGTCCATGCCCCGCCAAGACATAGTCCCGCACAACACTGCCTGAAAAGCTGCAACTTGTTTTTCACTTCTGCTTTTGGAGAAAAGAAAAATAATGTGTTGAAAATGGACAATAATTGTTTTGGTTCTCATTTCTCTCATTAGCTTCAGGGGTGCCAGCTGGGCAAAAATCTGCCTCATTCTCTGTGAAGGAGCAGCAAACCACAAAAAGCAAATTCATAAGCATGACAGGGGTAAACCACAAATCTTGTACATTTTAAATATGTGATGAACATATTGGCTGTTGTTTACTTCAGCCCAAAACTACAGTAGCTTGTATCAGCCTGTCAGTAGCTCATATTAACTGAGAAAAATAATTTTCTGGATGCTGTGGTCACATTTGCCCCAAAAATTAATCTGAAAGCAAGTAAATTCCTGTGTGCATGTCACATCGCCTCCTGTCTACCAGATCGATTGTGGCTCGCTCACACAGCATCTCAAAGTGATGAACTGGCCACGGTAGGATATCATCATGCAGTGACCAGCCCCAGCTCTGCCTCTCCCTCCAGGCCTCCAGATGGTGGTGTGCACTGAGCGTGAGCTTCGGTTCTGTGTGATTTGAATGCGTACGGCTTCATTTCCAGGTTGTGACATATCTATCATGCGCTGTTGTCAGGGAAGGTTCCACTTGGCTGGTCTGGTCAGCATGGCCTAGCGTGGCGCTGATGCTCAGTGACAGATGAGGCTCACTTCTGCTGCGGTGGCTGCGTGGCAACACAAGGCTTGTCGACAGATCTGAAATAGTGCCACTTAAGTGGCTGCCGCTCTGAGGAATCCATTAACTGGGTGACAGAGCCAAAATGGGCAGCAGGGGAAACAAAGGAGGGAGTAAATTCACACAACTTTGATGAATCTTGAAGATAATTTTGATGTATTCAAACACTGCATTTGCCCAGCATATTGATTGTCCTCTGTTTTCCATTGTTGAAATTGAGATGATGAAAAATGTTGTGTTTGAGCAAACCTTCAAATAGTGTCTGACACTGGAATGTGTTCAGTTCTTCAACCTGTCATAATCCTGCTTCCTCCCCCACTGTGCTCAGCGAGCAGCCAAGCCCAAAACAATCAAGTTGGAATGGAAAACTAATAAGTGTTTAATTAAAACTCATTCTGAGGAAATTGCATCTAATCCTGTGTGGTGATGCTGCATTGCTATAGCAACACGATACCTTTGCTTCCCTGCCTACGGCGAATTCGTAGTCATTTTGTTTTTGGCATGTTTTGATGTGGAGGGTATGAGCCAGTCACTGCGATGACCGTTTATCTGCACGTTTCAGTTCGTGTTTAATTCGTACAAACTACAGCAGATCTCATGTAGCTGCTGACATCTGTGTTGCAGGGAAATGTTTCTCAAAAAAGATCCTGATAATGTACAGCTCACAAATTAATAAGTTCTCACTCATTTTCTGTATTTATCATCCGTGGAATCAAATTAGCTGTCTCAGTGTTTGCATCCTCTCTAAACCGCGGCTCTGTAATAGAATTACAAGGGATGATATAGAAAAATTAACATGCAGACTGTTTCCTATAATCCTGTTAGCAAGTATCTTTCTCACCTCGCCGTATGTGATGGTGTTGTTGTAGATCCGCATCTCTGGGTAGACGTGTTCAAGGTACCAGCGAAAACTCCGACATTGCAGCCTCTTCCTTAAGGCCAAGCGCTCGGAGACATCCCCGAAATCCACTCCAGGGTTCTGTCAACAAATGGTGCAGAGCAAAGACGAAAAGAAAAAAAACCCTCTTAGCCAGGGGGCACTTTACTTAAGAACCAAGTGAGAGTACTAGCTGCTGGAGAAATGGAAGACATAAGAGTGTTGAGGTGCTGAGAGGACTCAACAAGCATTTAGTTAAGAGATGGATGGATGCGCCTGTCATGGGGGACCTTCATTGTTCTTTCATTAGACATGATCTGTGCTGAGCAAATTCTAATCAGCTGCTTAATTATGAGCCCTCACGGCCTTGCTTGCATTATGGAGGTGGCTTCCCAGACTGATTAGGGGAATACCCAATAGCTACACTGCGTGGCCTGATCCTGATGCACACGCACGCGCGCGCACACACACACACACACGCAAAATCCATATCAGTATGTGCAGTACACTGTTTAAATGTGCATGAATATGCAAAGAATCACTTACCCTGTCCTGCCATAGAAAATATGCTCTGCACGCATATGAAAGGACAATTGGTGCAAAGGCGCACACACACAAACACACACGCACAGTTGTCTTATTACCAGACAGGGCTTCCAGGCAAATCCTCCTCATCAGTTGTACAGCCAGCTGCTGAACGTGCTTTCAACATCTGTTAATAATGAATTCTAGCTGGAAATGCCCACTTTTCTTGTACCATAAAGCAACAATAACAAATGCATTCAATTTCACTGAGATGTTGTTTAGTATTTGGACTTGGGGCTGGCTTCTGTGGTGAATCATAAAGCCTTCCCCCACCAAAGTAATTGTGCTCTCAGTGGGTACCGCAGACAATAACAAGATTCTGTGATTATGTGTATGGGCGTGTTTGACGGGGGGGAGGGAGGTAGATGGAATAATCGTAGCGTTAGGTCCTTGTACTGTACACAAAAAATCTCTGCGCCACAGGACAGCTGGGGTAATAACATGCCATACCACTGTGTTTGTAATTGCACTGGAGAGGAGATGTGGCCCGATTGGCTAGTTTGTCAAAGTTGGCCCCCTCCATCCTCCCCAACATGCACTCCATGCTGTGCACACACACACACACATGCGGGTTAGAGCATTTCCACAGTTGGCACTTTCTACCTGAACTTAGTGAGCACTCATGTAATGATGTTTGTGCCAAATGTCTAAACGCCATGCAGGCACCAGCAGCATATTCAACCGGTGTATGACTGCGGCACAACCCTTTATTATATTGTTATGATCAGCAGTGTTGTTTTGGAGAGCATTCAGAGGCCTTCACTGACGTCCTTCGCTGACAATCATCTCATTCTGCGTGGCTGAGGAGGCAATTAGGATTCAATATCAAACTTTTTATTAATGAAAGTAGCTGTTTATTATTTTGCTGCCCATCTCAAAAGACCCTTGAAAGCAATTAAGCTAAAGTGATGTGTTTGGAAATAGACTCATTAGATAGGAGGCTCCTCTCGTTCACTTGGTGCACGCCTCTCATCTGTTTGGAGTGAGAATCCACTGCCTCTCCGCTCTGCCTTCGTTCTGCTGCCAGTGTGAAGGTCAAGTGGGATGAAATCTGAATTTTGAATTTCTATTGACTAGTGTCTCCGGAGGACCGGGCTGCGTGTCTGAATGAGCAAGTGAGAAGGGAGGAGAGGGGGCGACGGCAGCTCAGGGACTGAGGAAGGGAGCGATCTAAGACGGAGAAAAACTTACGTTCATGGGAATGTTCCAGGCCATGTAGACATGGGATTTGTATTCATCCATCCACACCTCCGCGGCCCGCAGGGCATTGCGCTTAGCGTAGTAATCAATGTCATTGTTGTAGGGCTTCTTGGTGCGCTCGATGTGAGCCACTCTGGCACAGGGGAGGACTTCCATGCTCCCCCCACACTGCCACACCTAGATAGCAACAGGAAAGAAAGTCCAGGTTTCGATCAAATGTGGATTCACATAGGGATGCCTTTACCAAGCTCTTTTTCAAAGTCAAAGTCAGCTTTATTGTCAATTCTGCAGTATGTACAGGACAAACAGAGAATCGAAATTACGTTACTCTTCAACCCTTTGTGACAGGACATATATTAGAAAAGAGATAAATAAAAACTGTACAATCTAAATAAAAACTGTACAAACTAAACAATGAAACACTGAGAATGTAATAGTGCAAATGTAAACGGTAGTGCAAAAAGAATTAGCTTAACAACTGGTGGTGAATAAAGTGACTGTGTGTTGTTTTCCTGAGGGGAGGGGTTCACATCAGTGAGAGTTTGTAGAGTCCAGGGTGTATACATGTGTGTGTGTGTGTGTTATAGTCCAGGTTGAGTGTTTGTGTGGAGGAGGGGGGGAGGGCAGGGAGATTTACATAAACATTATGGGAATGAAGGCGGACATCTTGCACTCAGGACTTGTGACTTCACTTGGACTTTATCTTTCTGACTCAAAACGGACCCTCCCCTAACCCTAAATATGAAAAATTACGTCAGTGAGATGCCTCCTTTTTCTCGCTCATGAGGCAGTCGTCCACATGGGACGTTAGCAAAGATGTATTCATCATATTTTGGCTAAAATATGGGGCTTTAGAACACACTGATCATCAGGACTTAGAAGAAGATTAAGCTGCAGTTGTCTAAGAGGTTTCTACGGACATGCTGTTGAGGCTGCTTCTTCCACAATTAAAACTTGTTACCACTGGAGTGCATGTGGCACGAAGTCAAGCTGAAAAACAGTTGCCGTCCTCTGAAGAGGAAACCTTCCTGAATATCAAGCAGCATGGGGATTAAAGGATAATTCTAGTTTATTACAATCTGGTTCTTATGTTCAGAGTTTCGGCCATTAATCCTCCAATCGGTCACGATAACATTGTGCTCACAAAGTAATTGCTGAGATCTTGGAACACAGGAACCGTGCTGCAACAAAGTCGGCTCGGACAAAACACGGCTGTCAGGAAATCAGATAAGTTAGAAACAAGCCAACCATTTAGCCAGACTATCTGATCACTGTATTTCAAGGTGAATCCAAAAGCAAGTAGAGCTATAATGTCAGTAATAATCCTTGCACAGGAAAACTGTGCAGGGCCACAAACACAGCAAGTGCTGAAGGTCAGTGTTGACTCAGAGGCCTGGTCCGTAAACCGTGATGGATGTTTCCAGCGGTTATTGTATCCTGGGAGTTTATTAAAAACCTGCCTGAATGTCTTTCTGCTTCTTGTCCTTATCCCATCTGATTTCTTTATAGTGACCTCACCACATTTCCAGATCTTAGCAATTTATTCAGTGAGCACCCAATCACGACCAATGGGAAGGATAGCCAAGATCAACCAAAATAATGATAATTTAGTGCATTCATATAAAGCCGTTCTCCTCTGTCCATTTTAATGCATTGCTCGCTCAAAATGGCCACAGTTTACCAATTTATCCCTGCACAGTAATTCATGTCATATCCTTGACAAATCTCAATATACGTGTGGCAACACAAAACACAAGTACACTCTATTCAATATTTAGAATGTTTAACAATATGAAATCTTGCATTGAACACAAGGCAAGTGAATTAACTTATAATGTGAATAAGCCTACACACATATTCATATCTTGCCACGGCTGGGAGCAAATTTAAATACAGGGATAAAGGTCAAACATGTGTCTTCATTAATGCATCAGTTGCATCACCTAACTGGAATTACCGCTTAACATATAAAATGCATGGACACACTGAAATCTGCCACTGCATATTCCAGCTCACAAACGAGCCAAGCCAAATATACAAAATACAAAGTCCAGCATGCACAATGACCACTACATTGGAAAAGAACATACAAAGTCATTATTTACAGTACTTTTACTCTACTTTATATCACCAGCTTCTCCTTAAAGCTATATTATCTTCCTCTAACATGATACGCATGTTCTTGATGCTGCAATTAGGTGTTACAAAAGTGTGTGATCAGTTGGTCTGTGAGCTCTGGCCCACAAATACAAAAGGCCATGGAGAGTTGCCTATGACAACAGAAAATCCTGACACCAAGAGTATGTAAGTAAGTAAGTAGAGGTTTATTTTTTATAGCACCTTTTAAAACACACAATCACAAAGAGATAAAAATGAATAAAACAATAAGGTAAAAATACAATGCCATATAAAACACAGCACAATGAGGGACAGACCAGACAACAGAGCAAAAACAAAACAGGCCCAGAATGGAGATGTATAAAAAAGGCCTGCCTATAAAAATGTGTTTTTAAAAGCCGCTTTAAACCTTTGCTTTTGCAGTTGGAGCGGGGATGGATAAAAGGCCAAGATTAGAGGATCGGAGTGGTCGGGAAGTGGAAAACTGGACAAGGAGACCTCGCCCCCAGTTACAGGAATGTAACTGGGGGCGAGGTCATGCAGAGCCTTATTAGTAATCAAGATTTTGTAGATTATTCTGAATTTTACATGGAGTCAATGGAGGCAAGTAAGAACTGCTGGGACCGCTGGCTAGTTCTAGTTAATAGGCTGGCAGCTGCTTTCTGAACTGAGTGTAAAAGGTTCAGAGCAGCTTGACTGAGACTCGTGTAGAGGGAATTACAATAATCAAGGCAGGAGAAAATGAAAGTGTGAATCAATAGTTCAAGATCTGATCTGAAGAGCGCAGTGTGCATCGCATAAGGAGTGATATATAAAGCCAAGCAATAAATGTCATCTTGAAAAGCATCAATTGCTGCAGAAAGTATTGATCGATTGTAGACTCAGGGATGTTGTGACACTCGTCCGACATCCTCAAGGTAAGAAAATAGTGACAGGCAGTCACGTGGTAGTGTAACAGTCATTTCTTAGTGTGCAGCAAAAGATTTGAATTTTAAAACTCTGCAAAAAAAATCCTCCATTGATGTAGAGTATGCAAATCTGGAAGTCTATGCCATGCTGTAGGAAAGCAGCCCAGGAGTTACACACTGTTGCAACGTCATCAGAATGCCTCAGCATATGGTAATATCCTTCCAGCCGTACAAAGTGCGGAGCCGCCACCACCCACAGTCTCTTAATGATCATCGCCACAATGCGTAGCAGATGTTCTGATCCATTAACTTCTCTCTGAACCCAAAACGATACCCCCTGCTGGGTGTTAAAGGAGATTGCTGCTGCAAAACTACTCTCTCAATTAAGTCCAGAGCAGGGGTAAAGCCTGTGTTGAGCTAACCATGTTTATTTAATGCCATGAAAGTAAATACAGCTTCTTGTGCTTCAGGGCGTGTTCACAATAATCATGTTTTGGAGCTTTTCTCCCCATAGCTTTGTTCCCTTGGCCAGGCTATAAGGGTACCATTGAAGTGATAGTAATAATTATACTAACAATAATACTAACATCAGGTGTGGGCCTTCTCATCCTCTTCCTTCATTGTCGTTCTTTTGTGACTAGTGAGTATATTAAGCCGACTACCCCCTACATGCAAATGCATGATGATTCAAATCTGTTGTGATAAATCTACTCAGTCTGGCTTGTAAAGAAACTTTATAGTTTTATGGGATGATGCATTACTTTGCAAAAATCACAAGTAACGGTGAGGTCAATTTGAAATAATGAAGGATTATTCACTACCCAGTGGGATGAGCCACCAGGTGAGGGAGCACACAAATAGTGAATAATGTTTCAGTAATTAGAAATTAATGATTATTTATCAGTAACCTGCTGCTCCTCAGCAGCAGATTCAAAGTGACTCAGGATCTGCTCATTGAAGAATAAGGGTGGCAAATTTATGCAGTATTTTTGTAACTGTCGATACATCCCATGATCGAGACCAAAACGGATTATGCATTTTTCAAGACTTAACAGCTTCCTTACTTTGTCAGTGGCTCTCAGCCCCAGTAATAACCGATGAGATGTACGTCTTTAAAATCCGGTCAGAAATGCAGAATAAAAATCAGCTAAATAAGTTCCTAAAACAGCTGGACACTGTGGGTTTTGCCAAATGTTTCTCAAACGAGGAGTAAGCAGAGCATTTGTTAGGGACTATTTTCAGCGATGGTTTAATACACATTTGGTGCTCTGGTGAGCACTTCTGGCAGCAGCACAGTGTATGTGGGATTGCCTCAAAATAAACTGCAGTGCCCATGTTCGTGATAATGAAGGAACATGTCACCGAGGGAAACTGTGTGACTCACTCATGCGTTTTTAATAGTTTTGGGAAACAATGCAGCTGTATGGTAAAAAGGATTAAGTTACTGTATATCAGGCTTTGGGCACACAGGCAATTTCATGGACTCGATTGACAAAAACAAAACAAAAAAAAACACATATCATCTGAGTTATCCCCTAGGAAAGAGATGAGTACATTATTTAATTCATATAAATCATTATATTATATTAAAGCTACTTAAAGCTAAATCAGTCATTCATGAACTATCGGGTTGTAAAGTGGTATCTAATTAGTGCCATCTAATAACTACACAAAATAACATAAAGCTCATCCTCCAGCTCTGCTACCTGGCAGTGCTGAAACAGACTGGGCATCACCCGAGGGAGCTGCGTCAACTTGTGCTCCTGCATGCAGCCAAGGTGTTTGATTCAGTACGCTTAGAGCCATATGGCCGAGTGTGCAGCATTCATGGAAATGAGACACTGTCAAACATTTACGCAAGTCCCAATTATCATAATTCACATGTTTCTATAATGCTCAAGGGCGTATGAAAGCTTGTGTTTAATTCTATGTTAATCAAGGAATCCATCCTCTTTTATTCTCCTTCAACCTGAAAGCGTTAATTGTTCCGGATGTATCAGTGGTGGAGCAGTTCACTGAGGCAGATCCAAGCTTAAACACCTCCATTGACTGGCTGACCCCTCATCTTCACCGCTGATGATCCGTAGTGACCCTGGCCGAAAATATCCATTAGTTCTTTGGAGTAGGCTTTACCTGCTTTGCTGCTGCCCATGACAAGTGCTACTTTTCCACAATAGCCGTCATGGTTGTGACACTTATGTGGGTGTAAGCCCAATACCAATTTAATGGTAAGTCTTTAGCTCTCGCAGATTCCACCCATCACCTTTTATACCACAGCAGGCCCTGTGTAATGCCATCTTGGTTTCTGTTTAAAATCAATAGTGTGTGTGCACGTGTGTGTGTGCACGTGTGTGTATGAGTTAAAGTATTTATGCGTGTTAAGTGCTTGTGAATATGTGCATGGAGCACTCATGGATAATTGAAAATGTGTATATGTGTAATTGCAGTTAGCAGTTTGCCCAGCACTAAAAGCAAATTGAAGATCAATATTTTCTCAACCACCATTTCCAGAAGGTCAGAAACCTAATAGCTAACTAAGCTCGTGGAACAGGCTTTAGTTTCTTTGCATCACATCCTGCTTCATGTAGAGTCGTTGGATGCAAGTAACACAAAGATTTTTTTTGTTTTTGTCAGTAATGAGGGAAAGGACTACTTTCTTACTTACATCCTTGTATTTTTAAAAATAACCAGTAAGGCTGTACAATAGGCGGATCTGCTGTTAAATATTTCTTTCCTTTTCATATAGTTTTTTCAGTTCGCTGCACATTGTAACCACTGCTTCCCCAGACAGCTGATAATAGTACTGTGTGGCTGTAATCATCTCAATAAGCATAATTTCTTTTAATTATATATCACAACATGTGGTGTGCTCAATCACATGCTAACTAAACTGCAAGAAACTTTTAAATGAGGTATCCAACAAAGCAAAATGCTATATCATCTGCCAATTTTAGTAGCTGTGGGTGTTTTCTGAGATCCAGATACTCTCAGGGCAGAAAAGGAGTAAGAACTGTTCCACTGATAAGAAAAAAAAAAAAAATAGATATCATGGCTGAATAAACTGCGCTGCTGTAGCTTCCTCCGTACATGCAAAGCCCTGTTTACCTCTGGGAGCAGGCCAGTGTCTGAGAGACGGCTGTATGTGTTTTATCTTATGCGCTTTACTTACTTTGTCAAATCCCTCAGTATAATGAGAGTGACTGATTGTATTTGCACAATGTGCAGGCATGCATCATGGTGACAAAACATCTCAAATGCTATAAGGTCAAATTATATTAGAAGAATGGATGAACAAGAAGCTTCCTTGCTGCCAGAGTTTTGACCGACCTCACACATCACGTCATCAAAGATGGCAGTAACAGGGTCGACTATAGTGGTGCTTCTCTGTGTTAGTAATAGTTTACATTCTATTTAGATTGGGATTCTCTTCCAAGGGTCATTGAGATCGACACCAGCACACAGCGGTGTTTGCCTTTCGTGATATGTGAGACTGCATGGTGACTGTGTGACTGAAAAATCATCTCCATCGTCCTCCATTCGGTTTATTCACCAGCCAGCACCAGAGATTTGACCATCAGGACATTCAGATGACTTGGTCTGAAATTTTCATGTACAAATTCAAAACAAAAGTAACCCTTACTGTAAAAAAAAAAAAAAAAGTGTCTGCATTGGGCTGCTTCATGTACCTGTATCAGGACGCAGTTTATTTTGAAGGACTGCTCGGGGATAAAACACTGCACAACGGCAAAAGACTTCATAAAGGTTATTTAAAAAGTGTTGGGGGTTTTTTTGCAGATGACGCCACATTTTTCAATAATTGAAATGAATGAGGAAGATGTGCTTTTATTGCAGCGGTAATGTCAATCTAATCTCAGTATCATGCCGTCAGCTTTTGTTTTAAATTCTGAATTCAGTTGCTCTTCACCTCTAGGTGCAGGCCTCAAAATTGACTGGGCTGCACCACCTCTCCACAGTGTTTACAGTTCCCCCGTACATGTGGAATGTGTAATGGAGTGAAAAGACCTTTTCAACGCAATAGAAAAAAATAATCTGTTTGCATTCTACCCTTTATTCTCCGTGTTGAGAGACTATGTGGTGATGTGAAAAAATAATCCCACACCACTTACGATACAACATGAGGGAGGCTGGGAAAAATGTCTTCCTTGATTTAACTGCAAACGACCTGGGACATCTGCAGAGAGCCAACTCCGCCTTTGAGGATCATCAGTGCGGATGTGACCTTTTTCAACGCAAGAGAGAACCACCGATCTGATGATTTGGAGGAAAAACAGGACAGCAGATTGCTGGCTCAGACAGGACTGCTCATGACTCTCTCCTGCAGCCTGTATCTTCCTAACCAGGGCTCCATTCAAAGCATTAGCAGCAATAAATCAGGCTTAATATTCGATTTTTTTACCCCTCGACATGAAAGACAATAAGGATGCTTGTGCTTCCGTGTTCACACTGGAAAATATATCAACACCATGCAGAGTGCCTCTGCTAATGACAGGGTCTCACTTTACGTTGTTCTATTGCAAATCACTGAACTATAGGTGGAATCATTTACGCTAACTAAACTGAGTTGTTCTATACTAAGGAAAATCTACTGCTGTATTGACTGACGAAATTGGAATACCTTGTTATTAGAATAAATTAGCATGCAATGAAATTGTCCAAGCACATGGAAAATCAATGTTTTTTTTTAAATGTTTTAAAGCATTCAATAACATTCTACTGTGCAGGGGAAACAGAGGGGGTGGGGGCATGCTGCAGTTACAGATTGTTCCTTTAAATATTCTAATATTATGGAAATATGATAAAATCTAAATACCAAATAAGATTGTTTTAATCTTCCACCTCTTATGACCTCCTACGCACAGGTCCTCAGGACTGCATTTCTGTGAAGTCCATTTGGCACTGACCCTTCAGAAAACTGCAGCCCGCATCATTAAGAGGAAGCACTTAACACAGAGCACTTTGATGTAGTGGTAATGTAATTGCTAATTTAATTTAATTGTCTCTGTACATGCAGTCAGTTAATTGCAGCTGGACCATTTGCGTGATAAGCTCCACAGAAAACATCAGCCATAAAAAGCATAAAAGCTATTAACAGCAGTAAACAGGTTTCCATCAGTGCCATTACACAATGCAATCGATAAACTGGGAAAAATACAGCACATACAGGCTCATGACAGGCGTTCAGACCGCTTTGGATCTAAGATATTTTCATGGGGGACAAAACAAACAAAACACGTGGCTGAAAAAAGTCACAACAGCTTTCACTATCATGGGCCATGAAAACTCTCCACTGAATCTGGAAAGTACAACAAAACATCAAATTTGGGCATCCATCTGTGTCTCACTTTGCAAAGGACTGAATCAACCTTTGAGAAATGTAAGTTTACTTCGAATGGCAGCTAGATCACAAGATCAGGCAAGCTGAGAATCCATTAAGCCAGGCCTAAAGTCATTCGTACCAACCAGCGTCCTATGAGGAACTGCTACGAAACAACAGGCAGTGATATAACCCCGACCCTGAAGCCACGTTGGCCAATCAGAAGCCTGTGAAGAGCTATTGCCGCTGATACTGACAGCGGGATCTGTGTCTCACCAGTGACCTCTGTAGGGCCTGGGTTAAGATAAGAGGAAACACAAACCGGTGGCTGGCCGTTGCACAGGAGCTAATCGATAAAATATGGTGATAGAGCTCTCCTGCAAGACATTCATCATGTTGTGCTAAGTTTTAAACACAAAACGTGACACAAATAGTTGGATAAAGATTGAAAAAGGAGAGCTTGAGAGAGAAGTTCAGGCACAGCCCTCTCAGACGTCAGAAAGCTGTGGAGGGAGGAGATTTCAAGCGCTCTTTGACCTTCTGACAAGGACTTTGTTAGAGTATCGTACATAGTATATGTCATAGTATATAGGGCACTTGAAAATAACCCCTGACCTTCAGTCACACTAGTTCTCAAACTGCATGGATGATATTGCCAACATGGCTTTTTGTCAGTCAGTGTTTGAAAAGGGAAACAGGGCAGAATAGAGGAAGCCAGTGCACAGCTAAGAACCTAGACTGAGATGATGAAAGAGGGTGCTGAGGTCATGCAGACTTAATATAATGCCTCATCTTGCTAGACAGCTGACGTATTTGACAGACAGCGAGAAAAATTATCCTGCAGCAACAAACAGAGGCACTGGTTTGCTCAGACGAGTGTAGCAGTAGGCCGGGGTCAACCAGAGTTCATCTCCACTTTTCTCAGCCGTTCTGTGTGCACGGCTGAAACAGCTCGGCCACGAACATACACCAACGTGAAGACGTTCAGGGATCTCATTTTAACACGGCTGACAGGAAGATTATCTGGAGCTATTTTACTGTGCAGAGAAGGACCGACTGACTCACTCGGGCTATTGATCTTCTCAAAAAGAAGACACAGCATTCTGCCGCTTTCAGCAACGCAAACATGCAAAACTGTATCTGATATTTTCTTCTGCTGCTGTGATATTTTTCCACCTGATTTCACCTTGATAGAAAGCTCTTGAAAGTCTTCATTTTGTTTTTAGTGTTCTACCTTTACATGTAATTCCATTTAGAGACTTATAGAAAGTTAAAAAATGTCATGTTTTGTTGCTTTCTTGATGCGTTCAATGTCACTATGTCACGCCTGATCTAAATATGGACCCATTATCCAGATATGGAAAATCACATTTTAATCCAAAATGTATATGGGTTGTAATCGGAATGTGATCAGATCTGCTTGACCACATCTGGAGGTAGTCTGGTGGTCCAAGTTTACCAGAGGGGTCAAATAATTTTCCCTCACAAAATGCAGTTTTTAAGGGGGTTTGGGGCTGACTTGCCGCATCCAGATCCAGATCCCACTTTAACACCAGGTGTAAATAGAGCATGTGTCACTTTCTACCAGGATACCAATATGCCTTGTCCTCTCTGTGCACGTTTCAACATATGCACAGCTATATACGTGACATCTGCCATACTGCTCTAAAAATCAATGCTTAGCATAGCAGGGTTTCTTCCTGTGGAAAATGACACACATCAGGTTATTGTCATTTCGGGGTCATGGTGCTTGAGGCACATGAGATATCAACGCTTTTGCCTTTGCTGTAGCTGTGGCTGGGGAAGAATACGTATGTCTGTATCTGTTCATTTATTTTACATCTGGCACCACTGATAGCTCAAAATGACCAACTGTCCAACACTTATGACTGCATTCCAATAATCCCATTTCAAGTAACAGTGGCCGAAGATGCTTGCAGTTTAAAAAAGGGCACATACTGAACTGAACTTAACTCATTCAAAAACTCTAAAAACTTAACAATCAAACAAAAGAACAAGGCTGTTATTTTAAGTGTCATATCACAAATGTTGTAGCGTCTCTGGTTCACTGGGGGGCTTTAATTGACTGTCAATCTACCTGCTTACTTGAAGTTCCTCCACAAAACACCATGAAAATGCATTAATACCTCCTGTCATTTGTTCCTCTCCATATGGAGCAGAAGATAATTACTACTGTGTCGTTACTGCACTGTTGGCAGAACACAGGGAATTAACTTTATGTAACTCATCTCTTTACTTTCAAACAGCTCAACTTATTAAGTATTCCTCTCAGCTGGTGTGGTGACTTGTCACTATGGAAACTTAAGGCTACTCTTTGTGCTCTTTGTTTCTGCCTTCTGTGTATCTTCACCATAAGTAAATAAACCTAAAAATCGATTTCTTTTTATTTTGTGGATATTCAACAGGGTGACATTTCTAAACCTGAACAGATCATCATGACTCCAGCAATTCAAATTGACTGTGCATCAATCCAGCAGCTCTCAGTCCTCGTACCTGAGTACACATCCATGCTGGATTTCTGTCCTATCAGCTACTAAATACTTTTCATCTCAAATCCCAGCGGTGAGTCAGTCCTTGACTGTAAGAAAACCATGAGGGCTGTAATGCTTGAGGATTAAGATTGAGAACTACTACATCATCAACTCTATACCAATCATCAGTTCATCGGCTCATGTGTTGTATGACACAAATATGACCATATAGATATACATTCAGAGTGTTTTTCAAGTGTAAACCAAAACAACGAGCTTAAAGATGGTAAAATGCTCAGTGGAGCTGAGAGAAACTGCAGGTTTAAGTGATAATTCTTTTCGGATTCTGATTTGTCACTACATGTGATCCCTTTCAGATTAAACAATGTAATTTAATCCATTCTGAGTATAAAAATATTGATTGTAGCAGCTTTAATTTCAGGTAAAAAAAAAAACAAACTCTAAAAGCAGATTTACAGGTCATACAGTGTTGGCACCAGGATCCTGTGTCCGTAGACTTTATAAACCCTTTATGTATTCACATCAAAGGTAGGTGTATTCATGCGCAGACCTGTGTCACAGGACTTCATTCACATTCACACAGACATTTTCACAATTATTTTGGAAGAAACCCAACCACAGACTTGCTGTATCCACTTGAGATAATGAGTTGTGTGTGCTCGGCTGCGTCTGGGGAATTTTACACGTCCCTGTTTTTAATTGAAATGCTCTCCACTCTGCAATCTCTACACCCGAGGGATGTCTTTTTGCAGGATAATATCCCGAAAAGGTTCACCCGTTTCAAAGAAATGCCAGGAAAGGCTTATTAAGGGTGCAGACTAGTCAGACTGCATGTTTATGTCTTCTCTCAACTCTTTTCTAAGGTTATGGGGAAAACGACATTAAGACATCACGACAAAAATCAAGGGATTTAATGAGTGCAGTGGACACAGTCTGAGTTTCCTGTGATGTGTTGAACCATCCTGTGCTGTTACATAAAACACAGAGAAAGCAGCATTTACTGAAGCGGGCATGGAGCGAACCTTTTTCCTTATTTAGAATCAGCTCCAGTGTCACTATGCACACGATGTTTATTCACACCAACACTAATTTCAAGATCTGAAAACTGTGAATATCACATGGTAGCAAGTCATTTTTCAAAGCTGTTGGCCTAGTGAAAAGAATATGACAAGGGAAATAACTGAAGTAGCATTATACTGTCAATGACTGCAAAGAGTCTGATTTAATAACTGAAATCCGTCACTCAGCATAAAACACTCAACAGTAATTTAGGTGTCATGTGCTTTTTATCTCATGAATTATGGCTAACTAGGAGGATCTCAGGCACTCTCGTGATAAAATGAGATGCTTCCGTTTCACACTTGCATGTGAGGAGTTAAACGTGCATTCAGTAATTTACGACTTATCGACCTCCATCGGCGAAGGAGGAAATGCAGCATTGACAAGTCTCTCGCACAGCCTACAATCGCCATGAATAATAAATTCACATTTTTACCTAACGCAAAACACAAGCTAGCTCATTAGGACAGAGCCCCAACAAGATAGCATCCGGTTAAAAGGTTAACGAGCGCTCACAAGAACAGTGTGTAGCAGTAAGTGTTTTTCTTTGAACGGGGCGTTGGAGGAGTGAGGAAAATGACTTTTGAAAGGCAGAAATCTGAGCACCTGAAAAACGATTCCCTGAGTCACTGAGTCATTGTGTGCTGAAGTCTTCTGAAGTCTTTTTTAACACACTTGACATTTGACAGACGTGTTGCACCTTAAATGAGCCGTCAGTAGCCTAGACCCTGCTTTAGTTTTTAATTGTTCAGTTTCAGATAAAAACTGGCAAAGGGATAGCTCAGCGTGCTGGGAAATAATTTGCTTTCTTGTCATGAATTAGATGAGAAGACTGATACAGCCGGTTAGCTAAGCTGAGCACAGACTTCACGTAAAGGGTGGTTCTGTCCAGAGGTAACAAAATCTGCTGAAGCTCATCAATTAAGATTTCATCTCTTGCTGGTCCAGGAGGTCACTGCACCCGGCCAAGAAACCGCCCTGCACGTAACACTCATAAAACCCCAATGTGAAGATTTTTACACCTCTGCTTTTGTTCAGGTTTGCAAATGTTACATGCTGCTATGTGGTGCAGATTCTTTTTGGCATTTGGACAGAGCCAGACTTACTGATTCCCCATCTTCCCAGTCTGCTAAGCTAAGCTAGCTGGCTACTGATGGTAGCTATATATTTACTATTCAGTCACCAGGTATTGAATATCAGTAAATAACAGTATTTTCCAGAATGCGAAAGTATTTTTTGAGGTTTGTTTGTCTGCCAGTGCCACAGTACGCTGAGCCCTCTGTTTTTTTTAACATTTTGACGACACCTGTTGCCTTTGACTATACACAGACATTTTCTCCAGTTAGTTAAGCCGTCACACTGGACAGAATCACCGCCATGCCAGCCCTCGCCCCGCTCTTCCTCTCTTGCATATTGGTGAGTGATGTTTCAAAGTGTTGGAAACTGAAGGCTCCCTCCTCTGGAGGCTGGAAACGTGCCGCTCCCCACGGCCCCTCGCTTCATTTCCTTCTTTTCCTGCTTCTCCTCCTCATACATCCATAAAATGGTGGATGTTGATGGAGAGGTAGATAGACACAGAGGCCCTTTTAACTGGGCCTGTCAAAAGCTAATTCCATCCAGTTGCTGCCCTCCGTCTTTGATATGCCTGCCGATTTGCTGGTGCGGCCAAATCAGCGCGTGCTAGTACTCTTCAAATACGTCGGGCTTGTCAGATCGTTTCAAGCTTCCAGCCTGAGTCTGAGACATCCAACAGAGACAATTACGTGAACAGATTAACCAATGCGTAGATAGTGATGAGATGAGCCAGTTTGTGCTTTTTAAGTGTTACTGTATTTCCTGGTGATGATACTATCCACAGAGAGAGCTTTTGATGCTTCTCCATGTCCTGTATAGCAGAAGGATGTGAAATGCACAATTCACCTGAAATGATCTTAATTACCTTGTCAAAAAGTGCTCAAATTAAGGTGGGAGTATCTGCAGTCACTCTCAAAAGAGGTTTTTAATGAAGTTTATGATTCACATGGATAATAGGCAAGCTGACAAGGTCTGTCTAATTACTTATCCCGCTGGCCCTGAACACCAAAGCAGCAGCTCTCCGAAGCGTGCTGATGCTCAGGAAGCCACGCCATCTTTCCAAAGCCAGGCTGAAGCGTGTGCTTCATGTCATTTTTAGTACGCTTTCCAAACACATAATCTGTTTAGGTGTAAATTATGGATATGGTCTGGATCAACAGGATCTGAAGTAACAAGACAATTTATGTCTTATATTATCTATGCATGGAACACATCGATACATGCAAATCAGGAACATGTTTTTATAATGTCAGCTGATTGAATGCAAACCCTCGGTAAATTCCACAAAACACAAAGAATACGCAGAGCTGCTCCACTTCGCCATATGTCGGCAGTAAGTCCTTCAGTAGCTGCAGTAACTCCTCTGATCCGAGTCTTGTTTACAGAACTTTTACAACTGCATCTATTCTCACTTGTCTCTCCGCTGTGAGACGGATGCAGGCTGGAACATACAGTAATGAACCATTGAGTAAGTAAACCTGAGTCCATTAAGCCCCAACGGATTGATTCAGCCACTAAATAATGCAGACATTGAAAAAGACAAATGCCCAATCAATGTCCAATGCTATTGTTACCTTTATGCAGGCGGCATTGATGGAGAGCAGATGGTTCCTCCCATGTTGTATCTCTATGGTCTTTTGAGAGAATGAGTCAGTCATGTACCAGAGATGAGATGAGCACAGTGGAGCTGGGCTGTAGTTCAGGTTGCCTAAGGCAGGTCGAAGATCGAGGACAGTTGCGACAAGTGAAACTGAGACCAGACAAGCTCCAGACCAAGACCAGGCAGCCATGAAATAACATTTGTTTATTCTGAGATGATGGAAAACATGTCTTGAACGACACTTAGGATACACCGCTGCACCATATGTAACTACCAGATGTTTGGTATATGGTGCCTTGTTCGCAATCTCCTACAGCATTCCTCATCATGGCATTTATCCAATATTTCTCAGCATTTGTCTATTCGGTTTGATGGAGTGTAATATCAGAATTCCTCAGACGCCTCAGATTTGTTCTCATCTTTGGAATGACTCAGTTTGTTGGAAAGGGCTCACATATGGTCAGCGCCCACCGTCATTTGCTGCTTGATGGACATGGGCACGCCGGTGATTTTGAAGCTGCCAGAATGGCTGGTGTCCACAGATGGCCGGGGCTTAATGCCGCCTTGTAACGACGCGCCTGTCCTTTTCAAGGTGATCGCTTTTTGCTGTGAAGGGCTGCAGCCTGTAGGAGTCCAAGGCGAGCACTACAGAGGTTTGGTCAGCTGCTCTGATTGGTTGTGTGTCAGAAATGTTCAAGGTATAATCTGTATGATCCCCACTGTTCCTGTATGACGAATTCTCTGTGTGATATGTTATGAATGGACAGACAGTGTCCACAGGACCAGGCTTATGAGGATGTTGCCTGCTTCATGCTTATCTTAGCATCGTCTGACTCATTGTAGCCTGTTATGACACTAAGATTTACCGTGTCAGTCCTGGGAAAGGATCAGTGTCAGGCGTTGCTGCTGTGTTACTGCATTCTTTCAGAAGAACAGCAATCACCTGGCAGAGTTACTTATGACCTTTGCACACTGAACAAAGATGGTTTCGCCACCACAATGTAGCACAATGAACAGAATTAAATGCTCCAGAGCCAGGGTGTGTTTGATGGTGTTGCACAAGCAGCCAGTCTCAGTTCCTGCAGTCCCCATGTGCACGTAACTAACTGCTGTAGCCAAAGTGTGTTGTCACATTTTGAGGACGCGTACGTCAACGACGGTGTCGCCTGTGGCATAGCTTAGGAGCCTACGCACACAGTCGCCATGCGTAAAACATAAGAGGCATAAATCCATTTAAGTCGACCACAGCCACTGTCCACCTCCTCATCCTCTGCGTCATGTTGAAGTCACTCTGAAAATGACAGATTGAACTTTGAACGCGTGTAAGAGCAAAATTCACTCAAACGATCTATTTCACAGACTCAAAACATCATCTTTAACTGTAATACAACATCAGTGCCTGCATCCCAGTATCATAAGTGCAACAGTAACTGTACGGAAAATGTGACACGAACTGCGTTGTTATATAGACATGCGCACACATAAGAGCACAATAAACTGCATTGTCATCGCACCTTTTACATCACAGAGTGTGTCAGCTCGCTCTGAATCCATTTGTATCTACGGATCCAGATGGCCTGTGAGGTTAATCAACTGTGATAAAGTGTCCAGCTTTCATATTTGTATCAGAGGGGCAGATGCTCTCAGAGTAAACTAAAAGCAACATCTGACTGCATCCAGCAGCTGCTTTGAAGCAGCACCTGTTGTTGTGCTGCTGGAAATAATGCTGACTGACTCATCGTGAGTTCACAGTTTCTATTCTTTTTTTTTTTAAATTGTCTTTGATGGCAAAGTTACCATCTGGAAAAAGTAGATGGACTGCGATATGAGAGTAGTGGGTGGATTAAGATGCAGCATGCTTTAAGATTAAGTCTTGGGTTTATTGTCTGGTTGACTGGTAATTGATGCAGCCTGGTCAACAGGTAATCCATCTTTTAAGTACAGGTTACAGTTACAGTTGATTTGGAATTAACTGAAGCAAACTGCACGGAAGATGAGATATAAGCAGTAATTATCACATTCGCGGAATAGAAGAGAGGCAGAAAACTCAACACTGGAGTGACGAGCTGGTCCAGGACGGTAAAACTATAACTTTCACTTGCAGCTGGCTCTGCAGTGCATCTGCCACCTGTGTGGGTTAAAGCTTGGTGCTGACCAGCTGTTATATTTCTTTAGCAGGGGTTTTTCAAGTAGAACACCACGGGGCCCCCTCAGACAAAATCAAGTGAACTGGGGGGTTTGGGGAATGTTAGCAGTAAGAATGATGCTGACCTGGAGTCAGTTAGCTAGCTGTGGGCTGCAACCTGAGCGCTGTGAACAATATTTAGAATGTGTTTGTTTATATTCTGGCACACTGGCACCATTAAATTGCTGAATTAGCTATTAGCAATTTTTAGTTTGCATCCATGGATGTACAGACAGCCATCACTGGATTACTAAGCAGATTTATGGACTTTCATTTGACACTTTGGGTAGTGTAAGTCTAAAATATGTTTAAAAATATATGTTTATCATGTCTGTGTGTTCAAGATTTGACTGAGGTATGACTCAGAGAAGGTGTAAGATTATTGATACAAACTGTGGCAATGGGCATTAAAGGGATTAAAGTACCTTCACCGCTCATGAGCTGTGTCACAGCCACGGCTGCAGCTCCAGCTGCCGACCCTGTTGGTGAGTCAAACTAAAATAAATCCTGTTTCAAAATGAATTATGTACAGTGGTGCATTTTCTGTTAAATATTTAGCACACAGAACGGATTAAAAATCAAATGCAAACCCAAATTAATAAGTGTTCTGAGCTGTTGTACTGTAAACTGTCACCACAGTGTAATAACTCTTCTTGGGATGCAGAGGGGACCAAGTGAAGTGTAATTATGTCCCACTCCTGTCTAGCTGCTGGTACTGCTAGACTTTAATTAGCTCCATTCTCCTCACTACAGAGAGATTATGACCAGATGCCTCGAGGCCCAGCCCAGGTGGTTACGGAGACGAGACTTCAAAGAAAAAAAAAAAAAAGGAATAATTTTTTGGTTCATTACTTCTTGAAAGGAGTTCCTGGTGAGTTTAATAAATGTCACTGAGACAAGCAGGCCACCCCATGGGATCACACTTGAGTTTCCTGGAACTGACTGATTGATTGGATTGTTATGAAAATGAGGCAGATTTCATAAAGCAGCTTGGATGGTTTCCTGATGGCAAAGTGTGGGCATGGACATATTGTGTGGGGTAAACCCATTTAGACTCAGATTGGCCTTTCTGGCAGAAAAGAGGTTCCCACCACGTGGGCAGACAGAAAGTATTTATTAACCAGATTTGTACACATAATAGAAAGTTAGGATTTAAATGAAAAGGCACGATTGAATGTCGTGATTTTATTTCTTTCTAAGTGATGATCAGCTATAAGTGAGTGTTTACGCTGAACTGCATCTGGCACAGAGTCACTGCACAATACAAACTGGAGTCAGACAAATATGTCGCCCACTACACAATCCCTGTAGTTGCACGTGTAAAAAGGAAGAAAATTGACCGGAAGCATGAAAATATGCTGCAGCCTGTGCAGACAGCTGGATTTACTAAAGTAAACGTCTCTGTTCCATCAGACATGCTTGAAACATGAGAAAAACACAGCTGAATGCTTCCTGTGTAGACAAGACTTCAGTGTTAAGAACTGTTTTTATGTTGATTTAAATACTTAAATATTGTCCAATTAATTCCATATTTCTGCTGTCATGACTCAACATACAGATGAGCTGGTAGGCCTTTATTTACTGTCTGTCCAGCAGAATAAACACAATTATCCTGTTGATTAAAACTCTCTTTTTCACAAGTTCTAAGCTTCATGTGGTTTTTTTTACATTGAATTCCTCACGTCCAGTAAAATTTCTGTACCCATAAGGTAGTAGATAATAAGTAGATAAGTAGATAATGTTAACGCATCAACGCTCTGATTGAAATTTAACAGGGGTCTCACTCCGCCTCAGCTTTGAGTGGAAGTAGCAGGAGCAAGCGGCTGCTCGGATGACCCCGGCTAGATTTTATGTAGCATTATATTTGCTGACGGAGTTACCACAGTATAATACTTGCGCCCACAGGAGCTTTGAAATGAAAGGCAATGCCCTGGTCTCCTGAGATGCTATATCAGCAAAGGCTCGGTGATGCAGGAGGGGTGGGAGACACATTACAAGATAAACTCATATTGACACTTCTGGCAGAATTCATCATGTCTGTCCCCAACCGTTTTTCTCTGTTTGCAAACGGAGCCTCGTGGTGAGCAGGATGTTCCACTTCAGACATACTCTTTACAATTATTGAAAAGGCAGAGATATCACATTCCTGTGTTGCTAGTAGAAGTGGGAAAAGGGGGGCAATGTGTCAAGAGGAAGCAGCATTAGTAGCTGATCGGACAACGGTGAGAATGCATCCAGCTGATGTTGATGCTGCATCTGTCCCTCAGCACATATCCATTTTCTTTGTCTCTGCAGTTTTATCCTCTCTTTGTTCATTTCTTTTCATTTACAGGACCTGCCCTGTGAATTACTGCACGCCCGAACAAACAAAACTTGAGCTCTGTGATGTATCTTCTCTTCCCTTGGTTTTATTTTATTCTCTTTCTCACAGAAACAACGCCACATCCAAGCCTCCTGTCTGCTTACAAAAAAGCCAGCTCTTTGGATCCTGGCAGCCTTTTTTTACCCAGAGCAAGCAGCAGAAACCGGAACTCGCAGTAAATTATAAATACGCCATAACCTTTCTGCGTGCACCCTGCCTTTCATCAGCCCCCCGTAGTCAGATGGTCCCGGGCAGGCTCAGCTATTGTGAGCTGCCCTGACTAATTGTTAAACATGTTCACGTCAATCAAGCCTATCCCAAATGGCAACTCCTCAGCCGGCGCTACAATGAGCTGCCTGAGCCGCTGCAGCCTTAGAGGACTAATTGCCGTCCACTCGCCAGGAGCCCATCTCCATTCCATTAGCGGCTGTGCAATATGAATGGTGGAAGCCGGTTGTTGACGGCAGACCTAACCGAGCTTGTGCGTGTGCTGAATGGCCCCCTCCTCTGTGGCATGTGTTTCATTTCCACGCAGACGGGCCAAACAGGAGGAGAGGTAATTGCATTTGTGGTGGCGTTGTGTTTGCAGCCAGAGAGGCATATTCTCTTCACTCCATGAATCAAACAGCTACAGTAAATATTCATAGAGGAAAAAAAGACAAGAGTCAATGAGCAGCATTGTGAGAGCCAAAACAAGTTCACTGTTACACTGTATCACACCGCTCAACAGCGCTGGCCTAACTTTATTTAGCTGCTGTAGCCGAATTGATCCGCCCCGGGAACTTCATCTCACTCAGCTGCATGGTTTGTTAGGTACATACAAGCAGCTCTCCTGAATGAGAAAACACTGGGTAACCTTGGGGGAGGCCGCCGCCGGTTGGCACGTAATGCGTAATGCTGAGTTATCGCTCTGTGATAATGCCAAAATAAGGATCACATGAAGACACAAGACGCTAGATGATTGTGTCATTATCTTTCAAAAAAAAAAAAAATCATGCTATTGATGCAGGGGAAAAGCCACTCTGTGTGGAATAATGAGGGCCTCTAAAATGGTCAGCAACAACTGTAAATGTCTGTGGCTTCAATAAAGCACTCCAGCAATCCGTAAACCAAGATCCACTCTCCGGCCTCCGCTCAAGTGCTTTTTCAAAGGCGGCCGACACTTCAGAGGTGTCGCTGAAGCCATCTCGAGATTTTGAAATGGATGTGGGGGGATGACGTTAAATGAAGGAGTGGGATCTTTCAAGCATATCTCATTCCAATAAGCTGAGGAGTGCGTTTAGATTCAGAATGGTTCCACTCGGCTGGAGAGAAACATTTTCTGAATTTAAACGCTACCCAATTCTTCAGCAAGCCATTCGCTCACATGAAGCGTTAAATTCAACTCAAAGTAGCAGCAAAAGAGATTTACATTTTCCATATACAGGCTTTAGAGCCTTTGGTTTGGCTGAAGATTTGCATTAAGGGGATTTTTTTTTTCTCCTCCACTCCCATCTAAGAAACTTTGCAGAGTTTAATCACGGCTTCTGTTGACGCCCCTGGGTTTTGTATCTTAAGCTGTATCCCTCCAACTGGGAAACGTAAAAAAAAATTCATCATAAGCTGTTCCAAAGTCTGAATATAGATTTCACAAATCATTCCAACCAGGACTGTACATCTAAATATTACCCCCTCAAATGGTGGATTTGTAATTATGACTGTTTGTGTGGCCTTCCTTTGTACGACTGCACATGAAACACCCTCCAGCTCTGAGAGAATGCCTCATTAAAAACCAATTCTTCTCGCAGCAATTCCCCCGAGCAAATTCATCTTCTGCTTAACACGGTGACACTTCATTCAGTTTAAAAAGGAAAACAGTATACGTTTCAAGTTATTTATTAAAGTCTCCCGCAGCCAGACAGCAGCACGGGTGACAATCGGCGGTCCTTACCCTCATGCCAAGCTCGATGTTCTCGCCTCCGTAGACCTCCATGCCAGGATCCAGCAGGCCGATCTCGCCAAAGTATTCACGATCAACCACGAAGGAGCAGCCAATCATGGCTGGAGTCCTGGAGGAGCAGAGAGAGACGGCGCCGTTTGAGTTCCATTATCCAGCCACCAAACTTTTATACGCCCACAGCAAACGCTTAAATATTCAGCGCGATCAGGCAGAAGAGATCTCGGGATTTAGACACTTTTCTTATGGAGCTTGGGAAAAAAAAACATTCAGCATTAGCAGCAGCGTTTCATAGTGAAGTTACAGTGCAGCCTTAAACACTGATCAGTTGAATCAATTGAATGTAAATGTCCAGATATGACACAGTTTTGGTTTTGCTTCCTAAGAGCACTGAGAAGACATCAAGACCTCTTTCTCTGAGCATTCTCAATATTGTGCTGTGTCTTCCTTCCTTGACCACAGAGGCCAGGGCGGCTCAGTCGTGACAACATGAATAATAAAAACAATTTGAATTTATCATCAGCCCAGCTCAGCATGCTGCAGTTTCACAAAGCAGCCACTGCTATCGAAGCAGGAATGTCTCGTATCGAGTCCCAACCTATTCTCTGTGTGTTCGTCACGATGAGCCACACCCTCCATAGTACACGTTGTTCTTTGATACATTGTCCATTAAAAAATACTGATTAGTGCAGCTTTAATGATTCAATTAGTTTAAAGTTACTAGCAAAGACGGAATAGAAAATAAAACATGACACCAGCCCTATTCCCCATCCCAGTCCAGTACAGCCGTGCCGGATGTCATTCTAACTGTAGCTGTCAGATTTCGTTACGCTGATGACTGATGTTTTCGGCAAAAAAAAACAAAAAAAAAAAAAACTTGAAAATGCATTCAAAACTAGCGCAACTCGAAAGCTACCAAAGTTCAGCTGGTAGAGCAGGAGATAGACATGTTTTTCACAAAAGGAAGTGGCTACTTTCCACCTTTACTAGAAGAAATGGTCCCACTTTAGCTGCTGTCCCCCCAGGGCTGCTTTTCACTGCTATTATCTGTCAGTTCTTAAGTGCTCTGGGACAAAAAGCATTACATCCATACAGAGTGCTCCGCTGCGTTATTTTATTTTTTATTTTTTTCTCTAAAGTGACCAGTGAGTGGCTTTATTCTTCTTCCTAGAATGGCTCCCAGGGCAAGTTCGCCATTTATTGTTACATATACACGCACACACACACAGAAGAGGCAAATGTGTGTGAGTGCCAATTCAGCTTGAGAGACATGTCAGTAGGAAGTACTGGAAGGAGGCTCTGCATTATGATTCACTGACTCCGTATTAAAAGAGTGCACTGAGCCAAAAAGACATTTGCTTTTAGGTTCAGACCCCAGCTAACAACCATCATCATGGAGTGTTAGTTTGACAATCCTTGATCAGCAGATAAATCAAAAGCTTTCCTACCATTTTTGCTGCCATGAATCTTAATGGCTTGGCACTAACACTAAGGTGATGTGTTACATTTGTATTGAAATTGATGAGTTTCTCAAAATAAGACATTTGAGAGAAACAACCATGTGAGAGTGTAATTGATTGAGAGTTCCAGTTTGACACTGCTTCTAATAATCATTTAGTCATGGTCTCCCACCCTGTTCATATAAAGTATGTGACAGACAGCAAATTACAGCTACAAACACTTCTTAGCTTACTCAAATGGATGCTGAGCACGTCTTTCCTTTCTTTAGCTAATTATACCAAATGCCTTTGTTCCACGCTCGCTAACTTAACTCTTATTGCCTGATGTAGCCTCATGTAATCTTTGTTTAAATTATAAGGTGGTGGCAGAGAGGCTTTGAAGTGCCACTATTTGCACTGGCAGTGCAGATAAAAAGACAGACGCAGCACTACCACAGCCCCGCTCACCTCATACTTTCTCCTCTCTTGACAAGTGACCTACCTTGCCTGTCTGCACTGTGCGAACGTAGTGCAGCTCTCTTTGAGTGTTCTCTTTAGATTAAACTTCCTGCCAATGCAAACACAGCTACTGCGCGTTAGCACGGACTCAGCACCGCATGTCAGACGCACGTGAGGGTGGGGTGAAAACCACATCTGTTCTGTGTGTGATGTTTTTCCACACCAGGTAAGGTATAATGTTGTAGCAGAAATATCCTCACATTAATAATAGTCAGGGAAAAGAAAAGAGAACAAATGAGAGCCGAGTTAAGTGCCTCTCATTTGTCTGGTGTGCAAGGTGATCGAACATGCAATATTTAGCCATGAAAAAGTAATTCTCCAACTACAGCCAATTAACCAAAGCCAGTTAAAAGAATAATTAGAGCCAGCGGTGCCTCTAAAAATGCAGAAAATAGAGAGGCTGAGTGCCACACACGTCCACTTTAGGTTTCAAGAATCAAACGGCGACAGTTTTGGTCCCGAGTCGCGATTTCACGCGCCTTCAACAGTCAAACTAAAAAGAATCAGTTTCTGCATAGACAGAAACGTCAAATAAACCGTGATGCAATGCAGCCACAGTTTCTACTCCATGTGACCCCGCCATCAGCTGTGTGTGAAATACAACACGGCCCCTGTTGGCTTTTTTGTAACATTTTGTTAAGTGGGAATGACACACCAGCCATTGTGCTGTCTCTTTGTGCCGACATGTGAAACAGCACAGAGAACTCACCTCTCTGAGGCCTGTCAAACTTCAGAGAGAGTGTGTTTGCAGAAAAACAAGAGGAGTTTACTCACAAAATAACTTCTCGACTGCATTTGACATCACAGATTGTTGCCGGAATTTTCAAGTGGATTTCTCGTTTAGTGTCGTTAGGTTTGGTTATTTTTAGTGTACAGATGGTCAGCCTGCAGGGCTCATCCGCCCCTCACACCCCTTTAACTTTGGCCCACAGATCATTTGCTTGCAGTACGCAGTATGAACATCTGATACACGGATGCAGTTTGGCAAGAAAAAGACTTTGGTTTCAGATTGCTTACTTCTCTCCCAGATGATGACACTGCTGTCGAAACGGCTTTTCGAACCTCACATCTGGCTTGTCTGTGACCTCTCATTTAAAATGGCACGACAGCCGCGATGCTTCAAATAAGTCTGAGAGGTAAATGGAGACATATTCATGGGATTTAAAAGTAATGAAAACTTCACATATACTTAATTTAAAAAGTTACCTTTTTTGTAAATATCTGCTTATTCTGAATTTGATGCAGCAACATGTTTCAAGCAAGTCGGAGCAACAGAAGACTGGGAAAGCTGTGGAACGCTCCAAAAACAACAGGTGAGAGTATCAGGTTAAGGTGCATCCCTTCAGCAGTCTGATGCTCATATTTTCTTTGCCCTAAAAGTGATTTAAAGTGTGTCCTTCAGGCCACAGCAGTCAATCTCAAGAAGTCTCTGCCTTTTTTGGTTGACGATTTCTGGTTCCTGACCGGCCATCAAAAGCACTTGGTGGCCATTTCCCTTCCCTTCCTTTTCTGTCCTGTCAATAATCGCTGTCAAGTCTCTAACATGGTTGCAATCCTCTGCACTCTCACGTCTGAGCGTGGCTGTTTTGTGCATTCTTGTGCCCCTTTTACTGGCCTTGTTGTCCAATGTGTTCAAACGGCCAGAAAAGGCTTTGAGACTGAGCTCTGAATGGCCCTCTTGTTGATGGGCAGGAACCTCGAGGAAACAAGTGGGAGAATGATTTCCAATAGAAATCCGCACAGCCGACACGCTTCAGCTGTGCCTTGAGGCGATCTGTCCATTTGCAGCAAAGTGTCAATAGAGAACATGAACCAGCTCTGCAGTGTCTGAGGCTGTGCTCCTACCTGTCTCCTATCTCAAGTCTGGCATTTGATGCTCAATAATGCATGATTATCATGGAGCTTTGATATATTTAGGTCCAAACTGTCATCACACTGTTTGTTTGAGTGCATCAAATGAAACTGTTATTGCTTTGCCTGCGCTGGACTGAGCAAGGTAATGAATCTCTCGTTTGGAATTCAGTTTTTGTTGCCCTTGGTCAACATGTGGTATGTGTGAGTGTTTTAGCAGACAGTAGTTCGGGATATTCCAAGACATTCTGGCAGCAAGATGTTTCATGCGTGCAGCTTGGTTAAAATGCAGCAGTCGAGGCTTTAAGTGATACAAATAAATTCACCATATTCCCATTTTCAGCAACTTCACTTTGCCAATGGGTTCAGAATCAGCCCCCAGAGTTACCGATCAACTTTAAATCACGACAAGGTCGGCAATAAAACACTGCAGGCCCCTGAACTCCCCGTCAGCCAGCGTGCAGCCCCACATCCTCAGACAGGCTCCTTAAATCCTTTCCTTGATACAAAAGATGATCAGGCTCTAGAAAAAGCTAGAAGGGAAGTTTATGCTACTGTAGCTACTTTGCTTGTGCGATTGCGTTTACTTTTATTTTTGCTACGTCTGTTGGAGCCCTCAATGCTTGTCCTTGATCTTGTCTCAAACCTCAAAAGAAAAATCATCAAATGATAATGTGAGAACGATGCGTCAGCATCAGAGGGGTCGCTCATAGTAATGAGCCTGCAGAGAATTTGCTTTATGTGAGTTTCAGCTAACTGTTCTGCTCTGCTTCACTCTCACAATGGCAGCTGTTTTCAGTGAATCGCTCTACAAAAAAACCATTGGCCACTACCTGTTCCGCACCAACAGCTGGTGAACATAGCAGAGCATTTGGCAGATATTTCCCTCAGGAGTTGGTAGAGACCAAAATCTGAGCTAAAATAAAGTGAATACTGGACTTAAAATAGCCAGGTGGCAGGAGACACAGCTCCAAATGAATCATAATGTTGTTCTGCAAACACTGGATGTATAGATAACACATCTCAGCTATTGCTTCCTCACTGAAGTGCATTGAAAAAAACAGAATACCAATCCATGCTGCTATTGTATCACTGTCCTCTGACCCGTCTGCAGAGGACAGATATTACATATTTTTTTGTCACTCTCCATCCATATCACTTCGTTTTCTATTTAAAAACATTCTGGTATGACACCTTTTTATATGCTGGACGCTTTAACTTCAGTTCTGAACTCCAAATTGTATTGCACTAATATTGCAGTGGCAATGCACAAAGCCCACAGCAACATTTGCTGTCCAGCAGCGCCATGAATATGGAAAAGATGAAAAACAAAAGCCGAGCTTCTTCATGCTGGCTCTGGCTTGACCACGCACGCTTGGCTCCTGCACCAGCAGCTACAGTTACTGTTCCTTCATGTAAAGCAGCAAATGAACTGTTCAATGTGTCCCTCAAGAGTTTTTAAATACCCACAGAATAAGACGGTTCAGCCATGATAGTTCATAAATCCTTACATTGCCATTTGTGGGGCAGCAAGGAGTGTTCAGCCTGCATCTGGGAGGCCACTACAATGTGTCATTAAAGGACATTTTAATATGACCACGTTTATGATGTCTTTATCTGCTTTTCTTTCTCAAATTCATATTTTGCTTGTATTTACTCAAGAATCGAGCCCAGCCGGAGATATCAAACAGTATCAACGACCATCAATTAAAAGGATCACGTCCGTTTTGCAGCTACGCTTCTCTTGCTGGTTTTGAACACATTCCAGTTGCTGCTGCCTCTCTGTTCTTGTGCCTTCATGCTCACGCAGGCTCAGCCATCTGCCATGGCAACAAAATCATGGAAATCTTCTCTGTTGAATGATGTCAGATTTCCCCATTGTTGTGGCAGCGCTGAACTCTTCTGATTTGATCTTTCAAAGAGAAGATGCTGGTGGGCTGCACGCCTCAGGGTCTGATATTGTATCACACATCCACAATGTGGCTTCTGATAGTCTTTTGGTGTTCACGCTGATTAAAAAACACGGACTGGACAAATGAGAGATCGGACTCAGCTTTTAACATCCATTGATGTTCGGATTCTCTTGTCACCACTGCGCAGTAACGTACAGTAACCAGGAAGCGTTTACTGTTGTCCTGATATATTCAATATCATGTTCATTTACACAGCATTAACTTGACATACTCATCAGAAACACTGTTTTCTCTAAACAGCTTTACTCTGCAGGGGCATTTTTTTAGTCACTGTTAAATTACTTGCCAGGAAACAACACTTTCTTCACCGTTATTTCACATTAAAAGCCTTCCAGTGGCTCGTAGAACATGATGTTGCTTTGCGTTTTCTTTTAATATGAAACTTAACTTAACTACTACTTAACTACTTAACTTAACTAGCTTAAGAGCAATGGAGAAAAGCTATTTAAATTATATTAATTATAACCATATTTCTTCCAAAACAAAAAAACAAAAACTGATGTACACATGAAAGTAGTGTCGTGGGAATAGACATTATACTAATTGTCTTTAGCTTTTAAGAGCATCTTTGTAATCCTGTGATTGAAAAATATTCTTTTTACCTATCTGGTCACTGTTTTTTGCAGATATATGCTGAAACCAGAAGGTCTGACCACAATTGCAGTGTCTTATCTGACCTACTGTGAATGTGTAATGTGTTGGTCTCGGTCACAGGAGAACCGTAAGAGCTGAAGCGACATTCGTGTCACAGCAAGCTCACGTCCACAGATAAAGCATTCGGCTGAACTGCATGGACTCTGCAGTGGGTGTTACTGCAGCACGGCCAGGTCAAACAGATGCCGATTAGCATGTAAGACCATTTCCATGAATACTCCTGTGCTCTTCCTCAGTTGGTAACCTAACATGATTTGACCTTGGACACACATAATCAGTTCTTGGATTATACAGAAACACGATACAAGCCAGCGCTGTCCTCCAATCAGCGGTGGCATCGTGGAATGCCCTGCTCATATTCAACACACAATTACGCTAATGACACTGCGTCGCCGTGGCCTCGTGATCCTGCATCAAAATGAAGATATTCATCATGGTAATTAGACAGGTTTCTACAGGACTGCTTTATTTGTGTGTTTGGGCAGCGCAGCCTACAGAGCAGCTTAGGTTGATGGTTCCACACATAAATAAGTCATATCCCAGGGTTATCCATATTTCATCAAACATCCTCATCTATAATGGACGCTGTTCACCAGCCGAGGCCCTCACCTGATAGGGGCCGTCTCATCGCCCTTGTCCAGCCATTCCTGCGGCGGAATGATGTACATGCACCACAGCCCCCAGTTGTAGCCATGGGCGGCGTTGGCGTACTGCTGCACCTCGAACGTGTTGTACTTGATGTTGTCTATGGCGGGCAGGATGATGCGGGTGTGATCCTCCTTCATCCGGGTCAGAATAGGTTCAGCCCTTTGGATAAGAAAAGAGGCAGGAGTTAAGAGCTGACTTCGAAGCGTGAAGAAGCTTCGTTTTGCTGTTGCAAAAGGCGAAAAAAGAGCGAGAGGAGAACAGTGTGTTACAGGGCATATAATAAAGCAGTGCGTATTTTCATTCTGACCTGCAGAGGTTTGAGGTATTAATATTGCAACAATGTGAGGGAATAAATCTGCTCGAGAATGATTGGAACTGAATGCAAATGTAAAGTGAAAGCTGTTAATGCAGTTTCATAGGAAATATGTGTAGGAAATCAACCCATATATGTATTTCTTTAAACATACTGAACAGAGCAGTATGTACTGTAGTTCCTAAATTCCACAAAATGATGCCAGGAGCAGCTACGGATGACTGCAGATGTCGTCTCGACTTTGGCTCTGGCGCTTTACACAGGGTTTCAGCGATGATGCAGTCTGTCGAATCAGCATTTACTCAAAAGTCAGAGCGGCTGCTGGGATCCTCTTCCGTTCACGATGTGAGGGTCTTGCGAAATGAATTTTCCCCAGAACAACAAATAATAGCATGTCTTATTTTATATCTCCCGCTCATGAAAACGAAATGTCAAAATGTGACACTTATCCTGGTGAGAACGTTGATAAGAGGTAAAACCTGACAAAGCAAAACACATTAGGTTAAAAGAGAGGCTTAGTCCGCTCCTGGGAAAACTATCCGCTCTCTTTCTAGCTTTTTCTCTGTATGGGCAGGGTTACAGGTTAGCTGCTGAAAAAGGCCTTGCCTCGCACCACGCACTCTTCATCTCATGGCTTTCGCTCTGAGGCAGCTTTGGCTGGCACACATTCTTGTGGAACACATCAAATGAGCATGAAACATCTTGAGGCTACAGCAGCTCTGAACAGGCTAAATTAGAGGAAACACCTGAAAATTATGGGCTTGTCAGTCCGAACATGAATACTTTAATAAAGTCCTGGTTCGTGGAGCATTTTAGCGGCAGCTACTGAGCCTGTGGGAGGGGTGGTCAAGAAGACTCGCTCCAGGCAGTCCGTCCAGTAACTAGGTCAAAATAAATGTACAAAACATATTTGCGCATGTAGATGAGAGCAGAGCTAATTACAATCCGCAGCGCTCAAATCCTACATGCCGCAATCCAACAGTTCATTTCTTGTAGATTTACGCCACCTATAATAAAGAATCCAGCATGTCCAGGCTCCCGTTAATAATCAACACTGATTTCTCTTCAAGGAATAGTTCAACATGTGGGAAATACACAGACTTTGACTGATTGCTCTCTCGTCTGCACCTTCAGCATGGAGCTAGAGCTCGGCTGTATTCGTTCATGGTGAATACACCAACACAGCCAAAGCCAGTCACAAGGTGTGATATTATCCAAAGCAAAAGTATCAACCCACCTTTTCTCTTAGCTTTAAACTTCTCTCTATTCTTGACAGTAAGAGCTGCTCTTGGCAGTTTTCTTAATAGGCCTTAAGAGGCAACACTTAGCTGCTGTAGGAGCTTTAGTGTCATTTAGGTGGATTTCTACTCATAAGACAAAATACTGATTTTTATGCCTGCATCGTGGTCACTGGAACGTTTTTCCGTCGATGCCACATACAGTAAGCTCCCTCTGCTACTTAAAGCCTTGGCCCGGGGCAATATGGGCTTGAGATCCATATGGTAGAGAATGCCGTGTGCTGCTGGCACTGGCGACATTAGTATAATCTTCTCATGCTGAGAGATCATCTCCACGGTATCTTCAAAGCAACTCTCCATACGCTCAGTTCTTCACATGATATGCTTCTAAATTTAAAAAAAGAGGATGCAATTATAAAATGATAAATGTGTCTCTCACAAATACTCCCACGCTCCAGCTTTCTCCCTATGGCCCCTTCCACTGACTTTCTTTCCCTCCATCTTCGCCCAGATCCTGCTCCTCTCCCCCCTCATCCACGCCTTTTCAAATAGTGAAACCCATTTATCTTCCAATAGCAAAATTACTACTTATCACATGAAGGTAGGGGACAGAGAGTACAGGGGGAATAGATCCAAAATGAACTATATGGGGTGATGTCAGTAAAAGATGAAGCAGTACTTAGAAAAAGCCATCATTTAATAACACGAGAGTGGATGGTAAAAGGACTACAGCCGGCATTTTGACAGGCTGGCAGGCCGGCTCTCTCTCTCGTTACTGTGCAGCCATATTAACTGTTACAGAGCCATGTCGAACTATTTCTCATGCAGTAACATATGTGCGATTCCACTTTTTGACCAGCTTTTGCTAAGAAAGAAACCTGTAACGTGTTAAAAAGGTCATAGTTAAAGCTGGTGTTGAACATTAACCTGAACATTAAAGGCACCATAAAAGGACACTTTTTGATAGGACGGTTGTATTGGATTGCGTCAGACTGTGCAGGTGTGCCTAATAAAGTGGCCACACAGCGTATAATCACCGTGTCTTCACCTGTAAATCACCAAAACCACACTGACAGTTCTGTCAACAATAAATTTCAACAAACCTCCGCGCCATCAAATCAGTTTCATTCTAATCAATCTCCATTAAGTCCTCGTGCTTGTTTTCTGAACAACAACAGCAACACCAACAAAAAAGAAAACACAATCCTGCAGGGACCGCTGAAGACCGGAAGGCTGCCTGCAGTGTGCAGCTGTTGGCTGGCCCGGGTACCTGCTGCATATATTTCCTTCCAGAAATTTTCATTTTTCATCCAATTTTTGTGTTTCTGGTTTTATTTGTATGTATTTACACTGCAGGAATCCATGGATTGCAAAAGTTAGCAGGCGATGATGCCTGTGGCTGTAGATGCAATGCAGTCATGTAAATCAGGAAATGCACAGTGGACTGGTGAATGGCACCCACTCACTTGAATCATCCACAAATTCAAAGCACCAAATATGCTTTTGCGCTTCTTCTGCATTATGTGGCCCACATGCATGCACACACATGCACAATTAAGACACTTAGTAGTAGTAAAAACTTTTAAATTGGCTTTTCTAGGCTTTGGAAAGGGTTTACAAATATAAAACCTTCACGGATAAAAAAAAAACTCTTAATACAAAGAGTAATAATTGACCTTGTTTGCAAGTTGGAGGTGTTCCTTCAACAATGTCTTTTTATAATGGTGGTTTATGGGAAGTGCTTTTTGGGCCACCGCCAGTGGCCACTGGAACAAATTGGCAGCGGGGCTGAGTGGCGGCACAGCATCCAGCTCTCTTAATACATCCATGGTTTCATTCTTTTCCCCCCAAAGCCTGTGTCACAACACATTTCACACTAATGTTTTGAGACTGAATAGCTTCCATATTCAAACCAAAACATGCCCACTTTCATGTGCCGTCAGTGAAAACGCACTCATTTCAACGCCAGTGTCACACACATAAGTCAGCAGGCCGACTGGTCTGTGTGGAAACAGATGATGTACAGATGTGTCGATGTCTGCCAGATACTCCCGCTGATGGAAAATAATCAAATAGATGTGACAGTTATAACTTTCTGAGGATTAACGGCCTGAATCATCTTTTCTGTGTTTTTGCTGCTGCTGTTTGCAATATTGTGAATTCGTTTTGAAAGCTTTTGATGCTTCACACAGCTATTTAGCTCAATGAGTCATTCCATTGTGTGAAAAAGACAGCATGAGCAAACCTTGCCGACTGAAGGCCAACATATTGTGTACAGCATGTGTGCGTACATGCTGGAATAAAGACTTTAGGGCTGAAGACAGGGTTTTTTTTTTAATGTAGCAGTGTTCCTGACGTGGTTGTTTTGTCCCTGACCTTGAGAGGAGCTCTCTGCTGTCCCTGCGTCTTCCATTCATCTCCCCGCGCCCTTGAGAACCCCGAAACCCCTCTGAGCCAGCCGGCAGCTCCTGCGCCTCCGGGATTCATGAGGCTGATAAGATAAGAGACGCTCTGGAAATGACGACACATCCGGTTTTGACAGTCGAGCCTGTGTCGTTCCTCTTCCTCTATCTGCCATTTCATGTGTGTAACACGGAGAGGGTTATTCATCCACATCAGCCTGAATCATACTCCGTTCCATATTACAATAGATTTTTCCCTCTGCCAGGATGACTCATCCAATATCGTGAATACATGTTGGCAGCATTCATTGCTGTTCGCTCCACCACGCCATTTCATGTAGCGGAGCTCTCTTCATGGCTGCCTGTTTGTCTTTGATGATAGCCGGTACCTTTGTGGAGCTTCAGGCTGCACACACATCTTCTGGAATTAAACAAACAGTACGGTGTGTAACAAGCCAGGATAAATATCACTGTACAATCTCAATGTGTGTCTGCTTGATGCAACCTCACAGACCGTTTCACTATCTGTCCCTCCTTTGTCCAGTGCTGACGTAAAACCCCTGCAGCTCCCCCCTTTGAGACTGCATTTTTTATTTAAAACATCCAGATAAATGGACCTCGAACTGTTAACGATTGTGAAGCAGGGATTTATCAGATAATGGAATCTAACTGCGCTCTGAAATACGCCTAAAGACCAGCAGGGCCGTCGGCGCCTAAAATAAGCCCCCCTTGTGTGCATCGGATCTAATGCAGCAGAACATGTGAGCCACCCATGCAGGACAAAATGCAGTTTTGGTGTACTGTAGCTTTTCATGGGTGACTCAAATAATTGATGTGAGAACATGCACAAGAATAGCACAGCCAATTGAGGAGAGTTACATCTCTGAGAGCCTTCACAAATCTCACTTTATGAAAAGTTAATTTAACTCTGGTTTCAGTGAGATCTGTTTCATTTAACTACATGTGAACAAAACGCTGGTGGTAAAACACAAGGTTGTTTCCTCTGAATGAACTCAGTGTGATCATGTTGATTTATAACGCCTCAAAACGGGCGACTACTGCCAATTGTTAAACTAAGTAAGTAAAGTGAAAAAATGGTGTCTTCACAGCATTATATTTGAACAATTCAGAACTAGCTGGCTTCAGACCTGTTTTCACTTTTGCAAGATGTGTTTTTTTTTTTCCATGTTGCTATATCTACTTTATATTTTCTGCATTGATCATGCTACCAGAAAGCTAACTGCCGCTACATTTACTTCAATTCATACTGGTGGTGGTACATGATCAAGTTTGGTGGAAAGGTGCAGAGACAAAATTATAAATTCAGCACATTATTTACAAGCTTTCTTTGTATGTTGGTATGTTGCAGTGAAAAACAGTTATGTTGCTAACCTTGCTAACATATGCATGACAACATCACTTAAAGTCTGATACATTTTTGTATCGATGTGATTCTAGATATGCGTACTTATATAGATTTGTAATATAATATATAATGTATATAATTAACAGTTCACTGTATTAAGAGCACATCTTCTCAACTCTTCATCAACTATTTTATTTATTCATTGATTCAATTTTTGGTATTATTAACACTTACAATGGTTTGGGTAATAGCTCCTATTACAGCATGATTAACAAAGGGGTTATATATGTGCGTTCTCTGTTCTTTAGCATCGTTTATGCTGTTCACTGTTTATTGTATTAGGTGTGTTGGATGAGCCATTTGTATCTAGCATATTCATACCTGCATCTGTATAATTAACAATGACACTGTGAGAGAGTTCATTTCTACATGCATGCAGGTGTGGAGGACAGCTAACACACTGAGTGTTCAGTTTGAACCAAACGGCGTCAATAATGACTGTGTAAATACCAACACCCGAAGAAGAGCTAAATAAACACGGAGGTGTTAAAATGTTAAAATTAACTCTGATCGTGCCCATTTATGTTTGCTGCGTCTGATGCATGTGCATATGTGCAGCGTCTTTGAGAAGAGTTTAAGCCTGCAGTGCCTCTAGCCATTTTTAAGCGCATTAGATCTCTGTAAGTGTGAGGCCCTCCTCCTGCCTGGCTGTTTTTAACAGAGCAGCTCAGAAATGTCCATGTACAGCACATATTAATATGGCCCAGCCTCCCATGAAAAATTCAGAATCTAAAGAAAGTAAAGGTATCCACGCAGAATTTCAATTCATTATGGCGGCAGGGCTTTTGGAAGTAGATAGCGGGATGCAGCGGCATGAGGCGGAAAAGGTTCTTACGATGCAATGCTAGATTCCACACTGCTTCTAAATGCATTTGCTCAGGATGGGGTTGATATGATACAAATGTAAAGGTGGCATAAATCTCTGTCTTTTCTGTGGTTTTGGAGTTCTGCCTGGCCTGTGCTCTATGAAGCACTCAGTACGGCTGCAGCTTTCTTTGTTGTCTCCAGACAGATATAAACACTGAGCCACAGCCAGACACGGTGAGCAGGAGTAAAGAAATGATTTACCTTTGCTGAAAAAATATTTCCTCAGCCTTCAAGATATCTGAAATTTGAATTTAATATCATACCAATGCACCTGCACAGCATTACAAGCGGATGGAGCTCCATGATATTAACAAAGGAGCTGATATCAAATATGGATGTGACAAATAATACATATTTCATAATTACAGGAAGCGAGGTTAGTTTTATTTGTTTGTTACTTCAATGAATTCCTCCACTTTGTCTTATTCGTAGAAAAACGCACCGGGTCACACAGCAGCAGAGCATTCAAATTTCATCAAAGTGTTGCTTTCTTAAGCATGTATTCCATTACAACCGCCCCGCAATGACAATCTTATCTCCAGCGCACACTCAGCAGGGAGCGGCTGCTACACTTCTAATCATTAATCGTTAATAACCTGAGATTGCAACTGTGCAGGGGTTTCAAAAAGCAAATAAATATCAATTTCCCTGCGCCTCCCCTCTGCAGCTGCATGGTTCAAGAGTGGCGGAGAGTAGGTCCTAATTACAGCACGCTCCTATTTCCTGCCATTAATCCTGTTTATTTACAGAGCATGCAGAGGGGAACTGGTCCTGTCTACGAGCAAAATGGACAACTTTCGTCTCGGGGATGGATGGATGCAAAGAGTTGGAGGAGATGGATTGTGAACATTGAGCTGATGCAATACTACATTAATGATAGGCAACGATTTCATATCCTGGTATTAAAGCAGAGCAAAGCCTTGTAAATCAGATTCCATCGCTTCCGTGCTGGAGACCGCTCGCTTAACTCCTCATAAACCTACATGGTGTGTACAGCTGTCGAGTCCGCTGTACAGTATGATACAATTATGTTTGCTTTAACAGTAATGCAAACCAGCAATACGTTTCAGCTGCAAATGTACAGCCCCCCGGGGGAAACGCCATGCCAATGAATCCCAACACTGCAGCTGAGAGCTGGCAGCGCTGTCTCTGGCTCAGTATGCACGGGCAGCGTCTATACAAGGTCATTGAGGGAGACTCACCACAACATCTAGAGGAACCATCCATCTCACTTATCACTGTATGTGCAGCGGTGAATAATTATATTATGATAAATAGGGGGCTTCTTCTGCTGTAATAAATAGATAGTGTAGCTACCACGAAGTGAATCTATTTAAATAAAAGAGCAGCACAGAGGGTTTGCACACATACAGTAGGCAACAAATGCACACACACACACACACACACAAAGGTGTGTAAGCAACATGAACAAGCTTGTAGAAGATTCCTGTCATCTCCTCCATTGCTATATCTCTTTACCCAGCACCTGCTTGTGGAAAAATCACAGGCATTCTGCTCTACTTTTCATTGACTCCTGTAAATAAAACCTCATGCAAAAGCAAATCTGAAGCAGCATAACAAAAAAAAAAAAAGAAGGCAACCAGCTATCAAAGGAAGATGGAGGCAGGTTTGTGGGTGAGGGTGTGTGTGTGTGTGTGTGTGTTTCACACGATGGCAGCAGGTGAACTAACTCAAAGGATATTTGCCGACACAGCTTCGGCATGTAGAGCCGGGGGGTGGAGGGTGTTTGTTAGCGAGAGTACTGACAAGGAAGGAAACCTATACAGAGGTGAACGGGTTATGTGGGGGCATGAAAGGCACGGCTATTTTTGAACGAGAACAGATGGGCAAGCAGATGAGGGAACCACTAGGGTATCAATTATTATCCGTAATGCTCTTAGGCAATGATGCAACCTTCTCCCTGAGTGCTGCTTGCTGGCTGAGCAGCTCATCTTGCACAGCCTCCAGGCCCGAGGTTCCCATTCATGCTCCAAAACAGCGTGCTGCGAGGCAACGATCAAGGTACATCACATCACTCCTGTGCAGGGGTTACAGGATCACTGTGTTCTGTGGTACAGTAAATGGCTGGTACACAGTATGTGTACGCTTAATTAATTCTATAAGCAGGGTCACGCTCACCCTGACCTTTAGTGCTTTCATGTTATCTTAATAAACCTCAAGAGAGTCCGTGACCTTCTTATGTGCTGTTTCAGTTAATGCAATGAACATAAAGCTTGCTTTAACTGGCGTGTCAGTACTGTTTCCATGTTGTGTGAGCATGGCAGTATTTGCTGGTAGAGGTCATATTTTTCTAAACAGTGGAGGTTGTGTAGATAATGGGAGGAGGCCAGGATAAAGATGATCTGAAATGTCTATGACTAAAAAATGATGATAAGAATTTCTGATCATTTATAAAACAGGGGCCATGACTCATTTGGCCATACTGCATGATGGAAAAAAGGAAGTCTGACATCCAGATGAAAGCAAAAAAAAATGCTTGCAGAATGCAAAAACAAAAAACACAGGGGCCTGTATGGTAGCAATGTTATCAGCAAATGTGTGAACATCTAAGTGTGCATTAGATTTACAAATGTGAGTGTGTGTGTATATATACTGAGATACAGTTATAACTCTCCACACACACTGCAAACAATCATGCTACAGTATTTTTAACTTTTAAAGGACAAAAATCTGAAAAACGTTGCATGCTCGTTTGAGAGGGTCCCTAACTTCCACTGATCTGGTTCTGTCCACTGTCAAGTCACACAAAGAGCGAGGATTCATTATCAGATCACACCTGCGTCACGTCGGTCAGGCTTTACCCTGCACTGCACAACGAATCTGGTACAAACTGATTCAAAGTTATTGAGGTTGGGGTTTTGGCAAATCCACATCATGGAAAATCATCCTTTGTAGCTTCGGCTACTAGCAGCTCCCGTTCACACTGTACAGACACCAACCAGCTGGATTGCTTGAATACTGAAGGAAAAGCTTGAATCTGATGACTATGAGTCAAGTAATGTGGAGCGCTGTCCTGTCACCACTGTATTGCAGCAGTGTGTGTATGATTTCTGTGTATTTAAACCTGACTGTGTAACGACTCTGAGCAGCTTGTTCATTATCCCTCTATCTGTTATCACTATTGTCAACTATCAACGATTTGTCACGCCCCTCTGTGTCTCATACAGACACAATCTTCACCCAGAAGACCGGGTACCAGACCAAACACTGTTGGTGCCGAAACCTCACCAGACTCTGACTGTTGCACGACGTTAACCACAAGGTTGAGAGGTTCTCTGGCAGGAAGGCTTTGCGAGTCGAATGCACGACAAAACGTTGGTGTTTGACGACCTGGGAGTGAGACCAGGCTCCTCTGCTTGTGCTTTCCCTGTTAGTTCAGACCACATTATCCGTTCATTTGCGAAAAATGTCTGAATGTCTGTGTGCATCCCTAATATCTAGTTAGAACTGCATCCAGGGACGCTGTAAACAGTGCAGAAGTGAAACATTTCTCCCCCGCTCTCCAGCCCTCGTCTTCTTCCTTCATGCTTCCCTGTCCCCCTCCTGCCTCCCAGGCAGCTTCCAAGGGAACGAGAGCTACACTGCATCCTCAAACACTGACAGCATGACACACTCAAATTAGGTGCCAATTACATTGATTTGAGTGACTTGTTTGCTGGTAAACTTGAGCAGCATGCAGACATTGTTCTGAGACCCCCAGAAGTAATTTCATATCGCAAAATAAGGCCAGAGCCTGCAGGTAAAATAATGTGGAAATGTTCAACGTTTGAGCTCCCTCTTTAATTACACTCACACTCGCCTTCCACCGTGTTTGGCTCTCGCTCTCTCTCTCTTGTCATAAGTGTGTATTTCTTGGACAGGTAGTGTCATTTAAAGTGCGGTGTCTTTTTATTCAGCTCAAACCAAAACCCATTACTCACAATTTAAAAGCAAAAAAGCTAATTAATGGTAAACCCTTACTAATAACAAGGGTCATTCTGCTGAAAAGTGCTGTCTCAGTCAGAAAACGGCCTGGCACCATGTCAAAACGCTTCGGGCAGACTAAACTGCACGTCTCAACGATAATGATCTTACATGACATCCTTCTGTGCTGAAAACATAAAAAGCAAACCGCGAAGGCAAAGGTGAGAGAGGACAGAGAAACAGCTTGGACCTTGTCGTGTTCAACATGACCTTTTCTTACCAGCCAGTGTTGAACTCGACGTGGGCATCAAAGAAGCCGACGACGGGCGCCGTGGCCGCGTTCCAGCCGTGTATTCTGGCTCTGATCAGGCCCTCCCGCTTGCTGTTCCTCACGATCTTCACCAGGCCCGGGTAGCGCTTGTTCACGTACTGGTCCAAGTTGAATTTCAGCTCCACTGAAAGAGGGCAGATGAGAGAGAATATTCCTTTAACTGGCGTCCAAATGACAGTGAACGAACACTGATAATGTGTTTCCAAGATAATCTGATACTCATGTTGAGCTGTTTTTACTTAATTTGCCAAAGAGTGCTTATGTCATGTCTTTATTCTTTATTTAGACATCAGTGGATTAGTTTTAAGGTATAATTATGGAAACCTTTGTCTGGCAAGTTGCTTGAAACTTAACTTCTCTGTTAATGCAGAAATAGAAAATGGGGCAAAATTATTGGAAGTATTTATTGACCACTAACACCTAGCTTAGCATTAGCCACCGCTAACTGCACGCAGCACTCCGGAGGGGATTCCTGACGGTAGGCGCACCAGCGTCTAACACGAGCAAGGCCGCATGTAGGCAGTTCTGGACCTACTTCACTCCTCCTTTTGGTAATTTCTTGTCACCCTCCCAGATCTCCATCCCCTGCGGCAAGCTAACAGTGCTTAGCGTGTAGCTTGCGAGAGGCAGAGCACAGAAGGAGGAGCGGCACAAAGCGACATCAGAATGAAAATAAGCACTATATCAATTTTCTAACCTGGCATCCTCACCCTCCCTCATATATTTTGTCACGCTTGACAGTTTTTAATGAAGTCGCAGTGGAATCACAGAGTGACAGAACTGGAGGATTCGGAGACAACGCTTCTCCTGTAAAGCTGCAGCTGCCATAACGTCCAGCATCAATGCCACGATCCCATTGGACTGCATGCTGTGGAGGTGAGCGTTTTTTGGGTAAATGCAGTAAAGAAGCCAACCCCACCAAAATGTTGCTGAAACAGAACTGGAATGTGGGCCTAATTACTAATTGCTTTCAAATTGCATCTCCTCACAGTATTTGCTACAAAAAATAATATCACATAACTATACCGTATTATGAGTAATGAATTAGTGCCTCACACTGCTGGTAAGTGGCAGCCTTATACATATCGACAGGAGAAAATATGATGGGATCTTTTGTTTAGCGGCTCATTATTGCTTTATAAAAAGGAGACCAAAGTGATGAGAAAGGCAAAAGATCTACCGGGCATCCATTTATTTTTGCAGAAAGCGGTTCTGATCACTGACATCGAAGACGCGTTATTTTTTTAAATTCAAAATATCAAATCTAATTAAATCAAGAGAAGCCGCATTCACTTGACGAGCCGATCTCAGACAATCATCAAGGTTGCTAGAAGTTGCTGCACAGCGTGACTCTGTGCCTTCCTCTCCTGACGTCTTTATTGTGGCTGTATTAAAACATCCCTCCTGCTCGGCTCGCACACATGACGCCGGCTGTCATCGCTGGAAACAAAGCTTGCCGGGTAAACAGCCAGTTGCACAAATTGCTGTCTGTGTTTCGTCGCAGGATAGATGGCTGTTTGAGCTCCTCCTCTGGGTTGCTGCTGAGCGTTCCACTTTCAGAGGGAGAGATTAATAAGGGCGCTTGTGGCACTCCACACCTAGCTTCTGACTTTGGCTCGCAACATAAATCAGCCAGCTAAAGTAAAAAAAAAAAAAGAAAAAATGGCAGTCTAATCCCCTGTCAGTGTGACTGAGGAGACAGCTGCAGGGAGAGAATTTGGAAGCAGTGACCCTTGAAGCAAAGGGCCGTTAGCATTTGACACCAAATTAAAACGACAACTGAGTCATGGGAACTTGGTGTCTGTCTTTCTGTCTGTGGTTGTGTTGCTTTCTGTTTGACTGCCGCTCTCATGTTCAACATGAACAAATTGGTGGCAGGGAGTCTCAGTGGTTAGCGCTGTGACTGCACTCTCCTCATGTCTGTGTGTGCTTTCTCCCACCGGTCAACAACATGCTGACTGTCTCTGAGTGTGTTTGTTTGATATCAGAGGTGGATAGAAACTTCTTACATCCATACTTGTACTTGAGTACTGATAATCTTAAGAAATACAAAGCATTGTTAAAGAAAAGCAGTGTCGAGTTCGCAGCTTGTTAGCAGTTCCGCTTAAGAATGATTTCTCCACTAAATGTCTCACCTGGTTTCATGGAAATAACTGTCCCAAAGATGTTAAATGATTTCAGAAAAAGTCAAGGTGAGATATAAAGAACTGTTTGGTCAATGTTTTTTTTACTTCTTTGCTCAGGATAAACCCTCCGATTTATCTTGTGATTTGTTGGAGCACCTGAACCTTTGGAATAAATGGACTAAAACAAGAGTTACAACAGTAAAATAGTACCTGTGCAGTGATGCATCAGCATCAAAAATGTAAGGGGACACAGGGGACATTTTTCTGTAAAACAGAGGTCATTACTTTGACTTTTGATACTCTAAGTTCACTGTGCTGACAGTTCTGCTGTTTGCAGAACTTTTTTTTTTTTTGCCTGGAATAGAGTATTTTTGCATTGTTCTATTGGTACTTTAAGTTAAGTGTACTTGAGCTAAGGATCTGTGTACTTCCTCTGCTACTGTCTAATGTGAAGTTAGGATGTTAGAGCATTTCATCCTCACAAACATGACTTAGGTTTACTTTTATCCCAGGAACCTTTAGTGTTGGGTGACCTCTTCCACTCACAAAAAAATCAAAAGAAAAGCAAAACTAGACAAAAAAAAAAAAAAAAAAAAAAAATCTTATCAAAGTTAGACCTCTCCTCTTTCATCTCCATCCTTTGGTATAAAGCATCTCAGAGCGGTGGGTACAGACACTTGAACTAATGTCACGTAAAGTCATTTATAAATGATGAGGCTCAGCTTTACCTCATTCCCATTTGGATCAGTGGCTGTTAAAGCGGCATTGTGCCTCTTAGAGGGTCTAAAAATGTTTGCAATTTGGTTCTCTATGCACTGTTAAAGGTTTAGACCCTGTGCAACAGGTCTCCTTCATCATCGGCCTACCCTGCAGCTACAATATGATAAAAGCTATTAGAGTGTAATAATTACAAGGCTTTGCTGGGAAGAAGAAAAGTTATGGGCCTCCCTCTGATCCCAGAAAATAAAACATTGGACTGCATCCATGGGAGGAGAGTTATGGAGCATGGCATACATTTTAAAGGACTGGCAGTGCAACATTGAACAGGATAAATAACTATCCATCATACTATGAATTCAAAATGAATGCATAGTAGACTGCGCAAGGAGCACCATAAATTCCTTTGGCAACATGGGGGATTATGGAAGCCGCTGTGTTAAAGATAGATGGCAGGGAGGTATTAAACATGCTTTTGATTATTTAAACTGGTAAAACCTTAGAATTCACTTCCATGCAGCAAAGCTTGAGGTACATCCTCTGACTTTCTGTCTCCTATATGCTCACTAACGAGCAGGATACCTTAAAACCTTAAAAATAACCCCCAGGATTTTCTGTTTCAACCTCAGCTCCCGTCAGTGTTGTGTTGTTGTGTACTTACAACGGTCCAGTAGAGTAAGATGATCACCTTCAGAGAAAAGGGATTTACTTCTGCTCCGCAAGCCACATTCTTCTAGCGGTGGACTTATGGACTTGTCTCAGACACTGATACAGAAACAAGTCTGAAATTGATCGCTTTCATCGATCACAAGCAGACTAGCGGCGTTACCTAATGGGTAAACTGGCTCACCACAAGTAATGTGATGTTCATTAAATATTCACAAAAGACAAAAAAAAAAGAGTTGTAGCCAAGGTAAAATGACACTCCTTGTCCCAGCAGAACAGCTTGTCAGGAATAACATCCAAATGCTGAGCTGCAGCATGGTGGGAAACATTTTGGCAGTCGACCTGTGCTTTGTGGAAATAGTCTGTGCGCTGGCAATACGGAGGTTATCCACGTCCCACACGTTTATTGGAATCAGCACTGCGGTAAATGAGTTTGTACTTTTGGTCTCCTCCACCCTTAACCTGCTCTTAGCATTGTTGCATCCACTTCGCTCTAAATTCCACTCAGGCAACATTACGCCCGATTTTCTCTGAATCACTGACAGATAAATGATGAGAACAACTGTCAGGGATACACTCTGTAAGCTGAATTAAATTCTTTCTCTCTGCTCTCTGTCTCTTCATCACCCCTCTTCATTGCTTTTCATATATTAACTCTAATGCTGGCTGGTTGTATTATCTGCTCCACAGATGAAAACACACTGCGCTTCCTGGCTGCCAGCGGTGACTGAATGCTGCGGGTGAGGTTTGACAGAGTGATGTGTGATTGGGTGTCTCGACTAGAGCGACAAGCTCGCGAATTGTTCTTTGTAACTGAAGAGTCGGCCCCTCATTTGGAGGCAGCTGATTTTTAATGGAACATAAAGTCAGAGAACTCAAACATAACTCGAATGAATTGGACCGAATGAGAATAAAGGAAGATCATTGCTCAATAATTACAAACAGGATCTATTTCAAAATCATTTTTGGCGAGTGTGACAATGTGTCGAACACATTTCCTGCAGTATGTTATTGAGCCACTCCTCCACTCAGAAGCTTTAGTTAGATTTAATGCTTACAGTAATTCAGCTCGCCTTGAAATTAATAACACAAGCTGTACTCAACTGGTCTTCAGTTTATATCCTGTTTTCATTATATGAATCATTAAGTTATCAATTTGGTGGTGGTATTTGCTGGGATTGAATCCTGTAGGGCTCATTAAGCCTATCCTTGCCGCTAACATGGCGAACAACAATGAATTGGAGTCGTCCTTCCCGACGCACACACACAGCCAAAGCTCATCAATGGGAACGCGAGTGTAGCTCAGACCTCTGGAACCAGCGCTGTGAATAAACCCCTCAGCCACCAATAAATGTCACCGGCTGTCCCTGCAAAGGAAACGTGTCGCAGCGACCAGGCAAACATGCTTCCTGCGTGTGATTTATTATGCCAGGAGTGAGCGCGGCTGTACCTCCACTCGTCTCACGGAGCCTTGTTTAAATGAGAGGGGGCAGACAGAGCCATCCAGAAAAGGTCAAGCAGTCTCGCCTGCATGTTAATTGTCTAATGTCACAGCAGAGCGGCTCCCGAGGAACAGCTCACACATCTGCACAAATTATCATCACCGATGGTAAACATACAGTCGGAGCCGCCGGCAGATGTGTTGGTTCACAGAAAGCGACCTGAATCTGACCCCGTATTAAACACGAACAACGCGGGTGGACAGCACCTAATAGTCATGTGGCGTGATGTCAGTGAGCTGCACATGACAGTCTAATGTGAAACATGAGTTTGCGATGCTTTCCAGTAGAGATTACTAAAGAAGTGACAGAGGCAGACATTGTAAGTTTAGGTTCATTGTGAGTTTAGCTCCAGCTGGGTGGACAAAACTTTATTCCAACAGTTCTAATGAGTTTCCATGCCTGGAGTGTTATTGTGGTAAACTGGGTCAATCTCCAGGGTCTAATTAGTGGGAATGGGATGCCAGTTTTGTGATTTAAATATCAGGATATAAGTCAGTCGTGTCATTTGTTGATGAAGGTGGTTACTAAGACTACATACACACTTAGCAAGACATAGTCTATGTATGAATTGTTCAGTTGTGCTTGTCTCGTTTTGTCGATTCTGCGTGATTTTGTTTTGGCCACCTGGAGGCACTGCAATAACACTGACTCACTGTCACCTCATGAAGCTGATACGGTGAACCTGTTAGCAAAGAGATGCCTTTTTACAGATCCAGCAGACATGGAGCGACATTAGCTTCATTTGGAGTCATGTTTCAGGCAAATGTGAGTCCAATATGCACCCATTTTTAGCTCTGTTTTCCTCTCCACTAATTCCTGAGGGAAATATCTGGCCCTTTATCTGCTAACAGACTTTGCCTGTCTGCCGTTTGGCATTGGGCAGGTAGCGTGCAATGCGTATTTAGGGCTTTTTTGCTGAAAACAAACACCTGCTACTGCTGATAATGACACTGATGAGAGCGGTGAGAGTGAACCAAAACAATGAAGTCGTGTGCCAAAACCAAAACAATGTATTTAAAGATGGTAAATGCACTGCAGAGCTGAGGGAAACTGCAGTCGCATGAAAATTCCCTATTGGTTCATCACTATGAGCAACACCTTTCACATGACACATGGTCATTTAATCCTTAATCGTTAATCAAAGATTATTGATTATAGCAGTGACAAGGAAGACAGAAGAAAGGATGTCGATGCCCAATTCAGGAGACCTTATGAGCAACCTAAAAAGAGAGGGCAGATAATAGGCCGTTAAGTTACAGAGACAGAACAAGGGCAAAAAAGAGTTCCAAATGAAAAAGTGGACCTGTAGCCCAGAAAAAGAGAAAGAAGAACCAGAGTTGGTTATCGATTATTGGACCTGCATGTCTCCAATACCTGCCCAGCCATCCCACCCAATTGAAAAAAAGAACAACAAAACACCAAGGAAACAGCAGTAAGAGGAGATGGCGGTTAGACAGTAAAATAGGTTTAGAATGGCAAAAATAAGTAAGAAAAAGTCAGCAGTCAGAATTACTGCAAGCTCTACTGGCATTGAGAAATAGATGTTTGAACATCTATCTACATGAAGTAGAGGGTTTTTATTTTTGCCTGTTTTTTTGTTTGTTTGTTTTGTTTTGTTTTGGGGTTTTTTTGCCGATAGATGCTTGCAGATGACTATTTCTAGGCCTTGTTAGCTGAAAACACAATGGGACCACAGCACGAAGCCTTATCCTAGTCCAAGTTCAGTCAAAACTCATAACAAAACCACAGAAAATGAATATTTTTATATCTAAAGATATGTCTAGGCATTCTTCAAAAAAAGATCTTTATTTAAACCACTATATTTATATGTTGTGTATCCATCCTTATATTTACAACATATCTTCACACCGAGGCCGTTTATTATATTTCTCATTTCAAATTGCACTGAATTCCTTGATTTGGCTGGACCCAATGAAGTAGCATATTCTCATTTTCAGAATTTCATTGGCTATATGAATAGCCAGTCATCTGCACAGTCAGTTGCAACTGGCTCGATCTTTAACCGAAAGAAGAGAACGAGGCTCTTCCCGTCAACACAGACTCTTGTCGGCTGTGGAGATGGAATGGAAGATCCTAATTGGTCAAGTGAGGTGTCAATCAAAAGGTCAGAGTCCAGCGGCCATCTTGAGACCAACATGCACATGCATGCTAACTGGAGTTATAATGAAGAAAGCACGGAAGATTAGCATGTTGCCAGCTAATTTGCGATAATAGAACAGCTTTCTGTTGATTATTAGTGTTTGGACTAAAAGTTTTGCTGAATTGGATCATCTGGACCTTTGCCAATGTAGCCACTTCGTTTAAACAAGTTTTATTGATAATCAATGGCTCTTTATTTGTTGTTGGTGCTGATTGTACCTGCTGTTGTGATTGTATCTTTAAATGGTTTGCATCAATTGAATCAGAAGAACCTTAACTTTCCAACAATGTTATTTGTACAAATTAAAGGTCTTTAATTAGACGGGCAGACCATCTAGCACTGTGATGCCCGTGGGGGAGGGGCTTGTATGTGTGAGTGTGTGTTAACTGACACTGAGTATATGTCAAAAAGGACTTTATGTTTTCCACAGCGCGTTCACTTTTTTGGAATCAGGGTTGTAGAAAGTTTAGCCAAACATTGGTTCATGACCTGAGCTGTTTGTCATGTTGCCTCTTGGTTGTGATCAAACTCGGTTAACCTCGTGCTCACAGGTCATCTAATGGAGGCTGTCCATGCAGGGATAGTAAAAAGGTGCAAGACTCCTACATTTTAGAAAAATAGATAGAATTCATCTCGCAGACCGAGCAGAGTTTTTCCATCTTAAGACATCACTCGGATCAAGCTGAGCTCCTCTGGCTTGTATCAGGCTGAGGATGAGACGGGGGTTCGCGATTGCTGGTGGTGATCGTGTTCGCGCTCAATCCACTGCGAGAGTAGCTGTTGCAGATTTTATCGATTTTTGAACTTTTTGCATTCCCACTTCCAGCCATCTCCTTCAACATGCACGGAGGGTGTGAGTGGAATAGCAAGATGGAGAAAACGAAAGGAATCGAATTGTGATTTTATTCAATTCTGTTCGTTTGCATTTAGAACATGTGATCAATATACTGCTGTAAGCCTCTGAATAATTAAAGTACACAGTTAAAGTGACGACGACGACTGTCTGACATCATAACCTTTTCCTACCATTTTTTTTTCCTACGTCGTTCACTAAAGCAGTCTCACAAAGTACCTTTAAGCCCTGCTGCTGAGGCTGCTAGTGTGAGGGTAGTGGGGACGACCTTAGGAAGAAGACAGTTAATAGCTGGATGAATCTCACCAGTCTATTCTGATTACAGGCTTGTGTAATAAGAAAATAGGCAGGCAATGTTAACCACTTCCATGAGAGAGCTGGCCTGGACCCTGTTCTGGAGTCGCAGGGAAACAGCAGCCTCAAAGTATTCCTTACATTTCTGCTGATAAATCGCACCAAGTACTGAAATAATTCAGATAACTGAGTTCTCTGAAAGCGAGAGCCAAAATGCTGTTTCTCTTGCAATAATAACATTTTATGGGAAGGAGGAGAAGTAGAATAAAATACTGTCAGAAAATGTGTTTACAGTGAAAATAGCGTCATCCTTCAAACCTGTATATCAGGAAAACCCTCATGAGTGTCAAAATGTGTGGGGCACACTGAAATAATGACATGATGAGAAGAGGGGTCGGCTTCCATCTTCGTCTGGTCACTGGCTTTTAACAGCTTCCTGTTTAATGGTGGGCAGTTAGAGCCTCGGCGGGGAGTGGAGACGTGCCAGTGGTGACTCTTGCTCGGCCTTCTTTCAGTATGTTATTCATGCACCCTCTTCCTCTGCCAGCCTGAGGGAGGCAGGCCTGTTACTCTGTGCCAAGTGAAGGAGGGCCAAATGTCGTCTGGAATCTAGTTCATTGTCCCTCCTTCTCCAAACGGGAAGGCTTTTGGGATGCGGAGTCGAGCATCGTCAGCTGCTGTGGGCATCTCGTTGTGGAGGCAACTGAAGCATTTGCCCGCATCGCCATGGAGACAGTAGTGCGCAGCAGTTTAGAAAAGTACGAGACAAATCCCATCCCTTCTCTTCCTCTTTTTTTTAAAGCTATTTTAGAACCTGGTGTTCAAGAGTCGGCCCTCTGGGGTTCCCTATCCCTTCAACCATTAGTCACAAACACACTCAGAAAACTGTGTCACACACACACACACACACACACACACACACCAACACAAATGCACATACCAAAATATGCACAGAAACCATAGCATAAGAAAACTGACTACTCTGGCAGGAGTCCAAAAGCATCACACCAGCTCATCTGTGTATGACGCCTCAGTTTCCACCAGGGGAGGGAAAACATGATAAATAGGGGGACTGTCTCAACTGAATAAGCAAACCTACAGCAGGAGACGCTGATAAACTGCAGGATCTACAGGTCTTACGATTTAAAGTCTCAGAGGATACACGCAATTAAACATGATCCAAAAAGGAAATGATCAGAAAGATTTAAGCCTAGTGACTGGCAAGATAGACCTATGCAGTTAGAGACCAGGGGTTAAAAGCTACATGTTACCAGGACGTAAGTCTTAAAATTGTGATGCTTATCTGTTTTCAATCCTGTTTATTAAGCTGTGAAGGTCTTACCGCTGTCACTGTTGTCGTCCACCAGGATGATCTCCTTGAGCAAGTGTGCTGGTGTGTGGTTGACCACACTGTGGACGGAGCGCAGGATCACCGACAGCGCCTCGTTCACAAAGATGAAGACCACAGAGATCTGAGGAAGGTCCTCCGGGTACGTCAGCAGCTTACACCTGTTAAGATAAATGAAAGATATATCAGCAAGTGCTAAAACTACCTGCACATTGACACTTTTATATATCATTCATTGAGAAAGTCATGTGTCGCTCTCTCTCTTCTGCGCTTCATATGAGCAGTTGGCTGACATGACAGAAAAGATGTACTGTTTATGCAGGAGGCATCTTGACCAACCAAGAGGAGGGAGAAGAAGTTGCTACTAAAAGGGAATGTGACTTCTGTGGTGTGGTCATGGTTAGAATTTAGAAAATCTGACATGGTATGGTTATTTCAAACCATTTCGTGTATCATATACATATACTGTGCTCAAAGATTTCATATCACCAGCTCCTATTAACGATGGCTCCATTCCATTTAGGTATGCCTGTGAGCAAGTGCAGTGGTGCACACCTGCAGTAAATGGGATGCAGATTAAATCGTGATTAGCCACAGCTGTTTGAAAAGTCTGAACGTTCACCTGGAATGGTCTATCAGATGGATGTACATAAATCAGCTTCACAGTTTTCCTTCTGCTGGTTGGAGTTTGAGATTCTTTTTCCACTTAAACATTGTGTAAAACGTTCGGTGTCACATTCCCACTGTATTCCCAGGTTGCATGCAGCCTTACATTTCTCTCCAAAAACAAAGGCATGTATCCTGGATAACTTTCTCTCAGTGCACCAAACCAACAAGGCAAAAAATAGCACCCTTCTAAGATATCATTTGAAGGCCCACATCCATTTGATGGTGAAGCTGCAGCTCCCGGACCTGGATGTTCTGCACTGTACTGTGACTGCTGCTGCAGTATAGCTGCCATACTGAAACCCTATACTGAGCAAAAAGTACACTCCTCCAGGGTCAGCAGAGGAATGCATGTGTTGTTTTCTCCGTTTGACAGGTTCATGACCGAGTCACATTTTGTAGCACCCACTACACTCAGCATTGTAAAGAAGGAGAAGGTCATGATTTGCTGTAATGTTCTTGTTCCTATAAGACCATAAAATGTTTAATACCATTTCCTAGAAACCACATTTGTATACTTTAATTTGCATTAAAATGCCCAGATTACGTTTTTTATCATTATGAAGGGAAAACACTGACATTGAACGTTTCTACAAACTGTATCTATCAACAAAAAGCAACCATGTAGAAATTGCTGTCCTCCAGGATGTATTTGATCAAGCAAATGAGCTGTACATGAACATAATTTTTAGGAGCCAGAGTTGCTTATTGGTACACAGCATCTTCACACATTATATTATAGGTTAAAAACTGAGCTTAATGTGTCTTATGAATGTTTGTGACCATCCTGTTGTTCCCCTTATCATTAAGTGTTTTTACATAGACTCTAGTATTCCACTGTTAATCAGATTTTTGAGAGAATCCTGGTTGTGCGTTTGTCCTTGTCCTGATTTTGAGAAGTCTGACGACACTCGCTAGTACTTTGTGCTGCCCTGGAGGACTGTGCATGACCCGTCTCAGGAAGTCACAACAAAAGGGGAGGCGCACCATGATAAAGTTTTCACATAAAGGTCTTTCATTGAAATAAATGAAGTAAAGGATTGAGATGTGGAGTGTACATATCAGCATAGTCAGGGGTGTATGTGTGCAAGAGTGATGGATGCATGTATGTGGGTGTTGAAAACGTAAGCAAAAGTCAGGGAGCAGGCAGAGTAGAGAGTTAAAGACACGTGGTCACCCAGAACTGCACTGCAGCCAGACTGGGAGCACCCCGGGGTCCTCAGGTGTTCCAGGTTCCGCTAACAAGCCACCTGCAGAGTGAGCGGAGACACAAGCTGGCACAGCAGGGCTCATCACAAACACCATATCCAGGTTTCTGATCTCCGTTTGCTCTGTGCACACCTGTGTCATCAGCTAGCCATGTTAGTGGCTCTGTGAGGCTGTATGCGACTGAGTGCTATGGGCTAAATTCTAAAGTCAGCACGCTAGCACGCTCAGAATGATGATGTTAGCAGGTATAATGTTTACCATAGCATGTTAGCATGCTAACAATGCTAATTAGCACAAACCGCAAAGTACAGCTGAGGCTGATGGGAATTAGTTTTACAGGCAACCAAAGTATTGCACAAATTCAAGCTTTGCCCTGATGATGACGCTAGATTATAGTTCAGAATTCATCCTGAAGGAGGCCAGCAGTGCCTTCCCTTGAGGCTAAAAACAAAAAAAAACAGATTATCATAATTATCTTAAATGAATCAGATATGATATATGAATATGGATGCAGTTATCTGCAAGCTGACTTCTGTAATGTAGAGGATAAACTGCACTGTGGCACTTGCATCACTAATGGTCAGATGGAGAAGCCAGATCCTGTCAGATTGGTAAATGCAGCAGACTCCAGGCAGCCAAAAGCCAAACTGGCTTTGTCCTCAATCGCTGTGGGAAATCATTCAGTGCAGAAATGACAGAGCGTGTCCGGATGTGGAAAAGTCCAACACGGACAGTCAGCTAACGTTAGAATCACCGGGAGATGAATGACGAGGTTTCTCTATGTTCCACGTACACATGAGTTCAATTGTGATCAAAACCAGCATGATATGGAAAGCCGGGGTAGAAGAATACTTTTAAATGCAGTCCTCCTCCTTGTATCCAGCCTCCCTTTATTAATCAGTGAGCTCTTTCACCACTCCTCTCTCTGCCTCCTTGTCTTGAACTCATACCTGGACTCCATGGTAACCTCTTTGGTACGTCTGTCACTGGAATCCAACCTCCTGCTGCCACATACAAGGACCCATTTAATAAGATGAACACTACGCCGTGCTAATGAATACACGGCACATTCACTGGATCTGTCTTGAGTTTCCCTCACACACTCAGCCTCGACAGCGCTGTTCCTCTCCTCCGCCGGCAGTCTCAACTCTGTCAAACTTTCCTGTTATTTCCAGTAAAATACAGTATTTTCGCCCAGACATACTGTGGCTTTTAAGTCAGAAATAAAGTCAGAAATAACTGTTGGCTGGACGGAAGCACTTAGCTGATCCCTATGGCAACTAAACACACACATACACACACACACACACACACACACACACACACACACACACAGGCAGCATCTTGTGAATCTCTCCATGCTGCTCCAATTAGGGCTCCGAACGCAACAGCTGACAAACGCATTTCACTCGCTTCTGCCTTTGTTTCTCCATGTTTTCACATATCTTATTCAGCAGTGCTGACTCATTATGTAGGGATAATGAGGTGGCTATTGTAACTGTTGTGGTTGAATTATTTACAAGAGATTTTGGCTGTAATGAAACACTTGTAATATTGCTCCATATTAGAACATCAAGTTGACATAAATCAGCTGCGGTGTAAACAAATCTATGCGTTTCGTTCAGCTTCACTAAATCCCGTTAAGCTCTTGAAATCTTTTTCGAAACATCAAGGCGGAGCAGTGTTTAAGAGGTGACATATTGCGTTTGCCAGGTGAAATACCATTCAAGCTGGAGGTATTAATGAGACAATATATTGATTTGTCAGAATGCATCAGTCTCACATGCGATCACAGATTATTAGATGTGATGGAGCCGACGAGGGAGGCTGAAATTCGGCCTTGAAAAGCTGCACTTGGCGAGGATGTTATTCAAAAATGAACCATCACAAATTAGGCCCGCCACAGACAAGGGCATCCATAATCTCAACACATCAGACCTGTTCTGAAGGCCCACATGAAATTGTGGCGCTGCATGCGATCACTGCCGACAGGAAGTGATGAGCACAGAATGTACAATCTGATGTTATGCTGTCTTATTTCTGCATGAAATCAAACCCTGATGTTGTCCCCTGTTCACTGTGTGATCGCACTTGGAGATACAAAACTTGGCTGGGTTGTTGTCAAAGTCAAAATTCTGGTGTGGCAATGCTACCCCGGACACGTTTTTGTTCAAAGACCGCACATTTGCTGCTCTTCCGCCCTTGCTGTGAGCCATCTGAACTCTACTGGTGCTCGGCGCGCCGATACCCCGGTGAACTGGGATGTCAGCTTGAGTCAGCAGCATCCGTGGGGTCAGGCCGCAGGGGGACGGCCACACAGCAGATGGATCCCAGCGTGGTGCTAAAGTTACATCCTCCTCTCTCCACCCGATGGAACCCTCCTCGTACTTCACAGCCAGTGGTTTGCGTGAGTGTGTGTGTGGCGGGCATGTATTAGCAGCTTCTCACCTTTCAACAATGAGAACTGGCAAGAGAGAAACTAGCAATTATGTAGGATGACACAGCAGATGGTATCTTATTCACTTGTGAAGCCACATAGTAAATGCCTCACACATCACAGTAAAAATGTGAGTTAAAGATGGCTATGGCTATTTCTGCTTTGGTTTTGGCATCACTTGATGTAACACAACATATCTGGGGAAGGTACGCTTCCATTGTATATTCATCCCATGCAATTTGAGCTGGTTGCTTTTAATATTAATTCGATGAGGATGTAAGCTTATTCTACTAATGCAACTTACCGTGGCACTACTTTAAACTGTCAATTAATGTCTGAACTTTAAATGCAAATAGGACGTGTACTTTAACTGGACTCTCTCCTCAAACAATGTTAGAAAAGAGACTGGACAGGTAGAAGACAGTGAGAAAATAAGGGCACTGGGAGGTTTTGGAGGCTAGCTTGTTTGTTCAGTTTCAGAGAGATATTTATAGCTGATATAAGTTTTTTTTTTAGCCCTATAAAGATGATAAAATGTCGACTGTGGAGGAAACTGACATGTTAAGCATTTAGTGTTTGCAATTTAAATTGTGATTATTTTGTATGAATTATAAGCTGCAGACCTGCATTTATTGTCTGCATAGTTACATTTCAAGATATATAGGATAAGATGTGTCAAGCATTTAACATTGTCTCAAAATCAGTCAGTCAGAGAAAAGTTAGCAACACTGCTCAATAGCACTAAGGTTTATGAAATGCAGAGGTGCTGTATTTAGATAAGGCATGTCAAACTCATTCCATAAAGAGCCGTGTGGCTGCAGGTTTTTGTTCCAACCAAGGAGGAGCACACCAGGCCAACCAATCTTTATCAAGGGTTCACTTAGTTATCAGCTGAAGACTGAGAACAGCTGATTAATTGATTCCAGCCAGGTGTTTGACATGCCTGATTTAGATAGTTAGTGACTTATGATAATAATGACAGCTGCTGGTAATGGTGTGCACCGTCGCTAAAGTTAGCTTTGGAGAGCAAAAAGAGATGCTGTCTATTCACTTTTTTTTAAACACTAAAATGATTTCAGATGTACAGTGCAGACACTGGCACAGGCTTTATGGCATTAACAAGAAAACAGCATAGATTTCTTTTTGGTTTTTTGTCACCAAGTAGTTTTTGTTAATTGGCAAACAGCTGGCTATCCAGCAGATACAGAACAACATTAGCATTAATTTGGAGTCGTGATTATCGCCAGCTGATGACTTTGAGTCCAGTATTCACTCTCTGTCCCTTTAGCTCTGTTTTGGTCTCCACCAACTCCTGAGAAAGATATCAGGCTACGTTGCAGCTAAATGCTCCACCGTGTTCCCCAGCTAGTCGCTAACTGTGTTAGCCTGCTGTTTTTGTCGGACAGGTAGAGGAGAGTGGTTTTGGGACGTTTTCAATGAAAATAGCTGCCACCATCTTACATTGTGAGAACAGTGAGAGTTTACCAAAACAATAAGCTGAATGAAGCTATAAAGCTCTGTAGAGCTCAGGCGGTCACGCTAAAATCTGTCTTTTGCCATGTGAAATTTGTACTCCCTCAACAACCACCCTAACAGCCAGCCCTCTTTAGTCTCCACACCTTAATTTTCTCTTTTCATCAACTGAATATGTATTGACAGCGTTGGATTTTAAGGCGGTTGGAACATAACAACCACCTGAGAAGCACTCAGACATCATTTCTTTCATTCATTTCATTCATTACTTTAATTACTTGCACCACCTTATCTAAATATTGGCCTTGATTCATGTATAGGATTGACAATCCGCTGCCTACAGTCTCGCTGGCCAAGTCAGAGAGTGCTTGATGTTCTGGACTGGGAAAGCTTAATTTCATGCACTGTTATCAATCACTTCCATAACCGCAGCCCACATGTATTTGACAGCAGAGGTAATAAAAGGAAAACTAAACCACAGAGAGTGTTTATGATGGAGCACACTGCGTACGTCTATCTATACTTTAAGCCCTGCTCTGGCGCTCTATCCGTAAGAGTAAATGCACAAGTGTTTTGATTGATAACCCCTCCGCTGCATCATTTCAGTCCTTCCCCGTGCATTTATGCTCTCCCTCAGCAACTCCTTTGTTCCCTCTCACAGCCTCCTCTATTGCCTCTCTCAATCAGCCTTGCCAGGTCTATAAATACAATGACAAATCTGCCAGTGAGTTTGAGGGGGGGACTTTTTGCACCGCGATGCTTCTTTGCAGAGACACAGCCACGACGTGGCAACTGTGCAAAACAAAGTAATGTATATTTCACTCCCGTTCGGTTATACGACTGGCGGAGAGGCTGCATTTAATGAATATTACCGGAGTAACCGGCCTCATCGCTTCTAGTTGAGATGTGGTGTGAGGCTGGATTTCAGTGTCGACATCGTAAAGTGATATTGTAGTTCCATTGCCCTAGTTACCAGATCCAATTTATGGAATCGCTCAGCCTTAAATTTGTACCTGTCTGCAGTAGCGGGGAAGCCTAGTAAAGCCGTAACAGGATGAGCGATCGACTCATCTGTTTGTAATGGGGCTGAGCTCACTGGACAGCCCTCATAATTTGACCCGGAACAAGCTTTGACAGAAACAGAGCGCCAGATTAAGATGCATTCCTATCACACACACACACACCCCTCCCCACCCTCCTCCTCCTCCAGCCTGCAGCCGGCCGCTCCCTCTGACTTTTTCCCCGCTGGCCGCTCTTATTTGCTGCGAAATTTCACATTAACCTTCTGTAACCCGTGCAGTGCAGGAAACACCAAAGCAACTTTCCAATCCGCAAGCAGTCCTCTCAGAAAGATAATCGTTTGCCTTGTCATTTTTCCAGCCCCCCCCATACAGGAGATAAACTCTAGCACTGGAAAGAGCAACAATTTGCAGCAGGAGCTCCTGCACCGCGCAGACCTTACGATCCCATTCTGCAGAATCAGACGCCGAGGAGATGAGGTAAGCCTGTTTCTTCAGCCTCCCCTTCTGGTTATCACCCTCCCACAGGCAAACAAACACCAGACGAAGGGTCCTTGGGAAAGCAGAGCATCTGCTGCGCTTCAATATAGTTTCGGATTTGACAACCATTTTGACAATATATACATCAAATCTTCGGCAAAGTGACAATAGAGATAGAAGTGCGATTAGGTGTAATTGAATAAGAATCCTCCTGGAGGAGGAGAAATGGAGGGCAAAAGGCAGCTTTCATGCCTTGAATTGCATTTTTCTATTTATGAGTGACATGAGTTACATTTAAGATCTTTTGGTGTCTTTTGTGGGCATCAGTAATCTTATCAGCTTGCCTGCCTGTATTGTTTTTCTCTTCACAGCCCAATGATCTGTTATCATACCTAAGCCTCCCAAGGACGGCGAATGGCAGGCTCAGCCTCACCACAATATAGAGCCTACTTAAGTCCCTTGCTATCTCAGTTAAGAATGTCACTTGCAGAAGTGAAGGGCACAAGAGAGAAATACAGGCGGTGAAAGGGGATTACAGGTTTTTGTGAGAGAGGCAATTGCGGCCGTAATTATCATGAATGGGGAACAAAAAGACAGAGACTTGAGAATGTGCGGATCTTGCAGTCATGGCGATGGACTTCGCTTCCCTGTAGTCATCAAAGTCCTCGGCTCAATGACTTCTGTTCAATTAAAAGCCCATTAGACAGGATCTGCCTGCTTCCTGCATTTAACCTAACTCCTGCAGTGCTGCAGTCACCTTTTGCCCGCAGGACGCAATTACAGAATCGGAATGAGGAATCAGAAATGTGTCACCGTCTTTCATGCGGCATGAGGCGGAGAGCTGCAGCCGGCTACAGCGGGTAGACCGAAGGCGCTCTCACACCTCCGGTTCAGTTCATTTGGTACAGAACAAGGGAAAAATACACTTGTACAAAAGACCCCAGAGCTGTGAACATGAAGTTACATGAGCTGACAGGTAACTCACTCATTGGACTGTTTTTGCCTCAGTCATCCTGTATCATCAGCAGCGCTACCTGGACCCACGTGGGGACTGAAAGCAAACCATGCAGCACTTTACTGAATCCTCAGTTTCAATTAATCTTCCCTGGTGTCTCAAAGAGCTTAAGACATATCTGATTATGAACATTATTGGACTCCAACTCTGGCTCATAACAGTGACCAGGATGAAAGAGAGGCATCTTTTACCGTCACACCACGAGGGCACAGTTGCCGTGTCGTCATTATTTTTCACTCACCAATCACCACACTCGCACGCTGACACACATACGTGTTACCATGGTTACAGTGTGATACCCGCTGCTTATACCGATCGCTTATGAGATCCCTGCCTTGACAGTTCCCGGCCAGCAGATGGATTTAGTAGCCGTTTAGCTTTGATCATAGCATATCCTTCAGCCACACAAAATTCTGTGGTTGGTTGATTTCACACCAGAGTTCGACTGACAGCTTTCAGATCAGCCTTAATGAACCAAGCCTCCCAGACAATCGCACCACAGCTACTTTAGAGTGAACCAAACAGGTTGGGTGTGAAAACACCCTATTCCTAAGTCCTCACTTGTGCCATAACGTTACTGGCAGTTACAGCGTTGTGACTTTCTCTGAACAACTCTTTCTCTTGCAGTACTTGGATGTTTCTCTTGTTTTCGAAAATGCTGCTTCAGTGGCGTAAACTCAAATAGCAAAGAAAATTATGTTTGCACTTTGCACTTTATTGACTTCCACTGAGCTTCACAACAAATGTATTAAGTCTGTATCATGCGGTGTACCTATTGAAAAGCTGTCACGGACTGAAGCTTTATCTTGTTTGACCCGCTATGTTTCCTTTCCACTCGGAGACTATGTGCTTATTTATACAGGCACAAAAAATATTCTGCATGTCAGAAATTGACACATGATGGATTATTGCTTACAAAGAGACGCAGATCCAGAAGTAGTGAAAGAAAAGAGTGTATGAAAAGCTGCAGAATCCGGTCACTACCTGTGAACCTGCCACTAAATCCATATGCAAACACACAAAAGAGTGTCAGTGCCATTTAAAACCAGAAACGACCACTTCAACACTCGTCCAACACTCACTTCCCCTTTGCCTCTCATCCCCCTTTTTTTTTTTTTGTCAAACTACTTGATTAAAGACGAGAATTTCCTTAAACCTTCCCATCCAGAGGCACTCTCAGCTGACTTTATTAATTAGCGAGCCCCTTTTTGCTCGCCCTCCTCCTCCCCGTTCCACTCTTGTCTAATTTTTCTGGGCGTGAAAAAGAGCTCCGAACAAAGCAGCGTGGATGAAATGAATTGTTATCCCCGCTAAAGCCCTCAGAAACCTCTCTTGGCCGTCAGATTCCCTCTCAGTGTCTCTGCCTGTCGCCATTGTTCTTTGACACTGTGTGATATAAATGCCACTGGCAGCCCTGATTACCTCCCCCCCTCCCTAATCCATCTCCTGCAGCCCTCACTGTATCACAGCTGTAGTTCACTTTCTAAATATAAAATTTATTTCAAAAGGACCATTAAGCCTGCTTGCTGGGTGTCCTCTGGGTCTCTTTCATAAAAAAATAAAGTAATTCAAGATTCTTTTTATTGCAACATTATAACATATCTCTTCAGTATCACCATCATCTCGGCCATGTCCTTTCATGGTGGGATTAGCTGTGTCTAAAGTAATTTTCTTTTGTATGGCCAGGGCCCCAAGATGCCCTGTGGCCAAAATGACTGTACCGCAATGGTTACGTTTACATGCATAAAACATTTCTGTTTTTGCCCTTATTCCAAGAAAGGCAATATTGCTTCTAAGCTTTGTATATGGGTATTGAAAGTGAATATCAGCTAATTTTCCCATGTACATGCAGCCGTGCATACACCGATGAACAAACACAGGCTTCAACACAGTTGAAAAGGTGGGTGTACACTTACCGTGTACAGTCTAGAGGAAAGAGGCTGTGGTAAAAAGCCCAACTGAGACGCATATTCCAAACAAACTGTCTACATCTCCAAAGAATGCTCCTAAAATCTGAATAATATCAGCATATCCCACAAGTCTTAATCCGAAAATGCTCCATTCAGAGCAAGGTCGAATTCAGGAAATATAACTGGAATATGCTGTTTACATGAATATTGTCATATTCAGAATAACAGTAGAATATTAGTGTGCATGTAAACACGGTCACTGACAGAATGGGGAGAAAAAAGGATTAAGAGGATTTTGGCAATAAGACGAGAAGATGACTGGAATCGCTGCCTTGTGGTTGTATGCCTCTGCCAACTAGTCAAATCCTTGACCTTTGACCTTAAACCACCAAAAACTCAAAAGGCGTTCTTGAGATATTGGACAGACGTGAGGTCACAGTCAGTATAAGCCAACATACCTTGTTGTGCACGCCAAATAACAATTAAAAAAGACTTCCACCAACTCCATTCAGAAGGTCTGACTGGAGCGTTGTCACATATTGGAGAGGTTCAATACTTTGGTGGTAAAAACACAATGTCAATTAAGTCAATTCTTACTGAAATGTATGATGTCACACAGGAAATAGATTAGCTCCCTAGCTGTACTGCTAACCTGCTAGCCTCGTTAGTCATGTGACCCACTGCTTGCAGGTTGTAGCCCCTCGAGAGTCTCCCTAATGAGGATGCACAGAGGAGCGACAATGTCTGAGAAGTGGAGGGAATGTTGACAGCTTTGCATATCTCACATACATACAACTTCCATCAGGGACACCGGAGCAGAGAGGCTGCTTTATTGAACACCCAGGGGGTCACAAACAATTTCCCCACAGTCATCAAGCGGTGGAAATGCTGATGATAGCATTAATCATTGTAGAATGATGCCAAACATGAGAGAAGCGTGCATGTTTGAATTGTGTTCCTAGCACAAAAAAAAAAAATGCACTGAATGTGACTCATCATTCAGGTTGCAAGTTTACAACGTGCCTTATGCCACTGGGCTTTTGCAGCCAGTGCAAAATTAATGCCATAAACCACCAGGTGTGCGGCAAAGTCCCCTGCTGGAAGCCTTTAAATTTACAAGGGTGACATTTGCATTTTTCTTTTTAATATGGAAAAGAACGAGAGGCAGTTTATGAACCATGTGACATTTCGCTCGTCTCATCGGCCCTCCGACAGACGGTACATGCCCAGCGTTTGCATAGTAAGTCTTAAATAAAGATGAAGACATTAGGAAAATATACAGCACTTTACATTAAGTAGAAAGCTCATTTGGGCGCCATGTTGCATCAGTCTTAAGTGAACCATCTACCAACCTGTCCTTGACTTCTCCTTCGATATGTGTCTGACTCTGACTCTCTGAGTCAATAAGTCTCACTTAGTGCATCCTCACAGTCAGTGCATAGCCTACTGACTTTTATTTGCTGGATGACAACTGTTCACACTGTTGCTGTATGTATTTAGAAATATCTGATTTTGTCATATGCCTCGTGAGAGAAGTTAATGCCAAGTGGAGTGGTTGAACTGTGGAAAAGAAGCTTTTCAGACATCATCGCTTAACAAAAGTGTGAAAATATCATGAGTCTGCCATGCGTTTTTGACCTGGTCTGAGCTTATAGAAACTTCTTTGACATTAATTCCAGTAATCCACGCTTTAACTACGCATCTTATCACGCACCTTGAACTGCATCTCAACTATTTTGACACAGTAAACGTCCTGGAGAGTCACCAAAACACAAAAAAAGAAGAAAAAGAGGTAAAAACACTGTGCGCTTGATGAAAATGCCAGTTTCCTGGCAAACAGTGTTTCTGTACATTGTGTACCTTCACAAAAATAGAAGGCATCAACTGGGATTAAAATGGCAAACCTTCCTTTTACAAGTCTCTCTAACATTATACAACCCTGCCAAGGGGAAAAACAGGTGTAGAGCTGTAGTTGGAGGAAGAATGTACATGACAGAAAATGAGCAGAAACAGAAGGTGGAAATACTTTTTAGGCCTGTAGTCGGGGATGCTCCTGTCCAGGGAGATGCGGTCACTGAGCTGAGCGTTGTAGCCGTACTCCTCGTATTTCCCCTCGGCGTCACGACTGTCCTCTCCCAGAGTGGCGGCAGCTCCCCCCTGGCCGAGGCCTCCGGGTCCCTCAACCAGCCCCATGGGCTTCGCCAGACCTGCCAGGAAAATGACACGACAGAAAGACAATCATGCGGATGTACACGGTCAAGTGTGGAGGCAGACGCGCACACACAGCGCAGGGAGAGGCAGGTGAGGAGAGAGGCCGTGCAGAGGGCCAGCTGATTGACATTCTCTTGCAGTGTGAGGAGACTGGTGTACGGCAGCTCTGAGACCCAGCGGGGCTCATCCATAGGGCATCATTACACTGTCTGTCAATAAAAAAGCTGCGAGACACCCACACAGACACAGACGCCACAGAGGCGAGCGGTGCAGAGCAGAAGCTGAGAGACACAGTGGTACAAGGGCCAACACCACATAGAGACTAGAGAGAATTTATATTGCTCAGCAGTAAACAGGCGTTGACGTAGCATATTACTTGCACTCACTTTACTGAGACAAAGTCCTTTTTTGGGTGCTTGTACTCTGAGAAGTAATTAAGTACTTTTTCTTTCGAGCACTTGGCTACATTTCAAGTGGAATCTGTTGCAGACTAGGACCCAAAGTCGTGTGGAAAACGTCATGATAATCTGCGGTCGAAGGGAGCAGAAGAGAAACGAGCCAAATCAGCAGCTGCGGCGGATGGAGGAGCTGCTGGTGCGTCTGCGGGCGCAGGAGGGCTGAGCTCCAGAGAGCTCCATGTCCAGAGAGGAGACATCTGCACTCAGCTGACACTCTGGAATAGATACATGTTCTCACGTATGATGGGACACATTCACGTGTCGCACCTGCAGTTTGCACAATGCACAACAATGTAATTAATTCAAGGATCACGTGGGCTAAGGTGAGTTAGCTTTATTGTACCTCAGCGTACCTTAATAAATCACAGATTTAATGCACCAGCCAGTGAGCGCGCTAGGTGACCCGAATCGCGCTAGGCGAGGCCTCTCTGCTGTTTTTGACAGTGTCTGTCGCACCTGTAGCTGCAGAGCGCTCACCTGCTCAAAACCTTTGAGACATCCGAGGAGTACAGTGGGACAGAGAGGTTGAGTTGAGGGTAATTCGATTGAAATCATAGCCTCGGGGAGGACAGTAGGGGTGCTGCAGCACCACCAGCTGCCTGAGCTACTGCATTATATCGTAGGAAGTTTCCCCTCACCTCTCCTCTCCTGCTCCCTGTCGCCTGTGATGTCTTTATTTTTGATTATCGCAACCATTCTGAGCTTTGCAGATGGTTTCCTATAATATTTTGTGCAGGGTCCCACAGTGTTTAGTCTCTCCGGCAGCGCTCACGAAGTGTGTTATTGTCATGAGAAGCAACTCTGTGCTGGTGGGTTGTTATCTGGATGAGTGAAGTACATTTCCTAACCCTGCCCTGTTTTCTTTTTGTCATGTCTTGTGTGTGTGGCTGACATAATGTCACATGGGGCTGTCAAGATGTCATTGACAATGCTGAAAGGAGCTCACAACGCGCCGTTTTTTTCAGCAGGTGATATTTTAACAGCAGATTCTCTTTTACATAGTTGTAATTAAAGTGGAAATGTTATGTAAATCTATCAGTTCAGTGACGTAAAGATCCCTTCACTGCTTCACCTACTTGAAAATTGGCGTATTAATACAAAACTGCAATTTCCAAAATGTTAAAAAGGTGCAAATTAACACCACCAATCCACCTTTGCATTTGTTGTGTTTCTTGCATGTTGCCTCAGTGTTCACATCGAAGCTCCGTTTCAGTTCGCTTAGCGGTGAATGGGAGCTGCAGTCCTTGGTCAACCCCATCATGTTAGGCTCCTTTGCTCTAACACAACTAAATTCAGCACCGGATTTAATGTGTCAGACTTAAAATACCCCTCTGCTCTCATTAAAATGACTCATGGCTGTGATTTAACAGGCCGTCACTTCAGTACTGTGACAGTGACATTTTCAAAAAGGGGAAGGAGAAAAATAGGGTGCAGTGTCAAAAATGAAACCTTGGCTGATGGAAAGAAAAAAAAGCCTGTTCACTGATTCAGACCTCTAAGAGACTGGATGGAAATTATTTTGGATGTGGAGGGGGGCTGAGCCTTAAGCCTGATTTATTTATTTATTTATTAAGCAATACCCTCTCTGGGGTTATTAAGATTTGGTTTGGGTCCTCCAATTGACTTTGAAAAAAATGGGCCTCTCTAATCTCAAACCCAAATTAACTTAACTTAATATGTTAATGGAGCAAAACTTTTTACATAGGACAGATCATACCACATCATATCATATCACACAGACATACTGTGGAAACCATGTGTTATGATCACAGTTACAGTGACTTATATGGATATGGATCAAGCAGCATGGGAAGGAATCATTCTCATACAAATGCTGTTTAGATCATTTGCTAAGAGCAATAAAGTAGTCTATTAACAGTGTTCATTTTAGATCTTTTCATACATGGCAATAGATGGAAAAAAACATACTACCATAATTCTACTTTGTATTATTTCACTCCTGTGATACTTTGCCCCGTGGTAACCCGTCTACTTCCAGTTGGCCACCTGAGGATGGTGCTGTGTATTTCCTGCTGCAAAGAAACTCATTTTTTCTCAATGAAATCTCTTCCAAGCGTATGACAAACTTCCAAAAACGAGCCAACGAGTTGCAGCAGTGAAACTTGGTGTTCCTCAGGCTACCTCGTATTCTGCCCAACAACAACCAACAAACGCGCAAGGGGAAGGCACCTGTGGTTGAAGCCGCCTCGCTAAGTGGATTGATTATAACCGGTCACTTAATGCCACATTGACTGATTTGAAAAGTGTTTGAACAGCTGGACTGTATTTGGAAACAGTCAATAAAATTCAGTAAATAGCAAAGCTGTCCGTTTCAGCACATTCTATTCATGTTATAAATACACAAATGTCAATTAGATTGTAATCCGCATGAGAAACAAAGAGAAAAAATAGCTGGTTATAATAATCATCCACTTATAGTGATCAATTTGACCCGGGCAGGCGGGATCACTGTGGGAGGCTTCCATGGTTGTACAGCTGTGAGAGTGGAAGTAGCAGCACACCAGCAAATATGATACATATATGTTTTGTTTACAGAGCAGTCCAGCTGCTTTCTATTGAACCAAGAGCTACTGAATGAATAGTTACTTTAGTTTTTACTTAGTGAAGGACTCTGCATATGGTAAAACAAATGATTATGACCCGTGGTGCACCCAATAGGCATGTTTTTGACAAAACCAATGAACTATTTAGTCTTTTTTGCAGAGAAGTTTGAAAGAAAAGGAATGAATAAAATATACATCTGAGCAAAATTAAACACCATCCCTCCATCAAATACATACTGTGTATATATCCATATAGTCCCTAAAGTTTAAAGAGTTCTTTTCAACAAAAACATGTTGTCAGCTTTATTCCTATCTGTCTCTGCTGGCCTGACTATTGTTTGACTATTTAAAAATTCCATGAAGCTGCAGGATAATGTCAGATGATTGTTATGCGAGCCAAGCTTCCAGTGTGGCCTCCACAGAAAAATCGAGCTGCGTCTGTTCTCCATATCAACAGATGGACACACAGACAGTAAGTAAACAGCGCATACCAATGAAGAGCTCAGCTCTCAGCTTCACCCCTCCAGGAACTGCGGAGTAATCACCATATTTGGATGGCGTCAAATCCTCGGGTGCTACTGAAGATTTGTAATTGGAGCTGGATGGTTGCAAACTGGCTTCTACTGCGAGAGGGATTTAGCATGCCCTGCACCAGCCAATGTGGTGGCATTTTGACAAGTATGGGTGGGGTTCACGTCACGGACCAGCCATCTGGCATAGCGGCCCATGTCACACAATAACACAGATACCCTCCAGAGCCGGAGACTCGAGTCTGGAGGGCCTCTCTGTCTCAGCGTGAGTCTTGGAAACAGGACAATGCCTGCCAGCTTTGTTTTCTGGTCGCCGCATTATTTTGCTTCCCCCTGCCTTCCTCTTCCTCTGTCTGATTGGAGGAAATTCTATTAGGGGATGAGAGGCCTGAACATCTGATCCACTCTCTGTCTGTAGCACTTCAGCATAAATGTAAAGATCCTGCAGATGCATGTCTCATGATGGGGAGTTAGTCTGTGTAACTTTGAAACAGCACTGCAGCGAATTGGTGCTGTTGGAAGCGTTGATTGTGAAGTTTTGCAAATCTTGTGCAGGACTCTGTCTTCATGCAGCCGCCGATAAATAAATCCTGCTTTGATAATGCCTGCTGGGTAATTTGAGGTACTTGAATTGCTCTGCCTGGTTCTGATAATCTTTCATGTTTTGTTTCTCTTTTATGTTTCTCCATGTTGTCTTTTCTCTTAGTGAAATTTGTTTGGAAGAAAGCACAAAGTCCACCAGAAATTGAATATGCATGCAATGAATCAATAGCAAAACCCAAATGCTTCTTTTACAAACCAACATGTTTTTTTTTTACAAGCAGAAATAGAAGCTTTTAAAGTGTTTTTTGAAAGGAAGAATTGGACTGTGTAAATCGGTGGGTAGAGCATGGCACTAACGCTGGGAGGATTAAGAGCTATTCCCACAACACGAGTTAAAAATGTATGTACATATGATCCTGTGAGGCACTTTTGTATAAAAGCATGCAGCAAGTGGGCTGTTATGTTCTGGTAAAAAAAAGATGACAATGACTAAAGGCCCCCACGCTTCTCACTGTAGTGCTGCGACCAAGATAACTGCAGCTGCAAAGACATGAACGCCGAGTTCTGAACGAAAACTAATATCCTACCTGTCGTATTTGACGACGCAACTTTGAAATTTCCATGTACTTCCCGTGAAGTGTTGTCTCACTCGCTCTTTCCGATGAGAGATTCACACTCCGCGCGCCACATTAGCACTTTCATCATCTCACTTCGAGGCAGTTACAGCCCAACATCTGCTTCTTCCACTCACTGTCAGCTGGATGTGGATCCTTGAAACATCAGGTGCCAATTTGAATCTCATTGTGTCCGAGTATGCATCTGTCTCTGTGCTCCTTCCTCACAACCCATTTGTCCGGATCCCTCTGACATGAAACATTAAACCCATAACAGTTATGAATTATACAGCAACCCTCGATATGTGTCTGACTTGGCCTTTGTAAGATAGAGTCTCAGATTCAAAGATGACCCCATTTTTAATGAATGATTTAAGAGCAGGAGTGGATTTATGTGTGTCCAAAGTGATGCAGTGGAGTTCTAAATATTGATGGTGAGGGGAGGGGGTAGGGGATTCAGCGATCGCTTCAAGAAGAGGAAAATAACTCCTTCTAGAGAGGTTTAAAGCCCTCAAAGGCCAAAACAAATCTATGAAATATTGAGAGCTGGGAGAAGAGCTGCATTAATTCTAGCACTGCCACTCATAACAGCAGCAGGCATGTCAGGAGGATAACAACTCTGATTTGGAAAATAGCAGCACTACACCCCTAAATTATCTCCAAACAGCCGAGTGTTGTCTTTCTGCAAAGTTTAAACCCTGCAAGAGCTTGCATGACAGCACAAGTATGCCAAATGCAGAGCATATGCGCCTAAACAGCACAAACTGCATCGGCAGGACATTAAATTCACCATTTACCCTTTTAGATCTTTGTTATCATGATATATTAATTTGTTTTTCCACTTAAAAACCACATTTTGCATTGTTTTAAAACTGTAGTTCGGCGGCTACATTAAATTAGAGCCAGTAAAGACCCCATTCATAGTTTCAGCACGGCTCTTGCCTGTTTGTAACGTGGACTCTCAACCATTGTCTTTGACTAAGTACAGCCTCGCTGGAGTGAAAATGCATTTTCAGTAACGCCACTGCTAATATCACACAAGCATGTGTTTTGAGTACATTCTAACACTGAATAGAAATAATCTTCAGTCTAACATTTGTGATTGATAGTGGAGTGCAAAGCAAAGCTACTATCTGCATCTGCTAATTTCACACTGCGATCTGCATTCCTCTGTGCCCTGATTTACGCAAGTTGCTGGCATTATCTACTGCCTCCTTTGTCCATGTCCAATGGTATTCTGCTGCTTTTTTAAATTCTCCATGTGTCATACGCTGTGAAAAATAACATCATATTCCCAACATGTAGCCCAATCAATCACATACAACAGTGGTATGCCAATGCGGCTAATTGTGCCATATTGCTTCAATTGAAAACGAATATGGAAGTGTGTGTGCAAAGGGAGGAAGTTAAGACAGAATAAAAGTGGTAAATAAAAAGCATCTGGCTCTCTTTGACATTTGCATGCACTTTTAAGATGGTTCCTAAATTCAGTTCATCATTTTTCTGTCTACTGCCAGGTTTGGCTTAAATGTGCCAGGCTCAAATATTGCCTCAAGAGGTGTAAACAACACTGTGCAGCATCAGTCAAGCTTTATCCCGCGACGTGCAACAAACCTGGTGAAATTCATTATGATTATTATAGCCTAACTATCAAACGTCATGCTGCATTAACCAGCAGGAGTTCCAGTTATAAAGAGCACCTTTTTGTGTGATTTGTAACCCAAATTATGTCTAAAAGTCAATGTGGTGACAGTTCATCAGATTAGCAGAGGAAATAAAATAGTACAGCACAAATTCTAATATGCCAGAGTGCATTATCCGTTCCTATCTGAACACTGTATTTGGTTACATCGTCAGCATTGGTTGTAATCATTTCAAAACAATCTTGCTTTTGTCAAAAGTCTCAAAAAAGATTAAAAAATCAAAGTGCAGAGAGGCTTCAGCTGTCACCATTAAACGTTATTAATGTAATGACTGCATGACTCTGGGCCAACAGTGGAAATAGGAGTTATTGTCTGTGGCTGACTGCTGATTGTCAGGTGAGCTGCTGAATTCATGATCACGATTCCTCAAAGCTGAGCTGAATTGATTCTTATCCGCTTCTGAAACCAGGGCCTCATCTCAATATCATTAATGGAATATATTTCATTTCATCAGGCTCTGCGATGTGGTGTCCCCCGCAGCCGCCGCCATTACACACCCTGCACAACAACATATAGGCACGCTCCGATGTGTATCATTAAGATACAGTCAGAGCATCAAGTGCGTGTCAGGAGGAGGGAGAGTGTGACATTTCTCATTTCTCATCAAGTCTTTGCCCCAGCAGGCTTAGCATATAAACAGTGTTGGTTTCGTTGCCATAATTGGGCATTACAGATAAGAAGCGTATCTGGTGCTGCAGCTGGGCCTGTGAGGCTGCCATCCCAGCAGCACCTACGCACCGGGAGAAGGCCGGGAGTGACATGCATGGCTGACAAGAGGCATCGTAGGGCCGTGAGCTGCGGGACGACAGCCGAGCTCAAACAATGACACATCCGGCGCTGGTCAGAGGAGTAAACTCGATAGTAGCACCTTCACTTGTTAATGCCAATGTGATTTTCTTTTTTTTAAGAAGTTTATTTTTAGAGCATTTCTGCTTCCGGTGACAGAATAGCAGAAGAAAGAGAGGCGATGAAAAGACAGTCGGGTCGTTTCAAGTTTGACCTCAAGACCATCAGAGTGAAAATCATCAAGTCCATGTTGTTTTTTATTTATTAGAGGTTTGTTTTGCACTTATGAGACTTGTCTATTTTTACATATCTTTGTCTTGCACTTGACTATACCCCTCCCCCAAGCAGCAACCGTCCAATCATAGCTCAGCAAGCACCTTGACATGACTGTCTCCACATGTTGAAGTGGTGTGCATGGAACTGTAGTAACCACAGAAGTGCAAGGAATGGACTGAACAGTGTTTGTCTTCTAAAATGTAACCTGAAGCTGCGGTCGCAAGCTGCACCATGCTAACTCACCAAACGCAGTCAGTCAATCCTCATGCAAAGAGCTTGTTGTATGTTGTAGCGGGAACATGTATGACTTGAAAATACAAACAAATGTGTAAGCTGAAACAGCCAAACAACACAAAATCAATGCATCAATTACGAGAATTTGTTTTTTAAAAAAGTCAGCTTGAAGCATTAAAAAGTCAACCCACGAAGGCCTTTTCAACTAACGCGTGGTGCTCATGTTAGCTTAATTTGCTGCTAGCTGCAGCTGCTAGAATATGTAGCGACGGTTATCATTTCAGCCAGAGAAACTGAGGGTTACGAGCCAGAGCTGAGAAGCCTGCTCTTCAAATGTAGGAGCTATTGTTTCAGAAATGACTAAGAGGTGGTAAATGTGCCGCTGTTGTGATTGTAAACAGCATTATGTGCCATGTGTAAAATGGAAAGCCTGAAAGACACTGCAACAGTAATGGAGGGGGCTGCTAGCAAACACTGAATGAATTATTGAACCATGTTTTCTCTGCACTGATTGAATATCAGCACATTATGTTGAATATCTACAGCTTAGCTCAAAACGTTCCATATTAATACCGAACTTCAGAATCCTCCTCGACGATGTTAAAAACTGCGCCTTTTTGTCTCTTTCTAAACAACGGCAGCTAATCTTATTTGTGTGTAGTGTTCATTTAGTCACACTCGCAGGGCTTCGGCAGGTAAGTACCAGCGAAGAGGTATTTGATAGTTCTAATGCAGTACTTAAGGTCAAAACACTGCTTCATAAGCTTGTTAACAGGCTTAAAACCCCCTCATCTGATTACCCAAAGATGGCGGCATCCACAGCACAGCGGAGCTGCTGATAACCCTCATGGTGCTCGTTTCTGTGCGGAACGGGCTGCTGATAAAGCTTGACCGTTGTGTTCTCGTCGGCCGTGTGGTGACCGTCCATCGGGCGACCATAAAAGAGAATTCTGCGACTTGTTTATGTCCTCCAGATCTAATTGGACCTTGCTGCAGCTCCCACGGCATGCCATTGGTAGGCAATAAACAACAGAGGGAATGGGCAATTACTTCATATCGCTGCCGGACATGGTAATAGTTATTGCCGCGCTGAGTCCTCCTCTCACCATAGTTATTCCCAGTGGCCATAGAATACAATTTGTGGTCTGTGCACGATTTAGAAAAAGAGGAAGTGACCAGGGATATGAGGATGTGATTAAGTATGCCATTAATGAGCTCAAGACAAATCATGGAGGGATTGTGACAGCCAGCGAACGTGTCCAGCCTGAGTGCGCTCCTTGGTACACATTGCTGCTGTCAAAGAAAAATTACGAAACTGCAGCTAATACCTTATTCTGTCTCAGACCTGGACTGCTCAGAGATGTGGCCGTGGGGCGCGTTTGTGAATTGCAAACTGGAACTTGTCACACTCACAAGGCACAGCTGAGTTCGCTGAAGTAATGAATTCAGCAATTTGTAACTTGAAGTTCAAATTTGGAATTCAGTGTAACAGCCTGACACTGAATGTAGTTATTGCTGAATTTGTCTGATTTATTTAAATTATTTTACACTCACACTTATCTTCAAGATGCTTTTATTCTCTTGTATTTTTATGTTAACTGGAGGGCAGGCATCTGTGCCAGCTTTGCACTTAGTTCATTGCTTGTTCCTCTCTTCAGTCCATAATCGACTGTTACTCTCCCCACTTGTTAAAGACCTGAAAATTGTGCCGCAGATACTCGGGCTCGACTGTGGCGCAAGAGTCAGTTTGGAGAATCATTTGCGAAACTGATATGATGGTCACTGCCATCAAACAGCTGACACAAAATGCAACTCTTCTGACTGCGTGTATCTAAGCTGAGAGGAGATGGAAGCCCTTCAGTCAACATTCAGGGAAAAAAGTCAATTACCAATTACTCTTCACCAAATAAAAAACTCAAATTCATTATTTAAAATCTGCCCACTGAAAACCAGCATGAGACAAATTGATGTAACTTATATACTATTACCCACAACCACTGTATAATCTCACAAATGAATGCTACGTAAATAGACAACTATTCCCTTTCCTTTCAGTCCTTGAAGAACTTTGCAGACACAGTGTGTTTCTGTCCCAGAGCAGAACACTGCTGGGTCCACTATCTTAGCTTCTTTGTCTCCATAGAAGGCTGAGTGACTGAGAGGATGCATTGTATTTTTTGAGAGGCGATGCCTGCTTGCTGCATGCCGGATGCCAAACGTAACTCAGAGTGACAGAGTGACCCACAACTAGCTGCCAAAGATCAGGCACATCAACAAGATGGTGCAGGAACAGTCCGCAGTCAACTGTTTTGGGACCATGAAGCTGTGAAATGTCACTTTTTCTGGATCTCTCTAACATTATAACCAGATAGAATGAGTAAGAAACACCTACTTCCTTCATAGATTTTCTATGGCTTTCTATATGTTCTTAGTTAAAGCGGCATTAAGATATCTGTGACCTCTACTGGTGACCGGCTGGAAATACAACAACACAAGCAGAACCTGCCTCCTCCACATAGTCCCCAATCCCTCACAGTCCCCCTTCAGCCTGCACCATAGCAGCCTGTAATTTACACAGATGATGAAGTCACTATTTCCCAGGAGAGAACAGTAAACCATTACATAGAAATGGACTTTACTGATAGATTCGAAACCAATCAGTAAACACCCTGCTAACATTCCAGCATGCTGGTTTCTCATTATTTGGCTTGTGAACAAGGCGTTTTAGGTTTAGTGCATGAAACATCAGTGGTTGAAAACACGCAGCAGATTTAGGAAATTTAGCATTCACTGAGTCATCGCAGTTCAACAAGTAGATCAACCCCCTGCAGCTGCATCAGGATCTGTCTCTGGTGCATCATTTCTGTGGCACTCTCATACAACACCACTGACGTTGCCTTGAAGTATGGCACCGCAACAGACACAACACTGTGAAAAAGCTGTTGTCGTGATCCCACTTAGCCTCAGTCTCCTGTGAGTGAGCACCGGTCAGTCCAGAAAATACACTAAATTCAAGAAATGTGTTTCTTTGATTCTAACAATGATGTGGAAAAGGTCATTGACGGAAATAGTAGATTGTTCAGAGTTTAAAAAAAAAAAAAGCTGTTGTACAATGATGAACATGCGTTGTCATGCCATCTGAAACATGGTTGATTGATCAATGGAAATTTGGCTATTTTAAAATCTCTCTCTCTGGGAATTTGCAGAGGGCAATTTTCAGCATTTTGACATTTAGTAGGCCAAACGATTCATCGGATAATTGAGAAGATCATGGCATGTTGCAGCCCTGTCATTCATTTCAACAGCCACTTAAACCTTACCACTAACTTTGCCCAGTTAATGTGACCAATTTATATATTTAAGTGTAAACAGTAACTGTATGAATATAATGTAATGCATGGGAGTGTGTGATTCTAAAATAAATTATGGGAACAAAAAAGTGTGTTTGCTTCATTGCTGTTATCAAACACTGATGTAACTAAATGCATCTTGATACTCATTCTAGTGAGTTATTAACTTGGAATATTTCATCCACTGTATCCACATCAGTCTTTTTTTTAAGCATCTGTACAAACGATGCCAAACAAATACCAGACGGTAGCTATCGCATCAGCTGTGACTGCGTTTGATTTCCCACAGGAGAGCAGACCATGCACAGAGTCATATGTAATTTAACCTGATTTCAAAGATTGCAGCTCTTCTGGGGAGACCAAATCCGCCCGACAGATTAATGGCCATGTAATGAAATACAAGTCTGTCGTTCTGTTATAGAGTCATTACATTAGACTCTCCTTCAAAACTCAGGCAGCCTGTTAAATCTGATATGATTCAGCAGCAGCGCCTTCAGTGAAATGAGCCGCTGCAGAGAGACAGACTTCCTCTGCGCCGGACAGATCTGCAGACATCAATACTTAAAGCATAAGTCAGTTTATGTGAAGTTTACAACTAGTCAATTATGGGTTGGGGGTGGCGGAGTCTGATAGGCTGTTAAAGTAACAGCCCAGTAAAGTCTGTCAACACAAACTACATGAGCACATATACAAAGTATTGCACTGCAATACATCATCCTGCTTCATTAGCTTCTTAAACAGGCAGAGTTGGTGCTTTAGAGGCAGCAGACCTTAACCTGAAGCAGATTAGTCACTGTTCTACCAAAGAAGTGAGGCTAAAGGCTGAAAAATATTCATGAGTCATGCTTCAGGTCTATGCAAAACTCACTACAGTGCATGCACCCTGCACATCTTTACGATCCTGGAAGACAGTTTGGCCAATTAAGCCAAAAAGAAGTGATCTACGTTACACAAGGACTTTCTTTTAGCGGGCATAGCCACAATTCGTGAGGTGTTTCATTTTCAGTCACTCTCTGCTTCATTGTGATGGTGACCTCTTTAGCAGCTAGGTCACAGATGTTGATCATCTTTTTACATGAAGGACGCTATGAAGCCCTACCGTTCAGCTGATTGTAGACCACATCCTCCAGCCTCTCCAGCCTCTGGAGGATGGACTGCCTGTCCACCAAGTTGGAAACTTTGCCATTCCTGGCTCGCAGCCTCTGGTCAGAAATACGCCCTATCTGGATGAGCTCCTCGGATCGGTCCTGGATCCTGCAGTACACCGAGAACAGGATAATCCCCACGAACACCAGAATGTTGACGGTCAGCAAAGTTTTGATTTTGCGTGCCACAGCCATGAAAGAAGGATATTGTCCGGCTGACCCAGTCAAGCCCAGCAGCTGTCCGTGTGTGGTGGCCTGCTTTGCCACCGTACTGCGTGCTCCGGGAGGGCGCTTTTTTTCTGCCCGGGGGAGAGAAGGTCAACTCGCGGGAGCCCCCGGAGGAGCCGACGGGTCCGTTCAGCACCGCGGACAGCTCAGGCGGCCGCACTCACCTCTTCGCGGGGCATCGCGCCCGTCACATGCAGCTTCAAGGCGGGGAAAGAGGTCGCTCGGCTCCAGCCGGCGAGCGACGCTGTCACGGGCTTCACTAGCTGCGCACGCTCCGCCGTCGCCGGAGCTACATATCACAAGCGAGAAAAGACGCCGGGTAAGGCGTTCGTCTTCTCGAGCAGCCCGCGGCGGTTGCAAAACATCTCTCTCCTCCGCGACGTGAGAAGTCGCCAGCTCCTTAGCCCCGCTGCGTCTCGTCCGTCCTGCAGGAGATGCGCCGCAATGAGCGCTCGCGTCGGAGCATCCTCCTGCTGTCGCTGCTCCGCTCCGACATCCCCCGCTTCCAAAGGCGATGTGCTCACTCGATCCGTCCCGCTCTGCAAAATATGAACCCCGGGAGCTTATGTCCAGAGGATGTGTGCATGCTTTAAAAACAAGGCGGTGTTTCTCTCTCCCCCCCCTCTCTCTCTCTCTCTCTCTCTCTCTCTCTTTCTCTCTCTCTCTGTCTCCCTCCGTGCTTGTCTTCCGTCAGTCCATTGTTGTCCCCCTTGTCGGCGGTGCGGAGCGGGATGAGTTGAGAGCGGATTTGCCCTCGTACGCGGTGGGAGAGATGCGGCCGGACTCTGGCATGCTGTCTCTCTCCTCCCAGCCTCTCCGCTCTCTGTCAGGGAGGAAGAGCCGCCGCTGCGTCCTGACGTTTGGAGGCACAATCATGAATATTCACGAGCTGTGTTGGTCTCCCAGGATAAAATAAACAGCGCGGCGAGGGGAGCAGCAGATACTCGCACTCGGCAGCAGCAGCCCTCTCTCCCTATCAGTTAGTGAACTGTGGAGAACCGTGTGCGAGGACGTGTCAACACATTTTTGCTATTTGATCCGGAACGCGGAGGTTAACGGGCTCCATCTCACCTCTGATGCCGCTGACAGCGGCGGCCGAAGGCTTCAGTGCCTCACATCCATGTTGCTTATAGCTTTTAATTCCCGTGTTATGCAACTGGCCCTGCACACATGCATGGTCAACCTCAGGACTGGAATCATCCTTTCGCGAATCACATGCTCGGATGGAGCTTCAACCCCATCATATTAGAGCTAACAAACACATCCAGCGCCGAATAAATAGCCTATTTTTAATGGAAGCCCTTGGGGAAAGAGGCAGCATTCATTTATATTTCTGTTTGAACCACCTTCAGAACAGAAGTTCAACTTTTATCAGCGACAAATCCACCTGACGTTGCAGCCCACGCCGTTGACTGATCTGTGCAAAGTGCAGCACAGAAACCTCACAACTGTAAACAAGCATCCTTCAGGAAATGGGTACTACAGACCACAGCCATGCAGGAACGAATCTAACCCTCAGCAGCCAGCTCAAATCTCCTGCTCCTCTCAATTCAATATGCTGTAACGTCCATCCTGCCATTGCGGGCTCCTCGTCTCTAATTCCAAATAAATTATAGCTCAAGTAAATCACGTACAGAGGGATTCAGTCTCACTGTGTACTTTTACTTGATTAAGCAAACCCAGACATGGCACAGGCTTTCCAAAGCACTTTGATCCCACTTCATACCCACCAGAGGAGCTCAGATTTATACTCTTCATCTTATTTGCTGCCCCACTATAATCAGATGGTGCCACATGTAACTGTAAAAACCTCTATAGAGCGCACAGTTCGGCGCCTCTTGGTCAGAGGACGTGGTACGAGCGTGGTCTTGTAAGTGTTCTCTTACCTCTTTAAATGCCTCGCAGGTACACGCCTCAGGATGAAACCAGTTCTGGTTTTCTGAGAGCAGATTCAAGAGCTATTATTTTTAATCCTCTTGGAAATCACTTGCAGAGTTGGAGGAGAAGTAGTGCACTGTGGAGCTGAGCATGACCTCATCGCTTCTATCAAGGCACAAACTTAAGTCAAGAGGACTGAGAGGTTCGATGGTCCGTATATCCTACATATAAGTCCCTGAAGTCCAAAGTGTGGGTAAATGTTGTTTTGTAAGGGTGTAAAATAGGCAAAGATTATGCTGAATCATACAAAACACTGCACTGATTATAATATTCTCTGTGTTGTGATAGTGCACTTTGCTGCCATCAAGCCTTTGTGTTTTAATGATTGTGGCCCATGTGCTTCCTCTCCAGTCCTGCGGCTCTTGTGTTTCTCAGCTCTCTATGACATTTACACTTAATAATAATTGCCTTTGTACGCTGCGTTTAATTAGGATTCCTGCTGCACATGAGTCCCGTCACAAAAGGTGCTGATTTAATTCAAGGGTCTGCAGAAACAGGCAGACCGTGGGGAAATCGCAGTTTGGAACAGCCACCATGCAGGCCTCAGCACGGCTGCTTATGCAGCAGCTCCAGTATCACTGCCCCCTACGCGCCTCTATAGGACTCTCTGAAGACTTCTGTTTTCTGCATTCAGCACCCACCATGCCTCTGTGACAGCAGACACTGGCACTCAAGTGTTTTAACCATATTAACCTGGGTCACTGCCAGCTGCACCTTAGTCATCCCACTCAGTGTTTCAACATAAGCCACTTGAACATATTCAGTGGGAGGACGCAGGCTGGATAGAACTGCGTGCATCTAGTACTGCAGCAAGACAGCCAGAAATATCTCCAACCATGTATTCATTAAATCCGTGTTCACAGGAACCATAAAGTCTTTGCTTATGGAGTAACAACCCTGCAAAGAGCAGAACTCACTAAAAATGTGCATACGAGTCAGTCTGCTGTGACCTACTAATCACAAATATCAGTGTGTTGACGTTAACAGATGCCCTTAAAGTTACTGTGTTGGTCTTACGGTCATATCAAAGTACAAATGAAATAAAGCCATCCATTTTTGCAGTCATGTCAAAGTCATAAAAAAATATTTTTTGCTTGTTTTATTGAGAGGAAGAAACAAAAAGAGGGAGAAATCTGAAATGCTTTATAGCCAGGACACAACATAAACAAAGAAACCGAGCACAGGTTCAGTCTTCTCAGCAATTTTTTACATGAATAAGGACAAACCCATGTTCATATTTGCTGGTACGCTTTTGAGATGGCCTGTGTGCTAGCTGACTAGCTTATTCACCAACTCGCCTGGAAAAACAAGATTAGCAGTTAACCTTTCTCATCGCGGGTGTGTGGTGGCTTGAACAGCAAGCAAAGGTGCAGGACAGGACAGGGGTCCATGCTAGCAGACATGAGGGAGACATTAGCCATAAAGCTGAGGTTCAAAGGTCATCCTTTTTTTTTGTGTGTGTCATCATGAGTCACGATGTTGTACCAAATGTGAGAAACCAAAAATTTCTCCCTTTGGGTTACTGAATTTCTAGTCATGTCCAAATCTGGTGAACATGTGACTGACACATCCAGCACATGGAGCAACATTTGTGGTCATGAGGCAGGAAACCTGATGAGGTCAAATAGTCACCCTTCTCATAGCTCTGTTTTGGTCTCATCCAGCGCTTGAGAAATACATCTGGCACTTTGGCTGCCAAAGGCTCCACTATGATCACCAGCTGATCTCTAACAATGGTTGTGTGCTGTTTTGTGTCAGTCCGGAAACCTACTGTCCATTTATAAGAGCATTTTCTCTGAACAAGCTTGAATCATGTGTCAGGAAGTTGGGGTTTCACGGGAACAAGGGTGGAACCCAGATGCAGACAAGAGGGGGAGCTGGTTCAATTTAACAAGTTTAACATCATGCATCTGGAGATGAGGTTGATGAGAGTGGTGAAATAAAGATAAAACCAAAAGAGTGGGCTGAAAGATGCTACAAGGCTCCAGTCAGGTAATAATTCTCTGAGGGTTCATCACTACAAACAACACCTTCCACTTTTTAATGCACTACTAATATAAAAATATTGATTAGCACTACTTTAAAAGGTGAATAACAGATAGCATCCATGGAAAATGCAGTAAATACAGGTAGGTAGAAGCCAAGAGAGGTTCCGGCCCCAGAGAGGATATTAGCTACTGTAAAGCTCAAGGTTGTAACTGTTTTGTTGGGGACCATTTAGTTTGCTACACTCCACTGATCTTAGTACACTGGGCATTCTCGTCAGCTGAAGCTGCTCCTCACTGTTTGGTTCACAAGAGGCAGACATGGCCGGGCACAGCGAATGTGTTCAGACAAGATGCTATTAAGCAAGGACAGCCAGAAGTCAACAGATCACACACACCCACTGCACTGCAGGACTAAATTTAACAGCCGAGTGAGAGATCAAAATAACTTTTCATCATCTTTTTTGTCTTTGGTAGTGGTGCGTTCATTTAATATTTCATCCAGGTCTTAACTAACTGCATGCAAACTCTGTGTCCTTGCCATTCTAATAGAATACGAAATGTGCTGCCGGGCGTGTTGATAGAATTTAATAAAAGAAAGACCTTGTGGGTTTTTTTAAAAGTAAAGTAGTTTGTGTTGAATATAATGCAAAATCAGCATAGTGGGCAAGAAATAGCAAGCAGCAAGCACTGACTACAAATGAAAACATGTAATAATTAAAAAGTAAAATATTAAAGTGCGCCTAACCTTTGGAAAATATGTAAGTTTTGTTTTGTTTTTTTCCTGAGAAAAGAAGTTGTGTCGTCCATTTGTATTCAGTGCCTGATATGCATAACGTTTTGGCATAAACACAAATGATCTAATTCACCACAAGCTACATCAAGGTCAGTGTGACCACTGTGAAAAAAAGCAACTGACAAATGTGATGCAGCAGGAACAGCAGCGCTGATGTAGCTGAGCAAATGTCCATGTTCGTCCCCGATCAGCTGACACGCAGACTTGTGCTGCCCTCAGAATAAAGCACCCACTCTGAGATACTCGTTGGTCGCTAATGTAGTGCTGTCTGCTCCGCTGCCAGAGCTAAGTTCATACATTATCACTTTGACCCTCAGGCTAACAGCTAAGCCCCAGTTCTGTCTGCCTTAACTTAGCTCATTCACATTCCACCTCCAGCCACTTCTCCCCACTGCGCTGCTGGGGGAGATGTTGATTTGCCTAATGCTTTAACTAAATTAGAATAATAACCCCGCGGACTGGAATGTGTGGTGTTCAGCTGCGGGCAAATTTTTACATGTTTTTGGTTTTTCTACAACATAGATGAGGCAACAGTGGGAGCCGGCAGCTGAATGTTTATCGGAGCCGGAGCCTCATTAAGACGCGATGTGCTCCTTGACCTTGGCAGACAACTGTGTCTGCACCCGTAATGCATCACTCAGTGGCATCCCAATCACAAATGCAAAGTGCCTTTTTCTCAAGTGGGGACAAGGCAAGTCCTGATGTTAATGAGACAAGGATAGAGGCGGGCTCCTGCACTCACGTTGTCACGCACAACAGTGACAAGAATTAGCAGTGTAGGAACGAACAAAACATCGAGCTGGAGACTGAGAACATCAAATATCAAAATGTCAGAATGAATCAATATGAACATAAGCCTGGCTTCTCGGCGTGTTTGTATTAATGGAGAAGAAGCTCTCGAGACACCCCAAAATGTTTCTTGATTTATGGCAGAAGCAATTACATCTTGCTAGTGTACCGGTGCTTGATGGGCGAATCGGTGCAGGTAATTAGAAAGAATAATGAAACAGGGAGCCAAGGGAATGAAACCCTGCATCAAAAAATCTAATCAAAGATAAATGGACTATCCATATTACCAAGTCATTATGCCGGAAAGATTATTGTTTTAAATCCCTGTGTGCACCAGCTATGGACTGTTTCTCAAACAAAAGCCATTACTCTGCTGACACCTCCGACTTGTTTGCAGACTGATTGATATTCCATGGCTTGTGAGCATTCCTCCAGTTTATGTTTTCAATTTCTGGGGGAGACAATGGGTGGGGGTATCTCAAACTGAGAAAAACAGCTATTGATGGATTCTCAAAAGAATACAGAAATGTTATTAAAATGCACCCAGATGCATACATTCATGCTCAGACAGAGGCCCGTACACACACATAAACAAACACATGAAGCTCTATGTGTCGGCTAATTCGATTGGCGCATTAAAGTGCACTGATGGAACTGTTGTTAGGATTTCTATACTGTCAACGCTAAACCCTTTAAAGCGGAATCAGCCATAATTACAAACAAATCCTCTGCTCAGTACCATATCATATTGCTCTTGCGGAGACAAAAAAGGCCTTAATCTTCCTGGCATTTTGAAACGTGTTTAAAGCCCTTTATATAATTAAAAAAAAAAAAAAAAATGTAAATGCAAAATAGTATTGCTTTATTTGACTGAAAAAAATTGCAAGCAATGTTGTGGGGAACTGGAGGGTAGCACACCAAATATATATATGATGTAATATAGTATATAACATATTAATGCACAGGATGCACAGAAAGTAAAAAATCAAAGTTAGTTGAAAAGATTAATACCACTGTCATGATTGCTAAATGTGAAGCTAATGCCAAGAGCCAAGCACAAAGACTGGAAACAGCTCTGGCTCTGTCCAAAGGTAAAAAAAAAAAATACCAGCACCTCTAAAGATTATATTGTGTTTGTTTAATCTGAGCAAAAACCGAAATGTTGAAATAACAAGTTGTTCTTCTACAGCGCCCATGCTTCTGCTTCAGTGACTTCCTGCTTACTGCCTGGCAGCCTCACCTCAATGTGTTAACAAGGGCGCCGTGGAGGTAAAGGAAGGTGTAACACAGAGCCAGGCTAGCTGTTTTCTTAATGCTAAGCTAAGCTAATTATCTGCTGGCTGAAGCTGCATGCTTAGTATGCAGACACGATCAATCTACTTGCTCAGCAAAAAAGGGAATTAACTTATTTCCCAAAATGTCAAATTATTCCTTTGGGGTGAATCTATTTGCAGCCGGCTCACATTTGAGCCAGAATCAAGATTCCAGTGATAGCAGGCAACGTTTCGTGCACACCACATCAATTTTGCATGGAACAGACATTGGTTCAACATCAGCCTGAAAACTAAAACTGTGAATAATATTTAAAAGTTTCACCAAACTGTGGCGTGAGATGATGTGTTTTGATCTGACATCTGGAGGACATTAGGGCCCCATTTTCACAAAATAGTTCACATAATAGCTACAGATAACAACAGACACTGTTTCAGCTTTCAGTTTTGTCGATTTATTTACACAACAAAGTGTTCGCTGGCATGAGTTCAGGGTATCGGGGATGGAAAGCGGCCGGCCTCGTTCGCAAGGAGGTGGCAGACTTAGAGCTGCTGATTCAGGCCAGTTTCTTGTCCGTTTGTGGCCAAAAAGAGCCACCAGCCAACATCTCAGCCAACACTCTAATCACAGGCTCACAGCAGCAATCACAGACCTAGTCGCTAATCAGTCAACACAAACACACAAACAAGCCTGCATGCATGCACATACAAGCCAGCGTCTGCACAAATGGAGCCACACACACACAAAATGAATATGTGTTGTGCTTCACTTTACATTTTAGTCTAATTGCTGTTCCATGTGCTAAAAGGAAAACACTCTAAGCGAAATGCTGAATATTTGTACGCGTTTTGCATGAATGCACATTGAATGACCTTTTTTCTTCACGGCAGCTTTGGTCTGACAACAGTCTGCATCTGTGTTTAAAAACCCATAATCTCGCCACAATATAATTTTATGCATGCACTACATATGCACAAAGTGAAGACACTCCTCTAAACATACAGTACAAGCACACTGACGCCCACACTCCCTCTCACCCATACTAATCCCTGCCAGTGTCTCCTTAGAAAGAACAAAGTCGTAGTTGGCAGTGGGGATCAAAGCACGCAGATGGCCAGACTGGAATTCACTTTCTGAGCAGGACAACATGCTGACCATCGTTAAGCTAACGTCACCACCTGAAAAGCAGCCCCAGATCCAAGCATTCGCAGTCTGCTTTGGACTGAGACACCAAGCTTTACATCCCATCACTGCCAGAAAGAACACGATGCTGCCTGTGGTCAGAACGGGGCTGATGTGTAAGCATTCCACCATTTGCCAAAGGGGGGGGAGAGAAAAGTGGAGGGCCAGGAACAGACATCAAAGCTGCACGCCCGGTCACCCCTGTTAAAACCTGCTTTTTCTCTATTGTAATTAAAGATAGAGGCTCACGCAAGCAGTATGTCTCCCCGAGAAAATAATTATGTGGCTCTGCCAGTGAAGAGGGCATGTGGGTGGGTGTAAGGAAGCAGAGGGGGGTGGAGAATGAATGTCAGGCCGTGCAGTGGCTGAGGTGCGCGTGGAGGGAGGGGAAGCCACAGGGGATTGCAGCGGCTGAGGTCGAAGCGGGTGCAGAGGACTGTGGGTCATCGCTCCTCTTTGCACAGCTCTCCACTCAAAATCCCTCAACGCACACACACACACACACACAGACACACACACACACTCCCTGATGGCTGATTAGAGGACAGAAAGAAAAAAGAGGGGTTGGGGGTTGGGGATTGGGTGTGTGTGGAGGGATATCTTTTAAACAACTGTCCCCCCGGAGGCCAGGCAGAGTGTAACGTTAAAACGAGCGGCAGGATGAAATCATGGTTCATCCCTCCTGAAGCTGCGTTCATTAGACCACACTGCAGCCATGTCACAATTCCATGTGTTTTATTTTCATCAGTGAGCAGGAATCTGACTTTTTTCAACTGCACCAAGGGTAGATCAACACCGCATGTAGAATCACAACACACACCGGAGCTAATTTCATGTGTTCGTGGCTCTGATTCGTCAGTGATGATTTTGCACCATGGTAAGATAGTGGTCTGTGACAGCACCCATAATGAGAATGCAGCCAGATAGTGATGATCCGTGATGGTAACCAGTGTGTGGAGCAGGATGGCGATGCATCAGGAAGACTTCAGACCAGGATCCGAAGAGATTAGAGCTTGTGCATTACATGTCACTTACTGGAAATAAAAATCAGACATCCTAAAAACACACACACACACACACACACACAGTACCCACTGCTGTGGTGCAACTTGTTTTTTTTTTTTTTTAGATGCGCTTATTCACTTTCTTGCAGATCGATACTCCTCTCTTGTCTGTAGGCTAAACATGCAGCTACAGCCAGCAGCTGATTAGCTTGGCGTAGCATCGATAGTACAAACTGTTAAATATAGCCTACTGTGTGGCCATTAACTGACAGTTAGCAAGCTTGTTGATTTAGAGAGGTTTTTTTTCGCTCTTCAATGAAACACTTTATTGATTATATTGATGCACAAACCTGACAGAATTCTAGGAAGGAGTCAACTGCACAACAAAGAAAATAGGAAGAAGCCTGCAGAGCATTGTGACTGACTAGCATTAGCATGCCAAGGTTGGCTAGCATTAGAAAATAGCTCACAGCTATAGTTGTTCGCTGAAAGTATTTCCTACTTCACTAAGACTTAGACGCTGGGATAAATTTCACTTTGCCATTTTCCGCCATGATCCAACCTGAAAAACAATAAATCACAGTTTCACAGAGCTAATGTGTCGCACTATTTCTTGGCCAGGAGCAGTGACTCCAGGAGAATGCTACGATTTGTCATTTTGGGACGGAGCCGGCTTAGCTGTTTCTCCCTGTTCCCAGTCTTTATGCAAAGCTAAGATAACCGTCTGCTGACACGTAGCCACATATTTACCGGACAGATATGAGAGTGATATTGATCATGTTATTTAACTCCCAGAAAGAAAGCAATTAAGGCATTGCTTTGAATGCCTCCCTGTGCTCACAACAGGAAGAATAAAATGCCCAATGAAGTCAATAAAAGGACAAAAGCAGAGCACTTTTCCAGGTGTGGTAATAATCTAACAGAATCCAATAAGAGAATCATCACATGAACACTTGAATAAAAATTGCTTTTAGTCACTGACAGCCCCATTAAAATAAATGTCATTGTCCATTAAAGTGTCTTTAAATGCACGCTTTCAAGTCTTTCTTGCTTTTGCCAAGAATATTTTAAGTGAAAGAAAAGTGGATTTTTTTTTTCCTGAAATACACAACTCAGACAAACAGGTTAGGAAAAGACAAAGGAGGATTATGTATCATCAGAATTTACAACAATCACAAATCATCTTCCCTGGCATTGAGTCATTTAATGCAGTCCATTGTTATGAAGTCCATTGAATCGTCCGGGGCTGAAAGGGCCTTCAGATTGTCTCTTATTACTTTGAAACCCAAATGAAAATTGAAGCTCTTTGTTGTTCCTTTTTTCAACTGGCGTGACAAACCATGTTTGAACTACCGATCGCTCGCTTACTCCATTTTTCAGCCATGGCGTCTATTTTATTCAGAAGGGCAAGAAAGTCAATTGAAAGTTAATTCCAATGTGTCTGATTAATGGGCACTGGAGGATGCACTCTAATCTGTGCACTGTTCAGCTGTTCCATTTCAAGCCCCACACAGGTAATTATTCCCTGCTTTCTCCTGGAGTAAATGTTGGTGTTGCACCTTCTCCTCCTCTCACACTGCTCGTCTTGTTTCTAGGCCTCTTCCAAGGGATGTAGGTCAACGATTCAACCTAATTTTCGCTGTCAACATATGATGCAGCTGTTGCTGGAATTTTGCTCAATCTGTAGGTGATAAGACTGGAATTTTGCAGATATGTGTAATAAATAAAAGACAATATCAGCTGTTTAGCACTGGGTGGGCCCGTATTGTACCCTCTACACTGGAGACTGCATGTGTAAGAAAGGGCTAACTGAAAAAAACACTTTAATTTTCCACTATATTCAGGCTGGGATGAAACTACGCCTTTCTTTGGTAGAAAATGATTGTTTGGCAGTTTGTACTATCTTGTACAATAGTTTTGATGACCTAATAGTCATAGTTTAGCTGTGCTGGTAGGATTTTCTTTTTTTTTTCTATTTATTTTTTGCATTTTTCATTGTTCACCACTTTGTGAACACATGCTTGTAGAAAGGAGATTTACTACATGGGCTCAGGAACCCTTCTTAAAACAATGTTCATTTGTAAATTATTAGGTTCTGGTTTTATTTGGTCCTGATTTCATGCAGCGTCACAACTTTTTTTGGAATCAAGGGTTGACTACAGTTGCTTTCTTATACACTCTATAAAGATGCCAACATCGAATTGATGTTCTGCAATTCTTGCTGTAGTTGCTATGCTATGGCACTATTGGCTTTTGGTGTGCTGCTTATTTTCTTATTTTCTGGTGTATGGTAGTTACAGATCATGTAGCTCCATATTAATCCTTTACAGCTAACAGCAACCATAGCCTTGACTGTCTGGCCATTAATGGCAACTATATGTCAATAGGCAAAATGTCAAAATGTAATTTTATTCATTTATTTATGAAATATGAGAAGTGCTCTATGTTTGTTGAACAGCAGTGATATGTTGTGTCTTGGGCAGTTGCCGGAGAGGCGGCGTACATCATTAAGATTCATCATTGACTGGCAAGTGCGACAGTGGTATAACATGTGGCACAATGATTTTGTTTGCCGTGTTCTGCAAATTGCAAATCAGCAGCGACATCAACCAGTCAGAGTGGTATATCACCAAAACACAGTTGCGCATCATCTGTATGCCAGAGGAGCACACGTGACAAATCAGTGATGTTGCCCAAAGCAGCCACATACCATAATCAGTAGCATTTGTCAATAAGAATCAGTGTATACTGGTAGCTATTCAATATAGGCTTATTAAATACAAGTGACATACCATTTTAATGTAAGTACATCAGTAGCAGCAAAGCAAAGAAGAGGAGTCAGAATAATTCAGCTAGAACAAGAGTGGTGCAACATCAGACACTTTTCGACTGTGGCACTGCTGATGGGGTATGACCACACCTCAGCACATTTGGAGGAGGCCCGGGCCGCTCAAGCTGTCTTAGTGTGATTGTTTCATTTCATGCACACCTGACTTCGAAATGGGATCATTCACACCGATCCAAACAAAGGAAACAGTTTGGATGAACTGAATCGACCGGGTAAAATATAGACGTGCCTCTGGTGTCTCAGCGCCACCTGAAAGGTTTGATGTTGGTATGAGGGAGGAACTGGCCGAACAAAAGTGAAAATAAGACATATGCATGTGTCCCGTAAGTTTGAGAGATGGATTAACAGCTGTGCTCGGTGTGCAAATGTGCATCTTATGTTGTCTGCGATGGAGTTCAGTTCAGTTCACATCCTCCAGGGTGTCCTGGCTCAGCTCTCCGACAGAGCCATGTCTTTTTCACCAGTTTGCTAATCCTGTCTGCATCCCTGCCCTTGATGTTTCCACCCCAGCACTCTACCGCAAAGAACAGAGTGCTGGCCAACACAGATTGGTAGAGCATGTTGAGCTGAGTGTTCGAGCCTCCTAAAGAAGAGTTTATGTGGAGGAATGCACCAGCCTGATGGTCACAGGGTTGAGTGACCTGAATCCTATTTAATTCAGTCCATAATTTCGCCAAATTTGGTTTGCAAATGTTATTTGTCAGAAGGTCAACTGATCTTTTTTTTATGATGTGATCTGATTGAAGTGGGGATAAATGAGTCCCTGGTTTATGTACTTTGAATTTCAAACTGCCCTCTGGGGGAAGGCTCAGACTGGCTTTGCCGCCATCAGAAATCTCTGTTTCACAGTTTGTGCCTGGTTCACATCGCTGCCCTTCCCGCCTCTTTCCACTCAGCCCACAGCCTCCTTTTTAATGCACAAAGCTTGAGAGGCCAAACCAGGCTGTAATAGAGAAAATGAGTATAAATGAATTTAAAAACCCAATAAAATAAGGTTAGCGTTTTGCCACAGACATTATGGGACTTCATTTACCATTTGACTAAAATCATATAGTGCTACACTATCAACACAGTTGCATGGTATTTATAGCTCACCACTAACTCAATTTCCTTGAGTTGCTACCCTCTAAATGCTGCTGCAGCGCGCGTTGATAACACTCTTACTATAGTTCATCACACCAGGACGCAAAGACATCAAAAAGACATTTGTAATCAGCTTACTCACGCATAATAAAGCGATGTGGCTGACTAAAACATGACATCAGGTTGAATCATTAACAGTGTCCTCTATATTTTATGCACACACAGGCTCTTTCCTGTTTGTATTACATTGTGCAGGCCCTGAAAAATGTAGAAAACCTCAAATGACCCCATAGTATGAGGGATCGGTCGGTGCCAAGGCACTGCTACCTCTCTGTGGAAGAGTGCCGGATGTCTAGGGGGTAATTGTTTGCTGCTACACCATAAGCAAACAGAGTAGTTTAAAAGCAGAGCAGTAAATAATGTACGGTTCTCAAGCCCAAAAGAGATGCCTCTTAATTTGTGATACTTTTCCCCATTTAGCAAACGTAGCATTTATCTCAGCATGAACAGCTTAGTTAGAATTAGATTACCTTAAAATGTTTCTCTTGAATGAAAGCTTGATTACTTTTGGTGTGTAGCACTCTAGATGAGAGTTTCATGTATCATGGGGAGATAACCACTATTGGAAAATAATTAGATCTACTCTTGGACTGACTGCTCGCATCAAAAAAGAACATTAGGGGTAAGCAGAGGCCGCGCCAGAGGTGAGACACAGACCGACCACCAGTGCAGAGCACCGGCTCTTTCTGCCTGGGTGTCTTGCTCTTGTTGTCTGTCCTGTTGTCTCATCATCTGTCCATATTTATTCATATTTAAAATTGTTTATAAGGCATTCATTCATGACTATTAATAATGTACTTTTAGTATTGCCAAGAACCAGGGCTTTCAATTTGAGTCTTAACACATTTGAACAAAATTCCCTTTTCCGTTCGTCAGTAGCACCGATGGCACCAAAGAGGTGCGATAACAGGTGTGTCAGTAATAATTAAGAGTCATCCCATAGTGCAAATGTGTCAAGAATCACGTGTGCCACTTCTTGCTCAGACCCGGTCAGACAATTTGACGTGCTACATGCTAACTACATACAGTTAAATATGTGTGCATTGATGTGGATATACATGTCAGAGATGGTGGGTGTCTCTGCAGAAAAGCTGCAGCTGTGGTCTGCCGCCACTTGGCTCATCGCTTAATATCATTCAACCCTTTCTTTCTTTTGACAGTGGATGTTCTTGGACCAAAAGGGAGGGAGTCAAGTGTGTTATCTTCTCCCGTGCTAACTTAAGGTGTTCTGCATCCGCTTGGGGAGATGCTGCACCTCCCACACAAGGACATCAGCTTCCTTTTTGGTGGAGCCTTTGTGACAGATCTGCTCTGCACTTCTCCATGATGGAATTGTCAGAACATCATGATGCAGGGATATTTTGATAGGTATTGTATTTGGAGCTAATCCTGTGCACCCACACTCTGCAAAGCTGACTGAGTTTTTGCACCATGCACCATAATAAATGTCCTACATGTTGGCATTAACTGCTTGTTCTTTACACAGAATAGGCTTTCGACATTGTAAATTGTCACTAAGTATATCCAGGACCATAAACAAGCTCTTTCCTCTGTACTCAAATTACTTTTACAATTTTCTTTAACACATAAAGAAGTCTAATCCTAATGTTTATAATGTATCTTTTCACGAATGCATTTAGCACTGCAGACTGCGAGAACACACTTGGGACAAAAATAGCAGTGGATGTGGAACTAAAATGAATTACCCTGAAGCTCTACTGTGTTGCAAAATCAGAATAAGCAATACTGAACTGACTCCCACTGAACCAACTGCTTTTAAATCCTTTGTAAATGCACATTTTTATGTGTTTCCTACAAAACGACAGTGTTAATGTTTGTATTTCAGGTTTTTGCTGCTAATGCGATCGACAGTGCAAAAGCAGATTGCTCATAATTCCAGCATCGCGACCCTTACAAGATACCAAGACTGGTGTTCAGGACAGAGTGCCCTTGCTAGCAGTAGCTGCAGCTACTAAATGCTCCACTGCGTTCGCCAGCAAGTTGCTCACTTTGTCTGTCTGCCATTTGGTGCTGAGCAGTAGTACAGAGGGTTTTTATAGCTTTTTAGCTGAAAACAGCTGCCCGCCGCTGTTGGAAACAGGGCTGATGACAGCGGTGAGAGCAAATCGAAGCAGTAAAATTGTGGGCTGCAAAACTAAAATAATGAGCTGAAGGATTATAAAAGGCTCCATATAGCACTGAGGGGAATCCCAGTTTTAGGTGGTAAATCTGTGAGTCTGGCTACTACAGCAACCCCTTTCACACTTTCACATGTCAGTTCATCCACTGTTAGCATGAAAATATTGACTACTGCAGCTTTACTTCACTAGCCAACAAATGCACACCGAGAACACGTGAAGACATAAAAGTTGCTCAATTACAGGATCAGAATGTCCCCGTGGGGGCAGAGCAGTGTGAGCTGTGTTTCTTTTAGTACACTGGGGCGGCCATCTCCACACACCACAATCGCACTCCGCCTGTCTGTGACGTCTGTCCCCGGTAGACCCCGAACGTCACCAAGGTAGCAATTGAAACAGCAGTTGGATGCCCTCTCAAGCTGATTGAGTAAAGCTCATTATCTTCAGCTGTCACAATGAATCCATTTCATCAGCGCAGCAGCTCTCTATATCAACTGTCGCAACTCATCTCATCCAATTGAATTTCACCCAGGCCCTTTTTATCGCTGACAACCTTGATGTCGCCGCAGTCTCTTTTAAGCAGATTAACTTAACATTCTCATGAAACCTGTTATGTTGTCCCTGCTGTGGCCACTGCTGATTAACTGACTGTAAAGAGCAAATAAAATCAGCAGCCGAAGGAATCTGACCTTTGAGGGAACTATTTACAATATTCAAAGCATAAATAAGACCGAAGTCACACTAGTCAATTGCAACAAGAGCAAAGGCTCATCTTGCACTCATATCATTCATTCAGCTATGGCTTTAATCACAGAGCATGTAAAAAAAAATAGCTCTTGGGTTGCCCTTTCACGCTGAAAATGACTTCCATCCATCCATCCATCCATCTATTTTTTTTTTTTTTTGGTTATACAGGTTTGGGTAATAATGGCAGCCACAGTGACCAATCACAAACAACTTTGGCATTCTACTTCTGCGTGTTTTCGGGGTCTCCCCTGATGTCTCCTCCCGATTGGATGTGCTCATAATATTGCCACATTAAGGCATCAAAGAGGCATAATTTTCATGCAGAAGAGCAGCAGCTTGCTTTGAACAATTATACCTACTGATCAGTCCGTATTCACCAGAAAAGCACAGGTTGTGCAAGAAGGTTATTACGAACAATGTTTGCTTGAATTGTTAGGGGTGACCTCTAGTGGCTGTAGTAATTATGACGGGAGCAGAGGAGGAAGTCAGGTGACGTAGTATAAATAGAACAAAAGTGTGCATTTGGAGGAAGTTGGGGTGGATGAATGGCTCAAACAAACACAGGACTTTCCAGAAGACTGCAGTTCGTGTCCAGTGTGAAACCGAAAGTCAACGTTGACTTATTTTAACTTACGCAACGCTTGTCATTATGGCCTCATATTGAAAGTGCTGACCCCTCTGCCAGCTGCTTTCCATTTGGCAGGAGGGTCAGTCCTTTAAAAGCAAAATGTTGACGAAGCCAGCAGAACTTCATCATCTGCACGTAGCAAAGGGTTGTTCCACCTGTGTAGGCCACACAACCATAACAAAGGTTTGTGGACGCCAAAAAGGAGCGCAGCGTAGTTTAAGCGGATGGTGCGACACAGCTAATAAGCTCTTATGACTTCCTCTGTTTTGAACTCCCCGACTCTCCGTTCCCTCAGAGGTCAACGCTGTAAAGCCGGCCTGCTATAGGCCAAAGGGGCAAACTTGTGTGTCAAAGTCAGAGTGGATGTGAATGATGTCTTCATTTGAACTGGTCTTGTTTCAAGTGTACTCTGTCTATGAATATTAAGTGGTACCAGGCACAGGTAAAGGTATGCCCTGCTTTTTCTTGCTCCTTAAGAAGAACACTGTTTTAGAGATTTCGAGCTGTAAGGCAATCTGCATTAAACCCTTTCCATTAACATATAGTGATCTACAGAAACTAAACATTCAGGAGACAGCACACACGTAATTTGATTTGCATTAGTGAATATCCGTGTTTAAATGGATGAACTGTATCCTTGGCCACAGGAACCACGAAGCTGAAATGCTGTTTTCATAGCATCATAAGCAGATAAATATTGATCTGTGGACGAGAGTGCGGCCAAAACCAAATATAGACGGTGTTGCCCTTGATCGATCCCCTGACTATCATGGTCTGCGAAGAAGTGCTTGTCTTTGCCCGTCGCTTTGCCTTTTCTCACAGTGACATTGTCCTTGCAGGAATGTGCCAGGAGCATGTGGGCGCTGCCTGCCAAGACGTTTGTCAGACTGAAACCAAGATCCATTTACACTTTGATAAACACATGCCCCTGCAGTGTTCAGAAGGAGCAGAGAGGCAGCTCTGGTCTCCAGGATGTATCACAAGAAACACAACATCATACAGTACTTGTTTTAACTAGGAACTATGTATAGGCGCTATTAAGGTTAGCATTAGGGTTAAAAAAAGGAAGCAGAATATCTAAAAACAATTCTTGAAACCTCTTAAATGGTGTATACTGTCACTATAGCTGAGCACTTAAAGAGCTTATGTTTGGGACGTAACCTGACAACAAATTACTAATTACACAATGTACAGTAATCACAACAGCAATAATTGTTCTCAAACACGTTTTGAAATCACCAAATTCTCACAATTTGCATTTTACAGCTCTGAATCAATTTCCCTTGTCCAGGAAACAAAGCAAAGCCTTTTTTCAGTGTACCAAACACTCAACGCATGATGCTTGAAGGCAGTGTAATTTCTTTCTCTGCCCCCCCTACCTCCCCATCTCTAAATGCTCTCCAACCAAATAGAGACTGGAAGCATTAGGAAAGAATGCATAATGAAAAGCAGCCTAGGATTCCTTGATAACTGTGGAACAAATGCCCCTGCTGGGCTTGCTAATGAGTTTAACTTGAGAGCTCAGCCATTTTCTTCTCCCATCCACATATTAATTTCATGCAAATGGGTATTCGCCATGGAGGCCGCTGTGACTAAGAATACAGCGCGCTTTCTGCAGTTCCAATTTGCTGTTATCACAAGGAAACATGCGGAGCGTGTTTATTGGCTGTCCATATGTCACCTGCCGTGCAGTGCTGTGTACCCGGGATACATAAGTTATGGATGCACAGCCAGTCGGTCTTTATAGCTTTTCTGCGGGCTGACTAAATTCTGACCTGTGCCAATGACATGTTTTGACAGACGGCCAGGTTTCATTTCCCTCAGACTTCAGAAGGTCTCAAACTGGCCAAGTCCAGATTGCTAGAGGCCCACACAGAGCTGCGCAACCTTTCATGGGCTAATAATCACCAGTTAATTTATGCCTCTTAAAGAGGTAAGCAGCTCTATTCAAATCAATGCCATTTTTTACCAGCGTCGATGTGTCTCTATCTCTCTTGTGAAGCCTCTGAGCGATAGAAAGGCCTTGGCTCTGGAGGGCAAGATCAATAGCCGAGGAAAGCCATTGGATTTCGCTAAGCCTCAGTGTTGTGCAGGGCTTTTGATTGGTTTGTTTTATGGGTTTAGCTGGATGAGGGGTTGTAAACTAAAAGCTCCAAGCTGCTAAATATTACAGGGAAAGGCAGAGATAAAGACTGAAAGCTCCAGAGTGCAGTTTCAGCTGCGGATGGCAGGTGTCCACTCAGCACACGGGGGGTGGAGGGGGGTGGGGGTCAACACCACTCACGGATGGGAGAAACAGACGCCATCAGCAACAATCCGGGGGAAATTACATCAGAGGAAACTCATGCTATTGATTGCCAAGGAATGTTTTACCGCACACACGAGTCTTGACAATGTCGCCTTAGGCATAAAAACACCACCATCCTTGTAGAGGTTGTTTCCTTCAGATGATGAGCCAGGAGATAACGACCGAACGAACGAATCCATTTTCTGTGAAGCTGTGAAGAGAATTGTTGCTTGTCTCCTTTTATCTCTATCTTGAGCTATGCGTATTGTCACTCTTTCCATGTCCCTCATATATGACGCAGGAGGCAGGCACACCTGTGTTACTACAGCTGCTGCCTCCAGTTTACTGCAAATTCACTGACAATTTCATTTTCATTCCGTGGAACAGGCATCTATGACTTTGCTCCAAGCTACGCCTCATGACAAACACCAATCATTTAATACATGACCAAATACCCGTAATAATCATTAATAAGTATTGCTAATTAATCCATACAAATATACAGATATTAAACAATACATTCTGGCTTTTCCCACATACACAGTATTTATAAGCAATTCCATAACTATCTTAACTTCATCATCAGCTGTGACTGTATGTTTAAAATCACTGTCTCAAGAAAAGCATGTATCTCCAAGCTTGTCATGAGGTAATAGAAGCAGTCCTGTGAAGCTGCATGTCTTCACGTACTCCAGCGGGGGCTTTATTAAGCTTTACAAGAGATTCTCACAAGTATCACATGTAATTTTAACTACTACAAATAGGTGTAACTCACTGATGTAATTATGTCCCTTTTACAAACGCATGTCGAGATAAATCCTCACTGACAGAAGAGCGACATGGAGTATTTTGCCTTCACCGACTGACTGAGGACTGCAGTGGGGACAGTTCCCCCCTTATTGCTCCCACTACAAAAAGAAGAGTGCTGTCATTTATTCAGCTTATCATGGGCTGCTATCACAGTCGGTTCACAGAGCTGAGTGCAGCACTCCTCTCTTAAAAACATGTTAAGAGCTTCCCCTGTCTTTCACATTTAGGGTTACAGAGGAAGAAACAATGAAGCAAGGCTACAGTGACACGTTCTGATTCCAAAATAAATAAATAAATAAATAAGAAACAACCTCAGCAGATAGAGAAATGGGTGCTTATTAGGTTTTCTTTGAACTGCAACTATTACGAAGACACATTTTACTGTATGTGACTGGACGTTTTGGCAGCCCTGTTCAATGGAACAGACCGGAAAACCAGAGCATGTCATTTTGACATTTGTGTCTATCTATTGGAATAAACATATAAGAAATAACATGTTAATTAGTAAAATCTAGAGGTGTTGGTAGGTTGATTTCTAAAACTGGACAGAGCCAGGCTAGCTGTCTCCTCCTGCTTCTAGTCCTAATGCTAAGCTAAGCTAATCGCCTGCAGCCTGGAGCTTCGTGTTTGTAGCGCAGACATGAGAGTGGTCTCGACATTCTCACCCAACTCTTGACAGGAGAGCGAAAAAGCTTATTTTCCAAATTCCCAAACATATTCCTTAAAGCTGGAGTAGGTAAAGTATCTTAGAAGCATTGTTTGTTATGTTTGTTGAAGTGGTCTTTACATGCCAGCAGCAATCATGTGACTTCATAATCAAATCATTTTGTGAACAGATAATCAGAGAATCTGATCTACTGAGCTACAGTGTGAAAGTAACCTAGAAAGTCCAGCTTCCGGCGCTGCACGATGGCGATGTGTGTCTGTGGCACATCGGATGAGCTTGTTTGTGTGTTCTTGTTTTGTGCCTTTTCAAATTGTGACACCAGCTACTGATTGGTGGTCACTTGAACTTTGCTCTACTTAGTGTTGCATTTTGGAGCACTCCGCTGTTAAATGCCTGTCTTTCACTGTAATGTCTTTTTTTTATGTTGTATTTTTATGTTGCACTTGACTGACAGTTGCCACAGACTCACAGGGGATCCCTGACAGGATAAATGAAGCTAACCTTTCTAATCTCTTTTGTCCTTGAACTTCTGTACTTCCTCCTTACATCTGCGTTCCAGTATTGTCTTCATACCTCTGTATGTCGTGTACTTTTATCCTCCTTATTTACTCAGCAATGATGCTTATACATCGTTCAAGCTTGCTATGCTTACACAGCTCTTTGCTCAAATACACACATACACACACACACTCACACACACAGTACAAGAGTAACATGACCTCAAAAACAAATGGAGCAAAAAAAAGCAATAAAATCAGTGATGTAGGTGAGTCAAAAGATGAGGAAAAGTGCTCGGTGGTTAGCAGCGTCGCCTCACAGCTAGAAGATCCCCGGTTCGATCCTGCCTGGGGTCTTTCTGTGTGGAGTTTGCATGTTCTCCCTGTGCAGCGTGGGTTCTCACCGGGTTCTCCGGCTTCCTCCCACAGTCCAAAAACATGCTTAGGTTAATTGATAACTCTAAATTGTCCATAGGTGTGAATGAGCGTGTGGTTGTTTGTCTGTATATGTAGCCCTGTGGTAGGCTGGCGACCTGCCCAGGGTGTCCCCTGCCTTCGCCCGAGAGACGGCTGGGATAGGCTCCAGCCCCCCCCGTGACCCTGCAAAGGATTCAGCGGTGTATAGATAATGGATGGATGGATGGTTGCTAAGATTCAAGTAAATTCTAGTTCATGTTAGTGCCTGTCATGTAACTTGCATATTTTTATCATGTCTATAAGGTAACATGCATTCATGCATTCTTTAAGATTTATAGGAGTCTGAAAATGTGAGTAAATAGAGTTTAGTTACCTTCACTTCTACTCCCCTGCAGATGATAGACAGCAGACTATCCATATCCCTCTACAAATATACTCCCACAGGATAAATGAGCAGCCACGGGCCTGCTGGTGGACTTTGTTCAGTGGTGTGAGAATTCATTTTTGCAGCTTAGCGTCAGGACGTGTTGATCGATTTCAGATGCCAATGTTGTCAAGGACCATGCTGTGCAGCAGCTTGACAAATACAAATACCTGGACATGTTTATTGATGACAAATTGAGCTTTGACCACAAGACAGAAGACTTGCAGGAAGGGACATCACATATTGTTTACATTACATGAGCTCCGCCACTCCCCGGTCGATAACAGCTTTCTGACTCAACGTTTGCACATCTTTTATTAAATGCAGTTCTTTTCCGCAAGCTGTGAACTGTAAACAAAAAGAGTCTGAACTAGCTGAAAACACATTTTCAAGTATGGAGGGGGTGTAGTGAATATACTAGTCATGTTCTGAATCATAGTGACTTTATTCAGCAGGTATGTCACACAGAACAACATGACAGCAGAACCTGTTGAATATGCTGCATAAAGGGGAAGAATTTTCTGTATCTCTAAAGATGATTTCGGTGTTAAAGTGGTGCATCATTTGTAGGTGTCTATAAAGCAAACTCTGTGACTCGTAAGGTTGTATGGATATGATAACGGTTATACTTGTGAAAGTCATTTTACCTTGTGCCATTCATTGTGTTTATTGCTAATGGAAAATCCATCAGATGTCCTTCTGACAGACACATTTGCCAATACAAAGCAATATATAAAATATATATAGTATATAATATACTGTTTGCTTTCTGCACAGAAAGGGTTTTTGTTATTGTCAAGAAAAATAAATCTCTTCCAGCCGAACAATATAAATCACTGGAACAGTCGCTTGTCATTTCTTTTACCTGTGACTGGTCGACCGAAGACAAAGTGCTGTCAGCTACTGTGCTGCAGCTGACTGAGGTGTTTGTGCTCGTTTGTTTTGCAGACAAAAACAATATTTCAATGTTGGGTAACCACAATGGTCATATTCTCTATTTCTGAATAGAAAAAAACCCAAAGCAGTCAGAATGTCTATATGTGATAATTCTGCAAAAGCTTAGATTAATTTCAACAATTTTCTTCCTGTCGAAAGCTGCAATTCTTGCTTTTTTTACAATGTGGCATAGCCACTGGGATTGTTCAGGCAAGCAAGCTACAGGTGAGGTATGGTAGAGGTTGGGTGACTTAAACGGTTGTTTAAGATTTGGTAAAGATTGTGGTTATAATTAATGGATAGCCATTACGTGCCTAGCCTATTTTTGACAGACAATGCCTCAATCTGCACAGAGCAGATTAAGTCAGACAGGAAGTCAGACACAAGGCCAGCATAGAAAATCTGGTCAATTTTTGAAATAAAACACCCAATGCAGACTCCCAGTCATATATCAATAATAAACACAACACACATACACACACACACACACACACACACAAAACATTTGGAGGATGCAACAAAAAGATGTTGCAGCAGGAATGCGATGGAATCTCTGGAATATAGTAAAATCTGTATCTGTTGTCATGACTCCCCTTAAATATGTGGTTACAGAGGTGACTTGGTCTGGCGGTGTATTTTCAGCAGCACAGATCTTCCTAACAAGGGGGCTGGCCCTCCCTCACGTTGCCTGCTGAGCATGCCACGTCCTGCATTGCATCCAATATGGATGCAGTCCCTGAGATACTGGGCTGATTCTGCAGTTGGTTTCTTGCCATGGTGGAAACACTAAATGAACAATCACTGGACGACTAAAACTAGACTTGTGAAACTGTGTGTTAGCGCTTCCCAGGGTTTTTTATGCTCTTCTTTGGAGCAATGCTTTACATAAATTCCTATCTTTTGGTTTTTAGACTGTTTGTCTAATAATGTATGCAAATAATAATGGTGTGGTGTACAAATTTTGTAGCTGTTTGCATGAGTTAACAAAATGTAAAACAATTCAAATCTCCTGCATGACTTTAAAAAAATGCTAATAACTAATGTCCAACCTTACAATACCATAACAAGTACTTACTCCACAGTCTCTTATTATTTACTAGAAATGAATGTGTCAAATTATTTACTGTAGATTGTAATCAGAATTGAGTATAATTGGCTGTAACTCTCCTTCAACACATTATATTTTCTGCTTTTTAAAATGATGAATCCCACCCCCACTTTCACCTGGTTTCTCTCTCTCTCTGAGTGTCTGCAGACCAGTTTCCCATTCCTCATGCAAGGTGTTCCAGTCACTCAAATATAATATACGGACATTGCTAAGACACTATAAATCACAGGGGTAATCATAGAAAGTGATGAAATGGGGAAATCCAGGCACAACTAATCGATACCAACTCCAGTGCATGATTTTCCTGTCTTTTGCTTTTGGGGGGAACATATCATTGTGGTTCACTGGATCTATTATGTGTGTGACATGAAAAATAGATATTATTTACCCCCTGTGGTCTCCGTGGGCACATTATTAATGAAAATGCACAATTCAGTGTGTGCAGGAATGTGTGAAACACTTTGTGTGAAAGCATGCAAGGACAAACACTGTAAGGCTGGCTGCATTGTCTTCTATTGTCTATTCTTTAAATCCTGATTTTTAACTTCATATTTCTGCTGTGCATTGTGAACCACAAACACAACATGATACCTATGCGAGTGTGCATTGTGTAGGGCTGTTGCATTCCCTTTTTCACCAAGTCATACAAAGCCGAATTGATTCGTAATATTGAAAAACAAAACTCATGTTTTTCAATCAGCTGGCTGCCAGATCTCACCTTCTATCAACTGACTACTGAAATAAAAACAATGCTGCATTTCTCCAAAGAATTTCTTCTGGGTGGGAGGAGAAATATGCAGCATTCAGTGCAGCTTCTACACTGGTAGCTTTGTAATACAATTAGAATATCAGTGAGTGCCTCCGGATCCCGAATTTTCCATGCTTGCGCAGTGACTGTTTTCCTTGTTTTGAAAGAAATTGTCATCATCGGGAATGACATGCATTTCACACATTGTTCTCTGGGTGGCCCAGCAGTCAGGGGACACTTTCGGCAGCTACTGGCGAGAGAGTGGGGGTGTGAACGGCCGGCCACTGTGTCAGAGAGATTGAGGAGTCTAAAAGCAGAACACAATTCTCTCAGACAGCACCGGGGATTGACAGGTCACTGCCCAGGGGAGCACGTCTGTGCATGTGCAGGTACACCTAGATGGAAAATCAATAGCGTAAAGGTTTACATACACAAGCACACACAGACGCACACTCTTATACTGGCACACATAGGTGCACACACAGACATGATGCTGGGGCCACTAAATGAAAGGCTACATGTCTGACATGTGTAGACAGATGGTGACAAACAAAATGGACCCTTCACAGCAGCTTGGCAGTGTGAGACAGGATGTTTGGCCACTGGGATGCTGCTTGGCAAAGAAAGGAGAACTGAAGTTGACAGTACAGGCAGCATAACTCTCACTGACTCTCTCATTCAGAGGCTTTTCTGAAAATCGCAAAACTAAAGGCCTTTCAGAGTTTAATATCAATTTATATGTTCCATCAGGGGTGGAGTATTATTATTGATATAATTTAAGATATATGCAGGAGGTTAATTTTAACTATTGTATTAAGTGTGAGGTTTAGTTTGGAGAACCTGCACACCAGTGCGTTTTCACTCACTTTGCAGAATTCACACATTTTTCCGAGTGGTTCCTGAACGCAACACACAGGCCGTTGATATCACGTGCATCGGCACCTGTCAACAAAATGTTGGTAGATGCGGAGTGTCTCCTGTTCCAAGAGAAATGCACAATGCGTTATTTTTTTGCTACAGTAAAAGTCAAAGGCCAGTGTGTCTAAAGTTTGTGGGGGTGAGCTCTTAGTGATGGAAAAAGGCTCATCTTGAGCGACATTACAGCTACAAATATGCTAACCTGGATGAGCTGCGAGGACAAATGTGCTGGGATGAAGTTAACGGTCTTTTCCGTGGAGTTTGGAGGCTCAACAAGCAGCTTTTAGAAGACCACATTCTGACAGAGACAGTGTTACACAGGAGAGGTTTGTGGTGAGCGAGCTAATTAGCTAAGAAGCTAAAACCTCATTCAGGAGAGCCTTGTTGCTGCTTTGGAGCTGCTGAAACCAGACAAAGTAAAAACCACATGTCTGGACATGAACAATGAACATAAGGAACTGAACATTTCTGCGACTCAGTTTTTGGCGTGAGGCAGCGCTTCATGGCGAGCTAAAGTTTCACTTCTGCCTGCAGCTCCTTCGAACCACAGCATTACAACATCCTTGCTGCTGGATGTTCGCTCTACTTCACAGGTACGTTTTTGCTCTTCTGCTAACAGGCTAGGTGATTTATTGTCCCGTCTCTGTTCAGCAGATGTTTGTGTGGTTGCCAGTCAGTAAGCTAATGCTAGCTACAGGTGCTAACGCTGCTGTCTCTGTTTTATTCCGTTGTTTGAGGGACATGTGCTGGTATTGTTGGCTGCTAGCATACTGCTGCTCTGTACATTTCTGTGCCTGAATGAGTGTTAGTTGTAGTTATATTTTTGCTGCTGTGGTAACGGCTGAGCTCATGTTTCTTGGTTGCTGTATGATGGTTTGTTCGCTGTATATAGTGGTGGGAATTTTAAGCATTGTCTGCTGTAAAGCTTATGGGTTCTACTTTATATTTTCTGAAGGTTCCTGCCATTGTATTGAGGTGTTTCCTTTTGGTTCATAGCAACTTTGGGTCTGTAGTTGTGCAAAATGTTGTTTATTAGCATTGGAGAAATACGCAGTTACTATTGTGTTTCTTCTAAAATTGTGTTTGTTATTTTGTCACAAGATACATAGTAACATTCACATTTTCTTCACACACATGTCTTCAGTCTAGCATGAGAGAAATGCCTCAGTGTCAACTATAGGAAATGCAGTAGCTGTCTCATGTATAGCCCTTTCTCATGTTGGACTTGTCAAACACAGGTACAGCTCATAAGCATACTATATGATTAGGTGAAATTAAGAAACAATTATTGGTTCCCGAACGCAACACACCCAGCCATTGATATCACGTGCATCGTGGCACCTGTCAAGAAAAGCTGTGTAGATGTGTCTGCACTGGGTCTGTACAGTGAGTCTACAAAAAATCCAGACAGTAATTGCGTTATATCAATTAATAAATCAGTAATGAATTTACTTGTCCAGATTTTTACTAAATGAAGTAAACCCAACCAGCAACCTCCAGGAATGAGAAATGAACAGCGAAGTGCCAAAAACTGCAGTTCCTGAATGGCCACTTGAGACTGGCTCCAAAAGCAAGTCAATCACCATAGACCCCCAGAATACAATACCCCAACTTTACAGCAGAATAAACATGTTTACAAAAACAAGAACACTCAAGTTCAAGTTCCCCGTTTGTGACAGCTGTGTATTTCTTAAAATGCCACTCGTTTAGATTATTATTAAGCCTTTAAAATATTCAGAATAAGGGGCATGGCCAGATTGGCAGAGTCAGGCCCTGCACCGTCACTGAGATTCACAATGGCTCTTCTGAAACCTATCGTCATGGAGACCATGTCTGTGTTTTACACACTCTTTGAGTAAATCGGAGAATTTTTTGAAATTGTGTCAAAGTATTAAGTAGTAAAGTGTTGAAAGTAAAGGCAGGAGGTGTTACAGCTAATTGTCTGTTCTGCTTTCCTCTTTGTTCCACTAAGTGCACCCGCATGGTATTTAGCTACATTGCTGTACACTTGGTCTTTGGTCGTACTGTATTGAGCACAGAGACGAAAGACATTTTTTGAAATGTGTGCAGTCTTCTTCTGATTAAAAATTCTTAATGCTACAGGACGTGAATTTGAAGAAGTGAACTTGCATATGAAAATAATATGTAGTTTGACAACACGTACAAGGACTATTTTGTGGGGTGGGTTACAGTATGTGCTGGTCGTCAGAGATCTACCTCATCATCATTAGTTTATTACACATGACTCTAAGTTATGGTACATTTCTATTTTAGAGTGATTATACCCATCATGGTGCTCTATGAGTAAATCTGGCTTCCAGTACAGTCAGTGCTTCCCCAGCTGTGGACTGCACAGTCCTAACGTGCGTGTCATAGTTGTAATTTCAGTTTGTAACAGGTATCGTTAACAAGGATAACTCTCATTTTTTTCAAACCAACACGTGGAAATTATCTTCTTAATTAAAGAAAGTGTCTACTGTAATATATTTACTGTTACTTATAACATGAATGATAGTTGCCTGTATGTACTGAACTCATATAAGGAGACTCTGTGCAGCTTAGTTAAAATACTTACTTCTATTTGAATTGACAATAATCACTTTATTTGGACACAAAATGAAAGAGTCATCAGCTCCAGCTCAGTTGAAGAGGCATTGTGTCTCCCCTGAGTGTCTTTCCTCTTTGGGAATACTGGTCTTTATTCATCTGCAGGGACTTTGGGATAAAAATATAGAAATTAATTTTGTGAATTTCATTGGTTAGAACTTAAAATACATATTGAGGAAAAAAATTTGATTTACTATTCATTATTTTCCATTTGGAAAGGGGCAATCATCAGGTTCACCCTGAAACAATATTGCTTCAAGTGGTAAGATCAAACGTATTTTGACCTTTACATACCAGTCTGCTCAGCCAAATGAAATTGTGATTAAGTATGCCATTAAAAAACACGACCCCCCCATCTCTCGCTGCCATAGTATAATACAACATGAATAGTGCCTTTGTAGCCTTCCCAGGCAGAGTTTTATGTTGCGCATTTAGATCATGGATGAGATCTTTTGTTCCATTTCTTCCACTGAGCACTTCACCTTTTTCCTCAGAAGGTCATGAAAATCCTTAAATATAGATCAGATTTCTTCGGTGCCATGGCTTACGTGGTGGTGAAAATCAGCATGGGCCTTATCAGGAAGTAGGCCAGGTAGGCAGGGGGCTGCAGGAATTTGTGGATAAAGTGAGGAAGGTGCTTAGTTTAAAGTATCTATTAAAAGTAAGATTTAGAAAGAAAGATTTAAATTATCAGTGACAACCATCTATTATTGACATTACATAATAGGTTAAGGTTGCAACTAATGATTGTTTTCCCTTTGATTGATCTGTATTATTTTTTTCCATCAATGGATTCAAATCGTTTCTGAAAATGGTGAAATATATTCAGTTTAAAACAGAGAAAAGCAGAAAAGTTTTTGCTTGAAAAATTACTGAAAAGATGTATTGTTTTTATTAATTATTTAAAATAGTTGCAAAATATTTTATGTCGATCAACTAATCCATTAATTGACAAATTGTTTTACTTGGTTTGAAACAGTGAAATTTTGTAAAATTTCAATAGATTTCTGCATTTGGAGTTAGTGAGTGAGACAGTGTGGCTTTTCAGTGGCAGAAGCGATAATCTGTTGTCTCTCTTGATCCATCTCCTTGTCTCAGTGTGCCTCACTATCCCTTCTCACTAATAAAACTCATAGGCAGGGCAGGGAGCCAGTCCACACGGACCACCATGCGGCTGAATAAACCTCAGCTTACTGATGTGGTGAGGAAATTGTGTTTTTCTAGGCCTATTGGGGGGAGGGCTGACTCTGGAACCCGCCACTGGATTAGAGGTGGCAGACGGTTGTGTGAGTGAGAAATGAAATCCGATTTCCTGCACTGTTTGGGGCTGCCTATCAGGAATATTTCAAGCTAAGAGAAACAATCTATCTATCCGTTGTGTCTGAGGGAAGGAGCGCCACGGTGAATTCCTTTTCAAGATGAAAACGAGGTGTTCTCTCATGATTTCCTGCCTATCTATGACATAATTCAAGGTTCAAGCCGTGCTGGCTGAGGGTTAAGGAATCAATTTGTGTAAGGGTTAAGATGCTATTTGATTTGGAATCTCAAGAGCATGCTAGAGGGCTTGTTCCATCTCCTCTGCACATTACCCAGAGTGCATCAGTGTGTCATTATGCGTTAAAAAAACCTGAAAGAGACAAAGAAAGGGGGAAACAGCGCTGGGAGAGTGATTTCAGGGTCTAGAATGGGCTTCAGCAACGGCGCCAGGCTTGCAATTGTAAATCCATTGGCATTGGAATTCAATCACCACAAAACTCTGAGCTCATAGTGGAGGAGAGGCGAGGACGGGAAAGAAGAGAGAAGAGTTTTCCATCTCCATCTCACTATCGCCGGACCATTAAAATAGAGCGGCTGGTTTTTCTCCTGCCTCCCGCCGGCTCAGCCTCGGGGATCCAGACGTGAGGGCTGTCGAGGTCAGCGCAGGAGGGCAGAGAGGGAGGTGGGTGGGAGCCACATGGGTGGAGGGGTGAGCGATCCGGGGCAGAGGTGAAAGCATTGGTTGAGCGACGGTCGGCTGGGTTGCAGAAAAATCCTGTTACACCTGACTGCTTCACCCTCCCCCACCTTGACCGCACCCACCTCCCTGTGTCCTTCATGGCCTCACGCATGGCTGAGTATTGCACCATGGGAGGCCAGTACTGTGGCAGGCGGTAGGCTCGAGCATCCTGGTTTCCAAGGACAGGTATCACCTGTTTCCCTGGCGTCACTGTGCAGTATCTTAAAAAGGTCTATAGGACAGTTTTGTGGATCTGCAGTGTTTTTCTTATAGGCCTAAAGAAATGTTTAGATTTAATATTTAACTGCCTTAAATCCACTTACAAAGGTTTTCTTTTTATCAGAGTTTAATGTTTTCTTTTAAGCTCTTTAACTGTAATTATTAGATTAATTTAATGTATTAATTAGTAAAATTTTATATAGTGACGCCCAGCTATTGACTGCTAATCAGTAAAAATATGCAACTGGGAGATCAGACAACATTGTGTGCCCCCCAACACTGAGTACTCAGATTACTGTTTTGTTGTAATGAGTAACATAATGCAGTATTTTTGCAGTTTAATCAATTATTTAGCTATTTTCAAATACACAATCTATTAACTTTTCAACTTAAAACAAAAAAGAAAATCCTGATACCTTTCGAACTGTTTGTGTTTCTTTCCTACTCTCTGGGCGTAGCTGCACACTAGTGGAAGGTACGCATGTGTAGCTCAGCTGGAGCTAGAGATGGCAGAGAGGACAGCCTTTATGCCATAAAAGTATTGCCATTCTTTTGAGTTTGTGGGTGAAAGGGAGACATTGGCACATTGTGCCTGGGTGATAAGTGTCAGCTGTGGAGAGCTGTGCTTCAAATTAGAAGACGCATCTGCAAGCTATGCACTGCTCCACAACACTCAGGTGGCCTTGGCTTCTATTTACTCTCATGTGCTTCAAATATTTCTTAGAATTCTATATATAATAACTTGAATTGTAAAAAAAAATATACAATCAAACAAGGGTGTAAAGCGTGTAATATTGCGTCTGTTATTCCTGTTATTGGCCTGCAGTGTTACAGTGTTATTGGCTGTCGACTAGGATCTGCAATGACAGTAGAGTCAGTACATTTAAAGGCTAACGTACAGTAGGTCACTCACCCTTTGGACGATATAACCTATAATATAACCTATAAACATGTGCAAGGAATTGCAAAAGGCTTTCATTTTTACTCATGCAAAAGTACTGTTTCTTTTCTCATTAGGTAAAGCTTGTAACATAACAAGTTACTTTTTAAAGGCAGTAATCTTGTAATGTAATGCTACTTTTAAAAGTATCTTGTGAAAGGTAGCTAAAACTCTGTTAGTTACATATCTCATATAACTCCCCAAAATAATGCAGTTAGCTAATGACATGAGTGTACTGAAGACTGCGTTTCAGCAGATAAACGCACTGTTTGATCCGCTCCTTCAGCTTTTGCTCTTATGCTGCTGACTTATCAAACTTTAAATACAGTATCACTGTCGTTATGCACATCTATGTGCATAATTTCGGCACTTAGAGCTATCATGGATGTATTGTAGGAAGTGGCTACCAGGCTCAAAGATGGCACCTGGACAGCTGAATGAAAGTTGCTCGCCGAGCGCATAAACCAAAAACGTTGTCTGCCTTCCGTGTTTGCTTCCGCCTGGTCCCAGCAACTGCACTTGCACATTTGCACTCGCAGTTTAGCGAACAGCCAATTGGACATCAGATTTCAGTATTTCCTTGTGCCTACTTTGTTATTCTGTCTGCTGTCAGAACCCTCTTTAGCCAGGCGAAAAGTGAGCCAGGTGTGGTTTCCACTGTCAATTGTAACTTTATGTTCAAGGCAACACTAAAGCTTATTGAACACATACTGAATAGACACACACAGCAGAAATGAAGAGTTTAACAGGACTGTTGCCTTTCTAACACAAAAACACACACAGATTGTTTAACTGAATACTTAAACTACGGTGATGAAAAGTACACGCTGCATTTCTTTTTATGGCATTTGGGTTCATGAAGTGAGATACACAGTTACAAGCTCAGCTTTCAGTGAAAGGGTTTGTACATCTAACCGTATCTCAGTGGGTGTGCAGCTGGAAGAATGTCTCTCGGTTGCATCAGTGCTCTTTGTAGTGAATCTGTGGCTCTTGTGGAGACGATGAGGAATTTCACAGATCTGCTGGCATTCAGATTCAGCTCAGCTAAATGATAATAACAATAAAAACAGTAGTTTAATATAATAGAATAGAAGGTGCTTTGCGACAGAGAGGAAGGTAAAAGATGTAAAAAAAAAAAACAAGGCCAGACACATAAAAGCCGGGCATCAAAGTGGTGTGAGAAAAGATTGTTGCTGTACATGAAAGGAAGCCTGCTAAAGGATGTGAAAGTGTATAACTGCAGGGATATGGCCGACAATAAATGCAGCAAACTCAGTTTATCCACTTCTACTAAGAATTTACCATCTTTTTCTGTAGCAGTCATAAATCTTAATTCCTTGTGCACATAGTTGTTAAAACTAGGGCTGTTCGTCGACTAGAATATTGCTAACCTCGCTAGTCTGCAACAGAAATACTCCTCGGTTACTTATTATTCATATTATTCTTGTGTATTAATGTACACACTGAAATTACAGGATAATGCTCAGAATTCATGGCGCAAAAATCCTTTGGTTATTGAAGAATGTGAACTAATGGTTTCAAATGGTTCTTATACGTGATATTTTTCAGACAGTGTTTAACTTTATTGATTAAATTGTGCCCAATTTTGTGTTTTCTTTCACATAGACCAGTCAGCAAGTCTAAGTTTAAGCTCTTGTTTAAACATCAGGGAAGTTGGTCGTTAGCTTAAACAACACTGATTTGGGTTCACTTGCTTTATGATGTTTGAATATCCCTCTTACTTTTCCCCATTACATTACACACAAAAGTTAGAATGTGAACATTTTTATTATATATAGTATTACCTGATGCCCTTAGATTGAGTTTCTACAATGTTATTATTATGGCCAGGCATCCATGTTATATTGAAAGTTATTGATATTGATATTTATTCAAAGTCGTCCTTGAATGGCTGTGATTTGATGTATGGCTTTCAGGGCCTTTCATTACGCTCGGGGTAAAAAGTAAGTGGCATTTTGTTTTCACTCTGCATTGATTTGCAAAGCTGCTGACACGAAACACCAAAATCTATCCCGTTTTATTCCCAAAGAGAGGCTGGCATTTTTGTTGCAGCGAAGCATTTTCTTTCTCACCTGAAGAGCACATGACAGCAGGGTTTTTCAATTTGCTGCTGCCATTGTACTTGTATTGCACTTCTCTGCTGTCAAAACAGTCTGTTGATGAATTTCCATGCTTACTAAATGTAATATCAACTGGAGTGTGCTGCAACTTCAAATTCATTCAGTATTTCGAAAAACTTTGTCAGTTTTGTTATTCCCGAGGCATTGAACCATTCCAAACAGTGGCACTTGACTTACTTGTATGTCTTTTAATGTCAACACAGATCAATATTATGAAGGACTAGCATTTACCATAGCATTAAGTCACTCCAGAGATTAGCAGCATCTTCCTGTCCTCTTGTTCATGGACACTCATCTTCAGTCCGTGGAACAGCTATTATCCTGTCACTGCTTATCTGCTCTGTAAATTACATCCCTGCAGTACCTCAGACCCTTCATTTGTCCAATTAAAATTAAAGCGGAGTAAATTTCTGGGAGGGCATATTTTTCCTTTGTCACCCGTGTGTTCAGTGTGTTCAGCTCCAGCTGAGAGATCAGGATGCAAATTCAAACTAGTTCAAATTGGAAAGAACACCACTGCTGGTAGCAGCGCAGAGATGGCCAAGAAGAAAGCAAGAAAAAAAAAAAACAAATCCAGAGAGAAGGAAATTATAGTCTGTTAGCTGGACTTTTTAGAAAAGAAGGGGAAATTAAATGAAAAAATGTAAAAGCAAGTAGAAAAAAAGTAGTAGGAGTAGGAGTAGTATTGTGCATCCCTATGAGATGGAAAGCTTTAGAGTCACAGCTCACCAACATTACAAACATGCCAAAGCATTACAAAATTCTGGAAACCGTCAACATTTTTCCACAGTGTCTCCAAAAGGCGACATGTTGCAAGTCTGTTTCTGTTTCCAGACAAGTGATCACAGCCACTTGGAGACGACAATCACTCTCTTCGAACGGGTCGACCACCTCATCTGCATCATCCGCACGGTGGAGTGGCTCCCAGGCTTCAGGTTCCTCCACTTCAAGACTTGACCTTGTTCAAAAAGCGCAGCAAGGACTTCACTGGATGACTTTCCCTCCTCAGACGACTGAAGAGAGCGGCGCCCCTGCAAAAGCTTCTTGAGAACTTTTGATAACAGCAGTATGGCACTCACTGTAAGCTGCACCGCCGCGCATAGAAAAGCACTCGTCAGTGTTAGCAGAATTGCTTAACAAATCACTGGATCATCTCTTCCTGCGTTTGAGGATATTTACAGCATTCCCAGCCTCTAGAAACCCATCAACAGTTAGAAGGATCCAACCCTCCACAGCAAACATCTCTCAATTCTCCTGCCTTATGGAAGGCTTTACAGACTCTGATGTGGCTGCAGAAAAGAAAGCTTTTTCCCCTGAGCCGTCACCTGCCTTAACATTTCCACCATCGTAGCTGTCACCCACACTCCCATCCCTGTGCTCTCGCTCTCACTGCACCATTACAGATTACCATTGCCGACAGTACTGATAAACTGCTGTTAGTCTCATACTGGCTGTTATTGCTGCTTTGGGCTTTCTCTGCATGCTGCTGGGTCTTTTTTTTTTTACCATGTTGATGGAACAGACTCATTGCTGCCACAGTATGCATGTGTCACCTGTACTGTGTCACACAGATCTCTGGTCTGATGTGTGCTGTGTGTTTATATGCCAGTTCAGTAGAGTTCTATTAAAAGGATCATTTACTGTGATTATTTAAATGTGCACAACCATTGTCCCTCTTTGACAGTCCTTGCATGTACCTCATTTTGTAGCATTATTTTACGTTTGTATTCTTCTTTATGAAAATCAAATTTTGTACTCATTGAAACATCCACTGCTATGTTACTCTGGTGTCTTATTCTGTTTTCTGTACTCAAACATCTGCCACAGAGTTGCTGCAAACTGAACCTTTCCAATGCTAATAAAGGAATCTTGGGTTTGTGGGTGTCAGACAGAGTTGCAATGCTTCTTTCCTTACCTGACTCCTTAGTGCTCCTTCAGTGCTCCCTCCTACCCTTCATCTGACATCGCTGTCAAGACCCTGACAGCTTTCCCTCTCTCTCTTTGGCCACTGGAAATATGCTCAGAGTGCAGCCTCGCGGGTTGAGACAAGGGGGTGCGCTGAAGAAAGCCACCTGGGTAAGACTTTGTGTGTGTTTGTGTGCACCATGCAGACTTTCTCTAGTCAAATGTCACCGTAGTCAACACTCACCTTCTCTCTGGAGACAGCAAGATAAAAAGAGACACGGTGAGAAAGACATATAGAAAGGAAAGTGTGATCTGGCATTTGCCTCCCTCAGATCAGAGGGCCTGTGATCGTACTCACACACACACACACAAACACGCACACACACTAGGGGTGGGCTGCATACGGGTTTACTTTGTGCCTTACTGTGGCTGTGATGACATGCAGGTAGAGAACCACACAGGTACACATAGACTCCTACCTTCCACACCCTAACTGTGAGTTCAGTAACATGAAGATGTGGATGGAGATGTTCCATCACTTTACTTCAGACTGTTTTGAGGGCCAGTAGCAGGATTCACTTCAAAACTGAAGCTCAAGGATGAATCGATACTGACTTCAAACTTCAACCTATAACTTTTGAAATTTTTATTTTTGTTTATTTTGCTGGTAAGTCTGTTGAATTTGGCGTTATCACGTTCTGCGGCTAATGTGGTCAGTAGCATCTATTGCAGACCCACATGCTGGAGCAATGTTGGAGTGTTAATATTGAGGGACATGAAACGTGAAACGTGTGAACTTTTAACCTAATTTGAAGCCAATTAAGTAACCAGAGTCGTAGCTTTATTGTGGAAAACAGTTTTTCTTGTTGCTTTTCGTGTCGTCTCACACAGCCAGAGCTAACGTTATCTCCACACTTCAAGCCTCTATGAAATTTTGTACAGATGTACAGTACATTGTCTCCAAAAGAGGCACCCTAATGACTTTGGTGATCCCCTTGATTTTCCTTTAGCGCCTCCGTCTTGTTCATTACTTGAAAGTTGTTCTTTACTTGAAAGTTGTTCTTGTTCTTATTTTGCATGCCCTTGTGTTTCCACCCTTTGAGCTGCTGGAACTGCAAATTTCCCTGTGGAGATTAATAAAGTATCTATCTATCTATCTATCTATCTGGTCAAAATTGGTACCAATACTACTATGAGGAGTGGCTGTGGCTCAGGAAGTAGAGTTGGTCATCCATTAATCTCTGAGTTGGTGTTTCGATCCCCGGCTGCTCCTGTCTGTCTGTTGAAGTGTCTCGAGCAAGACATTGAACCTGACTTGGCTCCCAGTGTGCAGGCCCGCGCCCTGTGCGGTAGCTCCGCTGCCACTGGTGAGAGTGTTTGTGAGTGGGTGAGCAAGAGGCCTATTGTAAATTGTTATGTTCGTTTAGATAGAAAAGGGCCATTTATCATTTACCATGACCACCTTCAAAATGAGTGACATTTCCATCAGCCTCAGCTACGCTTGGTGTTTATTGTTAATTAGCAAGTGCTGGTTGGATAACACACAAGATGGTAAACAAACCTGCTGAATATAAGCAATTAGATTAGATTCAACTTTCTTGTCACTGTGCAGAGTAAGTACCAGCACAGTGAAAAGCAGTTCAAAATCAACCACATAGCACAAACAACAGCACAGCACATATAGAGACATATAAACCAACGCAAAGGATGACAGTAGTGATAGAAAGAAGGCATGTCACTGTGATATATAATAACTGAACACTACAGTGTGCAAAATGTAAAGCAGCTACAGTACATGTCAGCATGCAATCATCACATGTACAAGTGCTAAACCAGACAACAAATACACACACCTTCTGTTTGTTTCACACCTATCGCTCTCCTCTGCCCTACCCCCCACCCCTTTCACCCCTCTCCCCAAACCCATCAGCTCAGTGTAAGCCCTTTTCCAGCATGGAGCCAAAGAGTTCAGTGATGCCAAGCTGAGTCCCTTAATAACCCCACAGCTCTCTTGCCTGTTCCCAGTGCCAACCCTGCTGCGAATGACAACTAATATGATGGTGGGCCCCGCCGAGACATGTGGTCCACTTCCTGTATGACTGAAGGAGGTGGGACTAGTCAGATGTTGGCTATCAGTCTTACCTGTGGTGAGGAGAGTCACATGAGAGAGACTGTGGAGTCCATTAGAGTCAGGCTGGTGTGTCTCTGTGGATACTTGCAGGGGAAATGAATACATTTTTTTAGCCCCCCGGCACAAAGTCACCATAATATTACTGTATATTTGAAATTATACAAGTGTACAGAGAACAGGGCACAAACTTTTTTTGCATTGGGAAGTTGTGAAATGTTATCAGCTGCACAGTGCACAACATAAAGTTACAGAGTAAAACAATTCATACTGCATTTGCTCGACAGCTGAATATTTCTGCAATTAGAAAACCTAACCTGCACATCACACAGCTTTCCTTTGTTTTCCTTCAGTATCTTGGATAGAAGCTGGCACTTGATGAAATGACTAAACTCTTTTTTTTACCATTTAAAAGTTCAAATCCTTGCTAGTGATCCTGATAGGCTGCAACACCATAATACAAAAGTGTTGGGCAGAAGGAATTAGCACTGTTTTGCTGAACCCTTGGAGTAGTGTTGCTAAGACATAGTGTTTGTCCTGTGTGGTGGCAAACACTGGTTCATTGAAGTCAAACAAGTTTATCCCCTTGTGAGCATGCATTTTCTCACAAGAGTTTCACCACAACCAGCCATCTTGGTTATATATTTTGCTTGGAAAGGCCAGGGATTCACCAAAAACACCAGGATTCATCAGTTTACAGACTGTTCACAGGAAATCTGGTCGAGCGTCGGGGGTTTGAGTCTCGGTTCCCTCCATCCACCCTCACCCAGAGAGGAAATCATCATCATTGTATCAATCATCCTCAAGGGGTGATGAATATTAATTTAACAACCAATGGGCCTTGTTCTTCATAAAATAACAGACTTTTTATTTGTGCAAAAACCTCCAAAAACACCACAGCATTCGCACCAAAATGGCACCAAAATGGAAAAAGGTATGAACTCAAGGTGCATCACTTTAGGCATCATATCGACTCTTCTGCATTGTGCACCTCCGAAGTGACGGTGGTTTCTCCTTCACCACAGCTAGAAAACTTTTTTTTACTTTGCAGTACACTGAACATCTGACTGCAGTGTGGGAGGATTTTATTCATCAGCTTCACAGTTAGGTCCAGTCTGTAAAACCTGGAATATAACCTGCCTCAACTTGCCTGGCTTAGAGGCTTCTAACACATCTGAAAGAATGCTATTAGTATGTCTGACTTACTGACTCATGATGGGCCACATGTGATGCCTGTATGTCCTGACAAGAATACAGTTCTGATGAAACACTCGTTATTTTCAGTGTGAAATTGGTCAAATTCCATTGCGGCTAAATCTTAGGTTTGGGCAGCTACAGCAGTTAAAAACACAGACCTTGGGTTTTATATAGTGGGAGGCTGTGCTTCTGTCCTCCATGTCCTCCACCCTCCTCATCTTCCAGTAAAGCAGCAGGGCTGCGTGGTGATGGATAAGGCCGGAGTGCCTTACAGGCTCTGCGGAGGCTGATGAATTCACCTCTCCTCCTCCGAGTGTGATCCGACCCCAGGCTCCACGTGAACTACTGCATCTCCACTGCCCAGAGTGCTGCAGTCCTCCACACAGGAACACGCAGCCCCGTGGCCAGTACACATGCACCTCCAGAGGAGCATTGGAGCCTTCACTTAACCTTCAGGCAGTCGCTCTGAGATTAAAACTCTGTTATTTCAACTCATGCAAAACTTGCAGGCACAGTATTTTTTTTTTTTTTGCAGCGTTAAGACAGTGGCTGATCAACATTGACAGTTGCTTTTAACTTTCCTCTTGCTTTCAATTCCTATCACGGAGATGAATGGCAGAGTACTATGCCCCAGCACGAGGTAATATCAAAACCATGAGGCGCTTCAGAAAATGCAGCTTCAGTTACCTTGCAAGCTGCTCTGAGTTCAAGAAAGTTCAGTGCTTAGCCTCAGTGTTGCCATTCTTATTTAAGTAAGTAGAATCTTAATCAGCACCTTGTTTTCTTAAATGAAGTATCTGCAGAAAGAGGTTGGTATATACATAGATATCTAGAGTCATGTAACAACCAAAGACATACAGTATGTAAGATATTTTGAAGATACTATTTTTTACATACACCAGTTATACGCAAGACGTTTCAGTGCCTATTATTTTGGTATTTTTGCACGTTTGTGGCATTGTTTCTGTGCAACAGCACACCCCCAGCCTCCCCTAGAGGAGGCAGTAAGATTCTCCTTTCTTTGGGGGCCACAGAGTAGTCTCACTGGTTTTATAGGTGTCTTTTAATTAGCCATTAATGAAGACAGAGCGGAAATGGTCCCACTGATCAATTGTGCACATAATTAGATCAGGGATTTTATAGTGAGAGGCGGAAGGGAGAAGCGAGGACGACCACATGGAAGACGTGTTGGAAGCCCATTAGCTGTCATATGGCGCATTCACCAGCTCCAAGTGGCAGGTTTAACAGCCGCAAATACAAATAGCGTTTTGTTGGGAATCAGAACCAAATAAATCCTGAAGCAGAAGAGTCTTTTTTTTCTTTTCTTTTCTTTTTCCAATCTGTTTTTGGCTTCCATGCTCACTACCACCTAAATGTAATGTCTCAACAAGTCAGCTATCATAGGAAATCCAGATTTTCCCAGTCATAACTTGTTAGGTCATTCAAGTGGATAGCAAGTTTAATGCAATATTTCAGACAGCGCCTGAAGGCAGCCATGCTCAGCAGTCTGCCCATTGTTGCATGAGGATTGGAGAGCTCCGACAGCAGCAGAGAACAGCCGAGTGGCTCAGGGCAGGGTGAGTAGATGCACAGGATGGATAGATGCTGCCCCCTGCTGACCTGGGGTGATTTTGTATTTGTTTTTTGTTTTTTTTTTTGTTTTTTTTTTGTTTGTTTTTTGCCTTGCTTCTGCTGTAAAAATTCGGGAGGGGAAATGACTCACATACAGTATAAGATTCACATACCCGGTGTTCTTATCTTTTTCTCTCAATCCCTGCAGCTTTACTTTCACCGATGAAATGCAACCAATCACTCTGGCTTAGCAAGGTGTGGCAGTTACTCAACCTCAGTTAAAATTAGTAACTGTGTGGAAGAACTTTCAGCTTAAATTTGATGGTATTTACATCCTTATTGTGGGCAGAATTGTAGTCCTATAATAAAGGGCTATTGTGCTATTTGAACATTCTCTAAACAATGTCAGTCATTACTTACTTTGACTGTTTTTTATTCTTTGTTGGATGCAGAATTGTGTTTGGATGGAACTTCAGTGTTACTGTATTTGTTGGACAAAATAAGGGGAATACTCTACTGCGTATTGGCATGGGTAATTGTAATTGGCAGAAATCCAAATTCAGGTATCGGATGGAACTGAAAAGAAGTGGACTTGTGCATCCCTGATTTTTTCCTTGCTTACCTCAAATGTACTTGTTCTTGTTTTAGACTGTATTCACCTTCATCTTAAGTTTAAAGATCGGCACAGTACTATTGACAGAATTCTATTTGTTTCTTTTAGCGCTTATTTTGTTTCTTGTTAGTTTTGTGCAGAAGATATTTGTGCTTTGGGATAGTGGGCGAGCCCTTTAATGTCTCTGGTTTTGTTGATGTTATTATACTGATTGTGTTGTGTCATTTTATTGTCATTCCAGTTATTTATTTTTAGTTTCATTGTCTGCTATGTTTCACATTTTTAGGTTTGAGGACCTTCTTAAAAGTGAGATGCTGCATCTCAAGGGGCTTAATGTCAAATTAAAATTTTAGAAATGAAAGGAATATCACTTTGTCAGGCAGACAACAGTGAGTGCAGCAGTGCAGTCGGTGTTGTGTCGCCTAACTACCACTTGAGGTCAGTGTTTCCTTAAAAACAGTTGGAGGTCAACAAGCAGTGCAGTTTGCAAATCTCAGTCTTTATTCAGCGGACATTCGAATATTATAAAGCATTTATAACGAATGGAAGCTGGTCAGCTGTGGATTTTTCCATCATCCGTGTGGTTCCATCACACATGTCAGAGTTCTCTTTAGCAAGGCACTGAACCTCTACTTTAAAGGTCTGTATTTGCTTTAAAAGCTAATGCTGATCAGCTTTAGAGCTAAAATGATCAGTCAATCTGTCATTTTACAGATCGTTCATATGATGTTCAGGCAGCACATTAGATTGTCTTTTTAATTTCGGTGGCACAACACAAAGAAAAACAACCTTCTCTCTGCTGCGCTCATTGAGCTTCGCAGAGCCACATAGATACCTCTTCAATTGAAATTCGAACAGATGGAGCTGAGTTGAACAGAATCACCAAACGAGTCTTTACAACAAACCAAACAAACATTACGTAGGCGGCGAGTAAATGATCTCTCCTGTTCTATTTGTTTGTCTGCATGAGAGTCTCGCAGATGACAGACAGCAAGGCTGTGGATGAAACAATTTCATTCCCAGCCTCATTAAATTGCCCTGGAAGTATCTGCTGCGCCCCGTGTGATGCACCTCCACCTTCCAGCTCACCCAACCCCCTGTTCCTTCCTCCCACAACCAAGCATGCAGGAGCAGAAATGTTTTATTCAGTGTCATGTACAACGGTGGCAAGATCTGCCTGCGTGTCTGATGTTGAATTTGAATACATTTGACACTGCAATCTGAATGACTTAGGTTTAAATGAGATTAGTTTTGTGACGCTGTGCGTTCCTCTCTGTGTTACAGTTAATAGCTGTTAGTTTAACTCACTGGGAGGAAAAAAAAAGCATTATTTCACAATTGATTTACATGCCAGCGAGGTGCGAGGATGTTTCAGTCTGCCCTGGGAGAGGGCTAGTTATGGCTCGCTCACAATGCAAATATGGCTGCGCTCAACCTGGGCTGTAGCTGCTGAGTTCATGTGCTTTGTCAAGCTTTTGCTGTGTTGTGCATGCGCCAGCACAGGCCTAGATGAACATTTCGGGATGGTGGAAATTCCCTCTTGTGCATTTTTTGGTCTGGCTGTGCATGCATGCCTGCCAGAAAAGCCCACTTGCACAGAATCGCATTAAGAGTCCAAAAACTGGAAACTCTCTGCAGTGATACGAGGCTGCAGAGGGACCATCTGGTGTTCAGAGGCTTTCCCTTGATATTTTGAATTAGAGGGGTTTAGTTACATTACCATGACACCGCAGTGTACTCTTGCGGCCCGTGACTGCGGTGTGTCCTCACATCCACGCCTCATGTTTAGCTCAAATTAGCCCCTGCTAACACACATGGACACATACATAGCACTGGCAACCACACAAACACAAGGAGAGGCTAACCCACAGCCACAGGATATTGTCCTACCCAGTCAGTGATGATTTCCTGGAAGCCTAAGCGGCTGTGCAGCATCTGTGCAGTGTAACAGGACTTTATAGGACATCAGGGAGTGGGAGAGAGAGACATGCTCGACTTGCTCTTCCTGACGCTGCTTTTGCCGCGGTTCAAATGCAATCACGACCGCGGAGAGATGGCACGGAAACACAAACAAGCAGCCACTCATGATTTGCTGGCACGATGAGGTCGGCCGCACAACGCAGTCAGCAGCTGCGGTCCTCCTTGAGTTGTGCAGCGTGCTGTTTGGATAGTGTTCAGCAGCAGGGGCGACAGTGGATGCAGCCAAATCAGTGTCGGATGTGCTGGAAGGAGAGGTGAAGCATGAAGCCTGAAACTGCGCCGTGTTTCCAGCAAACATGTTTTACATTTGCATTAATCCTACCTTAAATTTTCCTAACTTGATCAACAACATCACAAGCAAACAGTAACAGGGAGAGCAAAGGACAGGGCTAACAATAAGGACACCTCAAATTAACACTTTGTTAGCACACAGCATTACTGCTATAGTCACTCGTGTGCATTTTTTTAATGCAGACCATTGTACGTACTTAGAATCAACAGTCATAAAGCCACAGTTTCAGTCTCACACCGGAAACCACATTCATCATAGAATCAGGAAGTGGAAAGCAGCTCCCAGCATCCTTCTCTGTCTCAGAGAGGAAGTGGGTCAGACATGCATTACAGTATGACCAGAGACTGTTTGCTGCATAGAGACTAAATACACAGCCAACACTGTTCTAAGTATGCTGGATAATCATATGTTTCAATTTAATAAGTTGTTGGACGAGTTTGGATAAAACATATGATCCCAGTCTGATGTAAGGAAGACTGTCTAATTTCAAGTAAATGCCACTTCCCTGGTGATGATTAGAGACTGTATTTTTATTTTGGTTCATTTCACTCCTTAAAGGATACACGTCTATTGAAGATCCACCTCAAGGCTATCGCTTTAAATCTCCATTAACAAGTCATTAAGCCATTTGTCTGTTATTGGCTCCTAATAGTCTTATTTTCTCAAATATGCCACTGCAGTGAGAATATTTTTATAGAAATGAGTGCCAGTTCATTGAATCAAGGCAGAAAAAAAACAATTTGCTGCACTAGTAGCAAGAAAAACACTTAAGACCATAGTTAATTTCACAATACGTACTCAATGTAATTGATTTGAAGTTTTCAGAAGTCACCTCTGCACGTGTTTGCCGCATCTGATGAAACTCCTTGATGATACGTGAACAGCAGGGCTGGAGGCTGTGAATGCTTCATTGTGAACAACAAATCCATCGTGAAATTGACAGGAGCAGTAGTTAGCTGTTAGCAGCCGGCGGGCAGCAGAGTCCAGAGGTGTGCTTGGCCAACGAAGCTAACAGCAAAAGTAACTTATATAATAGCTTACATGTAATAGAGCTGAACAGCTAACGGGAAATGCATTAAACAGTGAACTGCAGGTTAATGTGAGAACAAGTTTGCAGTTGCACCACAGACACGTAAAGGTTCACTTTAGCTCCTGTGGCGTAAAAACTGTACACTTTGCTTTACTAGTTCGGCTAAAAAAAAGCTAACATTAGTCACCAGACGACAACAAAAAGGTACATAAACTTGGACAAAGCATTACAATTAGGCAACAGCTATACAACTTTAATCGGCAGCTTGTGCAAACCAACAACAGTGACACTGAGGGGTGAAACCTTCAGCTCCAACACAGAGTCATATATCAACACCTTAACCTTGTCAACACTGTAGCATTAGTGTCAAAAGGCAAATTTAGCCAAGTTAAAGCCTGGCTTTTCTAGCCCTGTAACAGTATAATGCAGTATAATGCTGCACCTACACCTGCTCGGGCCTACATGTAAGATTTTAGACTTAGAAATTACATTCAATCTATGCTACGTTTGAACTTAAGCATAGCTGGTGCAACCCAGTGCTGATAAACAGACCAGAACAACCAGAAAATCTTTTTTTTTTTTTGTCATCCTGCCTCCTTAGTCGAGCCAAATGCTATGACAAATGGTCTGGTTTCAGGCCGAGAGCGGTGGCGCCTTCTGTACTGAGTCACTTTGTAAGTACCAACCTGGTGTGAGTCAAAAGATATTTCCAAGCCCCACAGACATTTTGCTGTTTTAGTGTTTGTTGCAGCGCACAGGCCAGTGTGTTAAATAAACACGAAAGTCTTGTGCTTCTCAAATTGAAAGTGCAGTGTGTGAAAATTGGTTTAATTGATCCCACCAGATTATTCGCACCTCCAGGGCAGTTCTGCCTCTGGGAAATGTAATAGAAGAAACACTTCGCTCTGAAAATCACCTCCACCACAGGATCTGTAAACACACAACCCCTCTACCCTGTTGTGTTCTGTTGTATTTCCCTCTTTTATCTCACCGTACATTTTCCCCTTGTATTACATTCATTTAATTCTGCTCTCTCATAGTGAGCATTTGCTGTTGCACGATGTTGCTCTTTATCCCCCCCCCCGCGTCTCATGTCACGGAGCAAAGAGAAGTGAACAGCAGCAATTTAAGTTTAAAGGGGCCACGGCAAAGCAGGCCATATAGTTATCGCAGCACCAATGAATCTCTGTGCTCCGCTGGCCCTCGCAAACAGGGAGCGGCAGAGTGGAAAGGACAGCTCTTTTCTCAGCCGCTGGAATAAACCGCGGTGCAGTGAGATGCATGGCCTCCCACAATCCACTACAGCTCCATTACTTAGCCAAGAGTTTGCCGGGACAGGACGTCTCCACACAGCATGTAGACACTCTCATTCCAACCCTATAAACCTGCGGAGAGGAGTCATCAGCACACAGAGAGATTTACAATGGTGTTGCCCAGGGCCCCAGACAGTTATAGATCCCTTTACCTTTCAAGAGCAATTTCACCGCAAATAGGATTAAAACTAATGGCGTTTGACACCACCAGGTCCAGCACATTGAATCCATCAGGTTTTATCGCACTGACATTTCAAAAGGTTGGCCCGTGTGTGCAGCGGGGGGCGAAGAGATGCAGAGCTGGGTGACATATAGAGGACTCTTGGGACCCAGGCTTTTACGGCCAGCTTTGGAGACGCTGACTACTCCACCCCTCACCTGTGCCCGCCGCCCAACCAGTTCCATTACAGCAACTTTTATAGACATTAAAACCCAAAGACTACAAATCATAACACCCCAGTGCACGTTTTCCGCGAGTTTGCAGATGGGAGATGCCGTTTTTCTTCTTTTGTTCAGTGGGGTCAGCACCCTTTGGCGTGATCACGCACAGAATATGTAAGCAGTCCTATCAGTGGAATCATTATCTCAGTTGTGGGCAAAGTAATATTCTCCCTGTGTGATCTGTTTACTTCATGACGGTAAATTAAACCAGGGAATGATTTTCTTCCTCTTTGCCGTTTAATTTCAATTTGTATAAACAAGACTCTTCAAGGTCAGTAAATGAAACCGGCGTGTTTGGAATGTGAATGCAGTTTGTTGCCTCGGGGATCCTGCGCTATTAAAATGTGCTCATTCAGTAACATAGTACAGTGCTTGACCTGAATAACAATTCCAGCATGGCCTCACTTCATGCTATGACTGAGTGTACTCCTCTGAACTTGTCTCTTTGTTTGGTTATTTTAACCACAGTTGTAAAGGAAAACAAAAACCAGCTCATACTGTGATGTTGCATCTGCTATTTAAATTGGTTTGTCTATGCAAATGATGATCCTCATTCGTCCTCTCCTTGCTTTATTGAAACAGGGCTCTCTCTTTTGTGTGAAGAATATTCATTCTGCAAGCTTTTACACAATAAATCCATAAAATCGTGGGTGCGTGTAGATACAGATCCTACAGGCTGTAAAAAAAAAAATGATGGTAAATTCATCTGAACAGGGTATATATTATACTAATGATTGCCTTAATTTGTGGCTATGTCTGCTGTAAAACATAAATTGCATGGCAGTCGTCTTTATTAGGATGTCCAGGCTGAAAAAGGGGCAGAAATCACCAGCTGAGATTGAAAACCTAATTAAATTTACATACAGCTCGGAGGCCTCCCTCACTCTGCTTTCGTTGCTCCCATTCAAGCCTGTAAACACCACTTTTCAGAAATCATTACTTTGGCACACTAAACACTTTCCACCCCGAGAACAAAGCGAGTCGGAAAAACGGGAATACATTAGCAACCGAAATGAGATCATAAGCAGCATTTGCGAGGTGGCTGTGAAATCACAAAGCAAGGATGAAATATCTGCGCCTGTGGAGTGTTCAGAGCTGGCAGAGCTGGCAGTTAGCCGCTGTGAATGATTGAACTAATATTTGGAGTTATTAGTTCTGCCACATTTTCTTTGAGAATGAGCAGTGTGGCAGGTCCAGGACGACATAGTTTATGCTGCTGCTGGGATCTCTCAACCAGCGAGTGCTTCGCAAAAATATAAAAGTGATGAAAATCACTTCAAAACCACTCATGTGTTTTCAAGGGACAATTTTGCTTTTAAATTTCAGACGGGGCTCAGTGCAGCGCTGTGGACCCAATGAATATAACATGTTATTGGCTTCAGTATTGCTGCAGGTTCAGTACCCCCAATATTTCTGCACCCTACATGCATATCATCATTTCAAGCGGCACAGCACTGCTGCTTAATGCCCCTATTGTGACACAAAAAACATACATCTTCACTTTACTTTAGTGGCCCTGCAGAGATTTGGTTTCATTTGCTCAGCTCTTGAGATATTCTTTTGGAAACTTTTCTGCCTCCACCTCAGTGCCTCTAAATAGTATGCACATCATGGCTGCCAGAGTTGCAAAAGCGTATTTGTGGTTTCTTTTGCAGAAATATTTTCACAATTTTCTTATATAGTCTAATGTATTGTAATGTATACATCGTTTAAAGCTTTTTAATATCAACGCTCTAATTTCTGTAATTTCCTATTGTACTCCTATTTGTTTATTTCAAATTGTTCTGTATGTGTTTTCCTTGCCCCTTAGCATGCCTCTCGTACTGCTGCGCCATGTGACTTTAGTCCTATAATTCATCTTATCTTTCAATAAATGTGAATGAAATGTTGGAATGTCCATTTGCTTCAGTTTGTCAGCATCCAGAGGACTTGATTGCTACGAGATGTAAATTTGTTCAAGTGCGTTAATGTGCTGCGAGAGACAGGCTAAGCCAAACATTAAGCTGAGTATGGAAAGCCTGTTTGAAATGACACCACTAGAGGCTCAACAAGTGTTTCTCAGCATGGGTTGCCACCCAGCAAGATGTTTACTCTCAGTCAGCTGCGGTTTTCACCTCGCTAATGTGCCATAAAACATCTGAAGAATGATTTGTTACTGATCAAATACACCACCACTGTTTTTCTTTGAGATATGGCAGTGGCAATCTGAATTGCCTCAGGAACCGAATGATTAGTAGGTAGGAGAGAAACAGGCCTCATGCTGCTATGGCAGAGTGCCTCTTGCAGACTCACACTGAGGTAGCAGTCGGGGCTTTTAAGCCATTTTGCTATTAGTTTGTAAGTGCCATTAAGAGGCTCTTCTGAGATTTGCTCCCGGTTTGGCAGCAAACAAACACAAACACGCTCCCTTTTCTGGGAATATGTGACAATGTGTTGCCAGCTCATCGCTAGACGAGGCCCGATGGCTCCCTCGCGGCTGTGCACTGCGGGCTCTTCAGAGATGGTCGACTTGAAAGAGGAGTCCTAATCCTCAAGTAATGACTTGATCACGAAACGCGGGCCCTGCATGCTGCAGCTCTGCAAATACCACGCAGCTGTCTGACGGCATTTTAGCAATGGCGACACTTTAGCCAGAGTGGAGATGTATGAGTGCATGCAAGGACCATTTACCATGCTCTCATATGGAAAACTGTGACTGCCACTCTTCTGCCTGTGTGCGGACACTTTCCTGTTTCATGTAGCATAGAGGAGCGGTGCTGCTGCTAATTCATGCAGCACGTCTGGGAGAACAAATGTTCTCATTCAGCAGCACCCACAGGAGCTTTGTTTCAACACTGGTGGTATCAGATCAGAGGAGGGTGCAGTTGGTGGCACGGACACCAGGTGGCAGTCCAAGTCTTCTCTCTCCAGCCCCCCCACCTACATCCCAAACGATGATGTAATCCTTTTCAGACCATTATATCACATGGCACAAACAGGCTCTTTGCTCCTCTCCGTGTGGATACACTTTGATTTCCAGCGATCGCCGATACCATTGTTGCGGTTATCTCCCGCTCGTACGTGGTTATCTTGTATTCATAAGAAGCCTCACAGTGTCTCTTTAATGAAATCAAAGTCAGAGCTGATTCTGCAGCGAGGCGCTCAGACGAGCTCTCCCATCTGGCCACAGATCCACCGATGCTGCTCTCTCATGGATTTTAAATATGGCTGTGACCTTAACAGTAATAAAAAGCAATTCTCAGAGCACTAATCCTCTCCTCCGGTCTCACTAGCTCTTAACCTTTTCTGCCACAGAATAAGTGAACTGAGCTGTGAAGATGTGAATATTCAACCCCCCCCCACTCCCCCTCACCCCTGTAAAAATCAGCGGCTAATAATATTGGCTCAGCGGCCGACAGATTACGGCAGGAGGAGAGCATCTGCTGGAGGGAGAAACAATATGACGGCTTCCTCCCCCGGGAGCAGTGGCTGGAAAAGACAATCAGAAAGAGACAGAGGGATGGAAACAACCAGGCTTTCTTGAAGAAACATGCAAGCATCATAACCACAAGTCCCACGGGACAGTGCAGAGACTGACGGGAGGGATATTTGTCTACTCATTTCATATATTCTGCATGCAAGCTATTTTGCTCACAGCACCAATGGAGCAATATTGTTTTAGTCCCCGCTAATGTGATATGAAAGAGATGAGACAAGGAAGACAAAGTGTAGACAGTTGGTAAAAGGAAAAAAAGCAAGGTAGCTCCAAGAGTAAATCAAAGTGCTAGACTTTTGATTTGAACCCACCAAACTCAAGCCAGGAACCAGTGGGAATGATGCCGAAGGAGAACATTTTTCCCTTTTAATGCAGTTTGCCTTGAAAAGCCACAGGAGACATTTTTACAGAAAGGGGTGAGAAATGAACCATATTCAGTTGCTTTATTAGAGGTCAAAGGTCAGAAGTGAAACGAGGTTCCTATTTATACTTGGCCTGGTGTGGTGGGAGGATGGTATGAGGCTCTAAAACAGGGCATAATGCCAGCTGGTAATGGAGCATGTGATGTCAGAGCCGCAGCTAATGCACTTCGCACGCTTTTTACTACTGTTGTGTGTGTGTGCACACAGATAATCTGTTCATGGAAGTGTCCGTGCGAATGTGTGTTTATTCAAAGTCACTCAGAGAGGGAAAAATCGGGAAAATGTGTTGAAAAGCGAGATTGTTTGTGTAACAAAATTACCAAATTGAGCAGAAAGCTGCAGAGACTGTCTGATCCGAGGCTGTAATTTCCCAGCTTGGGATAAATAAAGTATATCTATCTATCTATCTGTGGAACAGTACATGCTCAGCTTGCACCTTGTGTTATTTTTGAGGATGTGGTTTGCACTTCTTTCTGAGGAAAAGGAAATTCTCTCTCCTTCCGTCATACTGCAGAGTGACAGATAAAGGCCGTCTGAGGACTGCCTGACACCAACTTCCTCTTTTTATTTGACCAAATAGGAGGAACCTGAGATTGACACCATTCTCACTCCTCTTTCCTACTTCCTCTTACCGTGTTTGAGATTTGTCTGGAAATAATCTGCTGGGCAGTCCACCCCCCTCCTCCAAACAGCAATAGTCCAGCTGTAGTGTAACAGCCATAATTAGGCAAGGCAAGCCTGTCAGCATTTAGATTTCTACACATGCCAAAACTGGTACAGCCAAACTCTTTATCCAAGATGGTGGTACCTTTCCCAAATACAGTTCGTTCTTCTTTAAAACCCTTTTCTCTTGTACAAGCGAAAACATGCTGTTTTTTCTTATCATACTTGGACTAACTAGCTCTACACTGCAGCACATGAATAATGCTCCTCCTTATTTACAACTGATGAGGCTGACATTTTGCCCAGGACGTGGAGCCTTAGCCTCAGACTTTTAGCACAATGCCATGTTAGTTCATCTCTTTTTGGTTGGGTTGGGCGATATGGCCAAGGTCTTCTATCACATTTGCTATGTTTGTATGTGGGATACGTGCCATGCAATAACATAAGGAATGGAAAGGAATCGCAACAGTAACTAAGGGGACGGGGCTTAATGAATGGTTATCAGTGTTATTAACAATTTCCCATTAGAAGATGCACGTGCAACAATCCCACTTTATTCAGGCTCACATTTTCAACCCTAAAAGTAAATGTAAGGGGAAATTAAGCCTTTGTGTCAGGCAGACAGAGGTGAGGCTGTTATTAATAGATAATGTCAGTCATTTTCATTGTCACCATATCAAGTTGTTTGAAGCTGTTTTTTATTCAGCAAATCGGGAAGCTTTTCAAATTCTTGCCATTTTCGAGCTATAAAGGATTGAAGTCTTCATATTTTAAGATGTATTTTTAAGTATAATTTGCAGATTGTTAATAAGTTTAAATCAAAGTGTTTGAAGTGTGAAAAACCTCCCTCTATATATCTGTGTCTGTGTATCAATGGCTTTCCCTCTCAGTGGGACTCACCACCCACAAAGGTTAATGAGCTTAAACACAGCTCAGAGTGAGCTCATTAAACAGACCACAGAGACTGGAGAGGGGAGGGGAGAGGGAGGGCGGCAGAACAGGGAATAGGGAGAAGCGTGAAGGTGGATTGTTGCTGCCACTGTGGGCAGCTGGGAAGATCTGTTGGTGGAAGCGATGTGCAATCTGGTGTTTTTAAAGAAGCCATCGTTTGTTCACTGGCATTTCTTTGCGATGACTTCCACCTGAAACAAAACAGAATCTGAGGATTAATCACTCGTAAGTAGGCATGTTGGACCATCGCAAACACAGAGAGTGACTCACAAGAGCTGCCAGCCTACATTTCTCCTCCGACTCTTCTGGCACCCCGTCGCTGGACCTGTAGTGGATGCATGAAGTGGGGGAGGAAGACTATGTCCTTTAAGATAACTCAAAATGAACAAAAGTATTAAAGTTGAAACTTTTCATTAATACACAGACCGGAGACATTTGACAGGGTTTTATATAATCAAAATGCAACAAAGGAAAAATTGTGTAAATGAGCTGGAGTGTGTTAGCATGTGTCATTTGTTATTCATGTGGCATATTCATATTCTCAGTCCTTGAATTGAAAGATTTGAAAGCCCGGTGTGTTCAGAGCATGGAAATTTGTTGCGTCTGTTTGGACTGCTTATTGACACATAGAGACATGCAGATGTCATCGTGTCTCTATGTTCACAAACAAAGGTGCAGTATCAGAGGCTGTATTGAGGATGTTTTGCTGTAAGACAACACTGAGTTCACATATGATCCAATGTGTTGGAAGGACTTGACTCTGAAAATAATTTGTTGCAAATGTGTGTTTTTTGAAATCGTGAATATTCACACTTGACTTAACAAAGACCTGAAAGCTGCTCTAATGAGTGCTGTGCTTTTCAATGCCCTATGTGTGTGGAAGAGAGATCCATTAGCTCGCACTGTATTGCATTTGCAAGCACATCTCAGCATCCCAGCAAACTACAGACAGCTACGATTGTGTTGCTTCTGATTCAGGTCGTGGCACATCTCCTATTACCTGACATGGATTTCAAGCATTTGGCAGTGAAAGAGTCTGCACGCTATTTTAAACACGCTCACTCTAAAACTGCCTTGTGGCTTCAATCCACACTGTCTGCGATACTGTTGGTTGTGTTTATGAATCAAAAGATTGTTTTTATATTAACGTTGACGTTTTCCACATAGTAGCTGGCAAAATTTGACAGCTACTCACTCTAGTGTGTGAAACATCATGTTAAACAGACCTGCAGACAGTGTACACCCTGTATGTATGAGTGTTTGTTTTTATGGTCAAAACCTTAAAGCAGCTAGAATCAAAATCTTTATATAACAATGTGAAGACAATGTGAAAGGTGTCACTCATTGGGATCAATTGTTATCTGAATCTGCTGCTCCTCTTAGCTTTACAAAGCTTTATTGCACGTTTTAGCTCATTGTTCAGCTGTCTGGCCTGCAACTTTCACTCTCACAGCTTCGTTCTCGGCTGCAGCGCTGCACAATGCGTGCTCAGCACCAAACAGCAAACGGACGCAGTTAGCTGGTGAACATTTAGCAGCTAAAGACATAGGAATTTCCCTCAGGAGTTGGTGGAGACCAAAAACAGAGCTAAAAGAGAGTGAATGTTTCACAACTTGTTTCTGCTGTGACCAAAAAGTTATTTATTGCAGGTTTAAAGACTCTGCATGTTTAAGGTTCTATACATGAGCTTTTAAGCAATGATATAGCAACAAGCAACTACTTGCCATGTAAATATGTAGTGGAGGAATGGCGTCCTGAGCAGAGAATGAAGTCACATTTCTTTATGTCAGTTGTAATCTGTGCTTCTTTTGGTAGCCAGTCAGGTTGTGCGTGCATGTCCGTGTGTTTGAGTCCCTTCCTCTGAAACTGTTGGCCCTGCCTGCGTTTATTAAAAGACAGTTCTTTCTCCTCTTTCCCTCCAGTCGCTCATCTCTTTCCTGCCTCCTCTTTGCAAGTTTATGAAGTGAAGCACTTCCCCTTCAGTCAGCAGTCAGCATGGACGAAAAAAGACTGATTACATAATAACACCCGACAGTGGAGGTTGGCACCTCCGTGGCTTGCTGTATTCCTCCGGAAGCTCCAGCTCTGCCCTCGGCTCTCTCTTCCAGCTGTTGGTGAGCAGTGGCTCGGTCCCCCACTCTGCCCGGTCCTCCCGACTCTGCAAAGCCCCAAAATATTCTTGCACCTAAATTTGTGACTTAAGGGTTTATTTTCAACCCAACCAGAGTTGGTGGGTTTTTTTGCTTCTACTGAGTTTGAAGGAAATGTGTTTTGTGTCTAGGATCTGCGAATTACTGTGTCTATCAATGGAGTCTGGTGGCTTTGAGGAGAGCAATGCTGAAACTGAGGTGTAGAACCTCCCACAATTTCACTGGCTGAGCTGGTGAAATTGATATGGATTTTTCTCCAGTCAAAGAATAAGGCTCCAGAGGAGATTTATTCACAAGGGGCTTTATTATCTCAATTACTGTACATTGGATATACAGACTATGTATGTGTTTGTCTTGTGTTTATGGTTTGTAAGAGATAAATTAACAATACAACTAAGAATATCAATCTGTAGCTACGATATAAGCTATAATGTAATCGTGATCACAAATCTGATATTAATCAGCTACAGCTGGATAATCAAAAGTGGTGACTATAATCAGTACCTTGACTAGACACCATAGCCATAACCTTTCAATCTGCAATATCAGCCTGAGCTGCTGCTAGAGCTGATGCAAGGCATTCAAGTGTGAGGCAATTAAGTCCATATGCAGAGAACACAGAAGCAGAGATTCACTTCAAAATAAGCTAGACTGCACCAGAACAGCACACTCAGACTTGAAGACACTCAGAATGAATCACTGGCAGTGACATGACGAGGAGGAGGAGGCATTATAATGGATTAGAGCAACTGTGGATGATTGAACCGAGTTCTACAATTTATGAGTGAACTGTGGAAAAACCATGAGAAAAAGCTTGCACATTGGCACGAGTAACAATGCTACAATTTAAACTGTGAAAACTATGAAGTTAAACTACAACATGCAATTGTTCTACCGTCATACTTTTACAGGGTCTGTATGTACAATACTCACCATATTCTAAAACATAAAACAAAGCAATAATGATTAAGCAAAGGAGTGTGTTTCAATCTGATCGGTCATTCTGGAGCAATGTCGCAGTCTAACTGTAGGGGGCGTGGATAGGCTTCCTGACAAAAATTATATAATGGACTTTTTGGCGGGAGGTGTGGCTGACGCACTTCTTTGTTTCGGTTTGAGATGCTGGTGCTAATGCAACATTTAGTGGCAGTGAATGTCATATAGAAGCTTTAAAGTCGACACCTAACATTTCTATTTATCTACGTTTAGTTTATAGATTATTAAAATTACAAAACCGTTTCCTTCCATAGATCCAGTGCAACAGAAATGCGTGCTGGATCAAAATGAATAAAGTAAAGAAGTGAAACATTCTTCGATTCCTCAGCAGCTATCGAGGTTCCCTTGCGAGGTAACTGGAGTGGAACTGCTGGAGGCGCGACTGTACTGTGCGTCTCCCAGGTGTTTTTGTGGAAAAGAGCACGCTTCATTAGCGGGTTCTCTCTGGCTAAACGAATGTCCTCAACATGGCAATTAGCTCAGTGACCCCTGCGAGGCATTAATAAGGAATACACACTAATCCTTCCCTATGACTGACCCGCACATGCCGCAGCTGTGACCTTTCTTGTCCAGCGAGTCCAGAGATAAATATGTTTATAGAGACAAATTTGTTGAGCTATCAAACAGATATTGTATTGACAAAAAGGGCTCGCTCATTAGGAGTATTCTTTTCAATGTCATGCTGAGCTGAAAATGAGATATTCTCCCAGCCTGATACTTTGACAGGATGAAGTTAATTAATAGGATCATTTCTGCTCTAATTCGAATTCTTTGATAGTGTGATTCAAACTGAAGGGGTTCAAAGTGGTAGTCTAACAGGCTGGGAAAGAGAAGACTTTAGTTCACAGATACACCGAGTTGGGTGTTCAGAAGACATGATCCAATATTGTATTTTAGCCTTTTAGGTTTGAAATGGTAGTTTTATAGGTTTTGACATAGTCTTAATGTCTCATAATAGACTAAATGCTGTTCACTTAATGTGTTCACATATACACTATGTTTGTAACATGTGTATCTGTGTGTCAGAGCACTGGCGTTGTAGAACTGATCCAAACATCAAACAAGAAACCTTGTGCAGGATTCTCACCCTGACCAAGTGGGTGAAATAGCAGTGCAGCAGGTGAAGAATGTGGGAGCTGGCGGGTGGGCCAGGGGTCAAAAGGTCGTAGTGTTTACTAGTCACAAAGATGACCTGTGACGTGATGGCAGCTGAGGGCGCCTCGCTGACACAACAGAAGAAAGCAGTAATGGCGTGCGTCAAACACTTTCCACTTGTCTGAATGTTCACCATAGTGAGGAGCTTCCTCAATGTGGGCTTTCCACACACAAAGACAAAAAGAGACAACAACATCATCCTCAGTAATTCAAGTGCTAAACACGCCAGGCATCTCCACTTCCATTCACTTGTAATTCCATCGTTACTGGATTAGAGCTAGATTTTTGTAAAGCAGCAGATTGCCTTAAAGAGATCATTAAGTGATGCTTGTCACACACAGCACACGCTGCAGAACATGTTCACTTTGAATCTCTGGAGTTATTAAGCAAGCAAGTCCAGACAACAGAAGGCTGAATGTTTACACTGCAATTTTTATGATTTGATTATACACCCTGATTTTGTATTGTTATCATGAATTTCAGTAGTTTTTAAAATTCAAAATGAATGCAGCTTAATGTGTTGATTTTTAACAGCAAAACAATGATTGGACACATAGTGGCATCACATTATAGTATAAAACTTACATCAGATGGTTAAACTTGTGTACGTACAGGACCAGTGTTGGCCTTTTTATTCAGTATCTGATATGACCCATACAGTGTGATGCAGTTCGTTTCTCATATGTCAGATAATTGGTTATCCAATATAGTTTGGCGGCAAGTCAAAAGGCTTTTACACCTCGCCAAAGGACGAGATGCAGAAATGAAAAGTATGCCTTACATTTTTTGGTTTAACTGTGATAAAATGTAAAAAAGCAACACAGGTTGAACTGTGAAGTACATACGGCAGCAGCGTAAGAGGACCTCATGCTGCCTTAGCACAGAACATTTTCCGTGGACAGCAGATTATAGTCACAGTTTCATAGCAGTCATATGAGAAGTTGCAGAAATGAAAGTTATCATAGATCAAACACTCGGTGGTTCACACACCACACTGTTCCTTACCAGGAAAAGACAATAAACTCTTGCCACTCTTCCATCTTTTATGATCGTCGTGTCTGTGCAACAGTTCACGCAGGTACAACATCAAAGCAGGAGCAAAGCTGACAAGAGAAAGCGGTCAGGTGGGAAACCTTTGTTAAGTTGAGTGGAAGTCGCGGAAAAAAAAATAAAACCGTACACATGTATTAGTGATCATTCCAGCACGAGCACAAAGAGCTTTTCATGACTTCATATTCCAGGCATGCTCCAGTGGGCGGAAAACAAGGAGGAATCCAACCAGGGTGCAATCAATACCGCAGCTTTTATATGTTGGTGGGTTTTTGTGGGGTAGTAATCTCTTTATGGATTCATCAGCTGTTGCTGCAAAAGCCGGATCTCCTGTCTGTCTAGTGTCCACACTGTGACCGTAGCGGGACAAAGACAAAGAGAAGCTGATAAAGAAGAGGAGGAGGCAGAGGAGGAAGAACAAGAGGGCGGAGCTATGAACGAAGGAATGGCTGCGGCAGTCCCCGGCTGTAACACAAACATCAGCACTTACTCTAGGTTGAACTCCTAGGTGGTCCGAGGAGAGCCATATTTCATGTCTCCTCCGACAGACTTACGACTGCGACGGCGGGGGTATTTCACTCACAGGCTGAAGCGGCATGTTGACTTTGCAATAGAGGGAGCCGTTAACAACCATCAACATAAGGACCACAGACTCAAGGAATCGCTCCCTGGAAAGCCACACTTAGCTCCACACACCCATTTTTCAAGAGCAGACTGAATCCTGTCATCTATAAACTCCCCCATAAAGAAGCTGTTGTGTGTGTGTATGTGTGTGTGTGTGTGTGTGCGTTGGCATTTACAGCTACTAGGCAAAGCATGCCTTTAACATAGAGGATAATATATTCATAGGTCAATTTTACTCTCATGCATAACACAATGCATATCCTCGGGGCTTCCTTTAATGAAGACCTGCTGAACACACATTTACACACACAGTAGCATGTTCTGTAAACCGCCAGGAGAGCTCTCGCAGCATTCACGTGTAGTCCAAAGAAACGGTATGCTTCTGTTACTGTTAGAACTGTTAAAGCTACGGGGAGAGGAGAGTTCAAAGTTCTCCAGCCTCTGCGGGGATGAAAGAGGCCGCCATGAAAGCACCATGAGGACCTCATGCATAATGAATGCAGGGAGGAGGCGAATCACCGATGTAAGACAGGTTCTGCGAGCGCAACTCCAGCAGAATTCAACCTTGACCCTGTTTTACTGTCATTCTCCACAGTATTGATTGAGTCTGGCCGAAACACTGTTGATTGTGTTGCTGTAGTCCTGCGGTGTCCAGCTTTCTAATACAGTTGGATTATGGCCAGTATTGGCTCTGTATTAATTCTTACTCTGCTGTGTATACTGTATAATCATGTTGTTAATGATCATACTGCTTAGTGTGCCCTGAAATTAAGACACACAGGACATTTACTCATACTCTTACTGCAGGGTTAGAAAGTGACATGTGTCATTACAAAGCTAGCTAATTAATTCAGGAAATAACTCCTTTTAGGATTCAAGACTTAGAAGTGATTGGTTTAGTGGGAAAGATTCAGTCCAGATTGAATAAACTCTAACCTCAACAAGTTAAACATCACAAACACAAATCCAGAAAGATTTCCATTCCCTGCTAGTTTTTTGTTGAGTTGGGTGAAAGTTGGTCTTTCTCCGCTGCTGGTGTCTCAGTGTGACGGCGAGCAGCATGCACGGTACCATGGTTGTGGTTGAATGTTCTGTTTTGCTCAGGAAGGTTCTTAACTGAACAAAATGGCCCAGAAGTATTTTCCTCTATCCTGACCAAGCAGCAACCTCCAGGGCTGAAAAATGAAGCCAAAACCAAAATGTCAAAAAGAAAACAAAAAAAAACAAACAAACTGCAGTTCCTAGAATGGCCACTTGAGGCTGGTTCCAAAAGGAAGTCAATCCCCATCGACTTCCATATATACAATACTATATATATATATATATATATATATATATATATATATATATATATATATATATATATATAGTGACTGAAGAGTTCCTGGCTACCAGTCTGACCTTCTTCCCCGATTGCTCAATTTGACTGGACGCCCAGATCGAGGAAGATTTGTTGTGACATGTCAAAATGTCTTCTGAGAAAAGGTCTGATGTTCTACTATCACTTCCTATAGATCAGGGTTTCCTCCCTTGTATGGTAGAGGCAGGCTGCCTTGCCTGAAAGAGAGACTGCTGCCCTAACATGATAAGAAATGACAATTTTTAGGAATAATACTGTCTTTTAGGGGAAAGAGGAGCAGAGATGCTACTTCACACTCAAGAGTGTAATCACAGGACAAGATGTGTATGGGTCTGGCTGATAGTAAAAAGCAGAAAACCTAACCTCAAAAGCCATTTTCAGACATGGAATATGGGTCATTGATGGCCCCAGCAAGCAGTTACTGATGGCTTTTGATGTCTTGTCATAGATGTTGTTTACATGAGTGTTCCTGATGGCTTCATATTCATTTCTTCATTTGACATTATTAGAGAGCAAATTTTACTGGCTGTTTTTAAATCCGACAGTGCACAAGCACTAAATGACAAGACGTTAACTTGCTAATTCCTGTGAGCTCACGCGCAGTATGTAAAGGGGCTAGATATTCATTTATTCGTCCACACGGGTGATATGAGTGAAAATTAAAAATAAAAGAAGAGTCTTAGTCAGATTACCACTGTGGTTGTCCCGGTGATAATCTGCACCTGTCGCACCCTAAGGAGATCATCTCTTGAACAATTTCAGATTGGCTCTTAGCAGTTTATTAAACTGATTTTATTTGCTTTGCACACAAAGCTCAATCAGTCCAAATCTGCATTGGACGCCTGCAGAAAAATTGGTCTGAAGGTTACTGACGTTTGATCGTCATGTTCATTGAAAGTTGGACTCACATTTTAATGTCAAAAGATCTGTGTTGATTGCACCACTGTGGTCAGAGACTTTGCTCCCTCCATGTATGACCCAGTTAGAGTACAGGGGCTCGCTTCATGACTCTGAACAGCTGAAAAACAGGTTTTAACCGCTCAGTTATATTGTTAAATTATTTACCCTCCATTTCACACACTGATTGAGGCCAGCATTATCAGAATTTCAGTGTGCATGATTGTACACAACTGATTGCACAACTGTACACGGATCAGATTTTCATATAATATTTCATTGAATGATTTGTAAAAACAGAGTGAATCAGTAAGGTTTTCTGTTGCCTACATTTGGATTCTGTGTTGCTAAAATGAGTGTATTTTTATGGAAATGTACCAAAATGAGAGGAAGCGCAAGTACCACATGTACTATTTAGAAGGAATAACATGTTCAGGTTGATATGTTGAACGTTTGTTAAAGCGAGTGAGGATGAGGGGTTTGGTCTGCCTGCAGCTTGCAGCCTGTTTTCCAATCCAGTGTTTCCACTTATAACTTCAAGGCCTCTGCCAACCAGGCTCTCCAAGTGTAAGAGTTGAGGTGCATTTGCTACCCTCATTATTGAGCCACAATCCCCCCAAAAGGTTATTATTAGCCGCAGGAAGGATGATTATGAAAATATGTTATTGTAGGGCAGGAAAGCCCTTAGGTCCTGTCAGTCAGTAGCAGGCTTGATGCTTCGCTGGCTGGAGCGCTGCTCTGGGTCCACAGCTGTGTCTTGTCTGTTGGCAGGATGTGTGTGTATGTTTTCCGGTGTGTGTATTCTTAGTACGTGTCAACAGTTTCTCTCGATCATGCTTGTCTTCAGTGTTTTCTGAATTGCGCTCCTGCGTGAGAGTGTTTATGCATGGGTCTGTGAATGGCTACATGCTTCGGGTTGATTGCATAGGCTTTGCTTGTGCATGTGAACAGTGTATCGGAGGAATGTGTCTGCGCTCTCATTTGGGTTGGACTTTTTTCAGAGAGAGGAACCAGCTGATTGGCCGCTTCTGCGCTGACATCATCGCAGGCTCTGAGGAGCAGCAAGCTCGCCAGGATTTGTCTGTGACTCACGCTCAGTCTACAATCTGTAATGTGCCAGCTTACAACACACAGTCAACAAACACTGGGCTTATATTATATGGCACAAAGAAGGAACACATGGATGAGGCTACAAAGGGCCTGTGTGCCCATCTGCACATGGAAAATCATTTCATTGGTTGGGTTTAGCATCAGTAGGAGGAGCCAATTTTTTTTTTCTAGAGGGAAAGGGATTAAAGGATAAGTCTGCCATTATTCTATGTTTATCTTATTGATAGCAACTCTCGTGAAAAGACTAAAACCAACGATGCTGAGATCATTGCTCCATACAAAGTATAGTAGTATTCAAAGTTGCCTTATCAGTCTGTGGCACTCAGTTGACATGAATCAGGCCACAGATGTAAAGTTCAGGAATTTTAGTCGGAATGCTCCTTCTGATCAGGGTGGTTTTTTTTGGCCCTGATCCTGATACGGGTCTTTAATATTGGATATCTGCTGCTCTGCTACTTATATTTACCTAAATGTTGACGAAATATTCATCTGACGCATTGAAGTAAGAGGCCCACCTTATATTTCACAAGCGTCTTGATCTTGATGCTCCCTACCGTCGTGTTACTCACGGAAATGACGTGAATTGGCGACAGCTGATGTGATCTGCTGCCACCTCCATTTGTCATTTTAACCGGTGAGAGCGATGGTCTGCACCTGCAAAAAAAATGACAAGCTAGCTGGATGTTTTGTGCTAATAGGAGAGGAGAGATAACATATTTGTTACTGTCAGAGCTCAGCAAATCCATGTTTCCTGCCAATGTTGGTGTCAGAACAGAGTCAAGTCCCGGTGTGACCAAAATCGTTTTTCACATCCACGGAGGTCTGTGGCACAGAGAAATAAAAGAAAATATCAGCCTTCAATCTGATTTAGTTAGAAGGATTAATTCCTTGCCTTCTTTGATAAATCAGAAAAGGAAATATAAGACTTCTCTTTCACTTTCTGTATTTTCCTATTAACAATCAGATGTTGGCATTTTGCGACTTTATCTTCATTTCAATAATCGTGTCATTTGAAAGGCACTAATAGGCTGCATGTATTCCTGTAAAATAAATAATGATGGAATTATGACAGAAAAGCAGTGCTTTCAGAAAGTCTTTCACCACACTGAAGGTTGTAGTCAAAGCATGCCTTTTTAAAAACATGTATTCATCACCATGAAGCGCTCATCAGAGCCTTAAACGACTGTCATGACTGTCATGTCATGATGACATGCCGTCATGCTTGGCTGTCTGAAATTCTTAAACTGTGACTCTTTTTTTTTCCGAGCAATTACCGTTGAACTCAACCAGTGAGCTTATTCCTGCTTCAGAAATAGCTTTTGTCTCTGATAAATCTTTGTAGAACTAGGACTCGGCTCTGAAAAACATTTTACTGTATGAAATTATTTTTAGCTTTCCGTGCTGCTCAGCCTAGCTCAGAATATGTGTTTCTGTGTGTACTCCTCACTGTATGTACTGCACCATCTGTTTGCATTATATCAGACATCTTGTTGTCTCTTGGGAAGTTGCTCATACATAGACGGGTCCCTACACAGTTATTTATGCAGTGATAAAAGTGGCAATTTGGAAGAACGCAAATTGTGTGCAATAATTGTATGATGTTAATATTTATCTTCTTTTTACTCTATATATGATCACTGTCCTGTCATAAAAAAACAGACTTATAGTGAAATACTCTTAATCAGAAAGTGACATATTGTTATTGTAGGTATATCTTCATCCCCAAAACGCAGAAATTTGGGCAATTCAAGACTTAAATATACACGGCCACATTATTTCCATGCAGAAAGTGTATTGCATGATGTTTTGGCCGAACAAAATGAACCAAGATGACATAAAAACCCTCAGATGCTCTAAAATAATTTGTACAGATGGGTTACAAGTGTTTTAACTCAATGTCAGGCCTCATAGCGTCTTCTAATTTGCTACATAAGAAATCCCCGACTGTGCTTCAGTGCCAAGAGTGATGACTGAGCGTGATGATTTGTTCACATTCCACTGTTAGAAATCAAAAGCTGCAGAGGATGGTTAACTAACAGCAGTCAAAGTCAGTCAGCAGATTTAGCTCCTTGGTACTACAGAACGATACTTTCCTTTTTCTCTTATTTATTGTTGTTTTTCCTAGAATATGTCACAATATGTCAAGTCTGTCTTTCAAGGTCCTGCTGTCACTGAGCCAGATGTAGGAGTAAATACTGTTGAGGACAAGTCCCTGCACAGTTTATTCATCTGCCAGACAAATTAGCTTCGCACACAATGAGCAGTTTCTTGTTGCAGACATTGATTTTTACATTCTTGTTCATTCCCAGTTCTTCCTCGATGAATGTTCAGGTACAGTCTGAATTTTTTCAGTTGTATTCTGCCCGACAACAGGCTCTAGGAAAAGGGCTCTTTCGCCACTTATTAAAGGCATGGAGTGGTTACAGATGGGTTTGTGTTTTGTGTTGTGTGTGGTCAGCTGCATGCACCCGTCTGGACGCTGCATGGCTGTTGTTGTCGTTGCTGTTGCTGTGGCTGCTGCTTGATAATGAGCCTCTGGCACTGAGCTGCTGTCAGTCTGGCAGACAGACAGGCCTTCGCCCTGGTCACTGCCGCCTCATGCCATCTGGGTCCCTGCACTGAGAGGGGAGGACAGGGACATGCCAATGGGAGGACACGGGATAAGGTCATACACACAGTGGCCTACTGACTGGCTCGCTGTTTGACTGACTGACTGGGCTTTCTGTCTCAAGGCTGGATTGGACAGGTTTAGTAAGATCTGAATGTTTTTATAAATGACAGAACGCATCAGTGGCTGTAAAGTCAGATATGTGGCGTCTGAGGCGTTGCTCATGATACAAAGATAGATCAACAAGACTAACAGGCCACAGCCGTGCTAGTGGCTCTGTGAAACTGTGCTTATGTGCAGTGGTGCTTTGAGCTAAATGCTAATGTCAGCATGGCAACATCCACTCACTGACAATGCTAACATGCTGATGTTTAGAACATTAAATCTTTAACGGCATCCAAGTTTAGCGTGTTAGCATGCTAACGTTTACAAATTAGCAAAAAGCAGAAACTACAGCTAAGGTTGGTGGGAATGCCATTGGTTTTGCACGTGGTTGGTCATCAACATTCAAATTTTGGCCTGATGATGGTGAAATGGGGAACATGAATTTGAAATCCAGTAGTTGTCAATCAACTGACAGACAGGCGATTCCTAAAACTAAACACAAACAGAGAATACTCCGCAGACAGGTTTCTTCTTCTTCTTTTAGTTGTTGTTGTTTTGAAACCACACCTGGTGGATGTGTTTTTTCTTAGGACAAGCCTGACCAGCCAATACATTTGAAAAAAAAGGAAGATTTTCCACATCCTTTTAATCACACTTTACCCTAACCTCAGTAAGAAATTGAGCTCCCTGTATCTGATGAATGGTCAAGGTTTGTTGTTGGCTGAGTGCAGTCTACTGTGTGCTGTAGGAAATGAAAACCTGAAATTGCAGAATGAGAGCAGTTGGGACCAATACAGTAAGCCATGTCCCATTGACTAATAAGGCTTTAAACAACTCCATCTGTGATAATCTAGTAAGTTTCCACTAATGCGAACCATATGGAGCCATAAATCCTGGCTGAGATACTCAGCCTTATTTTGGACTGCATATTTGCTGACAACACACCACAGCATTGACAAGGCCCTCCACAGCACGGCCCCTGCACATCCACGCTTCTCAGATCATTATGCAGCCGGTCATGTAAGCAGACTCGTCCGTGTAGAAGTACTGCACGAGCACCGACCTCAGATCTGTCATTAAATGGGGCTCTCCCCCTAAAGCCGAACCCCCACCTCTGCTTAATTATGCATGTGGGCTGAGCAGTCAGTCTCCCTGTACGGCACTGTACACTCTATCGTGCTGCTTCCTTGAGCTCGCAAGCTGATTATGGAGCTTTGGCAGTCCAAGCACTTTGAATTATTTAAATCTCTGTTAAGCCAGCTGTACATACGTATATCAATGGAAGAAATGGATTAGGGGTTTGACATGTTTTTCCTCTGGCTTTGCCCCACACTTGCCTCTTCCTTCCATCCTGACAAACACTCCAAGCGAATCATAATTCAGTGCCTTTCAAGGAAATGGCAATTTTTCTAATTCCCTATTGAAGCATGTTTCACAGTGAATGTTGCTTTTAGCCGTATTGGGGTTGAGATTACGCTTGGATTAAGGATTGTTTTTTTTTTTTCTGGTTCTCAGTCCAGAGAGCTTTTGTGCACCCAGAAGGGCCCACCCTGGAGAAAAAGGCTTGTCCAAAGAAGGCCTTCACGTGGGTGGGCTGTGGAGAGGTGATGGATCCCCTTTTCACTCAAACCCCTGGAGGAAAGCGCACAATCAATATCCTGCTGTCTGCCTCCAGTGCCAATAAATGAGAACACGGTGGCGTAAAGAGATGAATAAATAAAGGGGGGCACTCTTTTTTACATTAGGGGCGGGATTGTACACAAAGCCGAGCAGATACTACATTTAGAAAGACTATAATAGTCTCTCCGTCTCTCAGCGGGACACTTGCTGCAAATTTATGTTTGCAGCTAACAGATTTGTTCACAGGGCAGAAAACAAGCCGTATTTATTCAGCGAAGTGCAAGCTGGCTCAGATTTGTATAAATGTTTCAATTAAGCCCCCAGAAAATCGATGGCGCAACATTTCCTCGCCGTTCTTTCTGTTTGCAGGTTCGCTGCGGTTGACAGCTGCAGCTTAGGTGTCAAGACCGGGTGTTAAATTTGTAAATAGGTCTTTTTCCTGTCAACTGACATGAAATTACAGCTGGGGGTAATAGAACAGAGGAGCTGTCTGTCAGGTGGGAAAGAGAGGGAGGAAGAGGGGCCAGAGGAGAGCGACGTGCCCATCAGGATGGATGACTGACAGGGGATGAGAGAAGCTCTTCAATCCACTCTCAGGCTGCCACAGAAATGAATTCACAGCTCCTCAATTGCACCGTTGCTGGAGAGAGAGAGAGAGAGCAAAGGGAAGGCTTTCTGTGCTTTTCATGCAGTCGGGGGAAACCAGAAGTGGGGCTTGTTGTGTTTTACTTATTCTGAAGTGCCTCATAATGGTGATAATACCGTGTGTCTACTCAGTTGTATGACTATGCTAATCCTATAAGTGAGATATCCCTTGTGGCAAAGAAAGTCTGGCAATCACTGAATTCACACACTTGCACTCAGATCTGATTGCCAACAAAGAGACTCTACAGTTTCCTCAGCATTAGCACTCGAGTTTTCAACAGTTACATGGCGGCGTGTCTGTCGCTGTCGAATGCTAATGTCGAAGGAGTTGGAGCACACAGATAGCGGTTGATGGGACTTCCCGACGTTTTGATGTGCAGACATTTTGCACAGGAAAGAGAAGATTTGTTGTTGCCAGGGGTCTGCCCGGCACCCGCCCGCCAACATCCAGAAGCAAACACAGCGTGAACATGCAGAAGTTATTTTGTTTCTGTCGCCTCCATTATAACTCCCAATTCCAGCATATAAAATGAAGTCATTTCTCTGCCATCGCTGGCAGACTGCCCAAAGCCACTGACGGTTTTCTGTCCTTTTGTGCCACGGAGCTCTGACAAGTGACAGGTGATCTATGGCTGCTTGAAGGCTGGGATCTAAATCTGAAACGAGCTTAGCCGCAGCTCGCGAAATGAGAATTGATAATCGAATGATGCTGAATGAGGGGGCCTGTCAGTACATTGTAAGGGAGCTGACGGATTTAGTTAAGGGAGAAGGAAGGCATGGCGGATGAATTTTGGCAGGATAAAGAATTGCTCTGCGCAGAGAGAGAAGCTGATCCCCCTACAGCTATTTCTGATTTTCTTTGAGTGTTTACATGACGGTAGTGTTGGAGACGGATAACTGAAGCGGTGCTGAGCATATTATGATCAGGGTCTTTATAAAACACAACAGGATAGGTTGATTGCTAAGCTAACCTCAAGGCCTGTCTGGTTTCTAACTTTTATAGTGTGTAGTGACAATGATGATGAGAGAAAGAGACACAGAGTAACAGCGAGAGATTTTATGTGACCAAGGTCGTGATCCAGGGTTAAACCCATAATGCTTTACGTGAATTGCTTGTGTTTTAGCTGTCTATGTCAAAGAATCCCCACCCTAACAAAGAATCTCCCTTTGCTTACACTGTCTTTGATGCACGTCGAGTGTGATCTCAATTTACTGTAGTCTGCATGGTTTGTAACTACAGTTAAACCAGGGAGACCATGAAAGTGCCTTTTTATGTTAGGAAGACAACATTCTCATTTGTAAGCAAACTCTTGATGCCATGAATTAATTGCGCTTACAAATATTTATCAAACACAAATGAAATTAGCTTTTGGTGGTTAAACTGGCCATGTTTCCATCTGTTGCTAAGAAAATTGGAGGTGAAGTTTTGAAATGTCACAATAAAGAAACAATGCAATGCAAATTAGGAGCGAATAAACTAAGCTACACAAAGCATAGTTTTGTCAGAAGTCGGATATAGCTATAATAAACGGAGTAGAAGAAGAAAGAATGTTGAAAAGTGAAGATATGTGAAGGACAAAAATGTAATGTAAGTTAGTAGTAACAGATTCCCATGAGATGTGGTACAAACATTCATGGTCCCCTCAGGATGAACTGTGATCACTTTGGTGGTCATCTGACTTTTCTTGTAACGCCACCATCAGGGCAATAACTTCATTTGTCCGATGCTTTGGTTTATAACCAATTATTATCAAAATTAAAGACTTTCCCATCATGGTCAGCTGCACTTTTTGTTTTTTGCTAATTGGCAAGTGTTAGCATGGTAACATGCTAAACTAGGATGGTAAACATGATAAACAATATGCTTCCTTCAGATCAGCGTATTAGCATGCTAATCTGCTAAAAGTAAAGCATGTTCATTGATTTGATTATCCAGCGAATTGTTTCAGCACAAGTCTGACATGTCTACAGCTCAAAGAAGCCTGGTTTCCACAGGTTTGTGTAGCAACAGAAAAACAGCTGTGAAAAACCACGAAACATCTCGGCTAGCACACAGACATTAGGACAAACGTAGGATCGCTTTTACGTGACATTTTGATGGGACGTGGATGTTAACGTTACTTTTCGTCACAGGATTGAGCGCCGGAAAATCGTCCTCTAACTGTTGCTGGAAGAACATGCGTTAATGTGATCCCATGTTTTATCTGCTCATCTCAAGCTGAACTGACTAAACGCAGCTTCTGAAAACTGGACTAAAATGTCTTAAATAAGAATCATACTATACATACTAATCCTGAAAATAAATCCCAGTCAGCTTCCAAATTCCAAAATGAACAGCGCACTCAGACCACTATCATTCCATCTGTCATAGTGGTGGATGTTTGTCTGATGATGTCCTCCCCTCCTTTATATTCACTGCTGGTCGTAATGCTCGTGAGCATGGTTGACAACGCCCACAACTGTCTCATGTTGCGTTGCAATACTCAGAAGATGCTCATGACTCATGACACACTGTGGATATGATGACTTCTAAGGTGATGTGATATGACAGCTCTCAGTGCTACAGATATTTTTGCTTTACTTGGACCGGGTCTCACATTGCCTTTTAGTGTCATACTAGCTGCACTGTAAAAAAAATTTGCAGTGGTCAGGGAATTAATTGGAAGCTGTGTGCGCAGCTTTGTGAAATAACCTCGTAAAATCTCTCGAACTCCAGTTGAGAATGGAAAATCTTTTGAAATATTGCTTGTGATGGTTGTGGGAGGTTTTCTCCCAAGTCTGTCACAGTCCTGACCCTTCAGTATCAGTTTACCCGCTTCCCAAACGTTTTCTTTTGGCAGGGAACCCCTCATTGAGGTCAGAAAATTCCCCATGAAAACAGTTTATACTTTGTTTGAAAGTTCCGGTGGTTTACAGGATAATAATGCAATGCTTCACTTCTCAGCAGAGCAGGAATCGTGGTCCTTCTTTTAGCTGTTTTAAGGAGTCCTCATGCAGAGGCAGACAGCGTCGTCTTGTAGTTTGTGCAGTCCAACAGCTGCTGGAAGCAGTTATATCAGTCAGATGTAATTACATTTAGTCTGGCCTTTAAGAGGGTTTGCATTTTATAGGACCTACTTTATGTTGTTGATGTACTGCTTAAATTAAGATGTTTGAAACTGGATTGCAGTTTGAGTGCTTATGTTTTGTGTGAGGAAATATAAACTGCAGTATAATGAAACTGCAGCTTTTGTGTGTTTTTTAATATTCCAGAAGAGGAGAAAATGATTTTGGGACATATTTGCAGAAAGTTTTAAGCCCAGGTGGACGTTTCCATGGCAATGGTTGACCGACATTTGAGCCAAAACCCTGCATATTTTATGATGGAGCTGAAGCTAAAGTGGAAACCAGCAAGCCAGGCTAACTAGGTTCCCCTCAGAAAGAGTTAGCATTTAGTCCTAGTCCTGCACACTCGCATTGAACAAATGAGTTTTTTTCTAGCTAATGTTGGCTCTCTCTCCTTCATGGGTCCAGTTATATGTTTATATCAAAAATGATTTTTAATTTAAACTGACTTCAAGATGCATTGAACGCTGTTCAGCTAAAACTGCTAAAAACTCACAGGCCAAAGAAAAACGTGACAGTGCAGTCATACTGCCCATTCAGACGGAGCTCCACGGCAAAACTTCTTCAGTATTATCACTTGTTTTCTTCCAACTTGAAGTGAGTATGCAGGGACTGAAGCAATCAAAGCAGTGATTTAAAAGAAGAAAAAAGCTATCCCTGGATAGATAAGGGTAAAATGATAAACGGAGTCTTTATTAATGCCTGTAAAGTGAGGCCGTAGATTTATATTATAGATATAATCTTCATATGAAGTGTTACCCGAGATAGTTATAATGTTCACCGCAATCATGTTCAGTGCCATTATCTTCCCCATCATTCCCCTTCCCTGAAGTACCTGCCCTTATCAGACGGCTGGATACGGTCCCGTCGTCCTCTGCGCCGCCGTTAACAGCACCCCTGTGAACGCCCGATCAATCCACCAGATTCAAAACCTGTAATGCTGTCCTGCTAATGGCTAATGAAAGGTGTAATTACAGCAGGTCAGCAGAGGCATTCAGACGCAGAGGAGGGGGACAGTGACGAGTTCATTTAGATCATTAGAGCTGAAAAGTGTCTGCCTCGTTAGACTGCAAGTCACCCGCATTATCCTGATGATCTTCCTTTGTTTCTATTAGACTGAGTGGGTGGCATTTGATGGTGCAGTAGATTGCAGAATTATGAGTGGAGAAAGGTGAGTTGATTTAATTAAAGAGAGTCTAGAGTGGAACAAAATTGAAAAGAGGAGAAGTGTAATAAATTAAGGTGTCACAGTGATACTGGGAGTATTTTTTTTTCTACATTCCTAGAATTTCACCTTTTTTGCTACAACCTGAACAATAGCATTTATCTCTAATTAATGCTTTCACTGCTGATCCCTCGATACGCGTGTCACATGACATTCCAGCCTTCACGTAATTGCTCATATTTGTCTCTTCGCACAGCGTCTTCAACAAGGGTTGCACTTTCCAGCAATTTCAAGCGCGGCTAATAGCAGGAACACCTTGCCTCTGAGGGCCCCTGGAAATAGACCTGCAGCTGTATTTTTAGATGGCTATTAATACCTCCAGCTAATTCATTTCAGCTCTCCAGGCACCTAGCATGGCCTCTCAATTATGGATGAGGGGAAAGTCATTGGATTCTCGGCGCTGAGAGGAAGTTGACGGCAGTGACAGGACACTCTGCGCAGACGCATGACAAACAGGCAGACAGCTGAAGGACGGGCAGGGGGGTCAGGAGGAAGATCTGTGGCGCAGTTGAAAAGCCTGAGTTACGTTTGGAGAATTATTTACTGAATTAAAACAGGAAGCTGTCTCAGTTAAGCGGGTTGCTTTTTAAAATTAGGACAATGCCACAACTGTATGTTCAGAGGATACAAGGACGGCAGGAAAGACAGTGTAAGACATGAAATGGATGGTAGACTGCTACGTTTGAGCCAGGATTGTCAGTGACGGGGTCAGGTGGGCCCATTTCGGGGGTGGGGAGCTACTGCTCCATCGAGGGGGTAAAGTAATGTGAAAACTTTGCACTCACTGAGTTCAACAAAATAATATTAAAGTAAGACAAGAAATGGTAGAAGACACATTACATTTCACATATAACTATTTTACTATAATGTCTGTAAAGTTCAGATGAGGATTCAGATGACTGCTATGTAGTTTTCCACTCTTTGAAATGATGGAAAACTGCTGAGCGGTCCCGTCTCACAGTTCAAACTGAAGACATGGAGGCTTCGCTAGTGTTGGCTAATGCTGTAGTTTCACAACCAGCTGCTGCTCAGCTTTGAATGTCTGGAGATCCCTATCAAGGTGATTCAAATATTAATGTGATATACTTCCAGCTACTGTTTACTTTGTGCCAGCGTTAGATGTTGATCAGTTCCCGACTTTTTAAATATCAAAAGGAGATAGAAATATCTCTGGCAGAGCGTACACGCACAAGTTTGCGATGCATGCATGCCAATAGGGGACAATTGGGTGGGAGGGAGGTTGGAGGGACAGGACGTGTTATTTTTTCGATGGGGCCATTGTCACACTGGTGTACTCTGGCTCAAACCCGACAATATTAATATTAATCTTAAGCGTTCTGCAGTGATCTGCAGACATGGCTGCAGTCAGGTTTGAACTATAGATAAAAGCGTACTGTAAAACTAAAGGGCATATTTGCCTTGTGCACCGTGACTAGCTGCTGGGTGTCATTATATATATCACAGTATCATATGTACAGTAATAGACATTCGTATTACGCATGCCGCCGTCTTTTCCTGATATCATGTAACAACAAAGCGTGTAGGTTGTTGCATTCTGTCTGCTTTTGATGAATATTTAAGCCCCCAGACTTCACGGAGCAGTTTTATGTTTCTGTAACTTCAAACTGAACCAGAGGGGGGTTATATTTACTCTACATTCACTTTCATCTCCTCTGCTTTATGAGGAATACAAAGGCAAAAGAAAAGAGTAGGGAAAGCTAACTGCGGAGTAGCGCTGCCTCTCTCCCTCCTGGGAAAGAGTTGGCCGCAGATGAACCATGTTACATTTTTCAGTAAGACTAAATCCCTCTGAACAGTTTCTCAGCTGGGCTCCTCCTGGTTCACAACCAACATATTCATTACTCTTGTGAGCGACAAGGAGAGCATGCGGGTAAATTGGGTTTAGCTCCTGACCTTTGGGGTTTGATTAATGGGTCCTCTGTTCTGCAGCTCTATAGCAGCGGTGCACGCAGCGGCAAGGTGTTGAAGGGTGAAGTGACAGGCGGAGAAACCCGGCACAAACCCATACATCCTCCACCCAGTTATTCATCTCGAACTGAAAGGGCCGGACCTAGTCAAGGGCTACTGACCAGATCTGAAGGATTGCCTCTGCCTCGAGAATTCATCAAACCAGCCAACAAGGCTTCGGTAGTATTTTTACACACCTATCTCAGCTTGTAATCTACGACAACATGTTTCAGAATGATTATTTCCCCGCATGAGTCAGTGTTTTTGAGAAGCATCGAATAGCAGACCTCTGTGGCGGTTCCAGCATTTTGATGGACATACAGAGTACTTTTACGTTGCATATTGTGGGCTTGATCGTCGTTTAAAATATGTTGTTCATGGTGTAGTTTTATTTTCTGTAGGTGTTCAGGGACACACACACACACACACACAAACATGCACATCAGAGCTTGACTGCCGCAAAAACGTGATTAGCCACGGTCCAATTTTCAAATCGAATTCACCTGACAGCATAACACAGAAAATGGCAGAGGGCCTCCTGAAATAACCCCGCTTGGCTTCAAATTGTATCTGCCACACATGAGGAATCAGAGACCAAGAGCCAGATAATCAGGTTTGCTTCCTCTGCCCTCCTATTATGACAAATTAAAGAGGTCTGGAAGCCACATTTTTCCGAGCAGCGGGTTCTTAGCTTGTCATTAGCTAACAGACTGACAAATTGATTAGTATTGATCACAGCCAAGGCCTTGCAGCAGCCTCCTTGTCTGTGGTATTCTACAAGGACCTGCAGGAAAGGTCATAACATATTCAGAGCAGACTAAAGGATTTCTTGTGGCTTTGGGGCCGGGGGGAGAATCTGAGTAAAGATGTCATGGACTATTGAGTAAAGCTGTAAGTGAGAAATAGAAGCAGTTTAAGCAGTAAGTACAGCAAATGTATGTGGAATTCTCCATTGACACATTCATTCCATCAGCTCATTGTGTGAACTAACGATTTTGTGCTTAGGTGAAGTTAGCTGTTTTTGCGTTGAGAAGATCGGACAAATGATGTTTTTTTTCTCCATTGATGTCACATCTATTTCACTTCTACTGTGAACAAATCCACTGCTGAGAGAATGCATCATTATCGCAGTGTATTTTGTGAATTTTGTCCATCCATACTTGTTGGAATGAAAGCTATCCAGCAGGCTGCAGTTGTAGAGCCGATGGTCCCGTGAACAGTTGCATTTCAGCCTCGTACCATGTGGATGAGATGAGTGAGGCACAAGAGCCAGAATGAATGATGAGAAACAACCATCTCGACAGGTGTACATGTCAGATTTGCTCACTAGCGGCCGTGTGTTAGAGCATTCTAACTGTACATTAACATCAGCATCATGTGCAAGTCAAGAGTTTCTTCTCTTCTTCTGCTGCCTTCAACAAAAACAATTAGTACAATCAGCAGTGTAGTGGTGTGTTAGTAAAGGTTATACTGTGGCTTCCAGTAGCCTCCACCCCTTCCCTCCCCGATATGTGTTGTCATACCCTCTTAAATTGTGCTTTACTTGAGTATTTCCATTTCATGCTCCTTTATACTTCTACTCCACATTTATTTGACAGCTATGTCACTCGTTAATTTACAGATTCAAAACCTGTAATGCTGTCCTGCTATGATTGGCAGAAAAAACGGCGTCATCACGAAACTCAACAAACTTCCCTGAAATGCTTCTATAGGTTGTTTGCACATGACGTCATGTCACTCTCTTGTTGTGGCGCAAACTGCAGATGGAGGGCAGGAAGTGATTTTCTGCATAGGAAGCACTATAACACTCACAATGCCTGAATTTTGTGTTGTTTACAATCCCTCAAATCTATCAAACAGAAAAACCACAAGGAGCTTTTATCAAGTACCACATCACAACTACACATTTGTAGAGGGTGTCAACGTGCATTGTAGCATCGAGGCATAAATAGATCAAATAATGTGCACATGTGGAGTGTTGCTAGTATTGTTATTCTGCCAACTGCCTCAGCAGACTGAATTCTTACCTGGTTCTTGGGAAATAGATGCTCCCAGGATGAGGATAGAGGAACAATCCTGTCTGACAAAATGCTTTGTTGTCCAGTGGGAAATTCACCAATACATTCAGACAACACATTGTCCCGTAAACAGGAGAAAAAGCAGCGCTGGCTTGTTGAAAGTGCAGCTTTCATTGAACTGATGATGAGGTTTGCTGGGCAGGTTAAAAAATACAAGGGAGGCATTTTGAACCAGGTTCGTTTTTTTTTTCCCCCTCCTGGGTTGTCATGGTAACAGCAGCAGCAGATCATTTTAGGACGCCATCTCTGGCCAGGCAAGCATCTCCAGGTCTCGGTGTAATACAGGAGCCCAGGACGGGAATATTGAGCCACATTAAACGCGCAGAAGGAAGCGGAGGGCCGCAGAGGGAAGTGAGGCTAAACTACGTATGAATGGCCATTTTCTGCCATCATTACCATTTACGACACAGACTGTGAGTTTTACGAGCGGGCAATCATAGAGCGTGCTGCACTGTTGGGGTGTTTGTGTAGATGTGGAAGTGAGGAGCAGAGGGAGAGAGAGGCACTCGAGTAAATAATGACAACAAGAAAACAGATCATTAAATTCTGGATTAAAATTTATACTCACAGTTATTATGCTATTTTAGCAGTCATGGAAACCTGTTCTTCTGTTCTTTGGAATTATTTATTTATTCAGTTAACTTATTTTGAGAATACAGAGCGGAATACACACAGAGTCCCACAGACCTGGATGATGCCAGATGGCAATTCTGGGCTAAGTGAGACAATAAGAGACGAGATAGAAAACAGGGGACCAAGAGAGAGAGAGAGAAAGAGTTTTGGTTTTCACCTTATTCCTCAAATGAACTCTTTGATTCTGAACTAAGTAGAGGCAGCTGCATGTAGAAACCCCTTCTTTCGTCTCATATAACTCATTTTACACAATTTCGAAGTTTCCTAATATCTCCTTCTGGGTCACTTTGAGGACTAATTAGCGTCGTATCGAGGGACGATTCTGTCTGGAATACATATTTTGTTTACTTTTACTTGGCCAACACGCAGCACATTTAGTTGCAGCCAGAAACATTCAGATGAGATGCAAAATGAGCCTCCACTATGAAGTGGAAGAAAAAGCTATGCAACGAATGAATGATTTTTTAAATTATTATTATTATTGTGTCATGCATGTAACTATGCCCAGCCAATTACGAGAGTTACAAGACACCATAAATTCATACAAACCAGCACCAACAGAGAAAGTCCAGAGATGGAAAAACAGAAGCAAAGCATCTAAAACTAAACTAAAGCATCTTGCACAATCAAATCTTCAGACCATCAGAGTATTTGCTATGTACTGCTGGAAAATTCTGAATAAATACTAATGAGGCAAGAACCTATTTTGCCTTCTTTCCCAGGCTTTTGAGACAAAGTTGGCAAACTTAAACACATCTAAATTAAACAGCCATTACAGTTTTTGCTCATCTGTACACCAGAATATTTCATGGCTTTGTGGAGTCATTTCATGGAACATTAACTCTCTTAAGTTATCATAATTTGTACAGTACAAAAGAAAATGGGACTCGCTTTCCACTTCACCGGAATCCCACAGCTCACCAATCAGCTCCCCTCCTGAATATTTTTGAATCGGTCGACCTCAGTGGTTCGAGACAGAACGGCAGCTCTCAACTGTGCAGCGAGAAATCTTTGGCTTCTAGACAAACCACAAAAACATTTGATCCAGGGTCAAACTTTCATTTGATGTGCACATATGCCTTTCATTTTGACTTCGACAGGATGTAGGATGGATTGCCATGAAATTTTTTTTCAGACATTCTTGATCCCCAGCGGATGAATCGTACTCACATTGGTGATCCCCTGATTTTACCTGTAGCACCACCATGTGGTCGGCCTTTTTTGTTTTTTACTGAAATGTCCCAAAAAAATATTGGGGGAATTACTATGAAATTTGCTTTAAACACTCATATCCCCACTTTGGGATGAATTTTAAAGATGATCCTTTTTATCTAGCGCTGACTAAATACTTCCAAAACCAATGACAGTCTCAACCATGTTCACTACTGATGAGCAACATGCCGATGTTAGCATTTAGCTGAATGCGCCACTGTGCAGCCTCACAGAGTCACTGGCATGGTTAGCATAGGCTCTTGGGCACCAAACACAGTTGGTCAGATTTTATACTTTACAGAATAATAAGCAACTACTCCCCAGCCATGAACGGAACGTCCAACATCAGTCAAGTGTTTAATATCCAGTGATGTTTAACACTGGATATTAACGTTTAACGTAAGGTGTTTTTATATGACATTTACCTCAGGGAGAGACACTTTTTTTTAAACTGACATCACTTGAGTCGGATGAAAAGCTGCTCTAAAAAGCAAGAGTCCCTGGTGTTCTGGTGTTTCACGGCAGTTTTGGTGTCACAGATTTCATCATTTGTGCTGCGTCACCCGCTGCATAAACCAGGTCAAAAGTCCTTGGCGTCAAGTGCAAGTGTGTCCTGTACTACTTTACTTTTTCTGCTTGCAGGCCTCTCTTTACAGCAATGTTTTGGTCAGCTTGACTTTGATTTAACTCCCCAATGTATTTTATTCAAACTGCAGTATAACACAGTTGGTTGTGCTGGCAGTGACTGAAACATGAAACTTGTAGAGATGGCCGTATTCTCTTGAGGTGTCAGGAGCTGGCTCCTTCTCATTCTCCCAGTGATTTGCTGCCAAATTCTATTTGGCTCCAATTCAAATATTGCTGAACCTTTTCCTACATTCAGAGACTGTTCTCCGCGGACCAGAGCCTCACCGTGACTAAAGAGTGATTGCTCTTGTAAAAAATGAAAGAAAAGTGGTTTGATAGGTCATGATTGAAGCCAGTGATAATGTACCCCCCCCCCTTGTTTTCCGCTGCACTTGTGGGGCCGTATTCACAATCATTCTGAGAGTGGTCTCGCAGAGCTCCTAACTTAGTCTAAGCATTACTGGCAAGCAGTCCTAGATTAGAAGGGATTTAGGAAAATTCTCAGAGCAACTCTGAGCAAGGGGGGGACTTTTACCTTAGTGAGGAGGGGTGGTTGACTTCGCTGCTAGGTGTGACACATAGTTTTAAAAGGTGTGACTGGCTGATAAAAAGACATGGCATTCTTAGTGATAGTGGACAGTGAAATCAATGGCCGAATCATAGAGTGTAGTCTCTAATAAGACATACTGTTATTATGAATACTTTTTGACTCAATGAGCAGCTCTGTTGAAGAAATTTCAAGGCATACTGTAAAAGTAGCGTACAAAATGTTTGAAAACACAGGCCTACTTGTGCAGTAGCCTGTTCACATGCCCATAGTTCTATTTATTTGCTTGTGTTTGTTACCATGCTGGTAATTTTAGTGCCTGATCTATTTGATGGGTCTATTGACGGGGGAAAATGGCTCAGTTCTCATCAATTTCTGTGATTGCTGGCCAGCTTATATAACTGGCTGTGTTAACTGACACAGCAGACCCAAATCATCACTGCTGCATTGCTTACTTTTTTGCAGCTACCAAATATCTTTGTGGCGTTATAGCATTGCTGCATTGGGTGGTAGATGTGAGCACATCTCAAATAATTACATTATCCCTGTGTGATCTAATCCGCAGCGTTTCATTAACTCACTGTCGTTCAGCGTCTGGACAGTATTACTATCTCTTTCTCTTTTCACCATTCTCTCCTCTGCTTAGGTCTTCTTTAAAGTCCTCCTCCCTACTCCTAACAGTTTTTCACCTTAGGCGATCTCTAAAGGGCTAAGTTGCTTTGTAAATAACTGTATCACGTCTTAACTGGAAGTGGAAATTCTTAGAAAACGTCATCATTCTAAGAATTTTGTCATTAAGGGCAACACAGCCTGAAATCACACCACCATACTGGTTGCTCTTGCTATGCACTACTTATAATAGAAATACACTAGATCCCAATATCCAAAAACGACCACCAACAGAGGATGATATCCTAATAGATTTTCAGTTCCAAAAGCTCAACGGTATTAAAAACAGTCTTTGCTATTCAGTATGTTTGTCTTAATCATTATCAAGCTTTTGGAAACCACTCTAAAGTTCATGATCATCGATCCTCAGCATTAATCATGTTGGTAATTCCTCCTATAGACTTTAATGCAGTGGGATAAAGAGATAAGTCATTCTACAAATTGTTGTTAAACCCTTAGAGGAGATTATCCTTGTAAATCTGTCACCCGTAATGCCATCAGCATTCTCGGCTTGTTCTCAAACCACATTACAATAGCAAACATAAGTAATCCTGAAACAGAAAGGAGGAATCTGTTAATCCTTATAATCACAATATTTACTGAGAAATTATATCATGCTCCCACTGAAGATCTGAAGTGCTTGTCCATTGTTGTCCATTGAAACCACTCACACGGTCTGTCGCTGCACATGACGTACGATGATGTAATCTCTTTAACAGCCGCATCAGCAAACAGGATACAGCAAAGCAGAATATAAGAGGATAGACTTAAGATGCATGAAGCTAACATATCTGAAAATGTGCACATACATACAGTCAGAGACGAACACTGACCTTAAAGCTTGTTTTAAAAGGACAAAATTCCAATTGAGCTTATTTTTGCTCTTTCTATCATATTGTCCATCTCAGTATTCATTTGACAATCTGAACAAGTCTCTGCTGAGCTCAGCGGCAGGCATTGTAGGGATGATGTCATTTCCAGACTAATCTGGGAGCTGCTCGAGAGATAGTTATGATGGGAAAACTCTCAGCAACCGTGGTGATTTTAATGGGACGCGGGGACAGTTTCTGATTCACCGCTGAACGCCTGACAGTCAAACGAAACCCATTTCACTGTGAGACCTCAAACAAAAATTTTTACAAGCTCACTGGGTCCGTCACCGTCTCAGTGCTGGTGGAGCAACTCCAGAAAGTGTCATCTGATAACTTCATCAGTCCCAGCTGTCCAGTTTAGAAAGAGAGCCGTCTGTCTTTAGTCTGCAGATATTGACTTGGCTGTCCGGACTCAATGAAGGAGAACATTGTCAGTTTTGTCACAGTTTTGCAGCAGTTGATTTTTCTTTTTAGTTAGCTTGTCTGTGTGTTTTTAGGTCTAAAAAACCCCCACCCATTAGGTTTCAACACTGTGACCTTGCCCGTCTTTAGGAAAGACGGCGTGGCCTTGCATGACGCTGTGAACTGAACACTGTGACACCTTGTTTTCCTCCCGCCCGAGGTTACACAGCTGTCAGTCAAGCTGGCTGTCTTAGTACGTCGACTGCATGCATCCTCCAACAGTAGGGGAGTCAATCACACCTGCCTGCAGTTCTCTACACACACTCAGACTGAAAGAGAGACAGAATAGGCAGCAGGTGAACACCAACACACTCACAAACATGCTGTCAACAACAGTATAGAGAGCTCTTCACTTAGACTGACGATCAGGTTGCACCATAGATTTTGTTATTGTATAAAAGTGGAATTTGGTTCTGCTAGTCATGGCGGAAACATAAGAGGTCACCAAGCACAGACGGATTCATCTTCTGGGGATAATGATGACTCTCCACACTGGATTTCATGGAAATCATGCATTTAGTCTTTGCCGAAAACAGCTGGTGGTGCTAGATGAAATGTCAAGTAGTCATAACAATCACCAGGAATCCTCTCGTGGAGACCACAGATGTTCATACCAAATTTTATGGCAATCTGAACAGTATTTGGCAAGTAACTGGACAGAATTACAGACTGACCATAAGTCACTGGCATCCTTAGGCTACGTTCATCCATTCCCCGTCAAACAGTGTAAACAAGAAGGAGCGTTGCCCGATGTGTAAGTAGCCACCATCAGACCCAGGTACCCGGTGTCCGGCAGGAGATCCTTTTGCTAAATAATGTTGTCTTACATCAAATACACTGATATTCATAAATATTTAAATATTTTCTCAGCGAATTGTTGAAATGGTTTTTCCTCCACCACATAATAATAAAATCTTTTTGATGATACAATTTGCTTGAATCATAAAACACAGAATACAGCGACACTAAAAGAGAAAGCACGGAATCTGGGAAAAATAAAACAGAATCTGGAAAAAATTAAAAGGGATTTCATAGAGCCCCACGTAGGACATCAGGCAATCAGCGAGCCTGATGAGCAGGTACATGTGCCAGCCATCCAGCCAGGGAAGAGCAGCCTCACCGTGGATAAATAAATGAATGTCCCCGGGGACTTTCCAAGGTCACCCAGAGAACTCAGCCTGTGTCACAGCTTTAAACTGAGACCAGCTGCTGCTGCTTGGGCCGTATCTGGACCAAACACTGCCTACAATACAAACTGCCAACCAGGCACCGTGACTGTGTATGTGTGTGTCTGTGTGTGTGTGTGTGTGTGTGTGTGTTTTTTTCTTTTTCCACTGCTTAAATAAACAAATCTGTAGAGTCAGTTCCCAGACTCATTACTTCTAATCCTATTGGTCTCCATGGGTCAGCAGCTATTATCTCAGTGGCACGTTGGTAGCATATTTTTTAAAGCACACACTGTATGTGCCTGCCTTGAAAATTAGGGGCAAAGAAAGCAGTCAAGGGCATACTTACAAATTGTTAATAAACACTGAACCAGCATTTTGCAAGTCATGTCTGAATGCCTGTAAACATTGAGTCAGCATTGCCCTTTGTATTTACTGTAGCTGGATGTGTGTAAGTGAAAGATAGACTGGTCGTTGTTCCCTTCAACCAGCGTCAGAATCTGTTGAATTTATTTGTGAGTGATTAAAATACTTGTGATTGACTAACAAGGAATAATCGTTGGGGATTGAAGCATCGCTGATCCGTCATCCGTCACTTCTGTCTTTCACCACAAATCTCGCACACTCATTTCCAGCGCCTGAAAAATAAACACTGCATCGTTTTGGCTCAGTTAACCTTTATTGTTCACTGCAATCAAATTAGCCTTGTAGGCTTTTTTTCCATAATTAGGCCTCATTTCCATACAGGGCCAGAGGCTGATCTCACACCAAAGGAAGGCTCGAAAAGACACTTGTGGAAGGAACGTATCAAGGAGAAAGGCGCTGCAGCCTCTGGCAATTAGCGAGGACCCGTCTGCTGGTCTGGATGGCAATGTTATGACAGCACTTGATGAGACATTGCCACCACACAGAGCTATTCACCAGTGAGACACGTCCCTGTGGGCATGTATACCACCAAGACGATCAACTGGGGGCTAATTCTCCTTATTTCGCCCATCATCAGCACAACAGTTGTGGGCCTGCGAGTGTGCCGTCTTCCTCGGGGGATTAGCGGTTGCAACTGAAGTAATACAAAAAAACATCAGCACCAATTAGTCCCGCTCTCCTCCCTGATCTGTGGCCTCATCTCCGGCAGGGAAATGGAGCAGGTGATCCTGTGTGTGTGTGTGAGTGTGTTAGCGTGCATGCTTGAACGTCCACCTGCCTTGCAATGAGGCCCTCTCTCGGCAAGGCCACACTAAGGGCCGCGCAGGCACACGCACACACACACACACACACACGCTATGTCTGGTTTAATCCAAAACGGCACATCGACCCAAATGGCCGTGTTTTTGTTTCCCCGCGGCCCTCTTTGATGTTAATGTCCCTGTGAATTATTTATCTGTGTGTTCTCTTTGCCTTCTCCTCGTGCTCTCTGAAGGAATAAATCAAAAGAGCGAGGCACACACACACAGAGAGCAGACAGGAGGATTTATCACGGGGAGTATTGTTTACCGCGCTGACCTCCAGGCCCTGCTGTATACACATATCTGTGCTTTGCAATCAAACAACCGTCTCTTCTCGTGGGGCTGAAACAGACACACACACACACACACACACACACGCACACACACACAGTGCGCTGCTTTCTTGGTGATTAAAAAAAAATAAAAGATTTCTATTCTTTTGGCCTTGGGCTCTTGTTTCCGCATACATGATCATTCTGAGGACACAGTGTATCTATTGTGTAATGATAATGGATTATGTGGAGATCCACTTTCCTCTGTGTCCTTTATCAGTGTAGTTTGCTCCACAAATTATTCATGGTTGACACTCAGGGGCTGAGATAATCATTGCAAATAGTCCTGTGCTTTATACAACAGCAGCAGATTTACACAAATACCTGAACATGCATACATTGCCCCCATCTGACCTTTTCCATCAGTGATGCAACATGATGCAGAAGCAGTTTGAGGAAAACAAAGGAGAATTTCAGAGCCTTCATCTGCCTCGTACCTGTTGTACACAGATAACAGACAGAAGTGGTATAAAATCCTCTGTTCATGCCTGCTGCAGTTTGAAACGTTCTTTTTCTTTTTCGTCCGTCTGGGTTACATGTTTAACGGATTCCAGGCTTTATATCATGACCAACGTATTGCAGAGCATGTGCTTGTTTGCATTCCATTCATCTGGCTGTAATAGTGACGGAGATGACAACAGAGTACAGCAATGCCTTTTTCTGATCAGCAATTTTATTTCGACCGAGCACTTAATGTTGCTTGTCCCAACAATAAAACGGTTTGCTTTAGACGTCTGTACATAAATCCATCCCCACACAACAAGCTGCTTTCTCTCTCTCTCTCCCTTTTTTTGTAAAATACAAGCTAGTTGCTATTTCTCCTTATGTTCATAGTGATCACTGACAGCTAACTTGTGTCAGCCAATTTTGTCCCCTACTCTTGGAAGGTTGGAAGGTAGTGATTTCAAGCTCTGGCACTGCTGATGCATTTTTCTTCCTTTTTCCCATTGGAGATTGTTTGGGGACCGATCAACGTACTCCTTGTCAGTAGAAGCAGTTCTAGGTTCTCCTCCAAGTCAGTATTGTACCATTTTAGAGAGCCTGTAGAACAGGGGTGGGGAACCTTTTTCCTGTCAAAGGCCATTTCAGTTTTGTATAACATCCTTTGAGGGCCATACAAAATTATTGACCACATGTATCACAATTGCCTCTGTGATGGCTGGAACTGCTTCTCTTCAGCGAGGTCTGATGTTAGTGATGATGATGATGATGATGATGATGATGATGATGATGACAGCTGGTTTTCCAAGTTTGGGTCAGTCAGTCTTAAGCGGAACTGCAAGTGTCAGCTTTGCACAGAGCTGCTCTCAGTAGCAGGTTGTTGCTCTGCAGCTCAATGATTTCATGCTGTAGGCTGTCAGAAACATCAGCAGGTTCCACATTAAACAGAAAATACGTTAAATTCCTTTAGTTTCCATTTCATATGCTTAAACCTCTCAGCAAACGCCTGAAGGCGTTTTCACACTCAGCAGCAGATTCAGATGTCATAGCAGCTTTTGTTCTTGCAGAGCAGGAAAATGCAGTGTTCCCCCTCTCAGTCACCACAGCTTTAGTTTCACTTCAAATGATTGCACATTAGAAAGCAGAGAGCTGAGAAGCTGCTGGAGCCTGAGGTTCAGCTCTGAGAGGTTCTTGGTAACGTCCACCACGAAGGTCAAACCACACACAGAGACTTTGGTATCCACGTCAGCTTTTCCTTCATCTCTATGAATTATTCTGTATTTTGTCCGCTGCTAGCCGACTTTTTTATCAGCACAACCTAACTAACGTAGACACTGGCTTGCCTTTTATGTCAACAAAAAATTTAAATTAAGAGTTTGTCCATTTCTCTTGGAAAGAGCGAGTCCACAGAGACTTATTTTGTCTCTTTTTGTTGACAGGCGGCGTAATGCATTGAGGTGATAACAATGCTACTTGCATGTTGTGTTCGGGGACCACTCAGAGAAACGTGTTAGTCTGTTATTTAATTTCTAAGTGCTTAACAAAGGTAACTGGACTTGCTTGCGGTTCTATCAGAAGTTTCAGCTGTCATCAGACTTCTTCAGTTCTAACTGACTGGTGGGGAGTCTCAGGCATTTGTCCTCTTGCAATGTCATTAACATTAAATAAGTTTTAATGTTATTTCCTTTTTTGCTGAAAAAAGTAATTGTTTTTTGTGTTTATGAACTGCCTCGCAGGCTGGATCAAACGGTCTTGCTGGCCGTATATTCCCCACCCCTGCTGTGGAGGATAGGTATGTAACCTCTGTCATTCTTGATTGGAAAAAATTTAGTGAATCACGAAGTTCACTGTCATGTATTTTTAAAAGTGGCCTCTCATTTCAAGCAGGTAACCATCAGTTTTGTCATCTGAAATAACAATAGTCTTTTGCATATTTTATCAGCTGTAGCTTGCGTGCTAATGAGTTGGTGGAAATCACCCTCTCTGACTGTCTGGTTTTAAATAAGATTTTTTGTAAAAGGCATCATAAATTTGCACTTGATGGCAACATAGTTGACATTGCGCGTAAAGGAAAAAAAGGGAGGGGCTTGGGCCGGTATTAGCAATCATCCCCAAGAGGGCCCAAGATGGCCAGTTGTTCCAGAGTATCACGCACGGGCATTTGGCAATCAGCAGAGAAAATTTACAAAAAGCTGGTTGGATCAGTATGCATGGCGAGATCATAGCATGTCTGTTTTGCTTTGCTAAAAAGCATCAGCATCTCTGAAGAGTCCTCTTGAAAGTGCGGGACAAAAATCTGCTATGGGGACATCAAGTTTAAACAAAAAGACAAGTGGCTCAAAAATAGCAAACATGCTTGACAAGGGTCATTCAGCACTAATCGCAGAGAGTGGAAAGTACATTAAGGCTGTGGTGGAATGTGTACACTACAGCTTGCCAGAGGATCGCACAGCCTGGTCATCTCATGGGTGAGGAGTCATCTCATTTTCATGAGCTTCTGAATGTTGTTGGAATGTTTGATGCAACAGTGGAAATTAGCCAGCAATCCATCAAATGCCAGATATTTCCCTATGACATCCAAAATATGATATGAATGGAAATCAGTGATGAGGTGAGGGATGCATTTTGCTGGTTTGGTAGATGAAAGTAAAGATGTTATCCAGGTTGCAGTGGTTGAAGGTATTCGCAGCCAGTGGCAGAGAAAGTGCATGAAAAATGAGGTTGCACGAAATGTCAAAATTTTCCAACTGGCCACTGTCAGCCCAAAAACTGTCGATTGCCTATATATTTGTGCAGGTGAATATATCCCCCCTCAGTTTCAGCGTGTTGTGTGCACCATCTTTTCATTTTGTTGTGGAGGCCCCACTAGAAAGAACACACTTAGACAGCATGGATGACCTGAAAATACACTGAAAAGTGTGTCCATAGCCCCATACACAAGTCTATTGTACACACACAGCTTATACTGGCCATGGCCTGTCATTATGGAATCAGCTCTACCGGGCTCACTGGCTACTGCAAGGAGGAGAAGAACAGGGATCTACTATCACCAGCACTCAGGAGTCACTATCCGTCTTGAGGCCATACAAAGATGCATGTACAGACTTGTACAAACAGATATGCATGTCTCTGACACTTCTTGTCACAGTGAGCACAGTTTTTCATGTCTGCATTGAGGCACAGCAGTGGAGACTCTTGAACCAGTAACCTGGCACTGATGGCTATAGACACTGAGAAAACAAGCTTCCTGGACCGTGACAAAATCATTGACACCTTCGCACTTAACCACAACAACAGATGAATTGTTGTGTTAAGAAGATGTTTAATAGTAAGTGCATGACTTTTTTTCCTGTATTGAGTGTTATAAATGTAATGAATTTGGTTGCTTGAGGCACAAATTCTGACTCCAGTTATCTCTAAGCGATGCTCAATTAATATAACATTAGGCCTGTGGAACAGAATACTGTTGATTCATCACTTGAGGTGTTGGTAACTGGCAGCATGAGTTTGTGACCTCGCAGTCTGAGGCTGAAAGCTAGAAATGTCAGCAGCAAAGAAACACCTCAGTAAAATCACTGGTATTGATCAGTTACCCCCTCCCTCTGCAGATCTTTTACAGTTTGTGTTATAAACAAAGGGGTAACAACCACTCTGCTACTGGGGACCTCTCAGGCACAGCACATTATTAAGTGACATATCTAGAACAGGACTCTGTGGGGTGGTGAAATTTCCAGGTCCGTGGTTCTGACGTTACAGATATGCCAGGCGGGCTTCGCCAGCAGAGTGGAGGAGAATCGCTGCTCATCATCTCGCCTCCCGGCCTCCTTTCCAGAACTCGAGCTCAGACCAGCCAATCCCCACAGTCTAATTGGCCTACTTTAACACTTACCTTCCTGTGGTAGCCACCCTGTTCCTGTGTGTGCAGTTCAGCTCCTGCGGGCGTTGCTCAATGATGGTCGATCCCAAAATGAGGCTTCTAGACTAGACATTATCCTATAGCAGCTCTCCTCTGTTATATCTGAATGTACAGTGTATGGCGAATAGGAATATGAACCGTTTTCTGTGCCCTCTCCACCCTCACTGTTGCATGTTTTGAACATAAGTATTTTCTAGAATGTCCGCCAAAAATCTCACAAGAGGTGAACTCTGTATTTACGAAAGAATTTCAGCTGTAGGAAAAGAAAAGAAAAAGATTATGCTTCCCCGAGGCGACATGCTGTGTAGCTGTGTCTGTGTGTGTGCGTGTGTGTGAGCACGCGCCTGCCTGCCATGCTGCCAGCTGCTGCTCAAGATCAGCTAGATCGCAGTAATTGGTCTGGTCCTTTTTGATTTGTGCTTCAAGTATTTTTAGTCTTGTATCAAGCTTGTCTGCAGACATCGTAAAGTAGATCTTGAAGCTCAGCTTGTGAAATCCTGAAAACATTTCTGTCTGTCCTCAGATGTGAAAGAATCATCACTGCATTTATTTGCAGTGATTATCATTATTATTTTTTTTTTATTTTGCAATGCAAGTAATTTATGAGTAATCCAAGTGTAATTTAAAAAGTAAAGTACACATTTTTCAGATGACAGATCAGAATGAAATTGCTTGTCTGATGTTTTTTTAGCCGTGCTAAAAGCCATGGCTCTTTCTCAACAACTATGTCATGAAATATGGCACAGACGTTTATCGCCACTCATGTTGCATTGCAGTGACTTCGGCGATCGCCATGTACTGCCATTATCAGGTAAAAAATGTTCGTTTGTCCACAACTTTGGTTTGTGACCGTCAGCCTCAGCAATAATTTGTGCTTTGTGTTAATTAGCAAATGTTAGCATGCTAGCACACTAATAAGGTGAACATTATACCTGCTAAACATGTTGAATGTTAGCATCGTGATATTGAGCATGCTAGCATCCTGACAGTAGAGTTTAGCTCAACGCGCCACTGCACTGTAGTTCTATTCTGTATTTTGCTTGCTGTCAACAAATTCCATGAACAGACCAAAGGCAACAATGGATTTATCCATCTCTCAATTTTCTCTGACTTCCATACCCATACTTTCCCACATGCAAATACAACCAGTCCCAAAAGTGGATGAGCACATCAGGCACATGGCTAAAATGGCTGTTAGTGAAAGTAGATGTGGTTCATTAGAACATATGGGGGGAGATTATTCATTTTCAAACACTTGTTTGGCCCTGGCTCACCTCCCGCGACACCCTTTGTCCCCATAGAAAGGCACACTGGAGTTAGGTCAAAGACCAGGCCTGGTGCCCAGGGCCAAATTGAATTACTATGACTGCCTAGTCTTTTATAATTAATTTGCAAAGGGCTTAAGGGCCTTAATAGCTGTGAGGAGCACAGGCTTGAAGGACAAACACTAATTAAAAGTTGCCAAGGATCAGGAGTATGCCACGGTGCAGGATGACTTTTCTGTTAGAAAGAGCTGATTATAATTCTGCACTTGGCCTCCACTGGCTCTGTTATCATGAGAGTTCACACTTCCCTCCACAGAAAACAGGGTATGTATTATGAGTCATGCTGAAAAGACATATTACACGTAAGCAGGTCATAACGGCACTGTAGTGCGGGGTTTGACTCGTAATGCCGGCGTGGAAGGAGCTCCAGTTTGGAGCTTGGATGTGTGATTACCTCATTTGGCAGGATGCTGGCATTGTGGCATTTAACAACACACCAGCTTGCCTTTTACATGAGGCATTTAGCAAATGTGCTCGTGCTGCTGTGATGAACCCAGCGGCAGAATTAGTATAAATTCTTGGATAACACTGAAGCCAACTAAAAGAAGAGTGTTAAATCAGGGCGATTCTTTCAAGATCTGTCGTGAAGACGTGAGATGTTTTGGCTTAGCCCTCAACACAATAAATTACAATCGTGAATGAATAAAGCGTGGATGACTTTCTCAAGATCAGGCCAAGAGAGAAAGACCTTTTTAGATGCTCCTTAAGTGATAAAAACGTGATTGAACAACGTTCGTGTTTCAAATGAAAGGTCACACTCAAATATTATGCCCAGATTTTTGACTGCAGGTTTGTTATTTGTGGATAAGGATCCAGGACGTTTCTGTAAAATAGGGATATACTTTGGGGGACCAAAGTGAATTATTTCTGATTTGTTTTCATGTCTCGGGGGCAGCATATATACAGGATAACAAGGATCCAAGGAAGGAGCTTAAAATCCCTCCTCAAAGCGAGGCGGGAATTCCTCAACCAACCACAGTTACATTTTGAGGGTCAGTAGATTAAAACACAAAGCTGAAAATTATCATTAAACCAAATGATTCAAATAAGTAAAAGTGTCCAAGTCCACCTGAAATCATGGGCTTGTAAAAATAATTAAAATATGCTTCATTCAGTGCAACACAGTCACCTGGACTTCATCAAATCTCAGGAAGCTTAAATACATCGAAATGCTTTGACTCAATGAAATCCCTGCAGAAAAATGATTTTTTTGCCAGCGATCTGGCATTCAACAATCCAATGGAGTAGAAGATGGAACAGGACTGGCCAAGGAGGCGTGAGGTGTGGCAGCAAGGTTGACAGGAGCCAGATTCTCAGCATTCACTGTTGCAGGGACTCTGTTAGCGGGAGCGACAGGAATAGCCCTCTCCTCCTGCTTCTCGGTGGCTTGCTGGGGAGTGGGCTCCTCCAGATGGCGGACAGCTGAGGCATTTATCCGTGGGATGGTGGAATCACAGGCAGCCACATCTTCGCCGTGGACCTGAACTTTTCGAGCGCGTCCGACTCAGCTCGTAGAGCAGCTACCCATGCAGCAGGAACCTGGCGGTCCTTGCGTGGAGGCGAGCGGCTGTGACAGTGAGGAAGTGGGAAATCTGGTTCCACCCTGGATCAGATGACTCCATAATAAACATCTGATCCTGTTCCGACCTGTCACTCAAGCGCAGACTGCACGACGGCGCAAACACAGTGTCAAGGTAAGGATGCGGTGACAGTTGCTGATTACGCTTTAAATACATGACTAACAATCAGAATATTTTAGATAGAGGTTAAAATCTGGTAAAAAGTCGCAGATAAAAACAGAGTAAGATGGTCTATAAAGTCAGGAGGATGTGAGGGTTTAGGCGAGCTGTTGGCCCAGTGAAATGCTCCCATATTTATTCTCAGTGTGACTCAGAGTCTCAGAGCTCACAGTTATAAAATATAACTTAGCTTACATCTTCACCACAGGAACAGATTGCCAAGCTAATGAAAAACTCCCGCGGCAGTCTAGATTAAGTTCTTCCAGGGTTTTGTGGAAGTCAAGTCCTCAATTGCTTTTCTGCCGCTGGCACTCTATCTCTTTCTTTTCTTCCTCTCTCTATTTCCCCTTCTCTTTTTTCCCCTGCTTTCACCTGTAGAGTAGCGGCTGCCGTCTCCGAGGGGGGGAAAAAAAAGCTTATTGAGTCAATTGAAGCAAAGAGGAAATTAACAACTACTGGCTGGCTGGTTTTATTGTTTTGTTTGGAGACAAATGTGGCTATATCCTCGCTGGAGAAGGGAGGGAGTGCTTTCCCCGGGCGCTCTCTGAATTGCTTTGTGTTTTTATGTATATGTTGCTTCCCTTGTTCAGCTTTTTTCTCTGTCTCTAATTGCTGCAGTTGCTTCAAAGGCAAACCAGAGGTCAGACCTTCTTCCTCACACCTTAAAAGGTATAATTTGCTGTTTATTTGACCACACAGGGATTTGGATGTAATTCAAATGTTTTAGAGGTTGATGTTTTTACCCATCATAACTCATCAGACTTGTGTTGCTGTGCTTGCCAAACATCACTCATCACTCGTCATTGTACACTGGAATTATCATTGTTATTGTAGCAGTTAGGAACTGGAATTACAAGTTCTTGTAGCTCGTCCAGTGAAATACCAGCAGCAGCAGGTTAGCAGCTTTGTGTCAGTGTAGAGGTGTCCTCAAACTGGTGAATTTATTGCATTTGTTCACTTTGTCCTGTACCCTCAACACGTCCCTCCACATACAGTTTTGAAGCTACTGTTTATTCTTCCCTGAAAAGCTTTGGCTGGTTGAAGTACACATGCCTCCGTGTAGCAAAATGTCAAGCAAGCTATGAACAATCCAAGTGGGTTACTCTGTGATTTCTGCTGTTAAGCACGGCTGAAATGTAGAACGAATCATCGACGTTAGTTGCCATTATGCCCTCTTGTTAATTTGTTACAGCTAATAAACTGGCAACTGCTAATAACAGCCCTACCATAAATCTTCAATATGATGTCCCATTTGTGCTGAAACTGTTTCAGAGAGGTGCTGATTCAACTACAGTATATGGCCAACTTGGAGGCCTTCGTATGCGGCTCTTTTGGATTGTTTGACGTGATACTGAGAGGTCTATCTACATCTCTGCAATGTAATATTTACTTCCATCAGTCTTTCTCATACAATCCTGCCCAAACAAAATGTGATTTTGAATAAGCTAACAATACAGTAGCTGTATTTGAACAGGATGAAACCAGTTTCAGTAATTGGAAAAATCAAATTAAATATGGGTTATTATCACATGTTGCAGCCTCTGCTGTGCTGATATAAAATCAAATTGTGGTGCTTCATTGCATTTCTCACAATAGACTCATGGCCCGCATCAACAACACTGAACATTCATCATTTATCAGCCCGCTGTTGACATATTAATCAACACGTTTTTCATCAATATCCCTTATTCGATGTCCCCTGTCATCACTGTCATCTTAACAAGAAGAGGCGTCAGCCGCAGGAAGCCTTATTCACGGCCTAATTGACTGAAGCCAGTTGAGACCATTCGAGGCTAACCACACTTTCTCACAATGAGGTTTTGATGAGCTCAAATCAATGGTGGGCAGGGGGAGAATGCTGCATGTAGTGCTCATTAATTCAATCTTCATACATCCCAGATGCTTGAGTCAGAATAAGAGGAACAGGAAGGCTATTGATCTTCCTCTGGCGTTTGGCCAGACAGCACAGCGAGTCTGCATTTTCAGTATTAAAAAGGCACAAAAACACATAATGAGCCTCTCTAAATGTTCCATCTAAACAGCGTAATGCATTTTGTATCATCTGCAGGCTTGGTTGATTCTAATACTGGCTACAATCTATAAACTCCACCTTGTGTACTGAAATGATTTGCATAACTCAGGGGAAAAGAAGCATTCACATTACTCTACAATGGGTTTAGAAATTTGGAAAGGCCATAATTTAGATCTTGTTTGTGTTCTCAAAATAGCATGCAGATGACTTTGCAAGCACAGAGCCAAACAAGGAACTCACAAATACCTCTCTGTGTTCCCAGTGCACAGGAAGACTTGAAAATCCCCCATATTCGCTTTGGGAGAATATCATTACTTGAAGTTCATTATGTTTTAGCCCAAAAATAAAGGGCTTCCAGTCTGAAGGCATTAGCACTGTCATACCCAAGTACAACAATAGAGTATCTTTTCTTTCTGTCCACAGTGAGCGTGTCTTTGTTGTACAATAATCTGGCTCCTTAAGGCTTTCTTTCCTGGTTCTTCACACATCTGCACAAGGCTATGCCAGCGAGTGGAACTGTTTAATTTACCAAGGGCCTTAAGATAATATTTACATAAGCAGTGTTGAAAAGAAACCTTGCAAGCCCTCAGGTTATGAACGGTAATTATGCTTCATGAAACCCATGCCCTTCCCTCGCCAAATACACTTAGGGGCCCTGCGGCTCTAATTTGAAGTTTGCAAGTTTGATCATAGAGAAGGGAACCATGTAGATACACAGATTAAGAGTCAGCAACATCCACCCACTTACCGGCTTAGGAGAGGACAGTGTTACGGGGTGTACTCAGGCTCATCAAAGCATGGCTGTGCTATGAATGGAGCGATACATTGTCTGAGCGATGGCAGATACAGACTGTCGCTGACATGCCTTCCATACTGGATTACCAGTGCATCAGGCTGCGAGGAGTTTGCTCCTTCGCTGCGCCTCTGGAAGCGAGTCAAGCTAAAATAAGTTGTCCCACCCTGCACACTCCCACCCCTACAACGTGCTTCACTCACTGTTCTTACTTGCATTTATGGTCATGACTGGGAGAAGGCACCTTTCCCCTTGACGTTCAGGGGTTTGTACTTAAAAAAGGTTTCTTGGAAAGCATGAAAGTGAGAGCCAGGGCTCCTTAAAATGCTGGATGATATTCCTCATCTTGGATTCAACTTGTAAAGACAGGATCGGTGCTTTGATGCACATAAAACACCTTTCCCTCTGGAAAGAAAAACAAACTTGACCTAGTGACTGAGTGGACGAAAGTGCACTTCATGTGACCAGGACATCCTCTATTTGAGGCTCATATGCCGATGGTTAGAAGGTAATATCTAACAGGATCACTTAGTTTAGGCATGTTAGCATGCACACATTTTCAAGTACAAGTGTAGTTGATGGAATTACCATTGGTCTGGCAGATATGTAGTCCTGAACCAAAGTAGAAGACAAATTAAAACTCTGACCTCGTGGTGGGCATCACCAACGTCATGAGGATTCATCCTGCAGGGACCATGGCTTTCATGGCAATGCATCAAGCTAATGGCTTGGCTAATAATAATTAAAGAAAACCCATTGAAATACTTTCATAACATTCAGTTTCTACAATATTACTATAATATATATAATGTTTCCACAATTTAGTATCTTCTTTATAAGAAAAGAAAGAAAGTAAAGTAACAACACAATCTCAACTGTGGCACACAAAACAGTAAAGAATGAATATAGATCTATCTATCTGTGAGTGCATGTGCACCTGCTTGCATGCAGCTAGATGCTAGATATCGACACCCTGCTGAAGAATGTGGTTAGCACATGTGGTGTTTTCCTTGATAGCAAGCCGTGAGTCACGAACACTGCAACTGTAAGTCTTTCTGCTGCAAGTGTAAAGCCTTGAATTGTGAGCTGATGAATTGGCAGGGAAGGCTCTTATCAAGGGCAGCTGTGAGAGTCATTTATCAGTGGAGAATAATGGAAGCGAAAGGAGATGAGTGGAGCAGTCGGCCTATTGCTCCGCTGTATAATAGGCCTACATATCCTCAGTGTCCTGGAATAACTCTGTATCTCCATCTTTGTCACGGCTGGCTTTGTGCACCACTTGCAGAACAGGTATCAGGTGCCAAGAATCTGCCATAAGGAAGATGTTTCACAACAAAAGGAAAAGGAAGGAAAAGGCTAATTATACACTTTACGCTTCTGTTGTTGATGGAACAATAAACACTGTCTAAATTACAGTATCAGAATCACAGTCAGGTAATTTTAGTTGTGAATTATAGCATATGTCCAAGAATTTATCTAGACAATACATTCATCAAACCAGAGAACCAAAGAACAAATTCACCTAGAACCAAAACTGACTTGAAGATGCACATGAAATGATACAAGCAAAATGTGATCAGCAGGAAGTAATGTCTGGCTAGCTTGTCTATGAAAGCATGGTAGTTTAACAAGGATCACATACAATTGTAATCAAATAAAGTATTTTGAATAGTGTTTTAAGCAGGGATGGAAGTTTTGGTTCATTTTGCTTTCGATAGCCCGACACCCGTCAATTAACTGGTTCATTTTGAGCTGAGGAGCACGTTGGAGTCCATCCCCCAGTCAGGATTTCTGGTCCACATGTCCTGGAATATTTCAATGTCCAAGACAAGTAGGGGAAATTCCGGTCAAATATTGTCTGTGTTTATGGACACCATTTTCCCATGCTGCAGTTGGCAACCATGAAATGTAGTCCAATGTCATCCTCCCGGGTGTTTGTATACCATTAAAATACGGCCACTGAAAGTGTTTTACCACAGCCAGGCTCAGATTGTTATTCTATTCATGTCTTTATTTTTGTTAAATAGTAAGATCCTTTTTGTTTTAACCAAAACCAGCCGCAATATCGCTCTCACCAAAGCCACCAGACTCCATTCACAGAAACAGTAATTTTATCATGACTGTTTCATTTATCATTTTATCATCAACACGCTTCATTCAAACTTGACAAACAAAATAAAACTCACCGAAACTGTCTTGGTTTGTCCGAACACTATTCCAACAGACAGCACCAACTGTGGTTTGGTCCAAATAAACCCTGAATTCACAGAATGACGAGGCGAGCGAGAGACGGGACGTACGTCAGAGAAGCAGCCTGGAGCGGCGTGTAGAGCTGGAATATTTTTACGTCTAACTCTGAAGTCTTTTTCACTGGACATTTAGACCAGAGAAACTTAAATATGTCAGACTTGGGTTTAGTGTTTATTAGTCACATTAGCTCTTGATGGCATAGCGTACAACCTTGTAATCCCTTGCCCTCTACCACACTGATTGGCAGCATATGGGTATCAATCATATGACACGCAAACTGGGTGATGGCCTTGGCCCGGTGTGCATCACAGTTTGTGTGTATGCCAATTGACACATAGCATGCGTAATGGGTCAAAAATATTCCTGGTGGTTTACCAATCGCCAGTTAACCATTGACATCCCTAGTTTGAAAGCAGGCTGATAAATAAAAGCCTTCATGGCTCTCATTAAGCAGTTCCTAGTTTGCTTGTTTTTACAACTGCATTTTTACACGGTTTTGGTGATGACTTCATCCAACACCTCTGAGTGCTCCAAGTGCGCAACACTGATCCTCATTCATGATTCAACACATTTGCATGCAAATCATTATTAGAGGGGAATTCACACACTTTGGGGGTGTTCATCAAACTATATGGAGCTCTCTGCAAACACAATTTATACCTGAGTCAGCAGTGACTCAGACCTTTCCTCGTGGTGAACCCACAGTCTGACAAGGCCCTGCCCCTTCAGCTCAGAGAGTAGCTCCAGCACTGAGCAAGATTTCTCTGTTCCCTCTGTGCTCTTGGAACCATGCCACCAACACATCCCCAATGATCCCAGAGATATGTTCTGTGGTTTACATGTCCCAATGGTTGGCCACAGGTGTGCATCCACCTGCTCTCCACTAACTTCGAGCACAGCTTTCTCTGAAGATGCCACTGCATTCACCTGCTCTGTGGTCTCCTACACACATTCTTATTACTGATTCGTTCTGTAGTTCTCATACATTTTCTCAATGGGCAGTGATGCTTCTGAGGGGGGGCAGTTGTGGATGCTGCTACCATTATATTGATCAATGACAATTAAGATCCATTTAGAACACTTAAAACTTATTAGTGGTTTGGATGCAGAAATGCATGCAAATGTTGAAAACAGGCGTGTGGCTGATGAACCAAGCATTAGGTTGTAGTCAGTAGTAGTTAATTAGTCCCAATGTTTTGTGTGGGCAGATGTGCTCACAAATATCCAAACATTTCAGGGTCTATTGGTAGTACTTGGCTCCTGGAGCGAATGAAACCCCTCAACTGAGTGTTTGCGCCACTGACCATGTGCAGCACAGTTGCTGCACAATGCTACCGATCCGTCCTCATGTGAACTCTAGTCTGAACTGTTCTATTCCTGCAGAGCAAAAGAACACTAGATCCCAAAGCTTCTTATCAGTGAACTTGCTGCCAGTCATGAGTTATTGCCTTAGTCGAGAACGGACGCTATTGCTGAAAAAGTAATGGACACAGTGCAGTTCATATTTGATGGGTTACGGCTTCAGACTCATGACGACATCTGTCTGTGTCGAGCTGAATTGTCAGCTTGTAATTTCAGATGTATTTCTCACAGCTCACGATGCACCTAACCCAGCGGGACAAAAGATTCCAAAGGCTTATGTCTTTGATTTGTCTTACTTTGATTAGTTTATCAGATGCTGTATGGCTGCACTAAGCAATATTTCCACGTAGGAGGCTCTAAAAGACAGCAAAAATAATGTTTCAATTTCAGGACATCTGTGCAAAGAAATCCTTTAAGGGCATCAACCGAGCTGCTGATGGAAATGTCTTTATTTGTTGGAACTTGAAACTATTATTATTATATTAGCATACTATAAGCATTTTTATTTTTTGCCCTGGTGCAGTTTAACACTGAAGAGCATGTTGTTGTGTGCATGGATGTGCAATGGGGCTATTAGACTTGTATTTTCCTCTAGTTTGCTTCATCAACCCTCCTCCGCAATATGATTTAGTGGAGCAAACCCACAAAGGCAGTCTATCTGAACACCATTAATCAAGTGCCTATGCACTAGCAAGGCAGCTGTAAGTGCCCACTTAGGCTGTTTCTATAGGCGAAAGCCCTGGGAGCTGGTCTTTTGTAAGGACAAGACGGTCAGCTGTAGACTTCAAATGAACACAAACATGAACACAACCACTGGAACACAAAGAAGGACAATCGCACACATGCAAACACATTTTTAGAAGTGCTCACCAAGGCAAAATACACACCCAAACATACACATACTCTCTCAGTCCTCTCAGACGTGATCACACAATGCACTGAGATAATGGCCGCTGGCTGCTGCTGTCAGAGGTCCTGCTGCTTCATTGTTGCAGCCTCAGCAGCTTGTGCGTGGGGGCCCCTCGGAGGAACGGCCTTTCTGAAGGGGGTGGCTTTCAGGGAGGCGACAGAGAGCCGGCTGCCCTCACAGCCAGAGCGGCCATGTCTCGACTTTGTGCTCAAGCAGGAGTCATTTGTAGTGAGCTGTTCGCGTCGCAGGGAGACGAGGGCCAGCTCTGTCCCTGCTGAAACTGTGTCCTCCTATAGTGTTCTCTGCGTTCTCACTCAAAGTGAGCCATGCTTTGCAGTGAATGTTATTTAACTATGCAAAGAGCTCTGTCAACACAGAATCATGAGCTGTCTGACTTGTTGGTGACGCAATATTTAATATGCAAGGTGTCATCATTGCCTTATCAAAGATATTTTAACCTCGATATGAAACACTGAGCCCCTGAAATCTGTGTGTAAAATGACAATACTGAACTTGTTAACACTGACAAAAAGCATGAAAATAAAATCTAGACGTCTGGGAATGACTGTTGTCATGTCATATTTTTTAAATCATCATGTGCACTTGAACCAGGGGGCAGAGCCAGACATTGTGACCATTCAGAGCTTAACCCAAACCTGGATTTACAGCAGCTGTATGCACTATTTTTGAAGCCATTTGACATAATAGACTGCCTAAGAATCTTTCCATCATTTGTTAAAAATATGATCGTTGCTCAGGAAACAAATATCTTCCTGTAAAGCCTACGTCCTGTTTTATTCTCCAAATGACTTCATCGTTCTGAAACCAGAACACAACAAATGTTGAGGATGACTGATTTTCTCCTGCCACCTAAAAAGAGCCAAAAATTGTCTGATGTTACTATTTTTAAGTTACATAATGTAGGTAGGTGTAGGAGTTTGGCATAAACTGTATTACTAATCTTAAGACCTATTTTTGTTGTACCGTGCTGGAGTTCACAGAATGAATGTTTATCTGACAAACCTGCTACATTTGAATCCATGCCATAGTAATCTGGCCTGCTCTGATCGCATCAAGGATCCCCAACAATGCCAAGTAAAAGTGGTCTTCAGTACTCTGAAATTAGTTTTAAAGCCAAAAGAAGAATATGAGGAGAAGCACCAACTAGACTTAGGTTCGTTTCAGCATTTAATTCACAGGCGAACAATGAGGTGGAACACATATTATTATGTGCACATGTGCCACATGTGTGCTTATTTAACCTGTGTACTAATATATGCTGTATCTGTGCATCAAGTAACCCTCTTTGTCTGGATATATTATCTACTATTGAGTAGAGATCTAGTAACGCAGCACAATGGCTTCACTTCTCATCATCACAATGCCTTGTTAAAGGGATAGTTCGGCATTTTACACATTAATCTGTATGGCATCAACATCTACAGTCTCGTGCTCTCACACTGACTTCGCCCCCAAAGTGTCCTCTGAGCCGAGATCTGGCCAGTTGTGGTCAGTGCGAAAGTAGTTCCGGTAGGTTTCCTGGGGCCAGAGAAGGCACACGTTTTTCCTCTCAAAACAGCACTCATTCGAATCAGTGATTTATTTGCATAACAAAAGACGTCAACCACAAAACGTCACACCTCGTAATCGTTTGGGTCTAACTTTATCCCAATTGCGATCAATGCGCGCAGGCGCCACTATACGTGACAGGTAGCTAAGCCAGGTGTTTCATTCACAGTTTAGCGTTTGGAAAGCTAGTTACACCATGTCTGACTACAGCAGCGACGAAGAATATGATTTCAGCACACAACCAGAAGGATATCTGTATGAACCCGAATATACGGATGCAGAACTCTATCAGATGGAGGTAGAACGGGCAGAGAGAGAGAGAGAGATGGCGAGCAGAGATGTGGAACGTGAAATCGGGGCCGCAGCTGCGAGACCTCGAGTGACTGATACAAGGTGGTGTACGTGCAACAAGTGCGAAGTTATGCAGACCGAGGTTGAGTGCTACTGTTGCCATGAATGGGACCTCGTAATGCCTCGCATGCAGGACCTTTCCATTGACGAGGAGGCTGGCGCATCAGCAGCTGTCTGCATCACCAATAACAACGACTTGCCTGCAATCCTGAATGCTGGTGTCCTCGAGACTTTTTTCCACATCCCGAAAATAAACTGGAAAAAGCGCCCCAAACCTGCTGGACCCGATGGCCAGTTGTCTGCAGAGTGAGTTTTTGTCTACATGCTGTTATTTTGATGCTATTGCCTTATACCCTACAGTAGGCCTACAAGTGCTCAATTGTAGCCTATACCGAGTTGTATAAAGTAGAAGTACTCTTACAAATGTTATTACAACACCAGCAGCTTGGTATTGTAGTTGTAACAACGTGATAGTATGGGTGTTGTCAATAAAATAGTTAGATAACTTCTACTTTTTACAAAGCTGCTTGCTTCTATGGCGTTATATTGTATTAGTCTGAGCCATGCAGTAGGCTAGTGCGACCTACAGTCATCACATCCAACATTGAATGAATCTAATTATAGTTTTATACATACCATGTCATGGGTGGCACTTATAAATATAAATACAAAATGTAGTGCATCCCTAAAGTAATTTATGTTCATTTCATCATCATACTTGAAGCAAAATTTACTTCTGAGCATCACTGTGTCTCAATATCAGCCTACTCATGAATGCCCTTCAATCATAAAGCAAGGCCTACCTTATGCATATTATGTCAAGAGAGCTCTAAGGGTTATGTCGCCGTGGCCCAAAGTGTACTCATAAAGGACATTTTCTCTGAGATGTATAAAAACACATAAGGATACAAAATGTGTTTATATACAACCATAATAACTATGCAGTTTACTCAATGTTGACACACTTCATATATCTAATGTGCATAAACTTATTTTCTGTTTGCATTTCAGACAGTACAGGCTGGTCGCCTATCGCATCATAATGGAATGGGCTCTGAAAGGACAGACGCTTGGTCCTGGCAACAGAAGAGTTCTTCCCTCCTGCGTGGTGGCGCTAATAAGAAGAACATATCCATCACCAAGTGGACAATATGCTGGTTTCAAAGAGTCAAATGATGCACTGCAATTGTTTTAGAATTTTAAAAATCAGAAGCTTTACTGTGAATTTCTTTTTGACGTGCAATTTTCTAAAAATACAAAACGAATGTAAAGACACAAATGTAAATAAACAATGTAAATAAACACACTTCTATGACAATATATGTATATACAGTCTCAGTCATCTTTCTCAGTGGCAGGTGTCTGATGAAAGCGTGATTTGTGTGCTGAAACCAATTCAGCCTTGTTTGGCTTTGGTGTTGGGGCAATGTTGGCTGGTATGATGACTGGAGGATGTATGTGGAAAGCTGGGTCTCTGAGCTTCACATTGGTGTCAAGCCGTCGTTGGATGACCTTCTCCACCAAATCTTGGTTATGGCTATGGCTATGGCTATATATGGCTTGGCTATGTAGGTGCCAGATGTGGAAGGCTTTGTTCTTGGACCCGTTTCTGGTGGACTGGTGAGAACCATCATCAGTTGATCATGGCGAAATCGGGATTTTACTGGGGTTGACTGAGGGAGTCCGGCAAATGCTCCCTCCTCTTCTGGGACTTCGACGTCTTCTGCGAACTGTGCTGGTTCAGCCATTGCAGCAGGAGTGGAATCCTTTCAAAAAACAAAAATAAAAATACATATATATATCAATTTGTGCATTGTGGATTACAAGATTGTAATTGGTGTTATAAACACATTATAAAAATACCATAAGGCGTTATTCAGTTTTCACGATAATATGACAATAATGATAGTAATGACTAATAACAAGAAACATTATCTGTTAGCAGGCAATGTGTAGGCTACAGTATGATTTCAGAAAGTGCCTGCTTGGGGTCTGGCTACAACGAAGCCTAAAAGTCAGTTTGCTAGGCCTTGTCTCCAAAGTGCGCAAGTTGGAGAGAGAGAGGGGGGAGGGGGGTGTCACCAACATACAAACAATCTGGCTACAGAGGATGGCTGGCTACCAAAATGTTTCACAGCGAAAGGCTGCCATCCTAAACGGCAAATCAGCTGAAATGCCACAGTTTTGAACAGCTTCATTGTACCTTGTAAGGTCGACAGATTGTGTTATTACTGAAAAACAATAAAAACCTACACATACAAACTCAATGCAACCAGTGCAAGATAAGCTGATCGTGTGACAAGCATAGAAACATAGAAACCATGCACATTCCACGTAGTAATTAGTTTCTGACCATTGTAATAACAGTGTAGCCAACATATTATGTATGTGAAACATCATTGGTGACATGACACCGATAGATGAATATGTTTCACTCACTGAGATAGAATATATCTCAGTGCTTGCACTCGCATAGCCCGCGGTGCATCACCAGAAGACTATACACGGATGCTATAGAAAATATGTGGTACAATTTTGTTTACCTGGGGTGCAGGTACAGCAGTGCTCTTCAAAATACGTTTCTTTGTCTGTCCTTCTGGAAGATAGTCGTCCTCGCTGAAGTGGTCACTGCACACGCGAAGCTTTCTCATCTTCGGTAGTTGGGTGTGCTCCACGTTCAAGCCCAGAGAAAGTAGCCAAAGTCTCCTCAAAGCTACATTCGCCAAAGGGAATCGGTGGAAAGTTTGAGGAGACCCACTCTCATCTTTGTTGGTACAGCCTGGATAGGCACAAGTGCGCACCATGTCTCTATCTCGTTTTTCCAAATAAAGAATAGCCGGTGGACTTCTTCTCTCTCTCCTTCTCCTAGCTCTAAAACTAGCTCGTTTGCGTTGCGTCGTCTGCACTCTGTAAACACCATCGAACACTGACGAGAGATCAGCTGGCTCGCACACAACGGTTAGCACTGACAGCGCGCATTGATCGCAATTGGGATAAAGTTAGACCCAAACGATTACGAGGTGTGACGTTTTGTGGTTGACGTCTTTTGTTATGCAAATAAATCACTGATTCGAATGAGTGCTGTTTTGAGAGGAAAAACGTGTGCCTTCTCTGGCCCCAGGAAACCTACCGGAACTACTTTCGCACTGACCACAACTGGCCAGATCTCGGCTCAGAGGACACTTTGGGGGCGAAGTCAGTGTGAGAGCACGAGACTGTAGATGTTGATGCCATACAGATTAATGTGTAAAATGCCGAACTATCCCTTTAAGGCTAAAAAGTGTGTAGTCTTTTTTTACGTCTCCTCCTCTTGTAGGTATGACCCTTTCAATCAGGAGAGACAAGTGAATGCTGTACAGATTGTTAATTATGACAGATGATATGTGGTCACTAAGTCTTGTCAGAAAGTCTTTGGCGTTGAGATTCTGCAGGGAGATTCTGTAATCGAAGGGCATCGCGCTGAGCAGCAGCAAGATAAACCCCCCCATAGAGTCCAGACACTGGCGGTGGTGGCTGATGACTCTGCTGACACTGACAGGCTGAGAAGGTGATGGGGGGGTGGAGGGGCACGCAAAACAGCATGAAAGAACTAAGGACGCACGAGAGAATCATATTCAAAAAGACAGTAGCGAGATGATAGGCTGGCAGTGAAGATGTGCTGCTGTGTCATTGGATAGATGTGACCAGCTGATGAGAACAGCTGACAGCCCCAGCCAATGACAGAAAAGGAATTTTGAATGAGCATGCGTGAGAGGAGTGAATGCAGGATGGCATGAGGAATAAGATCCAGGTCTAAGCATGCAAAAGAAAAGCCTTCCCAACTAAACTTTCACCAGAGCTTCATTTGAGCCGCTGTACCTGGAGTCACGCTGTGTGGGAGGGTGCGGCAGGTGAGCATATAGTCTAACTACTCACATTGTGGTTTACAGGACGGGCATGGCTAAAGTAGCAGCTATCACCTGCTTTCACCTGCTTTACGTTTTGGCTGAAAATAACCTCTTTGTGCATGCTGTAATAACTCGATCTTGAAGCTCTAGACATTTTAGACCCTGTGCAACACAAAAATGCAGGTTGATCAAAAATAATTTAGTATGTTGCACAGTCCTCGTTGACATACATTTAAACAGTGGTTGAATATGTAACTTCTAAATAATGGATTTGATTGATTCATGAAAGATCTGAGCAGAACAATTGTCTGTTTCCTTCATCTGCCAAATGTTTTAAAAGCGGCGTTCTGCATAAAAGCCTTACTTAGTAATGCATTACAGTAAAGTAGTCACATATTTCCAGTAACAAGTAGGCCTTGTTTCAGGGATAACAAGTTGAATTTCAGTCATTTCAACTCTGGGTTGCCAATCCCAGTAACACATTGACAACAAAGGGGCTTGTCTTCTCTTAACCTGGACAAGACGCTCAGTTTCATCTTGCTGTGTTCTCTTGACGTATCCATGGCGCGGGAGCTCTAGGCAGCAGCCAGCTTCCACCGAAAAGCAGGAACATGGCCCTCAGTAGCTCCAAAGTTGACTTATTTACATGTTATAGGGCTTGAGTCTGGATTTGTTTGGTTTTGGTGAACACTGCAGTCTCCCTGTGAGGTGGATGCCCGCAGGTACCCGGGTTAACATACGTAGCTGCTGATCATCAGTAGAAACCTGGAAACAGCAGGCTGAGCTCTTGTTAAACCACAACATGTCTCATTTTCTGTAAACACGGAAGACGTAAAGTGTGGGTGTGGAGGCTTTGGAGTCGTAACATGAGTTGTAATGTAACTAATCACTCTCCTGATTAGTAATTAGTCATCCGATTCTAATTTTGATAAGTAATGAGTCATTGATTGACAGTGTGACTTGCCCAGCTCCGCTGAAATGTGTGTGTTACAATGTCCGACCAACTTCAGGGCGTCAGAAACCGGCGGGCCGCCAGCTTGAGCTAAAAACAATAAAGCTCTGTGTGTCTGTGCAGCGGCACCCTTTCTGGAACAAGAAAACAAAGTTTGTTATCTTGGGATGACAAGATAATTACTATGCGATCACGTGGAGAGAGCTTGTTATCTTGAGATTACAAGATAATTACGTTGTGATTGTGAGATAACAGGGTGTCGGAAATGTGCGAAACCTTGACAGCTCTCGGCTTCTGCTGTTTTGAGAGGCCTCTTGCAGTCGTGGTGTTCGAAAAAGAGGAGAACAACGGAGCAAACAGAACTAATCCAGGATCTTTCGGTTAAAAAGAGACAGCTGAACCGTACCTATGCATAACCTCTATGATGTTACCATTTATTCACGATGATACTCGCTGAAAGAATTTACAAAGGCCTCTTTAAAAGCCAAAACGCTGCAGGAGTGTCTGTGAAAATTGCCTGCAGCGCTCAGGTTAAGTATTCTTCTGTAGATTGTTGTCTCTGAGGAGGTAAAGGCAGAATATTTTGTGTTTACTGCTATGCTTTCTACAGCTCCGCGGTTCAGGGAGGCCTGTTTTGTGTATTTACCTGAGGAAAAAAATGTTCAAACATCTATACACGCACTGGTGCCTGCAAGCTTCCAATAGCAGCATGTAGCGGAGGACAGGCTCTGTGTCTGGATCAAGGGCAGCTCCACGGACGCTGCTGAGGAAGATGAGCAATCCTTTCATTTTCTACAACCAGACTGGAGGAATCAAACCGACGGCCTCCTGATCAAGACTCAAATGATGGGAATGTCAGAAACAAATTGGTGAGATCTTCTTTGGAAGCGATGGCCCGGCCTTTTATGAAGAAAACAGGCACTTCCATCCACATGAGGCCCACTCAGGCACGAACTGGTATCAGCTCTACATTGTGAATATGATATGAATGCTATAAAAGACAAACAAGTATCTGCATCCATTTACAGCACAGTTCAACAGACCGTAACAGTTCCAGAGTCCACAAGGTTCATGCTAGTGTAGGGCAGCATATTTAATGTCTGGCTTTGGAAAGGATTCTCTGTTTTCATTACTTTGGATGCATTTGGCATTTGATAAGTACTCTTCCATCTTTCAAAACACGTCAAAATAAAGTGCTTTCTAATGATGTTGCATTCAGTAGGACGTCAAGAACAGATAAAAGAGAATGAAATCAAGGCAGAGAGGCAACCGAGAAGATGTAATCAAAAGGAAAAACGATATAGGAAAGGAATTCAAAAGCATCACAATGTGTTAAGGTACTGAAAAGTAAGCCAACAGAAGCACCGCATGTGTCAGACCATGAAGGGCCAGGTTAGGTTTTTAAAAAAGTCAAATCAGTTCTAAAGGTAGCTGTAATTCCAGGAAAGGGGAGCTGAAAGCGTTTTCATATCTGTCTGATGCAGCGTGCACTCGCAGAGCGTGTTTCACAGCACTTAGCTGCAGGCAGGTGCGCAGGGTCAGAATGAATAAGCAACAACACTGTCATGACAACGTCAGCGAGACGCCGCACAGATCAGTATTAACATAATCTATTTCACGTTTTCAAACGTCGTTTCACAAACCGTCATTTCATCCTCAGCTCTCGCTGGTCTGGAGGAAGTCGTCATGCTGGCACTGCTGCTGCTCACTGCGTCACCGCGGGTGCTGCATGCGGCGTGCTGCTGCAGGGCAAGTGATGAAGGAAATGATGTAGGTTGTTTTTGTTAGTCAGGGCGGCGAATGTTCTCATATCTGCTGTCAGCCAGCCACTGATTTATCTTAATCATGCTGCTGGCCCTCTCTGAGACAACAGAACCTTACTGTTATCTCTTAGTTAGAGCTGAGTACTAAAATCCAACTGACTAGCTGCTCGACAACATTTGCACATAACTGCACCTTAAGGTCGAACTCACAGTCACCTCTGGCTCATCACTGTTGCATTTCAAACAGTATATTTTTCTGCTCCAAGCCATGAGCCTGGTGCTCATAATATCCATACATCAGTAAAATGAATGTCTGTCCGTGGTTCCAACAAAACCTCCTATAAACATAAACCTGCTAGATCAATTTTAACCACATAATCAGGTTTACCCTGCCGGCAGCCCTCTAGCAGTTCAGGCTCGCAGTTTCCAAAAGTCACACGGAGGAAGTGGATTTGAGACGGAGGGCAGAAGAAACTCACCACAGCATCAGATGGAGATGGAACGGCGCGAGCTGGTGCTCTGATTGCCAGGAATAATAGATGTGCTAAACTCCTCGCTGTCGCTTGTGCTCTTGAAGCCCTCTGATTCATCATCTCAATCATCATCATTATCGCTATCATCACCACTCTGCTCTGACTGAGCTGAGGAAGATTCCTCATGGCGCTCTTTCTCATTCGCGGCCTCAGAGTGCCAGGACTCCGCAGGCTGGAGCTCTCCAGCTGATCGCTGGGCAGGAGGCTACGCGTCTCATTGAGCTGGCGGTCGGCGTGCAGCCGAACGCGGGGCTCTGGTCCCACGGAGGGGTGCTGAATTTGCCATCTGCCATTGACTGAGCCCTCAGCAGCGGAGGCTCGGCCTGGGGCGGAGTTGAACGCGAAATAAGTGCAGGTCAAAACGACTGCAAGATCATTTCACATTAAATATTTCACCGTCTGAGTGGGGACTGAGCGTGTAAAAGGCTACATTTTACATGCAGCTTTGGTAATAGTGTTCCTTACAAACCATCACGCCAATAAAGTCACTGAATTGATGAGAAACTGGAGGAGGGAAGAGTCGTACAGGAACACTGGCAGAGAGCAGAAGGAACTACTGACCTCAGTTTCTCCTCTCTCTGTCTCACAAGTGGCGTTTCAAAGTCACCCGTTTCCCTCTGCGGTCTCAGCTCGCCTCTGCGACGAGCTGCGGAAACACAGCAGTGCATGAATAAAAGAGTGGGAGATAAGGAAGAGGTCTTTCTCACACACTCTGAGGGCTTATCTTGAAACTGCAAAACTCGAGCCCACTCTCACTCAATTTTTCTGCCATTAAAACAGTCCGTTCGCTTGAGGACTAATATTCTTTGACAGTTCATAAATCGTGGGCTGGAATGATGGCTTTATTGTCCATAAAACCTAATGCAGTTTTTAAGCAATGATTTACATGTCACAGTTTAATGTGAAACTTTTGTTTTTTTTATCTGCTCCCTCCCTGGAAGGACTTTGTCACATTTAAATGTGTTTGCTGCAATTTGCACAAACAAGTTCGGAAAGGATAAGTTGAATAAAAGACCAGTAATCTGCACAGTGCTGTCAGATGTTTTGTGTGAGCGGCTGTGGGAGGACGTTTTGGGAGGAAAAACATGAGGACGTCCCTGATAGTAATAGAGGAGTACAACAGATTAGGAGAATAAACACCTACTAACTCCATCCTGTGGGCCATTTACAAGCCAACACGCTCAGATACACTCACAAAGAAATGCAAGCATGTGTGTGTACACACACAATTCATCACCTTAGACTAATAGGTCCTGACATTTGTCTCAAAATTGAGTGAATCAGATATTCTTACTCAGTGACAATTTATCAACATTATGTGACGTGTTTAAGTGTTACACATGTTTTGAAAACAAAAAGACTATCTACAGAGTCAAACTCAAATAGGTTATTTGCATAAGATGTCACAATGATGATATTATACATGTAGTATGCACTTGGGGTGTCTGTCATTTTCATGTGTGAAAGAGATCCACATGTCATTGTTGCTATTTGGTAGGCAAAAACTTTGGAGTGCAATATTTCCCAACTGCTCAGAAAGCACACAGAACCTAATAATTCCAAGGTGGACAAATACACACTCAGTTTTTCCATTATGATGAATGCTGCTTAAATAAAAAAGATGGAACATCCTGATTTTATGGTCCACATTCCTGCGTCACAGACAAAGCATCACACTAGGCAGGATTTTCCTAAAAAACAATGTATAGACAAAAGTATTCCTTCTCAATCATCACTCATGACCTCACTCACCCTGTGGTGGTGTATTGATCTGCTGTGTAGCCCGCAGCCAGTAACAGACAGGTGAGGTTGGGACTTTAGAAGAAGGAAGCGACCAGGCCGACACTGTAGCCTGCGTCACTGTGCTAAATTCTCCTGCCTGGACACAAAACGATTTGCTAATGCTGCTGGTGGCTTGTTGACTACAGTCTGAACGCGACAGATTACGAGGCATTGTCATCATGTTACTGTTTATTGTGCTGATTACTACTGGGCCTATGAGCGAGCCAGGGTGAACTCGCTGGCTAATTAGCGCAGTTGTTGGCTCGTGTACACAAGCAATGCCATCAACACACAAAAAACATTTTATCTTATCTTATTTTGTCAAGACATTTTCAACATACCTCACCACTCATTTTTATAATGCAGGGCTGTGATGCTGCGAGTGGAGCACAGGGCTGTGTGGTCAGGGGCAGGGGGTGTGCACATCATGGTGACGCTGACCAGCTAGGAGGGGCCGAGATGTTATATATATATTGGCATGGTGTACCTTTAACGTGAGGCCATTTGATTGCAGTGGAGATGCATTAAATGTGCAACCAGGCAGTTAATAATTCACTGGGGTGTTAAATAGATCTACTACATTCCCCTGCTTAACGTCACAATGTCATTACCAGAGCAACCCTCCCCACCGCCACACACACACACACACACACACACACACACACACTTATATACACAGTCCCAAGCCGGATAAATGTTGTGTGTTTTGCTAAGGTCATCATTTACTCTGATTAGCCCAGCTCCCAGCAGCAGCAGCAGCACCTCGCCGTCATTTGCACTTAATAATTCCTCTCGCATCTCGTTTCAACGGTTACACACTCTGAGAGCAGGGGTGACGGGGCCCGGTGTCACTGTGGGTTTTAATGGAGATCACGTGACCGTGACACACACGCTTCTCATCGCACCAATTATACCGGGCAAAGGCATGAATGATGACGCGCGGGGCCGCAGCTAACAATCGTTCTCATAAGCGATTAATCTGCTGACTATTTGCACGATTAATCAGTTAATCGTTTGGTTTGTAAGATGTCAGAAAAATGTGAGCTCAGCCCAAAGTGATGTCTTCAGATTGCTTCTTTTGTCCAACCAACAGTCCTAACCCCAAAGACTCTTCAATTACTGTCAGAAACGACAAAGAAAAGCAGCACATCCTGACATTTAAGAAGCCGGAGCCAGCAGATGATCAATTATCAAAATAGTCGGCAATTAATTTTCTTTGGATTGACTAATCAATTAGATGACGAATGGTTGCAGCTGTAATGAAGTGTTGGTGAGTTGTCAGGAGGAGCCGTTTTCCCGACTCCATTGATTGAGAGTGAGGAAGCATGAGAAAAGCAGTGAGAGAGAGACATGCCTTCGCACTGCACGTTTAACCACATGTTCCCCCCTTTTTGCAGTGAATTAAGAGCGGGCTGGTCAGCAGGCCGGCCTGCATTTTAATGGATCTCAAGCTGACGTTTTATACAGCTCGCACACAATGGGTCCAGTGTGGCTGTAATACGCCCACAGTGTGCTATTTTTCAGCAGCAGCGGTGCTCAGCGCTGTGTACATTGGGATGCTGTGTGTTACAAGATTAAAATAAGGGCACTCTGGTCTGCGGTCATTCCTGCTGCATTCGTGTATATTATTCCACTCTCCCATTGTGGCATAAAAAAAAAGCCCGCACTGGGATGTTACTCGACCGCAGCAGCAAACTGCAGGATGTGAAGTAGCTGGACTGCGTGCAACGAAAACTCCTCCGGGATCATTTCGTGACCGTTTTATTTAACGTTCAAATGTTTCGGATGCTGAAATGAGGTGGAGGAGCAGGGGGTGGGAATACATCCCGTCTCTGTAGAGAGCTTTTGCTTATTCACTGGAAGAAGATGAGCATGAGGGGGAGGAAGATAAACATGCTGGTGGTGTGGTGCTGGACTTGGTCCACCACTTTGGTCCAGACTTAAATATCTCAACTACTATTGGATGGATTACCATGAAATCCACACCATTGTCTGGGGGCAATCAGTGTCCCCACAAGATGAGGCTTACTCACTGCGATGATCCCCTGACTTTTCCTCCAGGCCCACCATGAGGTTAATGTTTTAGTGACATATCCGGACAACTATTCTGTGGATCGCCGTTAAGTTCTGTACAGGCATTTGTGGTCAACAAAGGATGAATCATAATGACTTCGGTGATCCCCTGACTTTTCCTCTTGTGGCTGGCTTTTGTGGTTTGGAGCTGAATGTCAACAAATCTCCAAAACTATTCTGTGGATTGCCATAAAATTTGGTACAGACATCAATGTCCCCCCCAGGATGAACTGTCATCACTGTTGATCCTCTGGCTCTTCCTCGAGCGCCATAGCCAGGTCAAGAATGTTTGATTTTGTCCAGTAGTTCAGTTCCTGACGTGCACCTAAAATAATGACTTTCCCATCTGCATGAGCTGAACTTGATGCTTATTAGCAAATGTTAGCATGCTAACACTAAGATAGAGAACATGGTAAACATCGTACCTGCTGAACACCTGCACGTCAGCGTGCTGACAAGTACAGCCTCACAGATCCGCCAGCATGGCTGCGGACTCTTGTAAGCCTCTTGCTGTCTTCAAATAAAACTGCGGTGAGCAACGCTTTTTGTCGCAACCGCTCGAATTCGTTCTGCCACTAAAAACAAAGCTCCACAGTGTGAGTTGAGCATTAGGCAGTGATAAAAGACGACTGCTTTTTGAGCGCAGCTGTAGCCACTTTTGCCAGCCTGAAGAGTTGGATGCTTGATTTAATGACTTTGCAGACTCTGACAGTAAGTAGTAAGTCTTTTATGAGGAGCTACAGTATGTTATCAATGTGTTCATTCCAAAAGCGTTTACTGACAAATCTCTGCAGCAATCCACTTCACATTTAGTGTGCTGCGGGGCTGCCCAGATGTCTCTACACCGAGCGTATCTCATCATTAGGCTGCACATTATGTCAATATGTGGAGAGAGGATGGTGATAAAAAATGAATGATGAGTGAGAGGGAAGCGATGTTTACTTTAACGTCATCTCTTCAGCCTCTCTTTAAGAGCAACATACACCATTTCTTACTTTCTCTTTTACATTTGCAACATGTTTGACATTTCCATTCTGTAATATTAGATTTAATCCTAATTAGGTAGTGACACAGCAGCAACACCTGTAGCCTCTTGCTTTCCTTGTCGCTCACAGCTGTGCTTTGCATCTAAACAGCTAAAAGCACATCTGATAACAGCAATCCACTCTGCAGTATTGATATATATATGGTTGGACAGCAGGCAGGGGTGTGATCTGTGCCCTGAGAATGGCTCAGGGTTTCATACTTGTTTCTGGCACTGGGGATTGCAGAACAGCTGCCAAGGCCTCTGCGTTGGCCTCATTGTAAATATTAAGAGTTAATTCCCTCGGTAAAAGGCAGCTGTAAACCATCTGCACTGCTGTTAATCACAGAGAAATCACCCCGCCAAGAATCTCCGGCTGCCTTATTCAAACTGCAGTGCACAAGCTGCAAATATTCACGTTGAAGATATTCAAATATTCAGGTTGCCAGCGCATATGGACGCACACGCGAAGTTTAGATTCACTGCTTAATGTCTTTGGAAAGCAACGGCAGGCATTTCTCCAGTGCTGTGGGGCGCAGTTCGCAGATATACATGCACACAAACACACGCAGAAGCACAGAAGTCAGGAGCGGTGTATTTATGATGTGTGATTTAATTAGCTGGCTTTTAAAGCGACTAGATAATACTCAGGGTTGGACTTTGGAGAGCGAGAGAAGACAGGGAGGAAGGCACAGAGAGACACACTCGGGGGTGTGGAAGTCCATTGTGTCAGCATTTTATCACAGCTGAGTAGCTGGAGGTTCAAAGGTCAATCCCATTCTGCTTTCAGCCACAGTCACCTTGCCGTACTGACACAGCTATCTAAAGCAACATTGACTGAATCAGCCGTCAGCCAACGCTGCAGAAGCTCTTAAACGGCTAATGGAGCCGCCAGAGCAGCGGGGAATACAAACCAATGGATTTATTGAACATTCAGCACACAGCACTGCCAGCAGTACGAACTTTACACTCGGTTTTTACACCGTGGTTTGCATGAACCGTTTTGAATGTATGAATTCACATATGTTGTGACGTTTTTCTCAGTACGCAAGAAACAACAGGTTTTTTTTTAAAAAAAGACTATGTCAGAGGGTTGGCTGGTCAACTACTCCCAGAATAACATACACCTGATACCTGATACCTCGTGCTAATTATCAACTGTTCATGCTAACATGCTAAACAAAGATGATCATGCTGATGTTTGCCTTTAATTCAGTCTCATGTAGACTCGTAGTGTTGATTTAGACGGTGTGCACTTTAAAGGCACGTTGAATGGTAAGAATGCCCGACTCTATGGTAACAAGAAGCATCTCCACCATGCAACCTTACAGCATACTGGCTGATCTAATTAAACCACACAATATTATATGTGTATTTATGCAATCACTGATGTAACTTTTGACCAAGAACTGCAATAAGTATGAAACCAGCATTATTGGAAATGCATTAAACTTTGAGCGGAGCTTTGATTTGATCCATTAGACAGTAATTGTGGTACAGGTAGGGTTTAGCAGTCAGCATTCCCTCAGAAAAAAAGCCTCTCATGTGTTTGGCTCATGGTAAGAAGAAGGAAGAATCTTGTTGAGGTGCAATAAGGTGCAATGAAGAATTTTTGAAGATGATGCAAAGTACATACACAATACTGACAGTTTTCAGAACATCCAAAAACACCATCTTCCATGAACTAGCACTGCTACGACTGATAATAATAAAACACACACACCTTCCTGTGTGGTGCAAAAGGTAGATTCTGTGCATCCCGCCATGAACCTTAAACTCCGCCAGCATAACAGAGGCTGCATGGAGAGAAACCACTGCACTTATTCCATAATGGCCTCCGTGCCTGACGCGTGAGTAGCCTTTTCCTCGGTTGAGGTGTCCGCGCTGTCTTTTACAGTACAGGACGTACTCCGTAAAGTCTCTCTGGTCCCACGATCCTGCATGAGGAGAAAACCCAGGAGTTGTCATGGCAGCTGAACTGAGGCAGGAATGCACATTACCATACTCGAGAGAGGGAGACAGAGAGGGTGAGAAGTGTAGTCAAATGATATCATTTTGCTGCAGCCGGAGCTGCTTTGAGCTTTTATTGGCATGACATTAAATCACATTAAGGAGTAAATTCAGACTTTTAAGTTAAACAAGAAAGGAAGAAAGGAATATGACACAATAAGAAACACTACAGTTGATAGTGGGATTGATCATTGAATTAATTTGTTAATTTTATTGCTGAGTTTGTTTAATAGCCTCTTGTTTATAACTCCGCTTGCTTTGGTAGCACAGGTTTCTGTTCAAATATGCAGCAATTGACACATACTTAAATAGAATTTAAATGAAATGAACTGAATTGAACTGAGTGGAAGCGGGAGAGAGAGAAGGAGAGCGGCAGAGGGATGTGTGAGCACACTGAGAAGTCTGTTATGCTTAGGGCTTGTGCAGGGGAGGGCCTGAGCTGTGAATGCAGTGGAATGACAGGCAGGGATTAGAGGGGAGGTGGTGCCATTGAAAAGCAAGCTGATCCAGGGAGCCGAGCTGACACTTGAACACAACCAGCTGACAAGACCAGCCAGCCCTGCTGCAGTTCTTCTGCAGAGACGCCCCCCCCCGCACCCCCACCCCACCCCAGGGACCGGTGGGGTTTGCATTGGTTCATTAGCTGTCGCTGTAGAGACAGATGACGCAATGAAACGGGATTAACGGTCCGTGTACGATTTATCAGTTAAAGGTTATGATTCAGAATCCAAATTAGAAAAATGTAAATTTTGGTGCATTGTTCTGAGATCTCAGTAGGGACATATTTTATTTCAACAGCTTTGGACTGGGACGGCCTCTAATTGGTCAGCGGAATCCAAAGTATTCCTCTATGAACTCACATAGGAATTTATCCAAAGTACCAGTTTTGCTTTTTTTAAAGGCAACAATCTCAACATTGCAATTCCACATAAATTAGAATTAGAATGTAATTATACAATAGAGCATGCATATGAAATGAAATTATAATGAGATGAATGCAGTAGAGGAGAAGCATGAGTTTAAAGTCATGTACGGTGGAAGAATAACACACATTGCAGCTTGTGCATCAAACAAAACTAAAATCACAATGACAGCATCTCAGTGTGGTTGATGTGTTTCCTGCTGAAACAGGATGTCGAGGATGACTTTAATGCAAGTAGCACTTGCATTAAAGTCATCTGTAATGTATTTGGTTGAGCTTTGTTATTGTCTGCCTACACAATGGAGTTCCAGCTAAATATAACTTCTGAGAAAGATTAGGATAAATTGTCAAGAAGCCATTGGATGTGACAGAATGGGTCAGTAAGGCAACAGAGAAAAAAAATGATGCTGCCAGTTAAATTTGTCGATATGACTGTCACTGCATTGCACTGCAAACTGCAGAGAGAAAGCAAATGTGTACACAGGAGAGGCCTCAAAACTACAGCATCATCAATACACGAACTGGAATAACCTCTCGGGGGGGAGGGGGTGGGCAACCCACTCACTAAACAGGATGTTGACAAAAAGCACAGCGTCTGGTGCCTAAGGCAAACACATCTCCATATCCTTACTTTTTGCTTCGCTTATATGAGCATCACACTGTTTCCTGAACTGGCACTGAACGTTGGCGTCGGATGCAGACCGTCGAATCATTGAGCGCGAACGCCCTCCGCGGGGAGTCTGGAATGAAGGAGAATAGTTGCTCCTTTAAATTGGTCAGTTTGGAGAGTTATGTATAGCTTTTCCACTCCAGGCTAATACGTGCACCAAATATTTTATGCAGTGAATATTTTAACACCTGGCTTTAGCCATAGCCGAAGTGTTTAGGGGCATTTTGGGTCGCCGCTCGCGTAGCATCTCCAAACCCAACGACAATAACGAGATAGCTCGCTGACTCTGTCTTTGCACTCCAGTTCCTATCCTGACATATATTTCGCTGCTATCAGGCTATGCTATCAACAGCTTGTAAGAAAATGCATTTTAAGATCCATATATCAGCTGACTTCTGTACTGTCCCCTCCTCTTTTACCCAGTCCATCTCTTTTCAAAGGGGAGCTGCAGTAGGTGGCGTGATACGTTGCTAAATGGCGGGTAAGCAAGCTGTTTCAGATCTGCGAGGTCAAGTGCTGGCTGTGCTGACGCCTGTCATGCTCAAAGACAGAACAGCTGGAATGTGCGCCGGTCTCTCCATTACTTCGCAGTGTTCAAGCAGGCATAATTGCTTAACTATCTGATCTCGGGGGCCTCGGTTCATCCTGCCGGCAGTACTTTAATCAGATATGCGGCTCTTGAATGCGCGACTCCCCACAAGGCTCACAGAGGCCTCTACTTTCCGGGAGTTCCTTTGATTAATAATCCTGACAAGTCAGCCCATTATTATGAATTAAACCGGCACAACTGTATGTGTCATATTATCTCCAGAAGCAGAGGGGACATGAGACAAAGCCAGAGGCTTTTTACGCAGGAGGCTGATTAGGAAGCACAAACACCTCTCGCCTCTTGCTGCGTCGCGCTGGGGATTGGTTTGACACTTTGATCCGAGAGCTTTCTCGAACGCGGGTGCATAAACACACATACGCACGGGCGTACACGCGCGTCGCCGGGGACGCTTTTGCGATGGTTGAGGTTTCATGGGAATCAAAGTGGTGCTTGGTTTCAAACACAAGCACCAACCACAGATGTGGCATTCTCTGTAAGAAGACGATCTTTGCTACACCCACTGTATGTTTATTCCTGTGTGTTCCTGCGTGTATTCTGGAGCTGAAGGCCATATGCATATGCATATGCATGTGGCACTTGCGTGTGCATCGATCTTAAGTGCTCACACACCCGCACAACGCGGTAACCACGGCTGCCCATCACATACAACAAGTGCAACATACAGGAAGAAAAGAGCACCTCCAATGATCCATCAATTCCCATTGGTTTGGTGAGAGGGGGATTTATTGACTGGCAGAGTAAATTCAAGGCTTACTCACTGTCAACACAACTCAAGAGGCAGTCTGCTGGAAAATCTAGTGCTATGGTGCCAGGTCGCTCCACATAATTCCCCTGTAGGGCTGCTGTCTGTGATGAGCCATGCTCAGTGTGGTTGTGTGGCTGCTGAAAGGCCTGTCATTACAGCTGCACCCTGTGGCAAGGCAGTCACATCCAATCCAAGTAAGATCCCCTCTGAAAACTAGCTGTCCCACCTAAACCCACTTATCAGGACGGAGGATTAGGTTAATATCTCTTGACTGGATTTGATTAATGTCTGTAATTGTATGTTAGCCTGCACTTTGCATAAACTTCACAGCCTTTACTGCTCTTGACCTTTTATTAGAAGGCTGAAGTCAGCCAACAGCACTGCCCATGTTTGAATTATAGATGTGAGTCAGCCTGGCATGTAACTGATCACGTTAGCGCTGTTTCTGAGTGGAAACTTCACTTTGGATTCCAGTGATATTGCCCGTATTAGTCATAGCATTGTCATTGTTATAATCCTATTATTTTATTGTGGCCCAAAAATACAAAGCGACCAAAACTCAAATGCATTTTGCACATGCAGATCACATTCATTCATCCATCCAGCATACTGGTGTAATTAATTTTTGACCAAAGTGAAATACGTGTTCTCTTGTATGATCTGTGCTATCAATATATGGCTAATATTTATCTCATTGCTTATACCTGACAAATGGAGATTAGTTATGCTAACATATTGCTAATTCCGCTATGTTTTAGACTCTGACAGTCCCATTTGACTTGATAATGGTTGTATGAGCTAAATAAACATACAGTGTGTGACTGCTTGAGTAGCTTCTCGCAAAACACGTGCATTAGATATTTTCTGTACATACAGCATATCTGTATGCACGTGTGCTTCCCTATATTATCATTTTTCATGTGTGTATTTTCATGCCATGCGTGCATATTTTCTCTTTTCCTTCATGTCTGTTTGCGACTGACGGTCAACAGGTTTGCTGGAACCATGTGATTGCTGTAGGATGGAAATATGCCTGTTTAATGACTGGAGCTGTGTCCCATCTGTTAGCAAATCGTAGATTCAAACATGGCGTGTTTGCACGTAGCATTACACAACTCAGTGGCCCATGCTGCATTTCACAGGCCTCGGCTCGAGGTTCGTCTCATTTTGCTGCTTTTCTGTTCGCCTCTGTTCCAATTCTCCAAAAGTGTGTGTGAAGTGTGTAACTTGTACCTGCATTGTAGCATTGTAGGATGAGGCTTTTAGGACAGCTGACTCAGACTACAGAGGAGATTTGACTCACATAAATAAACTTGTTCATCTCTCTTGCCTCTCTCTCCCTTCTTTTCTCTCTATCTCTCTCTCTCTCTTTGAAATCAATCAGTGATGGTCCCTCCACCCCCTACTGATGGATCTATTATTAATGAGGGCCCTTAGCACTAAACTAAATTTAGTGCATAAACTCCACTCGGAGAGCTAGAGAGGGGGATCAATAGGATGGCAGGGGCCACAGCGAGAGTCTCATTTAGCTCTTTGGAAATGCAGGATGTGGAAAGGCTGACCCTGAGTGCAAATGTGCCTCCTGACTCAAAGAGAGCTTGAGAGAGCGAGCAATAAAAAGAGCAAGAGGTTCTGACGATACAAGGCAAATTTCAGTGGGTCATTATTCTCCAATTGTTACCCTGTAGCTAATCCATATATGAGAAAGGGGATCATTGATGGGGAGACGTTTGCGGTAATTAGGTTTATACAAGCTTATTGCCTATTCAGCACGCCACTTGTGCTGCATGAATCACATCTGATTTGTTATCCCCCGTGACATTGATGCCACTTGTCTCCTGTCAGGAACATCAGGGTTGTGATTTCTCTCTTTCAATGCCACGGCGCAGTTCAATATTTAATCAAAGACCCATTTGTATGGAAAGGATCAATTACTCGCACATAATTTTCTCCGTAGGATGCTAGCTGAGGAGCCGCGCATGTGTTGTCTTTACGTCCTCTAGGAAAAAAATAGTCCATACTACTGCTCTTAAAATCGATGCTGATAGAGAAAAGGGATGATTCAAAGAACAAAACAATGATTTGCTTCATTACAAGTGGAGGCATCCAGCCCCAGTGGCTCTGTGATTTCTAACAAGAATAAATAAAAACGTGAGTCCTTGAGTATCAGATGCTTGCTCTAAATATGCACACAGTTTGTCAGACTCCTTCTAGAGGTCGTACACTATCCTGTACTTCATAAGGTCTCAGTTGGAAAGGAACTCCCAGCCGGGACAGTACAGAGTCAGTGCCTTGCTCAATGTCAGTTAAACACAACAAGGGTATCAGAGGTGACTGTGTTCGTATGATGCAGCTCCCAGCTGTGAGAGTCAGTGAGTACAGCACAGGGCGTTGCTGATAAAGATGTATGCACGTAATATACAGTGGGTATGCCTGCTCAGCATGTCTAAAATCCCTGGGTAAATAACGCCTTAGAATAAGGACACTTTTTAAGGCAAATGCTTGCATAGGATTCTGTGCAGCCACAGAGCACGTACACATCTTTTGAACGTGCATATATATGATCCTGGAGGGAAAAGTCAACCCTCAGACCCCAACGCTTGGAAAATATAGAGCTCTGTCAAGATTTATGGGAAGAGCAACAAAAGAAAAGGAGTAAAATCAACAATCATTCAGACAGAAAGACATAAAAACAATCGATCAAAGGATAAAGCAACCAAACGGTCCAACAGACTAATCATATAAAACAGATAAAAACAAGATAAAAGATAATGATGAAGCAGTAACATAAAGGCTGTGGTTACAGCCAGAGCGATATAATGCAAACAACAAGATGACTATTGCTAGTCAGGAAGAAGACTTTCCAAAATGTGTTTGGGGGATTTAAATACAGCCAGCAGACTGAATACTTAATATTAATCTGTTCCAAAAACCCAAGGTGCAGCAAAAGCTCAGTCACCGCTTGATTCTAACGGGACTCGGCATGGCTCTGGTTTGGTCTGTCGGCACAGCGGGGAACCTAAAAGCTCACTGTATGTAATGTAATCCAGCACCTGGCCATGTAAAGCCTTGCATGTGGTTAGCAAGGGGTTAAAAGGGATTCTAAGAGAAACTGGCAACCAGTCCAGGGAAGCTAAAATCAGAGCGTTGTAGGAAAAGTGTTTGTTTTTAGTGGCCTGGCTTCAAATTTCTGCACAGTTTGAAGCTGCGCCATAGATCCAGCATAAGGTAGGGTGTTACATAGATCAGGAATCATGGTAGTATTTTGTCAGTATAGCCCAGGGACAACATTGCTCTGATCTTTGAATATAAGAAACAAGCAAATGCTATATTTCTGTCTTTACGTTTATTTGGGTCTTTTTTATTTAGGCGTCGAACACTCTGCTCAACCACGCGGACTAAACAGATTCACACTTGACAACAAGATTAAGAGAAGTATTGCATGATGAATTTCACACCAAATATCTGAATTTCAACACCATGCCACCTCCCATTCCAATGAAAATATGAGCTCGCAACCAAGACAAACATGAAGGCTGGACGAATGCCCTCAGTCGTTTTTCCCTCCCCTGTGCTACTCTGCTCCAGTTGGCAGATCAGATTTCTCTTCTGCTGATCTTTATTAAATTACAAGAGGATGTCAAGACATCGCATTCAAGCTGCAACAGTCAAAGGTTGCACTAGAAAAAAGAGAAAGAAATCAACTGCGGTCTTGATTTGCAAGAGACTGCGGCCCTTAAACTGATGATGAAAATGAAAAGTCGTGGAGTGCATCCTGAGCCCCGGGCCGTGAAGCCAATGCATGTCACAACAGGCCTGACCCGATGGGACAGAGGGTCGCGAGGAGTGAGCGGGTTCAACGGCACGTCGCTCCATCCTCGCATTCAGACGGACTTACATAAAGTGACTGAGAGCTTGCCTTCGGCCCACAGGGCTCGCGGTGACCACAGTGGCAAACGCGTCGCTCGGCTTTAGCCGGGACCGAAGCGTGGGACCCAGCGAGCTTCGCTGTGAGTCAGTCCGAGGAGAGGGAAGCCTGGGACAGATTGATGAGGAGAGGAGAAAGGAGGAAAGGAAAAGCTTCATTTACCCAGCAGTGTATAAAACAGACACAACGCGGGGACTGATAGTGACTGAAATATCAAAGGCAGCAGTCTGCTGGGTAGGCTGGGAAGTGGCTGCCGCGGCTGTTTGATCCATCACACAGCCGCTTGTTTTTTCACTAAAAGCTTTGGAGATGCCTCTGGGTGCCGGGGAGAAGTGAAGCAAGGTACAGAACACATCCAATATGTCTCCGCCTCTCTCTCCCAGTCAGTTTGTCTCCCCCGTTTCTCCCCTCTGCCTCTCATCTTGTACAAATTCGAAGAACTCCTTTAGGCACGGCGGCGCAAAGTATGCATCGCTGGGACAGGAAGCGTGAAAGCATTTGCTCTGTCTATGAATGTGTGTCTACCTGCTTTCTCTCGGATGAAAGTTTGATCTTCATCTTGCTCGCTGCATCACAGACAAACAGGAGCTTCTTTAAAAGTCGGGGGTGGGGGGGTAGAAGAAAGTGGAGAAAACGATTTCTCCGTCTTCTCTGTGGCAGATGAACTGCATCTCGGGAGAGAGGAGATCAGTGAGCGGAGCCTGCAGCGGAACAGCCCAGCACTGTCAGCCTGGTTGCCACCTGGAAGCCCACCAAATGGAGGCATCACCGGAAACAGAGCCCTGTCCTCAATCTGTTGGATTCTACTTGACTTACTTTGAGGATTTCTTTGTTTGACGGACCCGCAACCAGACTGCGGGTCTTTCCTGCACCTGAGCAGCTAGAAATCGGTCGACTCCCAGCGAAACACGCTCCACCAAAAGCGGACCGGTTATTGATTTTTCTGTCTCAGTCAACTTTAATCACAGAGACAGCGTGTACGTGAAAGCAAAGGGGATCTCAGCTTTAAGCCTGGAGGAGACTAAAACACGGGTTTGGCAGCAGACTGCGATTCGTTAAATTCTGTAGATTTTGCCGCTGATGCTTTAAATCAGTCAGATTTAATGAAACCAGTTTACTCCCTGCAGCTCTGTGGGTAGTCCACGAGATACTCAGGCTGAAATATCAAAAAGCTTCGAGTTTATTTCAGTTTGCAAGCAATCATTGAACATGAGCCCAGGCGCGTAAACACACTGCAACCATAATCACTGGAGTCGGTGAAGTTTCGATGGGGTTTTGGACATACGAGCGCTCCCCGGGGAACCTCAGCTTAGGGAAGCTCATCGGGCTGCAGCAGAGAGCAACTCCATTCCTCTGCCTTTCTCTTCCCCCCGTCATCGTTCCCTCCCACCGGAGACCTCTGAGAGATTAGCTACAGATCAGCTGGGAGATAGCACTGCAGACACAGTGACTCACTAAACAGCAACAGAAGAGGCGCGCTGTGGATGACGTGTGTGCGTTTGCGTGTTAGAGTAGGTATCACATGATAGAACGAATGGGCTTAGGACACACACAAAAGACGCCTTGTTGGATTTAGGAAATGCACGTTTTTCCGGTTGGGTTCAGGGAACACACACGATCACAATTTGATATAGGGATCACACACTTGATTCTGTGCTGGAAGCAGGCAGCATACGTACACATCATTCCAGATTTTGGAGTTTAAGTTAAGGGATGTGTTGAATTCAGGAAAAGCACATATCTCTAGTTGCATTCAGGGAACGCACGTGCATGTCAGTCCAGATTTAGGGTCAGTTGTGTTAAGGGAACACACACAGTGCATTGTTTAGGTTTTGGGAACGCAGTTAACATGTCTGAAAAAGAAAACTTTGTGTTTTCAGGTGTGCCTGCTGCAGTTCACAGACTGCTTATCACTGGACAAAGCTCAACTGTGCCACTCCACATCGTCATGGGACTAGACTGCACAGGAACAAGAAGGTATGGTTTCTTCTTGCAGACTCAACCTCATAAAGACATTATCAGCATTCACAAATTTAAGACACTTTCGTCACATTTGCTGCAATGAGATTAAATATAATCATGAATTGCCTGCACGTGCAGCCTGGCTGCTCTGTCTGCCGTGCCTGGATCTCATCAGTGTGATATTGTGCGCCTTCAGTGTGTTTTCTTCCACAAGCCAGTACATGTAGAGAAGTGTCACAGCAGCCTTTTCTGCCAGGCCGCTGAAGTTTAGGTCCTGATTCACTGTAGGATCTGTCATTCATTCACTCACTCTGTTCAACTGCAGGTGAGGAACATTGCAACTTCAGCAGGTTGCCCGCCGCTCGCTCGATACATATTTAACCAGCTGCCTGCACCAATCTTGAGCAGAGGCGCCTCAAAATCCGTGCGGAAAATGGATTTGGTGTGGTGTGTAGGAAAAGTTAAACAAGCATGAAAAATGGATGAAAGGTTTTGACCATATCCTTCCCTGTATTTGGTATCATTAGAGAATGACTGTACTTTGCTCCAGGGCTATAAATTCAGTTCCGTTCAAACACGAGATTCAATCATTTGCAAAGAAGTGGCATTTACTCTTAAAAATGGGAGTAGAACAAAATCAGCTTAGCTTCTGCAGACCGGAGCCTCTATATTTTAGAGGGATTAAGTGATGACCTAAAAGTAATGATTTTTAATGGATGCATGCATAGTATTGCAGAAGAAAATCCTCCAGTGTTATACAATCAGGCAAGAGGATAAACACTTTTTCACATTTGCTCAAATGCGTATCAATTTACAAAAGAAAGCTGCTTAGCATAAACCCGCTGTTAGCAACTCCCTCCATCTGTAACGATGAAAATCTACTGTCACACATAATCAGAGATATTACATTTCGAGCCTACATAATTAATCAGCAAGTCAGTGAATAACTTATGATCCGAGTCATAAATTATATTTAGCCAAGTCATTACTAGGGGTGAGCTCAAGAAGCGGCTACTTTTCTTACATGAAAGTAATACGCTGGGTTGCCTCAGCGTGTCTTCATTTATAAACCAGATCATCCATACATGCATTCGCTCGGAATGTCTCGCACTTTATGCAAATCATCTTGAGGTACTTTTTAATCGCCGCCTCTGTTTTATTACATAAACATGTCGTCTGATCGGGCAAAGCGTTAAAGCCTGCGGAGCGGAGTGACGTGTGCAGCTGCAGCGCCGTGCGTCTCGCGGCGTCTGTTTGCCTTGTACGTGACGTCCTGTTGTTCCGGTTTGCATGAGACCTGTGAATGTGTCTAGCCTTGCATGAAAACCCAGGAGCTGCATTATGTATGAATGCAAATGCGGCTTGCGCAAACATTCATTTACAAGCTTACAGAATGCATTCTTAATCATGCAAACGTTTATTTAAGATACACTTGTCACTTGTGTGGCAAATGTACGCGCAATCAAACGTGACCTGAAATTGTCAGTACAAATGAGACACTCGTGTTTTCAAGGTAGCACATCTGTAACAAGCATGCAAAGGGCACCGGTTCTTCGCTGTTGAGCACAAAGTGAACCTGCAAGGTCACAAAATAAAGACCCAATTATAAAACATGCAGTATGCCAGTACGTCGTTTATCTACACATTGTCGGAGTTAAGGTTACTTGTTAGAGGTGGCTCGAAATAAGAGGAAGAGGAGAAGTTGACCCATAAGGACGCACAACAAAAGAGGGAATCAGAAGCCTCCCTGCAAGAAGGAGCGGCATCTAAAGCGTCGTGTTCTCTCATTTGCCAGGAGTAGACGCATGCATGAAAAGCTCCAAGTCTCTTTACATGCAAATCCAGTCTGTGTCTATGAGTGTGTTTTATCTCGGGGGCTGCTGTTTGCTAATCAAGAGCCTTGTGAAAGCCAGGGGAGCGTTATAAGAAGCTGGGTATAATACGCCTGCTCACAGCCCTCTCTCTCCATGTGAACACACGCTCATTTTACAGCCTTTTAACTTTCAATCTGCCCGTCGTTGATTTCCTATTCTTCCCACTCGTTTGTTATTCAGCAAGACTCTTGGTTGCTCTTTGAATGTATGCACTGTATTACCACTTGAGATAATGCATATCAGCAATGCTCAAAGGGACGCAACGCTATGGCAAGTCTTTTTTTTTTTCATGTGGGTTCTGTTCTTTGTCGGGCCGCAGAACGATTGCATCTTGTTGTACACTCTGCACAGCATCAGTGATTGGCATCAAAGAAAGACGATGTACCATCTGTGACAAGATTTATGTCTGAACTAAAAATTCATCTGCCACTTCACAAGGTCCTTGACAGCGTCAAAGAGGAAACACAGCAGACATAAATGAATGAGTTTCCCTCAACAAGTACTGCTGACATGCCATTGGTTAAATGTTTATAACCCATACTTATAGTTTAATGTCCAGAGCTGGTGACTTAATTCTTAATTCAGAGTTATATAAGACATTGGACCACATGTACAGTGCAAGGACAGTTTATGAAATCTGAATATCGATGATTACTTTGACATTCTTCATTTACTCTGGAAACAGGTTCACATTAAACCGTAGCTAGAGTATAAAACTATGTGTGTTTTCCTTCAGCGTATATTAACTAGTAGTCAAAGCTGCACAAATGTGAAGCAGCACCGGTGATAAAAAAAGAAAAAAAGAAAAGGCCAGCAAACTCTGGGTAAATGAAATGAAAGATCTATCATGAAGTGGCCGCGGTTCTCCAACCACACGCACTCCAGTCCATGAGGATGGATCCAGGCTCATCTGTGCAGCTCTCTCATTACACAGACACAGACAGTCCTCAGTGCTGCCTGTCGTCAGCTTGTTTATGCTGCCTTCTATGTTTACCCTCTCTGTTAACATTGTGCTCATTATGCTGCGTAGCTGCAGATATGCGTAGAAAACAAGCTGAGAGAAGTCTGTCTTCCCCCCTCTCTCTCTCTCTCTCTCTCTCTCTCTCTCTCTCTTTCTGCTACTCTCCATCGGTGCCGCTCGCTCACTTATTCACACGTTCTAACAAGCGAGGTCCTGGGTGGGGAAGCCCTCCCCTGTGACAGTTTTGTCACATTGTGTCAGCCTGTTGAGTGCCACTGAGAAAACATCACCTCTGCTAATGTGGCATTGTGTGACGCGGCCTTCGAGGTTGAAAAATCTGCCACTTGTGAACAGTTACCGGGTACATTACCACATGGCCCCATGTTGGAGAAAGCCCTGAGTGAAAAGCGAGAGGGGGGAGGGCAGGCTTTGTGTGAGCGTTTGGGGGGGGGGGGGAGGAGAGAGGTGATTGTTTGGGGATTTGGCACAAGTGATCACTGCAGCTTCTGGGGTTTAGAGGCTCGGGTGCTAATTGCAGCGTGACCAGTGGGAATACTTGTCCGTCCCTCACAAAGCACCAGAAGAAAAGACACCGCTCACACCCCGTCAACCTTTGCCTATCCTCAAAGTTGTTTATCAAGTTATATGCATTCAAGCCGGGGTCGGACGTGAAAAGAAAAGCTGTGACAGTTATAGTCTCCTCTAACTCTTTTTTATTCGACTTCGATGCTGATCCCTAAGCAAGTAATTCAACCTTTTCCTTTGCCTTCCCTCCTCCACTCAGCCATAGGTCACACTAATCACTGGCACACCCTGTCATGCAAATCATGCGAAATGTATTACAAAGTCCTTTAAAAATTAATATTTTACATAATCCACTCCACTTTGCTTAAAGTAATGCATTGACCTTTTAGTGAATAAGCTTTTAATTAACTAAACTGTTTGATGAGAAGACTTGCAGGCTGTCACCTGTGTGCTCAGCATTAAGTGCACCAGCAGTTTCAGGATGAAGCAAAACTACAGAACTGCATCGCTGAAGAAATAGTTTGAGATTTTGGGATAAGCACTTATTCACCTTCTAGGTGTCATTTAGATGACCTGGCTACGTCCAACTGCGTCCACCAGCCCCTCTACAGCTCACTGATTAACAAAGTAAAAAAAACTACAACTTGTGGGTGTTGGTTATGTGGTTATATGCCAGACTTTTCCTCGGCTTGCTGTTTCCCCCCTGTTTCCAGTCTTCCTGCTCAGATAAGCGTTTTCAACAGACAGATAAGGGAGTGTTATAGATATCCTCATCTAACTCTGCAGTTATTCATTTTGTTTCCTAAACGATTTGTCTATTTTTGTTTCCCCTGCACCTTGAATACATGATATGAGAGGAAAACACAGATGCTTCTAAGTGTGTGGTGAGTACAGTCATCACAGTTATAAACTCAAATGACGTCCTCCCTTTATCCCTCCAACTGATGGAAATCGAAGCGCGGTTCTTGGGAAATATCGACCGCCGTTTCCGTCTTTTATGAAAAGCTCTGCTGTCACAACATCTGTTGAGAGAGGCAGAGAGCATCGTTTCTTCAGCACGAGGGAGGGCACCAGATGTCAAGGATCAATAAAAACCATTATGGCATTCCTCTCAAAATGTTGAGCAATGCCCGGAACCAAAACATGAAAAGTGGGAATTCTGGGAAAAAAAATAGAAAGAAAACATGGCAACAGGTGCATATTGCTGTTGGCAAAAATATTGGCTCCCTTGCATTTTTTTCAAGTAACACATAATTTCTTCTAGAAAATTGTGACACCAACATCTTTTGGCATCCACATCCACATTTCTGTGGTTTGCAGAGAAACAAAACAAGCAAGATACAGAATCATTGCTCATTCTGCACAGAAATCCATAAATGGCATGAACAACAGTACTGGCACCTTTATGGACGCTGCAATAAATCATTTCAAGTAGGTGATTCACCTTGAACCCACCTGTGGTGAGTTACAGCTGACTACAATCTAATAATTACACATTCAACCTGTTCACTTTAAATGGAGCAAAGCACTTTTCCCGCTATTGTCTGTCCCTGCATGTATCACACTGAGCGTGGAGAAAAGGAAAAAAAACAACAACAACATAGAATTGTCTGAGGAGATGAGACAGAAGAGCGTGGACAATCTCAAAGTCCACCTCCTGGGACCATGAGAGAAGGAAACAAATCCAAAACAGATACAGGCCGACCTTCCGACACATGGTACAACTGTTTCAACTCACTGTCTGCAGCTCAATGAAAGGTGGTTCTGTTGACCTCACTTCTTAAAGAGACACACCTGAACAGGCCAGAATCCTTCTGGGAGGACAAGTGAGACCAAATTTGAGCTTTTTGATAAATTGCATAAACTATAATGAAGCCTTCAACACTGTACCAACAGCCATAGACGAGGTTTACTGATGTTTTGGGGTTGTTTTGCCGCCTCTGTACCGGGTGCCTTGAATCTGTGCCTGGCATCCTGGGATCGGAGATCACCCAGGTATTTTGGAGCGCAGAGTTTTACCCGGTGTCACGAGGCTCTGCTGATGGTCACGGGTCCTCCAGCAGGACAATGACCCAAAACACACATCAAAATGCATCCAGGAGCGGTTCAAAAGAAAAGGCGCCACTGCTCTGAAGTGGCCAGCAATGAGTCCAGTCCCTTGCAGAGTGCAGAGTGATCTGAAAACAGCAGTTGCAAGACTATTAACAGTGAAAAAACAACAGTGAAGACCAAATACTTTCATCAATTTCAACTTATTCTCAAGACAGTTGTGATTTTTTCTTGGTTAAATGTGGGAGGGTGCCAGTATTTTCGGCCTTGACTGTATCCCCTCGTGGCTTACAATGGTTCCAAAAAACATAGCTTTTTATGATGACATTTAATGTGACATTTATCCACATCAATCTCTTAGCTCAATGTATTCCACTAAAATAGCAGGTCACATTGCTAATTTCGCCCTGAATGATGCCTGTAATAAAAACCGTACTGCCTGTTCAAGGGCTGCCAATAAATTCAGCTCTCTCACTCACACAGCTCTGGGGCCAATCTTTCTGTTTGATTAAACTTTGCTCCCCAGTGGTATGAAATATCCAAAGGCACTTAGATTTACAGCCTACTCCGTTAAATTGTTGACACTTCGCTGCGTTTGCTATCAGTTTCTTGACTAATCCCGTGTTGTTACCTCACTTATTTAAGTTGGTGACTTCCATGTGACTTTCTTCGATAAACCACTCTGGAATGATTCATTATGAATTGATGGCAGTGGCTGTGCACATGTTTACATTACACATGCAGTATCTGATGGGCTCATGCTAAGTCTGCCAGTCCATAAATAATTGGCTGTTTTCAACATGAAACAAACAGCTGTTGTCTTTGAAGCAAAGATACGGAGCGCTGGCTCCGCGATAGATCTGAATAACACGAGCTGAAAACAAGAGAGATGAAGAGAGGAAGAAAAGCAGAGAAAGAGGGAGACGTGGGAGAGGATAAGGGGGCAGGAGATGAAGAGGAGGCTCTTGGGCTGGGAGGATGTGTAAGCTCTGTCTGTGGAGCGAGCAGGTTAATTTTTCATGCGGCGGTTTGCAGGGCCCGGCCCAGGCAATCCTATAGCCGGCCACGGTTTCCCGAGAGAGAGCTTGCTGCTCGAGGCCCCCGGGCGGGTTTCTTGTTGAGTCTGCCTGTAAATTGCCACCAAACTACTGAATTACTCCATGATGTGTCACAGAGGCGGCCGAAAGCCCTATAGGCATGAAGCCACGGACTTATGTTTTCCCTCGTAGTCATTCCTCAGTGACGGCCAGGGCCGCAAATTGAGATATCTCAGTTCGAATCGAGCAACTCCATATTTAAAACAGCTGGTTGCATTTGCCGCTACTGTTTCTGATGGATTCAGTACAGGAGTGTGCTGCTTCTAGTTTAACAAACAATGTCAAATCTTTTTTTTTTTTTTTTTTTTTGCAGTGAAATATTGGGATAATTTGTCTCCCAAGACAAAGCCCGAGGTTCTGCAGGCCTGTTAATGGCTCTGTGGGGCTGTGCTTACTCACAGGGGCACTTTGAGCTAAATGCTAACTTGGCATGATAACCATCTTAGCCTAGGGTGTCAGCATGCTAACATATGCTCATTAGCACTTAATAAAGTACAGCTGGGGCTGGTGGGAATGTCATTAGTTTTGTAGGTATTTGGTCATAAACCAAAAATATATCAAATTTGGACCTGATGATGAGCTAGATGAAAAGTTAAGGGATCAGCAGAGTGATTACAGTCCATCCTGAGGGGACGATGAATGTCTGTACCAAATTTCACGGTAAGCAAGACCGTAACTAAAGTGTTTTCGTTGCCTGACTCCAGCTATACCGTCCCTTCACCATAATTTATTTGCCACAACCTCTTTGTTTACCTCACCCGAAACGTGCCATGCACTTGCCATGTGCACAGATACTGCAGAGAGCAAGACTTTGAAAAATGATGGCGCCGGCACAGTGGCCCGATACAGCTGTTCTTATCCGGAGAAGTGTTTCAAGCCCACCCAGCAGAGCGAAATCTGCCTGTTGAGCCATAATCATACCTTTGGAAAGCTGTGACGTGGCTTCCACAGCTTATGAATGTGGTCCAGATACACTGACTGTGCACAAACGATGCTGTAAGACCAACAAATTTATTTTCTTTACAACAGAGCAGGGATTTGTGTCTTACAGCTGTCTAGTGTTCTGGTGTGAAATTGTGTGAAAAACAGTGTGAAATGTTTATTGATTTCTGTGGGGCTATATTCTTTACAAAGGATATGGTGTATACTTGAGGAGAGATTTTTTTTAGTTTTCTCCTGCCTGATTCAGATCCCTCACCTCTGAGTCCCTGTGTCGACGCTACGCAGTGCACTCCTGAAACTATCTCGACGGAAAGCAACTCTTTGAGCGAGAAGCACCTTGACCCCAGCGACATGAAATGAATCCTTATCACGGTGGCAGAGGCAAAGGAAAACAATTCTGCTGTTTAAACATCATAAAAGCATGACAGGCTCCCTCCCCGTAGCTTCCAGCACAGCCGGGGCTAAGCGTTTCAAAGAGACTAGTGTTTGAATGACTGCGATGTGGGAGCTCAGAGTCTGTAGCTATGGATTAAGCTCACAGCAAATAGTAGCATGGAAGAAACAGAGGTAATCTCTTCCCTCTCCTCCACGGCCCTCTCACCATACCTGTTCCCCCTTTTTTAATCTCCTTACTGAATTAGTTCTCGCAAAGCTGCTCAAACAGAGAGGGGTTTATTCACAGCGGTTACAGAGGTTAAAGCAACATGAAAATGATAGCGTCTCAAGTTCCCGAAAGGCGCATTTGCTCTGAGATTGATGTGCTACTCACCTGGTTATTGTTCTCCAAAGCATCATACAGGTAGAATACGCTTGCTGCCAAATTTGCTGCTTGGATGGAAGGTACACGAGGGCGCTCTTAGTTACAGACCTCGAACTGCAACCAGTCGTAAGCGGCAGCTAAGTATAACATTTTGATATTTGCGTATAGATTACAGAGTGTAACCTGACGCAGCAGTGCATCATAAAAACTTCATCACACGCACTCACTCAGTGCAGTCTCTGGTTTAATCACCCACAGTGCTCTGGATAATTTACCCCGCAGCACACTGCATTTACATAAAAGTACTTTCGTTTTGCATTTTGATGCATTGCCTTGCAGTTTCGCAGAGGATTCTCGCCGTAAAAGAAAATTCCCACACCTGAGCCGCCGCACTAACTGCCTAAATATTTCAGTGTGGCTTTCGAAGCATTGCTTTCACTGCTTCCTGTGCTGTGAGGATCAGATTATGAGCTATAGAGGATCTTTATAAGTGCAATATTGCACACCGGCTGGATATTGTAGCTCACACACCTTTGCGTTAGATCATTACCAGTGTGCCAGAGATATCAAGTGTTCATCATCAGCGTTTCTCCCCACACGTCCCCATCTGCTAATGAGAGCTGCACACAGTCACCATGTAGTTCATAGACGTCTTCTTATAAGACAGCCAATAGGATGAGCTGCTGATTCAGAAGGCTGAGGGGCTCATCATGAGCTGTATTTGCATTATAGAAGGTGTAAAGTCGTGTCAGTTTAATTGTACGTCACACCTTTTCATCTTTGCTGTCATTTTCAGTTATGTTTTTGCAACATCCATAATCCACCCTAACAAAGGGAGCCCTGATAAAGCTGAAATAATCTTGGTGGGAATTTAACCTGGCGTAAAAGATGGCCGGGTCACAGCTCCTGCAAACCTTCATTTTTTTAACCATTATTCAAATTTGGAGAGTAAGAGAGCGCAAGTTTCCAGCTAAGCAAAGCATTATGCTAATACTAACCAGGTATTTACAAAGGAGGCTCCACTACCCTGACTCCTGTTACTTAATACTGTATTTCATAAGTTTTCTATGGCAGATCACATCAACTCTGATCTATATAGTAGACGGTATCATCATCAGTTTAAGTGTTAGTCTCTGGGGTTCTGTTTTCATGTGGGACTGATGTTCCACTGAGTATTGCAGCATTTTAAAGATGATTGACGGGAGAAGTCAGTGTTTTATCATTTGCATTGGTTTGCAATGATTTACTAAGCTGCACATTTTCCCATCACAAAAAATACTGTATCATACAGTGTGAATGTATTCTGGAGTAGTGGTCTCCACACTCCCAAAACAATACAATGTACACCTCACCACATCGTGGCCCCAGTCAGAAGATATAAAGACTTGAATAAGTGGAGGTGGAGGTATAATACAGTAGGTGCAGTGAAGCCGATAATGGAAATAATTGTTACACAATACAGGGGTTATATAATGTCATTTCCCTGCTTTCTGCTGATGGAGAGCAGATAAATTAAGCTGTGTGTTTCTTAGCAGAGGACTCCCTGGAGCTCCCAGAGGGACTCCTGGAAGTCCCGACACTGCAGACTGGGGAACGCACCGGCCTCGCTCGAGAGGTTTTAAAAGGGCTTTGGCACGGGGCAGAGGATGGCGAGCCGCGTCTACTGTAAAACACACCGTTTACCGTCCTGTCTGACAGTGGGATGCAACTTTCCGCTTTGAGTTTGTCTGCTGGTGAGCTCAGCGAGTCGAGGGGGGGCAGCGGGGCCAGCATGGTCAGAATGGAGAAGTCCTGATAGATGCGTGTGTGTGTGTGTGTGTGTATGCCCTGCATTTTCTACCAGTGACAGCACGAACTGTCAGTGGGATATGTATGATGTGGCATCAGCTAAGGCAGACAGACAGACTAAAATAGTGCCTTGTGTGACAAAGTGTGCCCAACAGTGAGAGAGGATGATCCACACCACCCCACCACCACCACCACCCGCCCTCCTTTTTTTTTAACACCATCCTTCTTACTAGGGTAAATTGTAAGCCAGAGGTGGCGGAAATACGTCAGTTATGTGGCTCCTCTGAAGCTTGACTGTGTCTCTTAATTTCGGATGAAGGGAATGAGAAGGGGGGGAGGGTGGGGGGGCAGGAGATTTTAATCACTCCTGTCGCTTTAAGGACACTTATCAAAGCCTTCTTATGCGAATAGAAAATACCACGAGCCAGTGAGCAACTGAGCAGCCCAGGGACGGACTGGAGTGGATTTATAGGAAACTCAACATTATCTAAACTGGAATAGACCGCCTCACCGCCTCATGGAGTTTGGTCGCACGCTGGATGGTCGTCTTATTCGGACGGCTCGGATCATTTAGGAAATATTGCGCATAAGTAGCGCTCAGACTTGGGATCCTTTGCCCCCGAAGCGCAGAGAGGAATATGGCTTAAAACTCAACGCGTACGGGATTATTCGCTCATCCGACGGCCACGATCGATACGTGCTCGCTCGCCAGGGGTTTCGTGTCGGGACGGATCGTATCCGGAGCTGTGTGGCTGACAGCCTTGGATCATGGATCGGGGTGGTGGAAAACAACAACGGGCAGCGACATGATTTCTCCGCGCTGTCTGCGGTATGCAGCGAGGTCAGGCTGGAACGTCGCTCGTTATTATTCCGATGCAACAAAAGTTACAAAGCGGGTGTAATGCTCGGATTTGAACTATTACGCCGTTTTGCACCTGCTTGGCCGGAGACCGCGTCGACACAGCGCGGATTCGTGACAAAATAAGCGTGTGGATCCGCGTCGCTTGGCTCCCTCTCTGCCGCCGGAGTGGGATACTTGAACATTTGCTTATCGTAATGGAGATTGGGGAGGTTTGTACTCAAGGTCATTGAGTGTTATAAGGATTTATTTGCGCTGTTGTTTCCACACACACAGCGCTACGCTCTCGTTATAGCGCAGCCCACGGCTCTCAGTCCGGTGTGTTATTTGTTATTAACGCGGTGCAGCGAGCGTTCAGGCGAGCGCCGACTGCGTGGAGTTATATTTCTATTTCTGTGTTGACACCGCAAGCCCCCCCTCCGACGACATGGATGGCAAACTGAAGCAGGGTCGGAGATGCCGGTCCAAGCGGGAGAGGGTGCGGAGGTTGCGGGAGGCAGACGCCCGCAGCCCCGACCCCAACTCCTCCTGCTCCGACAGGGAGGGACACAGTCCGGGGAGGGACGCCGCCTCCCTGCCCGGTAAAAAGGCGCCGCACCCCGCAGCCGCCGCCAGAGCTCCGCGTCCCCCCCGGCGGAAGAGACGGGAGTCCAGCTCGCAGGAGGAGGATATTATTGATGGATTTGCTATCACCAGTTTCATCAGCCTGGACCGTCTGGAGGTAAGTAGGAACCGGATCATTACCTGTGTGTGTGAGCGCGTGCGTGCGTGCGCGCGCGCGCGTGTGTGCTGCATTCTTCATCAGTGGAGTGGTTCTCAAAGTGGGGGTCCTTCAGGCCCCCCCAACACACACACGCACACACACACACACACACACACTATCACTCACCAGCAACGTGAGGACTAGTCTAATTTGTCTCTAATTTACTTGAGATGATGCCAATTACAGACTGGATGAGGATGACTCCTCTAATCATCTGATAGTGCAGAGCAGACACCCCCCCACCCCCCCACATCCCAAGGTGTCCTGATCAGTTCTTGGATCGGCTGTCATCACAGCACCAAATCACAAACAGCACGTTCTGGTGCCCGTTCATGGAGCTAAGCGGTCGTCTGTTTGGAGTCCTTGACATGAAAGTGTCTGACAGCCACTGCAGCACACAACTCTGTTTGCAGAATATTCCAAGTTCAAGGCTTTGTGAGCGAGATGTTAATCATTGGCAGCATATGGTGTGTTGAGGAACACGAACAGGTGCTGCCGCTGTGTCACTAACGTCTTATTGTTTTGCATTCTGATGCACAATAAGTCGCCCGTGCACTTGACATTTTACTCTTTATTTTATTCTTTATTTATTGCACCATTCAGCTGTCATGGCCTGATGCACCATGTGCTGATTACTGTTTCTGTCACTGCTGTGTGGTAGTCTGTTGTCAGAGGAAGGCTTTCAGGAAGAAAGCAGGTTCTCCTGTGACATCCTCTTATCTCTTTTATCTCATTACGTTGCAAATGACAAATAAAACATTGCTCCCTGAGGGACATTATGCTGACTGACAAGGCAGGCGGGCCTGTTTTTTTTTCATGGCTCATTCTGAGAATGGTGGCACTTCTGTAGTTGAAATATAAATCACCAGCTTTAATACACATAGCAAACATATTACATGCCCACTGAGGTCAGTATATTTTAAGATGATGACCTCATTTGAAAGCCCATGGATCATACCACAGGCCACCTCATTTCAATGACAACTTCCCATGCAGGCTTAGCGGTGGTATTAATCAGTCATGATTGACTCTTGCCTCCTACACAGTGCTTAGTCAGTACTGAATGCAGATTTGCAGCAAAATAACTGCATGAAATACAAACCCGTTGTCCACCCTCGTGCGTAGAATGGAAGAGCCACTCACTCGGAGCTGACCATCAATTCGCCACCTGGCTTCTGTTAACAGGTTTAACCTGTCCGGGCCATCAGTGGTTATATTGGTGCTCCATTTAGCTCGGCCCTTCATGGTACTTAGAGTGGACATGAAAGCAGGAGGCAGGAATAAGAGGAAGGGTGTCAGTGTGTGGGATAAGAGCACATAAACCCAAATCATGAAGAACTGTTGTTATCCTGCAATTAATATAAGAAGAATTACAGACACTACAGACAACTGGAGAAACTGTGGAGTTACCATGGAAAATAATACACCTCCTGAAATCCTGGAACCATACCGTACAATTTCAGTACCACAGTGAGGCCACAGCAGCGCTTCCCTAAGATAAACTTGTTACATGTCTTCAGAAGTGCATAAAACGTGTGTCTGTGCCCGTCCTCGTCGATTTGTATGAGTGCAGCGCGCTGTGATGTTTCATGTGCGAGCTTCTCCGCCCTTTGTGCTGCGTGGCTGCCACTTCTGACAGCTGCTGACTGTGAGAGACTTTGAGGATGTCACGGCAGCAAAGTGCTTCTCCCTGGCATCTTCTGCTAGCGTGCTGGTGTCTCCTCCGCTGTCAAAGCGCTGCCCTGCCCGATTGACTTCTCGGAGTGATCTCGTGTGTGTGTGTGTGGGTGCGTCTGATGCAGTTAGAGGTAATTTTAGTTCACAAGTTTCACATTTGTCCCCTCTGACGTCTGTCTTGCTATTGCGTAGTAGGTTGTGTTTCCAAAAAGGTTTTTGTTCTGAATCCATGTTGAATGAACACAGAGAAAACAATACGTTCTACATAGGAGCTTTCAAGGCTAAGCAAATGAGGCATGATACAGCTCTATGTGAAATGATACTCACATGCCAGCTACTTGTTGGTAATTGGTCTGATTTGCATGCAAATGGCCTGCGCTTATTAAATGATGTTGGTGGATTTGGTACAATTACATGAGGGGATATGCACAGTTGTTTTCTTTTTTTTGTGCTTTGCCCCTTGATTTCCCTGCATGTGGAGAATGAAACGAGTGTGTTGACTTCATACATATTTCACACACTGTGTACTGTAAGTGACAGCAATAATAACATTTGTTTTCAGTTAATAAGTCGCATCACTGCGGGCGGAATGCGGCCTCTTGAAATGCGAACCCGCTGGAAACGTCACACGATCGGTCATGACTCACGCTTTCACCTACTTACTGTATGCTTGAGTGGAGCTCATGACCTGCGCCACCTGCGCTAATTGCTCATCAATTATGAGGAGGACACAGCAGCATTTGGCCAGGGAATAGCTCTGACCTATTGCATCACGCTCCAATAAGCCTCTGTGGAGGTGTGTGTGTGTGTGTGTGGTCCTCCTGACCTCTTCGAAGTGACTGATGGCCAGCATGCTACTGTTTATGTCAGGTTCCCAGTCAGGCTGCTGTCTCATTAGCATTCTGCCAACATCAATATACCATCCTCCATGGGTTCAATGAGCCCACATGGCTCATACCAATATTTACTCCATCTTCTTCCTTTTAATCTCTGTCTAAGCCCGTCGCTGTTCTCTAAAGCACTTCAGGATGAACATATTTCATTAAATCCCCGTCACCTTTGGGTTGCTGTGATCGTCATTTGGATTGTCCAGTTTTAGTCAGTCACTTGTGCACAGACGCTGTTGGTAAGAGCCCGAGGCTATGGGCCTCTCCCAGAGCACTTTGACTCTAAACACAATCGGTTGGTCGGTGTTGTTGATATTCCTGCTCCGCACTGATAGGATCAAGCTCCCTTGATGAAGGCTTAGGCTGTGCGGTGGTCTCGCCTGCTCCCGTAACCTGGTTCACCACAGCCGAAAGCAATTTGTAGCCGTGGCTGCATTTGATTACGGCGTGTTTATTTGCCTCGAATCCCCCCGTTTCTCACAGGAAAGCCGCTTACTTACCTGTGCAAATCGACTGTGCAAACACAGCCGGGCTGTTTTGTCACGGGCACCTTATTGTGATTAGAGAAATGATTCAGTGATGATTCAAAGAGAGTAAGCACAGTCAATCTGCTAATGTTGGCTTATGCAAGGAGAAAAGGAAAACCTAGTATGTCCAGTTTCGGTGGTTTTCATATGTCTTTCTTGGAATGAAAATTCAAGTCATCAATTACTACTTCTCTCGTTCCTCTAGAGATGCCACCTCAAATTCCTTACAGTCAATACCAGCATGATTAAAACTCAAGAATTTCTCAAACGCCGGAAAGCTGACCTCCCGGAGATACAAGGTTTTCACCTGACAGCGGCGCTATGAAACAATTACCCGCTGCGGCTTAAACCCTCCAGAAGTCTCCCTGTGGGTATCGAACAAGTGAGCAGATAATAAAATGACACAATTATCCTTCTGTCACAGTATTAATAAGATGTTTGATTTGCTCCATTTGCTCTGTGAGTGACGTCGGAGTGGCAAATCCCCCCTCGTTAATCCACAATCCTTCTGTTCATCTGCTTTAACATGAATTTACAGATTTGTTTGGGTTTTTCGTTCCGCAGCGTGAGTTTCTGAATTCATTCAAACGGGGATTTAGGTTTAGTTGATTTAGTGATGCTACGGCAGTGTCGAGGGCAGGAAGCCGAAAGGCCAGACATCGGGACTAGAATGGGTTTTTATGTATAGAAGCTCTTGATGAGAACTCCAATCTGGCTTTCCGTTTCGGGGAGGTTTTGCCAAACATGCTTGCTCTTTTCCTTCATGGCCCTCTTTTGCGCACTTACTGTATACTACTCTGCCGTTGGGCACTGAGCAGCTCTACCAGAGCAATATGAGGAAATTAAGTCCCTTGCCTGAGGGAAGCTTGACAGTAGTTGTTAGGGAAGCTGTGAGTTGCTGCTTCACTTTCTCCACCCATATTTTCCAAGCTGGTGCGTGGATCCAAGCCAGCAACATTCCAGCGACAAGTAAGTGTCTTTCTATTCCATCGGGGGCTCCGATGAAGGCCTCAAACCGAGCACCCGTTCTCCTAATAAATAACCGCCCTCGCACCTCTCAACAGCTCAAGTTCCTGCCACAGTCATTACTGGCCATCTCATTGTTAGCTCCCAGATAGCACCGTGCGTTGCTTATTATCAGTCATTAGTCCAGCTGACACTCAGGAGCACTCCTCTGTCAAGTGATGACACTTCAAGTCAGAACAATACTCACCAAAGACAATTGCTAAACGCTCCGGTGGCACCTAAGCACGGTTGTTTTTGATGTCTTCTGAGCTTGAGCCTAAATTGACGCTCTCTTGAGATTAATGGGTTATGCAGGATTTTTGGTAGTTTGCACAGCCCATCTTTTACTGCCTTTCCCTTGTGGTCGGCTTTGCGCCTCTGCAGACTCTGCTTGCCGGGTGTGAAACACAGTGCAAACTGGTCCTCGCCCTCAAAGCCACTGTAGTAAAATGTCTTGCCTCCATGGCGAGGCAGCAGATTTGTTGCAGGGGTTGCGGCAATCTCGCTTCGAGTTTTGTCTTTCCCCCGACGGCGATAGCGCTGTGCATCATATGCCGGCGCCGACAAACAACCCCAGCTTTAATTAACAAGGCAGCCCCCCGAGGCTCCGCTGCTCATTGGCTGACACATCCCACGGAGAGAGCTTTCTTCATGCCAGTGGGATGTCCCCCCGGCCCCGGCTCTCTCTTACTGTCACACACTGTAGGCGACAGCATGGCTGATAAATGCACGGTCACGTTCGCAAGCCCGCTCTCTCTCTCACACACACACACTCACACACAGGGTTGAACCTCCACGCTGCATCTGTCCGAGCCATCAACCGGTGACCTAAATATATCCACCAAAAGGAGGGTTCTCGTGTGTTGTGGAAGCGTGTTCGTGTGGATCTGGAAGCATGGCAATCACTTTCTCGGCCTCCTCTGTGGCTACAAATATACGCTTGTATGGAGAATTTCCGTGACGCCACATGAAAGGCAGCTGAAGAAAATGCTTCAGTTCACAGATTTCCAACAAGTCAGACATTAAAGAGGAGTTGTGGGCCAGCTTAGACAACAGCTGTAGCACACACGGTAGGCTGTTCAGGCTGCGGCAAGCTTTTTCATCACTGATGAATCTGCTCAGGATGGTCCTGATGACTTGATTGATTGTTTGCTCTGTAAAATGTGAGGAAAAGGCGACACGTGAGTCTTTCCCAGAGCCCAAGTTGATGTCTTCAAGTGGCTTTTTTTTTTTTTTGTTCAACCAACAATTCAAAAGTAAAAGTTATTCAGCTTGCTGTTATACAAGATTAACAAACAGATGTTCATATTTGTGAAGCTGGAACCAGCAAATTTTTGGCTGTTTCTCCTTAAAATGACAATTGACTGTCAGCATTGTTGCTGATTCACTGTCTGTCGATTGACTAATTGATTGGGTAGCTAAGGGTTTGAATGTGCATTGGAGTATATTCTAACCTGTGAAGGCACTCGCACTGATATATCAAACTTTCAGATACGAGTGCTGATACAACTTTGAGTTTTGATCGAATATCTAAGCACGAGCGGCAGCATGAGAGCTCTGTGGTGTTAAAACTCAGCAAAGTGAATGAAAATAGGCTGCAAAAAAGAGCGTGCTTTTGGTAATTGACAGTTTTCAAAGTCAGTGGTACAGACATTTTAGGCAGTACCCAAAAAAAAAAAAAAAATCTATAACCAGTCTTAGCAGGCAATGGACAAAAAAAGAGATGCATCTCCATGTGTTTTTTCTTAATTTCTGAGTCTGTCAGCCAGCAGCAGGGGTATATTTTTCAGAGGATAGTGGGATAAATGCATACTGGTCCTGAAGGGTCCTTTTTAAAGTGCCGTCCGTTGTCTATTTTGAGGTATCAGTCCACAGTCTGAATGTACCCGCACTATAAAACCTCCTTGTGAGAGCCGCTTTGTCTTCAGGTAGCATGACTCGTGAGGAACTGTTGAAATCTGCAGACAGAACAACATAGCTGACACATGATAAGCGGCATATAAAAGCACGTGGGTAGCTTGTTGCTGGCATGTATATCCATTTCCTGCTTGTCGTCCCGAGCCGTCTTCCATCTTCCTGTCTCGGTGTTTTCATTGCGGTGAATGACAGGATGTAATTATGCTGTGATTAAGATGCTGTCTCCGAGCCTGCGATGGATTAGGAGCCGCACTGTTAGAAGGTTCCCCGGTAATTATCCACTGCTGATTTGCCCCCCCTCTTTGCCTTTCATAACCCCTCTCTGATTCCTCGACTGCTTGATTAATGCATGTTATTAAACAATGTTAACAAAAGACATTTCATTCGAGCAGTTTGAGAAAAAGAAATTATTTGGAGATAACTATACAGTAATCATATTTGTCATTCAGCCGAGGTATTTTCCAGCCCTGTGATTTTGGTTAATATATAATGCCGAACTTGGCCGCAGAAGCTCCGTGTGAATGACTCGCAGACGAGGGCTGTGAAGGATTTACAATAAAAATAATGAAACCTAAATAGAGAGGGCACTCTTTAAGTGGCTCATTAAATAATGGCTGTTTTCCTTTTTCAGCCGTGTCCTTCGCTGACAGAGAGCTCTGAAAGCCTGGCGCGCCTCAGCCTTCACATCACTTGAATCCCTTTTCCAGGTCATTTTTTCCAGCCTTGCAGACTCACTCAGCACAAAGGTCTGTTGACTGGTCTGACTGAGTCGAGTGCATGTGGGGGAACGTAATAACACCGACCTTAACAATGCTCTCCTGCAAGCCACGGTGAATGCTTAACAATAAAGTCATTTGCTTGGCCATGATACTTATCAGAAAAGGAATAAATCTTTTGTAAATGCTTGCCGTCTTTGTGTGTCACTAGCATTCATTTTGCCACACATATTGGTCTGAGCCAGGGCACGCGGCTGTGAAAATAAAAATCAGTCGAGGTCAGGATCAATGCCGTTAGCGGGCTTCTCGTCTTTAGATCAGCCGTGTAAACTTAGAGTAAAGCTGCGTCACTAGCTACTTCTTCTTTTGACGTTTAAAAAGTTAGCGAGAATTGCTGCTTTTGCTCTTCTGAAACACCAACAGACCACCTGGGTCTTAGTTTGTCGGCCAGTAAACAATCTTGAGTAATAATTGATATCAGTCCTATAACTGATAATGAATTGATATCAGGCTGATGTTGTCAATTATTTCATTTTACACACTGAAAGTCATTGAGTCAGCATGTTTAAGCACCTGTCTAGATTTTTCCATGCATTGCCATGTAGAATAAAACACAACACTTTCAGCAACATCTGACAAAGTAAGGGAAATTAGGACAGCACACTATGCAGATATAGATGTAGATAGAGATAACGCAATATCAAGATTTTGAGTTTACATAATCCAGTTTAAGACTTTTGCAGGCCCTGGGAGGAATACATTTAAAGTCATCAAAAGAGTGCGCAGACCAGCCTCCAGCCCGTGTGGCCATGCTTCCAAGGAGGGCCTCGTGTTTTTAAAGGCATGACTCATGCAGTCGTGACATCGCGCAGAGTCTCGCCGCATGTTTTCTTCATAGATCGCTCTTGGTGTGAAAGCAATTAGCGTTAACAGTTGTTGACATGCTCTTCTGTTACCGACGCTCGCTACCAACACCAGCTCTGAGGGGAATAGTCTTTATAGGCCAAGTGATGCTGACAATAATTGCTCAGCACTCAGCTCCCCGTCTGGAATAAGATACACTGATATGTTAGTCTGCAGTTTATTACAGCTCATTGTTTGTTGATATGCTGGTTGTATTTGCAGCATTTAGCCTTTTATATGTGTCTGTGTGTTTATGTGTGGGTTCAGGCAAAACCAAATAAGGACTGTTTCAGTTTTTTGTGTGATAGCTTTGGCAGCCGTATAACAAACTGTGGCCAAGATAATAGAGCTTAGATAAGAGGGTGGTTATGCAATGTGGAATTTCTCTGTTTCCCACTGCCACTTCTGCTCTCCTCACTGTCTGGATGACATTTGCCTGACAACTCTGCGCTGAGCTGCCACACTCGCTTTTCCTCAGCTGAAACGAAGCACCTTGTCGGCCATCCACACTCCGCTCGTGGAATCTGAGCGGCTTTGTTTGGCCGGTGGAGGAGTTTGTCATTGTTGATAAAGCGATGTCCTTTCACCCACAGTACGTCACTGTATTGAGCTGATTGCCCTCTCAGTCCAGCGCCTGAGTCAGCTGGTCAGTGTTATCCGCTCCTGATGTGACGGCTGTGGAGCAGGGTGGGAGCCTTTCCACTGGCTTGTCCAGATTATAGGACATTGATTAGAACTAGAATCTCTAATCACTTACACAAAATGCATTTTGTTTTGTTTCCATGGTTGAAGGAGACATCTCGGCTTATTTATTATTGGCTTCCCTAGTTGCTTCTCCAGGTGATGAACCGTGCAAACAGCAGTGTCATTAATATTAAAGCATAGTATCGGATTTCTTCAAGTGTATCTTATTAGAATAGTCACATGCCATCAGTGCGTTGACTCCTCTTCTTCACTGGCCGTGAAGCAGTATCACCATAGAGGGGCTAAACTGCAGGAAATCTGGGACGAAATCCACAGTCCTCTGCAAAAATGTCCTGGTAAACACTTTGGTTTTTTTTTTCCGGAATAAAGCGGCAGCAATAGAGGCTGGAAACTCTTCTTGTTGAATCATCAGTGTGAGATGAACAGCCATCTATCTGTTTTTTTTGATGAAAAGTCGATGGCACGCTCTTTTGTCAAGCAAACTTAAGAAGAAAAGATGAATGCAACTCCCAAGGTGCATTATGGGAAGAGACTTCCAATCACTCTCGCGGCGGGTGAAGTCTAAATAGTACGCCGGTGGGAAAATTGATAATATGATCTGCAGCTTGGATTCTGGGTGAATTCTGGATGAATTTAACAGCTATGGTGCTGTTTTATGGTGTCAGCTGCAACGATCAAGTGTCTTTTTGCCGCTGTTCTGATTCTGAGTCAAGGCTCGTGGGTGTTGCAGCATTCGGGGATATCTGCCATGCCGACATGACCTGTGTATCTGTTGTCCTTTGCATGAAGGATATTATTGAGAGAAACACTTGAAATACGAACACAGAACAGGGAAAACAAGGGCCTGCATGTGACTACCAAGACCAAGACAACTGCTCAAATAGTATAAAAGTATCACTTCACAGCTTATATGGAGACAAGGAATGATTATAGCAACCCATATATGTGAGCATTGTATTAAGATGAAGTTAGAAATAGTTCAAGCTTATTGTTTTAAGATTCTTGCTCTTTCTTTCATAGTAGCATTAGAAGTAGAAACGGTAGCAGCAATGATTTTTGCTCTGGGCTTCAGTGGAGAACGTCTTGCGGTCTGCATGCTGTTTTAGAGGCTTTGGCCCTGCCAAGATTAAATTATAGGGGAAACACTAAACCCTTCTGGATTCTTTATTATCTATTTACTTGGCATGACAATTGTGCATTTTTGACTTAATATGAATACACTACAGTAAGCGCTTCCATAAACATGAGTGCTGTATTCAGGTCTCCATATGGGTCAAACCCTGTGTTCAGGAAGCAGATCTTTTGTTTTTTCCAGCCTTCCCACACTTGGTATGCGTACATCGTCAGCTTTTAACAGGCTCAACCTGTTGCCGGCTCAGACGCTCATCACGTCGCGAAAACCTGCGAGCGCCTGTGAAAGTCGGCGGTGCGGCCGTGGGCTCAGCGGAGGGAAGAGGGAGAATGTGTGTGAAATATAATGGGATATATAATGAGGCATATGTAACGTTGCCACCTGCAGCAAAACCTGCAAGGGCAAGACAGATCGGCCAAAGAGGAGTAGTGTGCTGTCCGTCTCCTCACTCTGCTTCCTTCTTATGTGCTGTACAGACAGCACACACTGTACGTGCACTGACGCCTTCTCCCTTCTTTTCCCTCTTTAGTCCGCAGTTTGTTTACCCATAGATCAAAGGCAGTAAAATGCATCTGCTCCCCTCTTGCGAACAGGCCACACAGCTCATTTCAGAGAGGCCACTTTGTCAGTGCGTCTGAAACGAGGACGCGCACCTTAGAGCCAGGAGGGCTTTACCCAAGGCGTGGAATGAGATCAAAATTACACAAACACACACACACACACACACACACACACACACACGCTCGCTCTCGGAGCCTGAGCACAAGGCCAGTTGTTGAGTCAATAAAGAAAACAGGCAGCGTATGAGAGCGAGAGAACATAAACAGAACTCTGCCAAGCTACTGTTTGCATTCCACATCTCTCGGCTTTGTAGCATAGCAGCCCCTTTAGCCGTGTGCAGTTCAAATACAGCGCTATTCATAGCCACGCTGATATTATGATTGGCAGATATGGCCTGCAATTTAAACGGGGATGCACGCCAGTCACTGTCAGGATGCAGTTTGCTTTACAAAGTGATTCTCCAGAGAGCGTTTTCTGCAAGTATGAATCTGGTTGTGTGAATAGCAGTAGCAGTGGGATCCTGGATGTGTTTTCCAGTCCTGAATTCTGCTTCCTGTTAGTTCTTGTGTCAACATGGATTACTTCTGTTACTTTTGAAATTCCAATGTATTGAATATTGACACAGAATATTATCTATTAGCAGTTCAAAACAACATGTTTTTATCACATTAGCTTGGCAAGAAATCATTTCCAGTGACACAGCCAGTGATTTCTGCTGATTGATGGAGGCACTTGATTGCTGCAGTGAAAGAAAAATCATTGATGCAGCTTATTGAATTTAGCTTTTGGTTTTGTGAATAAAGAAAGACTGCACTTGACTTAATGCCCAAGGTATAGCTCAAGGTATAATGTGTCATTATTTAACTGAAAGGATGCATCAGCTTTTTGTTCTCCAGGTTCATGCCAGGACACCAGCCTGAGTTTCAGCCAGGCTGAAACTCAGGCTGGTGTCACTCATGTAGGAACGCCAATCGAAACTTAAACTGGCAGGCTAACAGTGCTCATTTCTTGAATCTGTGGCCGAGGTTAGTTACCCATCTCCCGTTTCAAGCGTCGAGCCGCTGAAAGCTTTCTTTTGTTGGATAGTCTGTTAAGATGAGTCATTATTATTAATGAACCGTTCAGCCAGTATCAGAGGTGACACTAGCGTTTTCTTGCATTTAGAATGACACTAACACCACACAGAGCTGCTGTACGGTACAAGGTACAGAGATGATTTCTGTAAGTTCTGTGGAAAAACACAAGCAGGGCAGCTATTTGACAGCGTTGGGCTTGTTAGGTGGCAGACTGACTGTTGCTTTGAAGTGGAAGTCTTAGTCTTAGTCACGTTTAGTCAACCTCATCCTGTTTTTTTTAGTCAACTTTCAGTTGCCACCTCACTTTCAGTTGACTAAAAAAACAACCTGGGCCTATAGTCTTATCTTAGTTCAAGAAAATCTTAATTATTGTAGCCTCGTTTAGTCAGTGAAAGCTGTTGACATTTTAGTCATCGGATGATATTGAGATTTCAGTCAATCTCGTCTATCATTTTCTGTCATTCGTCAAACTTATTTCACAGCAGATTTTATCTCATCATTATCTGATGAAAAGCACATGATGAAGAGTGCAGCTTTGCACAACGCGCCTGGTGTGGTGGTCTGATGAGGAACACATCAGATTCATTTTGATGGGAATGTGAAGGACGGATGCAAACAGCATTTTATGTCACCAAATACCTGCCAACAGGTTAGCTGCTCAGCTGTTGTTTATGGTTACGAGGCGTATGGCTTTTAGAACGAAGCTTCTGCTGCTTTAAGTAAATGAACAATGTAGCTGAAACATCACCGTTTCCCACACAGAGCATACTGCTACAGTACACACACACACACACACACACACACAATTCCAGTGTATAACCGACACTTGAGTTTACCGACACACACGCGCTCTCATACGTACACACACCCACTCACCGAGTCCTGACTGTGCTCGCTATGTGCTGTGCCAGTGTAGTCCTGACACGGTGCACGCAGCTCAGGAAACACAACTGCTGCATTGAAAAAAAACAAAAACAACCGTCTTTTACCAACCTCAGTTGATCTAATCTCAGTTAAAGAACCGTCCACATCATGTACGATGATCTGCTGAGGCTGCAGGCTGCAGTGCAGCAGGTGTAACTCTTGAGAAGAACGCATGTCGTGCTGCGCGAATCTTTCAGTAATCAAACATGGCAGAGAGTCGACATTAGCGTCAGCCTGCACAGCTGAGGCCTGGAGGAAGATGTGTGGTGAACTTTGGCGTTTTATGGAGCTGCTCTGTGTAGACCCTGCTGCGCTTTCATTTCTCTATGTGTTTAATGAGCGAATGCTATACCTGCAACAAGTCACCAGCTGTTACACAACAATTGTTAGCTTTTCTGCGCTCACGTCTCATTATTGTGACTGTCTCGCACATCCGACTCATGGTTTATAAGTGTACTCCTCTCTGCATTGTGATTGGTCATCGCCCTCTCAGTGTCCTGCTCACAGGCAGGCAATAGATGCATTGAGAATGCAGAAGAATTCTTTCAAAGCATTAAAGGATATATTACATGAATATACAAAGCAAATCCTTTTAACTAACCAGTTTGGATCTTTAAGGCCTCAAACTGATATAAAAGTATGACACCACTTAACAAGATTGAAGCACATTTTAAATTTCAGCTTCTCAGAGGTCACAGCGTGTAGGCAGGACAAGCCGTGTTGCCTATCTGCAGCTAAGCGGGAGACGGGCATCCATCGCATCCCCCCAAAACGGAGTCAAATGAGATCCCAACACTTCGCAGCCACTTTGTTATCAGCCGTTAATGGGACACTTTATGGGAATGAATACCTTCCCTCTCTTCCAGTCGGCCTTCCCCAAGGCTCACTATCAGTTCTCCAAATGTGCCACTGGTGTGAAGCGAGCATGGGGGGTTGTATTCTAGCTTCCTGCTTAATTGCTTCCTGGCAGCAGAGGCAAGCTTGTTCTCAGTACATAAATCCTCCTATTTTCATTTATCTGCTCCAGGTGTTGATGAAACAATTCCCCCACTGGATAATCATATTTCCCCTTCCCGCCTGCCAAGACGCTGAGAGGGAGATGGAGGCAACCCGCCCCTCCTCCCCCTCCTCCCCATCACACACACAGACACTCACACACACCACTATGTCTGTATGTGTGTGTGTGAATTGCTCTCCTCGGCGTTTCAATTTGCACAATAATACAAGAGGTGGAAAACGGATACACACACTGACAGGCTGCACCAAAGGGGTGGTGGGTGTCAATGGTGTGTGTGTGTATGTGTGTGTGAAGGGCGGTGCCACCCAGAACAGAGCAGCTTGTGAATTTGTCATACGTGCAATGAGTAAGCCAACGAATCAGTAAGCATGCGCAGCCAGCTTGTCAATCAGTCACCCAGACAGACACCGATCAGCCAGTCGGCTAGCTGCTGAGTAAATCAGTCATTTAATGAGAACGTTATGAAGTCAGCCATCGAGCGTCGTCATCACACGCTCTCTGTAGGGGAAAATACTGGTTGCATTTGAAAGATTGGATTCCAGAATTTGATCCATTTTGCTCAGAATGAAAGCTCAACATTTCTGTGACTTTCCCCCCCATAATAAACCTGCAAATGAGTGTTTTGAACACGAGGCTCTTGATTTGTGTGCTGCCCCTGCCTCTCCCTATCATTTCCTCCTCTTGTGTTGACTGATATGGCATAAAGCCGTGTTTTATGACTGGCAGAACAAGCCCGTATTTCTAGTAGCTGCCAGTCATTTTGGTAGCCTGTGGCATTGCCTTTATCAGTTCTGAAGCCTATAAATGTAACTGAGGGTCACATACCTCTGGAGGCCTCTGCGAGCCTCTGTAGCTGCAGGCAGGAATGTTAAAACCAAGGGCAGGCTCAGTTGTGTCTGTGCTGTCGCTGAATAGAGACACTGCTGTGGATCCATGCAAAGGTACAGCATGCCTTCCTGCAGCATTTTATTGATGAGAAAATGCATGCTCACATATTGCTTTGGAACATGCTGGTGACTCATCATATTGTGTTATGATTTAAGGGACAGCAAGACAGCATTCAGGGTGAAGGTGCATCCTTTTGCCCTGCCGTTGGATTGTTGACAGGAAGGTCAAAGTGCAGGCCAACACCTCCTGAGCTGGAAGGGATTCAGGGCTCCTAAGAGCACTTCAGCGGCGAGCCACCCACTTGACATCGTGACATGCCCTGGACTGTCTTTAACCACTCCAGTCTTGCAGTCTTATTGGGCTTGCAACCAGATCCATGACAGGAATCTCCGGCAGACAAAAGGGACAAAGTGAGCTAATGTGTGTTTTTGGGGCCTTCGGCAAAAACTGCAGGCATTGTTTGCAGTAAAAGGCACAATGGTGTTCCTGTTCAAAAGCAGCACAAGTGAAAGCTTGTCAGAGCTGAGGAAAGTGAGGGTGAAAAGACAGAGGCGGAGAGAAAAGCACGTGCTCACAAAAGCAACCTGTTAGAGTGCTGGCTCTGGTTATTTAACCTGCAAGGCGCTGCTGTCCAGTTAACAGTGTGGAGTTTGGCCAGTTGGCAGCACTAGTTGTTGTGGAACTTTCTAGTTCCTTTTCTTTGTGTCTTACTTTTGTTCTTTATAGAAAAAAGATCCCTGAAATCATAGTTTGTACTGATAAGATTGTTGGACTTCTGTTGACCTCTCACTAAAAATTGTGTCTGCTGCACTGTTCAATTCACCAGCTGGCTGTGGAAAGCCATTAATGAAATTGGATCCTTATGTGGCATTTGAACAGATTCCACACAGTGTTGCATGAAGCTTGCCTCTTTTCTTTCTGTCCACTGAAGGTGTGTAGACCCTGTTGCTGACCCTTTTCATCAGTTTTTCTTGAACTTGGCACATGAATAGTGGTCAGTCCAGGAAGGTGAGTTAGATACAGTTCCTCTTACACTGCCATCAGTGCGACCTTCAAGCCACCAGTCATGTATCAGCAAATCAACCTGGTTGTGTCCATGCAGGATGCCGCTGTTCGCTGCACCACCATATAACATACACCTCTTCCCCTTGAAAAGACATTTCTAAATAACATTTTAAACACATGAAAACATTGGGCAAAAGTACCAAGCTGTGGCATGAACTGCTACACTCCCCAGCCTTAGACCTTTTATGTCTTGCTCTTCGGTATAAAGCCTCACAGACCGGCTGGGTTGGTAAAACTGGCGTCACGTTAAATGGTGTCTGCTGTTATCGTCAACAGTTCTGGCCACCCGTGAGCATGCGAAGCTGCCTCATTTGGGTTCAGTTCCACTTGGTATGAAAAATACAAACAGTTTACTGATTCATCGGGCAGGAATTTAGCAGGGCATCACAGTATCTTTTTTTTGGTGCATATGTGTGTGTGTGTGTTTGGAAGCTACGTAAAAAAAGGAAATCCTGATTGAAGCAGTTGGGCAGTTGTAGTAGTCAATATAGTGATTTTAGTTGAGCTTTAGTGGATTAATTCTTAGAATGACCAAAATCTGGACAGGAACCAGCCAAGGCTGCATGAGCAGACTGTCCTGCGGTGGAAATGCTGCCTGGTTTCTTTACTGCTTGTGTTTGCGGTGGGTCTGAGAGGCAGCCTGTCAAAGTTAATCAGCCTGCAACGAGCGGCTAAAAGCAGACATCCTGAATGTAATGTGGTTCACACACACAGAAACACACACACACACACAAAGAGGCAGACAAACATGCAGCCTCTCAAGTACATGTTGATCCTCATATACCACATGTTTAAAAAAAAAAAAAGAGAAATAGCTGTGAACAGATTTTTCTTCCGGCGGGCGGCAAGTCATTAGTGGAGGCTTGGTTAATGGCGACTGACTGAACCTGCATACATATATACACACACACACACACACACACACAATGCTGAGCTGCAGTCTTTGAGCTAGAGCTCCGACTGGATTGGATGCCTGAAGACATTTATTCAAAAAAGATGAACTGTTGATCCTCCTCACTTCCCCCCAGCTCCTCTCTGTAGTGCGGTGTCGCGAGCAGAGGGGGAAGAAAGAGAAGGAAAAATCCTTTCCTGTCTGGCTCTCGTTACTACCAGAATGTACTAGATTTGATTCTAGTGCAAACTAGAATAAAGCTTTCGAGTAAGTCTGCATGAAGGAAGGAGGGACATGTCAATGGATGAATCACAAATTTGTCTTCTTCAGCAATGTCAAGGTTCTTGGGAAATGGAGTCTGTAACTAATAATACCATTGGCATGACATTGACATTGGATATTGTAGCATCCAGATCTTAATGATTTTGGTGTTCCCCTGACTTTACTTCTAGTACCACCATCAGGACTTTTTTTTTTTGTGGTTTCGGGTGGATTGCCATGAAATTTAGTGCAGACATGGCCAAGGATGCATTCTAATGGCTTTACAGTACTAGTTTTATGCTATTGCGCAAATGTTAGCATGCTAACATGCTAAACTAAGATGGTGAAAATGGTTAACAATACACCTGCTAAAAACGAGCCTGTTAGCATTATCATTGTGACCATGTTGTAGGATAGTGTTAGCATTTAGCTCAACACACTGCTGTGCCTCACAGAGCTGCTAAAGGGTGACAACTCTCTCTCCAAGCATATTTAACACATGATCTGTATTAAAGTGAGTAAGTATGCCAACAAAAATATATGTTTATGTGTACAGTACAAATAAAAAAGTTTCTAAGGACTTCTCGCCTGGGACCAAGTGTGATTGCACAGTATATGCATATCTGTGCGTGTGTGTTTGTGCATGTAATGGACCTTCTCCATGAGGACGCCTTCAGCTCCAGAAAAACAACCATTCCCCAATATATGAGATGTGTCCTCGCGCTGCTGTTAATCAGCCTCTAATTGGCATGCGGGCCCGGCCGGGGGAACGCTGGCATCAGCCCACGCACGTAGGGGCATAACAGAGGATTGCACCCGTATAGAAATACCAGCAGAGGAGATATGGTGAGCCAATGCAATATGCAGATGCAGGGCCAGCAATAATGAAAACACTAATGAGAAGCATCGTAATAATAGCGAGGAGTCACTCTGTGGACAATCAGACCTCTGTCATGGCTGAATAATTACAGTGTGCTTGTTTATTATTTGTCACCGCTATTTCGTCGTCAAACAGACTATAAGCATGCTGTTTATGTGGGCATTCTGATGTTGGATTTTCCCAGCTAAAGGAATCATGAGCAGTGGAACGGCAAAAGTCTTAGTTATGTATTGTCACCAAAAATACTTTTGGGTCAAGTCTCCAACAAATTTCGCCCAGAGCTGCAGCCTCCTTACAGCTGAAGAAGCTGATTAGAGTTTGCAGATATATTGTATATACATAGATTTTGATCATTGTGCTTGAAGCTGGTTAAAATGGTATCTCTGGTGGAATTCAGACTGTTGCGGTGGTTTCAACTCAAGTCCCTCCTGGCTGATAAAGGTGCCCCACAAGGATCAATGTTTCCCACTGAGCATTACAGTGTTCATTGTTATGCCGACGATAACATCTTGAATGCATCGGCCTCTGCAAACCAGGCCTTCTCCAGGTTCCAGTCTGCTTTTGATGACCTTTAGACCTCCTTTATTTATTTGAAGCCTGTTCTTAACTAAAAAAAAGAAAAAAGAAGGCATTTCACAAGAGCACAGTGCTTTGAGCTTCCCACTCTGAACTCATGTTGAACAAGTTGCTCTGCTCAAAAACAGAAAATTCAGATAGGAGTTTTGAACATGAAAGGAGCCTGTTTCTCCTTTCCTCACAGAAAGACTGTTTTAAAATCCATCCGCTGTCCACATCACATTAGTGGAATATCCTGTGTGCTCATGCTACAGTCACTACCCATAAACCACTGGAGCTTATTCAGTGCCATTAGATTCATTACTCATTTTGTTTTGAAAGTGAACTTGTGAATCACTCAATCTGAATGTAATCTCCACTGATTCCTAATATATGATGTCATAATACAGTCAGGGAGGTTATCTGATCAATTCCTCAAGCCTTCGAAACAACTTGATGCTCTGATGATGACTTGATGCTTTAAATTGTCACATTTAAAGGCAACAAATAATGTCGGTTATCCAAAGCTTCAATCCAGGAGGATAACTGCATACACCAGTGTGTGAAATTTCAGTTGAGCCTGATAACCCTGATAATCACAACAATAACAATTTGTGTAGCGCCTCTCAAAACTGTCACATCGTGATTTACGGAGAATGGAATGATAAAAATAAAAGGCCATTAGATTAGATGAAACTTTAATGATCCTTGTGGGGAAATTGGGTCATGACAGCCTCAGAGAACAAGATGCAGATGAGAACAAGACAAATATGGAGCAGGGAAGATGTGAGTATTAATTGAACAAATCATCCATGTTGAGATGAACACAAAAACACTGCAATAAAATCAGTGAACACTTGTAGATTTTCTAAAAGCCTGACTTTAAAAGACGATTGCTGGACGTACTGAGAGCAGCCCCCGTTGTCACTTCAGGCTTTCTGTGGACTGTTAGCTGCCGGACGCGACGCGGTGAGAGGGTCATATTGCTTTGTGCTGTTACTGTGATCGTCTCCTCAGATTTACAGGAGACGAAGAGCGGCGCTGATAGCACGGAACAGCCCCGTGTAAATCTTTATTATCCCTGAAGGGCAGTTTGCTTCACACCAACCAGTCATTAACGCACAGCAGAGACGCAACAGGTACAGTTCACCTCAACACACAGAGCCAGGAGCCAGTGTGTGTTACAGAAAATGTGTCGCAGTCCGTATCTGTGGTAAGAACTACGGGAATGTTCCCTGATTACGTGACGGTGGTGTAATTAAATGTCTCATTCGTACACTGCAGCTTACCCATACAGAAGTGATGACTTTTGCTCCTCACTTGTTCTTATTTCCTTGAAAGTGCATTGTTCCTGGCAGGCTGTTATTGTGATAGCTGAGAAGAATCCATAGTTTAAAGATGACCAGTCACAGTTTCTATGACTGGGGCCTGTCTATCAATTGGACATAATCTATATGTCTTTTGTAGCATTTTATACACATCCCCCTGACATACGTGGAATATTTGTTTTTGCACTTGCACTCGTGTCAGCCATTAGCCAATAGCCACTAATAGGTTTGCTACAACATGTGCCTGCGCAGTGTGAGTCGGTGCTCGCTGACCCAGCACTGGCCCGGTGGCGAGTTGAGTTTCATTGTGCCTTTAATATGCTACGGTGTCGACTCGACAGAAAGCAGCTCAGTTAAAGTTTGTTCAGCTCTGTCACTGAATCATCGCAGCGGGCTCGCGCTCAAGTCGCTCCATAGCAGCGGTGGTTCTGGGTAATTTAAGGCTTAGGTTCTATGTTCAGTTGTGGCTTTACAGCACATTTTCATTTGGATATCTTTATGATAATTGCTTCTTGTCATTATTTCACCTCTTTTGTTGTTTGTCAGTAAGGCCGCACCGTCTTGGATGCTGTTATTGTCGTTGCTGTTGCTTTTGTTTCCCACGGTCTGGAGCGCTGTTGGTTGTGAGCAGTGCTATTTTGGAGGAAGAGCTCATCTGGCCGGGGATCAGTTTCCAGGCCCATGCCGGTAATGTGGCTTTGTGGCTTCAGCGGTTGAACCGGTGACAGGCTTGTGTCTTTCTGGTTGACTGACAGCACTTTAAAAAAGTGGCCTGTTCAAAACGTTCTGAGTCAATATGATACCTTCACAGCAATTATGTTTACTCAGCAGGCTTTGTTGTTTGGATGCTTTCAATCATTCAGGCTAAAAAGCATAAAAATAACAGGAAATATCTATCAGGAATCATTTTGGAATAATTCCAATATGGCATAATGCCTGGTCAGATTCCCTGTCCTGTTTACTCATTCTTTAGTCAAATATTTACTCATTTGACTCTTACTTCTGCTATTTCTAGACTTTGTTTTATTCAGGAAAAGTTCTTGAACTGCTGCTTGTGTTTTGACTTCTTTTGTGAAATGGTAACGTGGCTTATGGAAAAACATGTTTACAATTCTCAGTATCATTTAATATTGTTCTGAAACTCAGGCATTGTACCAACACTAGTACATACTGTGAAATTACAATACCCAGCCTGGGTTTTGAACTAATGTGTTTTGAATAAAGCTGCTTAAAATAGATAAAGCCAGCTGCAAAGATTTAGTGGATTTAACATCTAGGATGTTATCCCTCTGTGGATGGATCAGTGTCTCCACTCTGTACCATGAAAGTACTATGAAACCCTTTGTGCTGGACATCAGAGGTGAATTACACCGAGAATAAGATAAAATAAGATATAACTTTATTGATCCCACGCCAGGGGAATTATGTTGTTACTGACAGCAAGAATAAAGGAAAATCAATAAGAAATAAAGAAATATACAATACAGTTTTTTGCCTTTAGAAGGGTGGCTCTGTTGCTCAATGGAAAATTTGAACTGCTGGATCGCGTAGGTGTGTTTTCTTTGAGCGTCTTTGCGTCCATCCACGAGTTTATTACACAAACCAGTTAAATTAATAGAAATCTCTAATCACCCCCAGAGAAAGCAGGAACAAACACCATCCAAGCCGCTCTGGTTGTATACGATGTCAACATTTTCATTAAAAATCTGCAGCGAGGAGCCAAACACCACGCTTCATCCCTCATCCTTCCTCGCTCTCGCTTTCTCCCTCTTCCTCCTCTCCATGCGTACTCTCTCCCCCGCACTCCCATCTTGCACTCTTCCCCCGAGCGTCCTTGTCAGTGTCAGAGTCAGCTGATGCTATGGAGAAAAGAGGCGAGGTCAATAGTTTGTCTCCCTGCCTTATAAATAATGTGACTCAGAGGCTGACAGAATGAGTTTGGATGGCGGCAGCAGGGATAAAATGGCTGGAATATTTTCTTCACCACCATCACCCCCCTCACTCCCCGGCTTGACTTGTTTAATCTAGGTGACGAATGCTTGTCTGACCTTGCTGCGGTGTTTCTTTTCTGTTTGTTGTTGTTTTTCTCCTTCTACTCCTGCGTCACTGCTGGCGCTTTAGCCGAGCAAGGAAGTGTTTTCTTGTCAAAGAGCCATGTAATCGCATTACCCTCCACATGTGTTTTGGTTTAGAAAGTCAAAGTGTGTGTGTGTGTGTGTGTCTGTGTGCATGTGCTGTGTGGGCTGAGAATTTCAATGCAGCAGGATTACATACACACACACACACACACACACACAGGCGCACACAGAGCTATGCACTTTACTTGTACATGTGTTTGAAGCAGTTTGGGTGGGTGGATGGTAACGCGTTGGCTTTTTGTTCGTACACGCATGAACATGTCCACGAGTGTTTGTGTTTACCGATGCCACTGGGTGCACACGCTCCGTTGGGATTTGAGTGTTACAGTCCACTGCTAGCTGCTACAGCCGGGGCCCAGGAGGGTTCTGCTGTGCTGTAGCCGAGCAGCTCAGGGGAGGGGGAATGGTGGAGGGTGGGGGCGGAGATTTCCTGTGTTGCCCATGCTGCTCGGGGTGAACGCCAGTGTCAAGCGTTGGGTTACAGCTCTGTGTGGCGGTTGCGAACGAGGCGCTGCACGTTTATTCAGCACTGATTCTGCCTTTGCATTCATTTCCAGGACTCGAGCACAGGAAGTTACAAATAGCGCTGCATGCATGCATGCATGCACACGCACATGCATGCACACATGCATGTATCATTTACCCAGGGCTCCAACAAACAATTATTTTTGTTATTGATTTTCTTGATTAATTTGTAAATCAGAACGTCGAAGATGTTCCAAGTTGATCCTCAGAATCTGTAACAGGGTCGATTCAGGCATATTCTAATGGATCATTGTCAGCCTTATTAAAGCTAATCAAATTCTGACCTCTTTAACACAGCAGGGCTCTGCAGTGCAGCATTTCACTGCATATCCAAGTCAAATTAGAGTGTGTGAATGTGAAAATTTGTATTTATTTATTTTTTGAGTGCAGAAAGAGAGGTTGGCAAGATACACAGATTTGCTAAACTCGCCACAAAAATCCATTAACTAACACTCTTCTTAGCAAAGAGTGGTGTGAAAAACATTCAGGTTGCCACTAACCAGCACTTTCACCAGTAAAATAACAACCGTAGCTGGAGGTGGATCATATTAGCTGTCACTAATCAACTTTACTTCTGTGAGTAACTTGATGGCTGGCCAAAATTCAACTTGTTGTCCAGTTTGTGTGCTCTCTGCAGGCTGGTGTGTGTGTCCTGCCAAAGCTCATTTGTGAGGAAGAAGCTCCGATCTGTAACACTGGACAGTCACCAGTGTTCCCACAAATCCATCAGAGTGACGTGTCTCCTCTCCAGCCGCTTCAGGAGTCACACTGTCATTCACTCATATCAGTCATTTAAAGGCACAGAGTGTAAGACTTCAGTTTCAACCTTTCAAAAAATGAAAGAGCAGTATTAAAAGCAGCAAAGCGTCACATTTGAGAAGTTAAAACCAGACAGTGTTCGGGGTGGTGGCAGTAAAAACGACAGAAACGATGTACTTGCAGATCAACCGCTGGCTTAACCTGGAGATGCATGCGCATAAATGAATGCAAATTCAAAGCAAAAGCTGACGTAAAGTGTCAAAAATGTGCTTATGTTCAAAGACGCACGGATACATAAACACATGAATGAATGAATAAATGTGCAAATGAATTTTCACATGTGCACACACGCTATTCAGACTCAATCACTGCCATCAGTCTTAGAAAGGCGTCAGTGGCGGTCTCATTCAACAGCAGTTCTGTCAGGCATATCATCATTCTCAGCCTCTGAACACCATCTCAGGGAAAGCTGCTTTGCTTTTCTGAGGGAAGAGCTCCCAGAGCCGAGTTTGGTGTCTGATTGAACGTTTTTTTTTTTTTTTCCCCTCCCTCTCTCTCTCTCTCTCTCTTACATTTTAGCAGTGGGGTTTGAAATGCCACTCCAGCTCCAAATTGACTCTTCAGGGTTCCTCCGCTTTTACTATCTGTCATTCAGCATTAGGCTGAAGGGAGAGAGTCGGGAGCCACGCTCGCCGCCTGGACCCTGGAAAATAGAAATTGCTTTAGCGGAGCAAATTATATGTGCTATTTTCATCTCTTCTCATGTTGCTTAATGAAAAGCTTTATTTTTTTTAAGTGGCGTCGTAGGTAATGTCCCTGGTAGTAGTGCTCAGCAGCGAGACTGGACTGTGGTGCTGCTCGCAGTGTCACTGGCCTGTTGAGCTTACAGGAACGAGCTGATCACAACCATTGCTACAGTATGGATTCCCATTCTGGTTATGGTGATATATTCTCTACTTGTAGCTGCTGGCTCCTGCTCTGGTTGCACAGTGCGTATCACGTTGCATGATTCACACAGTGCCTCATTTGATTACAGGCGCCAGAAAAAAGGGGGCCAGAGGCGGATCTGATGACCGTGCAGTTCATGAGGCTCTACGGTGGTTTCCAGGACGTCCGACTGAGTCTCTGTTTATGGCTCCCGGCATAATGAATGGTCCAAAGTGTGATTTAAATGGGCTAGCCCTGATCCATCTAATTGCTCCCCACTCAGTGTAATTACAACTTTGTGTGCACTTTGTTTGGGACTTCATACTGGCAGCCGCTGCCAGGGCTGCTGTTTTAGCATGTTCCTGTTTATGTTTGATTTCTCCCTGCATGGCTAGCAGTCAGACAAACTTATTTCCTCATGCGCTTATTGTAAAGGGGCACATTTGTGTGGAGGAACATTTTTACACACCTATTCGAATCTTACTTTTTCCTATGAAGCTTGCTTGTATGAATAAGACTCACTGGTTTCTCTTAACTGCAGAAACTTGTCATAAATGAGTCATCTCAACTGGCTGAACGCCACCTGTTCATGAGGTTTGATCATTAGCGTATGCCCCTCAGTCATTACGTAAGGTGGCACGTTCTGCTCCATGTGTGTGGGGGAAAAAAAAGGGAAAAGTACAATTTCACACCCCAGAGCTTGAAGTTCTGCCGCTGAAAATCAACAGACGACAACATACTGTAGCAAATTCAGCAGTGTCAATAGTCCTATCAGGTTCAGTTCATTCTCGTACAGCTGCTAGTGACGTGTGATCACAGCACTGCTGTTCTGCGACAGACATAGAGAGGGGGTAGTTCAGCATGAAAGTAGATGCAGGAAAACGTGGATGGGAGCTGGTCAAAGTGGACGTGGGTCACGGAGGTGGCCAAGAGAAAATGATACAGCGGGTGATGCTCCAGCATCAGGTAGGGTGGAGGATCACCCGCAGCCTGACATGTATAAAGACGTTCTTGCACGAGGCCCCCGGTATTTCCATGCAGTCGGTTGAAGACGTTGTTGTTTAGACCTTTGTTCTCATGAGTTTAGCCATTTATTCCTTTGTATTCTATACTAGAAGTGGAACTGCTAATTATTCTTTAAATTGATTGATCTGTTAGCAGTGAAAACATATATTCAGACTGTATTCATTTTGCAGCAGAAAAGCATCAGATCTTCAGATTTAAGAAGGTGGAAACAGAGAACATTGGGATCTCTTTTCTTGATTGTCGTCAGTTTGTTGCTGTTGCTCAGATCATGTCGGCGCTGCTGTTTCATTCTGCCAAATGTGAGCGTGATCTGTGCCTGGGTTGTTGGCGCCTTTGCACGCCTGCTCCCTACTGTATATTTACAAGCAGCATATGTGCTTGTGTGTCGAAGCTCGGCGACTCTGACTCTGTTGTGTGTGTGTGTGTGTCTGTATGCTTAGCTATGGATGAATGCTCCAGCAGGCAGCAGGCGTGTGTATTGTCAGCGGCGTCCCAGGAGACTTGCTCCAGGCAGGCAGAGTGTTAGTAATAGACTGATTTACCTACATACTGCTGCCTAACTTCCCTGCTGCTCCAGGGAGCTACGACTGCTTGCCTGGCTGACTCTGCAGCTACACGTGCACTCACACACATACACACACACACACACACACACACACACACACACACACACACACAGTCCTCAACAAAGCAGGTGTCAAATACAAATGGCACCTTTGCCTTTAGTGCATATAGAAAAGCGGCGGAGATGGTGTCAGTTTGCGAAGAAGTAAGAAAATGGCATGATTAAGATGAATTATTATATAGCGCCACATGTCAGCAGAGCAGTTACAGCATCTCAGCCAAATGCCAGCCTGTTGGCTTTGCAGTAAAGATACAGTATACGTGTTCAAATGTTGCCTTTGAGCAGCTTGCGCTTCCCTCATTCCGCTCTGCGGTGGAGTTGCTTGGCTACATTTGATGTTCCTGCACTTGGGGTGATGTTTGTTCTCTGATTAAGCTAAGCCCGATGGCTTTTGAGACGCCGTCAGATCGTTAGCGACGACTGTGTCGTGTATTCACAGCAGGGCGGATAAAACACGTGTCTCAATTTGTCACCGGGAGCCTGCAGCAGCTCAGTCAAAGCAGCCTTTCAAAGGCTCCGAATCAATCAGTTCCTCTTATCTGATGCCCCTTCACTCAGAAAGTAAGAAAGAACTTGTCTGATTTTAAAGCTAGATTAAACTGATCTGTCACTACTGAAACCTTCTGCTGAATACGCTCCATGCATGCAGAATATCCAAGTTGGAGTTTATACTCAGTAGATTGGCTGATAGAAACATTAACCCACATTCTGCTCAGTTCTCAGTCTAATTATAAAACAGCACAGAAACAAGTGCATTAGTTGCCTTCAGCCATTTGTTCGCTCTAATTATGGACCGGCCATTATGTGGCAGTCCTCAGATAGAATCTCCAGATAAATAAATGACATGTGACAAATAAGAAAAAAGAAAATAGGTTGCATCCTGAAGACTGCAAAGCTTCACATTTTAAAGACTAGCGTCTGAAATTGGACGTGAGGTGAAACCAGCTCGCTGTCAGTGGGTCGACAAGTAAAACCTGCCCAGTGAGAATGGATTAACAGTTCCTGAGCAGTGCGGTAGGTGCGGCCTGTGGCTTATCTTCTCAATGATGCATTCTTGACGTATGAACTTAACAACTGGCAGTGTTTCACGTCTGGAGATATTTCTCCTCCAGCTGAAAAGGTCTGCACGCAGAGCATCAAGCTTCGTTTGCCATCTCCGCTACAAGTATCCTGCTTGGCAGCTGACCTGTTACAGATAATATTGGTGCGCCTCGCAGGCGCTGGTAAGTTGCTAATGTTTGGAGGCGGCACCCCCGTGGGGATATCGACGCTGCCAGCACAAGCCTCATTTTCTACAACTTGAATGGAAATTAAAGTCAGCTTTCAGAAGGGACGTCAGAACTTGGCTGCGTTGGGAGATCGAGTTTGGATCGGGTTGCTAGAGTTGAGGTCACAACGGCTTGTCAAATTTGAGCGGGGGCATTGAGAAGCTCACATAGCATATGTCAGTGTGTTTGCCATATTGGACTGTGATGTCTCCTTAAATGGAAAAAAAAGGAAATGCAGGGAAACTTGGAAAAAGTATCTTGGGCTTAATGGACACTAGACATTTCTGTATTTGATTTCCTGTCGCTGGAGCTACATGTAAATCCCGCTCTGTTCTCTATATTCTTATGCCATTTCTCCCGCTCACCTTTTCCCGCACTTGACATCTCCACACTGGATGCCGCCGTCAGAAGACTCCAGGAGCTCATTAGGGATGAGGAGGTAGATTTGCGCTGAGGGCCAGGGGTGACTCAGACGCTGTGGACAGAGTCAAACAAAGAGAGGTGAGAGCTGCATGTAGGAGGAGATGAGTGCACAGAGCACACAAAAAGGCCTGGAGAAGATGACAAACCCATGTCGAGGACAGGAAATTGTTCTTTTTTTGAATGTGAAATAACACATTCAGCGCTGTAAAAAAAAGCTGAAAAACAGCAGAATAGAGTTTTTACAACGTTCAATTTAATGGTTTGTTTGCCATTTTTTTTACTGTCTTCCAACACTGCTGCAATTTGTAATTTAACGGATGACAAAAAACCAATAAGCAATAAATCAATGATGATGGTGGTAATGTGGAACTACATTATGTAGATGCAAAGCAGTATAGTTTAAACTACAGCATGCCACCCAGCCAGAGGAGCGGGGAGGGGGGGTGAGCAGCCAGTGTTTCCTCTGCATGGTACCACTCAGCTCTGCTCAACTCCTCTCACTTTTGGTCCAAGGTGCTTTTCTCTATTTCATTTTCCACTGCAGATAGTGCCCCCTCCACGTAGGCGGGATTCGTAGCTGGTCGTCATGGCGACGCCTCGAGAAACTGCCGTGACGTCACGTTCAATGCGACACGAACGCAGGAGCGACGGAGAATAATGAAGGGACGGCTGTCTGTCACAACAAGGAGGCAAAGTTTGTTTCAGGCAAAGGCTGAAAGCAGACAAAAGGCTACGGAGGTAATACCCCCCCCCCCAAAAAAAAAAAAAACACACCAGGTACCGTCCACGACTTTGCATGCACCCAAAAAAGAGCTAGTTGAGTCTTACCACGCAGTGGAAACACAGCTTTAGGGAGCCCTGCTGCTCGGCTGCCTGCCCCACAGCCCAACATCTGCTGAGCGCAGGAAGCATATGAAGGATAATTAAAAGGACTGGCTTCCAACTCATTTCCCGCCTCCCATGGCTAGGCAGCAACATGCTGCTCAACAACAAGAACTGCAATTATTTTGGGAATTAAGAAGAGAACGCAGGAATATAAATATCAAATGTGTGCAACAAGCGGATGTATTCGTTTTCTTGTTCCAGTGATCACAGATGTTGATTTTTTTTTTCTTTTCTTGTTGGTGGGTCTTATTAGTCACCAGCCTATAGAGGTCAATGTGAAGCCTGTGTTATTTTATAGGACAGCGGGAACACTGCTCTCTTGTTTAGCTTGCTCCAAACATGCAGTTGCCTTGATTTGTGAGCCCGAGCTTAGTGGTCTGTGAAGCCAGCTGTAGCTCACGGAAGGCGGCAAAGATGTGCATTCTTTATCGCTCAATAGGTCCTTTCAGGGAGATACTCAATAAAGCTCTCCATTGCTTTAAAGGGGCTGTTAGCACATGATTTGAGAAAAGGCAGAAGTGAAATATCACGTCACCTGTAATGATCTCGGAGTTGCCTGGATGGCAATAATGAGTGGGTGTGAATATGAAGTGCCGGCTCGCACTGTGATGTTAATATAGTCTGGTTCACCAAAGGCTCAAGGCTATGCTTTGTCTTCTGAGCAAACAGCAATATTAAGAGGAGGCATAAAACTCTGATTTAATTTTTAGAGGGCGGTTGTAAAGAGGGTTACATATCACTTCCTGCAACACTTGAAAGCTCAAACCATTTATTGGATGTTGGCCATTTTTTGCAGCCATCCCTTTGTCCACAGGGTTTGTCAGTTTGAAGGGATGCCTCTTATTTCTTTTCTTATTTCTCTCTTAGTTTTGTTCACGGTTCTCTCTTAAAACCTGAGATCATCCAGTTGTGCTGTAATCCACGGTCCAGCCCTGTGAGTGAAGTCTAGCCCAGCCTGCAGCCCTACAGCCTGCCGCCTTTGTGGGACACCAGTCATGTGAATAGGGCCCAGAATGGAGAGCCAGCTGTCCTTTTCCTGCCAAGTCATGTGCAAGTCACAAAGCAGCAGCGCCACTTGAAAGAGAAAGCAATAATCAATTTTGCAGAGTTAGCCCCTGAAAGGCTTGTTTTGTTCTCCGGGCCTGACGATTTAGGACCAAGAGGCCAGCAGTGGCGTTTGTCGTTTTAATGGAATACACTGCGCTCTATTGTCCAGAACCCCATGCTGCCTTGCATGAAAGTCCATTGTTGTATTTCTGTATAATCGCAGCGCATTTGAGAACTCTAAATTTGCCACATTATGTCCTCGGCTTTTTGAGCTACACCAGAAAAGTGGTTTGTTTGCCACCCAGTCTTCCAGGTTCAATCACTGAGGAAGAAACTTGCCTGGAACTGAATGCACTTGACACTCTCGCGGAGCATAGATTTTCAGTGGGGCAGCAGACGGAAACCAAAGCGCTTTTGTTTTGCTGGTATCTGTAAGTATTTATGGCTGCCACAATTAGCTTTTGTTGGCAAACACGGGGCAGGGGGGGTCAGGGCGATTTTCATACTGGCTTTAAAGTCTTCTGTCGGAGCCAGGAGAGCATCGCTCAAGCGCCACCGCTGCTGGCTGCAGTGAGTAAGACGGGGTGGAGCACAGCTTTTCTGTTTCCCTGAGACATTGTTTATAGGCTGAGGATGGTGTCTGGGAGCTTAGAGGGACTATCTTGTGCTGTGCAAGGCTGGTACATACAGAAAAGATGCGTTTGCTTACCTAACTTACTCCATATATGTCTGCTCGTCTGTCTTTAGGTAAAGTGCTCTAAGGAGGGGTTCCCACTTAAACCCTGTTAATGTTTTCTCTCTAAAGTTGGACCACTTAGCTACTTTGCAGACAAAAATCATATAAAAGCTGACAAAGCTTTGACTCCTGAAGGTCTTACTTTCAAATCAAATGGAGTCATATAGAGCATATATTCTTTGATTCGCCACAGCTGAGCAAATGTACTGATGCCAGTTGCAGTTATAGAAGATGAAATCAACAGTTGTCAGATGTTATTATGTCGTACTAAGTTGTTATTGAAATATTTGAAAGTTGCGCCCTCTCAAATCGCAGCGGTGTTTGACATAAAAACAGTTACTCGTTGTGCTCTAACTTACTGTTTCACTTAAGTGCAAAATTGCATTTGTGCAGCTGCAGAAACTGCACTGCTAATTATCCCCATTCTTGATTAATCAACGTAATGTCCTTTGATTACTTTTTTTTTTTTACATTTCAACTAACAGCGCCGACTTCATGAATGTTCAATTTCCAGTCATCTAAAACAGATCAAGCATAAATGCTCACAGTTCCAAAGCTGGAACCAGCAAACGTGAGCGACTTTAAAGATCAGTCAGGCGTCATCGCTTTTTTCGCTCATTAATTACGACTTTCAGTGCTGTTATCCAGACAAGACGGAAGCCTTTTTAATGACCTCACCATGTCTGCGTTCATGTTGACTTTCCCCTTTTTGTGTCCCCGTGTGGCCATGAAGTGCTCATTGACCCGTGACCAATTGCCTCTATTTAATTACCGTGATCACACATGCTGGCCGTCTTTGGCTTGATGACACGGCGTTCCCCAGGGAGCATGAACGGGATCACGTAGGTCAGTGTCTCAGTGAAGGTTGTCTCCCCTCCTCCACTGCAGACATGTGCCCTGCCCCCGGACCAGCTGGGCCCTGTGAAACCACAACATACAAACACACACACACACACACACCACCACCTCAAATCCTAACCTCCTTTGCTATGTCATGCACGCCCTTCCCCTCGTTTCACTCCTTCACTCTCTTTGCCTCAATGACACTTGCGATGGGTTCAATTAACACGCAGCGCGACCTCCTCGCCCCGCCGCAGTCCCCCAGGAGATAGCCGAGATTGTGCTCGGCTGCCTCGGCCCTGAAGATTTCCTCTTAGCGGGATGGAATGAGAGTACGCTCGGCAACCCACAATGGCTCCGTTCCAGGATGTGCCATGTACAATAAAGCTCTGCTCTGCTCAATATGATGGGCTCTGAGGAAGCCTCCTCGGAATGTAGTAATTGAGAGAGGGGGTGCGGTGGAAAACGTTGAGATTGCGAGCCATGTTTTTTCCTGTAGTGCATGCTCCTTTTAAAAAATGGATCTGTTGGCCAAGAACAAATGCCGCCTCGCAGACCTCCACTTGTTTTCTGCTTCTCGGTGAGAGTGGTATTTTCAAAAGCTATTTAATGAAAGCCTGTGACTCTTTCCCCCCCTTACCTTCTCTTCCTCTTCGCTATCCATTATTGGCAGGCTTTCTTGCTTCATTGAGCAGACTTTTTTTTTTTTTTTGACATGTAGGCGGACGTGTTTCCATTGAATCACACAATGCAGTTCACTTCGCTGAGTTTTTATTTCCAGTTTACATATTGAGTCTTGCACAGCAGAGGCTACCAACCCCCCAAACCTGCTGAATCACCGCGCTGCCTGTGGATTGTCAAAAGCAAGCCTTTGAATCTGTAAATATACCAGCCTTTCCTTTTCACTCTTTTTGCCCGCTGCTGATTTGGTGAAATGCACATTTAATGTCATGCCTTGAATGAGTTAGCCATCCCTCATCAGGTTCAGAGGCTCAGCTGGTCCTGCTCAGTGATTCTGCTAATCCCCTACCTGCTGAGTTGACCTTTTTATAAACCAAAGGCAGCTTTACGCCGGCTGGATCTAAATAATATTTTTTACCCTGCTCTTTTCATTTCCACAAACCTCCTTGTTGGGAATAACTCAAAACATAGTGCAGCAAGTTTGTCTTTATATTATAGTTCAAAGGATCCAAGGCTGTTATCATATCCATATTTGGGGAAACACTGAAGTTGCTTGTGCTCTGGGTCACGGTCTTTATTCCCTTAAAGGGGTAGACATGAAATTGTGCAGATTCGCCCATTTTGGCTGAATCCAGCAGTTCAAATGGTATTTTGGTGTGGTTATCTAAGAGCGTGCATCTATCCCACACACTTAACAGCCACAGGGGGTGAATGCAATATCACGAACACCTGCACAGTACAGTATAACGCAGTCTGTTACAATAGACTTGCAAAAAGCACATTGTGAAATTTCTATTGTTCGGTTTTTGTAGAGGCTCTTTAAGACACTCACACTCTCAAAAATAAGCAGTGCTCAGTCAACACTTTTCTGGCACGGTCTCAACAAAACGTGTTGCGTTGTTATCAGCTTTGCAAAGGAAGTGTTTGCTGTGTTGTATTACGCTGGTTTTCATGCCGTGTACCCTCTCGTACCGTATCTCATCTTCATCCCAGGATGCGTTTGCTTGTGTTTCCTCTCTGAATTACCCGTACCATCACCTCTGTGCGGGCCTCTGGTGGTTGCATCATCACATAGATACGAACAGCACCCGCACCAGATTTATAAAGTGTTAAATCAGGGATGTGATAACTCCAGTCAGCTCATAACGTCACCTCTTTCCTGTCAGATTGTATCTTATAAGTTGAATGCTCTATGTTATAGGTCAGTAGTGTAGTGTAGTATAGTTCTGGTTTACAGCATGCGTGTGTTTTGACAGATTTCCAGTCGCAGCAAGTGAGCTGGCTGGTGTTGAGTAAACTGAGACCCCGGCCTTCTGTTTTAGAAGAGATGTAATCTCACCCTACTCAGATTCGCTGTTCTTTCAGCCATTCAGCTTTTGGTCTTTGTAAAATTCTGTATGCTTTGAGTACTGGCTGTTACGTGCAGTCTTGTGAGATGTAGCAAACCTCCATGCTTGACACACTCACTTCAATAGTCAGTATCTTTCTCAGCATGAGTAACTGAATCATGCTGGTGGCGCAGAGCGATTTGCCTATTTGCAGTTCATAGAAAGCCAGTTATTAGCCTCACCAACGATGCATTTTCTATCTCTATAAAACGGTTAACTCTTGAAAAACAATGGATGAGCTGTTGGCGCACATCGCAGCATGCTCGCTGAGGCTGTTGGGAAATTACAGTCTCCCTCCAGAGCTCGTGTAGGTAAGCATTAAGAGGAATTATGGGACTCTGCTTTCTGCTGTATGAGTCAGCATTGAGTGAGCTGGCAGCAGGAAATACTGGTATTCTGTCAGAGAGAGCAGTAGAAAGCGCCGTGCAGGACCATTTCCATCTTCCATCTGAGTATCTGCCTGTCATACTCAAATATGTGCTGTTATTAGTGCTGTTGTATCAGTTTAACAAGGCAGAATTTGTCTCGTGTCATTGATCTGTTTATAAGACCCAGCACACTTCAGCTACAGGAGTGTAGCGGTGACAAATGCTGTTGTTGAAACGATGTTGCTGTGTTTTTGCATTCCCTTTCCTGAAATAGACAACTCCAAGGCTTGGGTTGAACTAAACGGCTGGCGGATCCAGGCCTGCTGCAGTCATTTATCTAATATGAAAGACCTTGCTACCTTAGATATTTAGCAGATGCTAAATTAGAGCGGGTGCAGCAGTAGCCTCAGTCTAAGTCAAAGCTGGGTGTCACCAACACTGCCAGCAGTCAAATTACACTTTAATGTCCAGCTTGCATTATGTAAAAATAGAATTATCAGCACATGCACATTAAACCGTGGTCTTGTAGTTTTCTAACCTGCCACCGTTCATGCGCATTAGCGCTGAAATAATTTGTTGAGTCACCAGTCAACGAAAAGGTATTCTGCAGCTGACAGTCGATTCGTCGTCGTCATTTTTCAAGCATAGTGAAAAAATACAGCACGTTCTCTGGTTGCAGTTGGGATGTATGTGATTAATTACACTCTTTAGGGATCCTTTCCGTAATGTTGTCAGACTCTTAGAATAGCAGCCTGAGCCTGTCAGTGGCAAAAAGAAGCACCTTCAGTGGACGTACGTTGACGGGCGGAGGCTGCTGGCTCTCACTCCAGCCTGAACCAGTTCCAAAAAATGGTGTCCCCGTTTGTCACAAAAACATGGGAACATCGGGTCCATAAACACAGGTAATATTTGACCGAAATGTCTCCCATTTGTCCGGGACATTGAAATCTTCCAGGACACGTGGACAGGCACAGAAACCCTGATGCACAGTGCATTCAAAACGCAAATCAGTTATCGAAGAATGGTTTGAAATGTCTCTTATAATATACAGAGTATTTTTGTAGCTAGCGTTTAACCTTATAGATTCAACTGAGCTCAATTTTGACAGTTTCATGAGACTCATGGAGTAGAGATTTTAAACTTCTGTTTAACCCCCAGCTAAATTAGTCATTAGGAACACACCCAGGCGTCATAAATCCTTGTAAACTGTTTGGGACTGAGAAAGTAAGCTCTTTAAAGTGGTGACTTTTGGCTTCAGGAAGTTTTGATGAATGATTAATATAAGATTAAGCGGTAGATTAACTGATAATGAAAATAATCATTAGGTGCAGAAGTTCAGCCCTAATATACGTCAATATTAGACTCATGGCACTTTGAATTATACCTCTTAAGGACCAGATAGTTGACCAAGATTACAGTCACGAGGAGGGAGAAGATACTATCATATCTTTGGTGCTGAGTTTCTCTCTGGAAACTTGTGAGTCACTGTCAGAAATAAAAACAGAATCACACTTTTTGATTTGAAAGGACAGGATTAAAGAGGGCAGCAGTGGCACAAGTGCTCAGAAACTCGAGAGGCTTGCCGCATTTCAGAACTACTAATGTGTAGTCCAGGAACACCATTAAATGAATGCTGGACTATGGCAACGGTGAAAAGAAGAGAAATGGTTAAAACTGCATGCTTGCAAGTGCAAAAAAGTGGACTTTGGGTCACAGAGCTGAGTCATCACTCATTTCCTGAATCAGTTCAGATCAGCTTTTGTCAGACAGACGACTGAAAAACACAGCTGAAATGTGTCTGGTGTGAACACTCTGTTAACACAGACAATAGCGTTGTCCCTTTCCAGGAAGGAAGTGGTTGTTTACCACTTCTTCATTTCTGAGGCATCCTTGCACTTGTATAGCACAGTACACTGTATCTACACAAATCTCAATCTTCCTGCGAAAACATCAGCACCAGCAAGCCTTATAGAGGAGAGGAAGAAGAAGAAGAAAAAGAGGACAGCTGTTGGGTGGAAAGTGTGAAGTCATTTATCATGGTTGTGGGTGGCGGAGGGGAAGGTGGAGAGGAGGGGGTAAGGAGTGGTCCCCGGGGACTCCTGTGGCGGCTCTGATCTTGTCTCGGAGCAGGCTGGGCTGGGATAATAAAACCTTTACAGCCATTAGCCGGGTGAGTCACAGTGGGCTATTCCTGAGGCCTGGCTTGTCCGAGGCTCCGCAGATACAATGAGATGGAGCGGGCTGCGGATGGTTGGCCGAATCCAGCTGAGCTCCTGCAGCTGTCACTCAGAAACGTCCATGACCTCTTGACCCACCTATGCCCGATTGCTGTATTTGCCAGATTGCTGGCATTGCCTCTTTGGAAGCTGTTAAGGGCTGTAGGGGTTTGCGGCACCGTTGGTTGAGGTTCATGCTTAGTTGTTACAGACTTCATGTGCTGGAAAGAAATGGGTATTTCAGATAACATCAAGTCAGGAATGAAAGCAGCTGAAGTTCAAAATCTGACTGTGTAATCCTCATGATATGAGTTTTATATATGCCTCTAGGTGATGGCGTTCCATTTTGGTTCAAGGGTTTGACATATTTCCAAGTAAAAGAAGATGCAGTTGAGTGTGACGTACAGGGGAGATATTCCAGTTCTGAACATTTCTTTTGCACAAAAACTAAACTATTATTGGAAGACAAGGTGGGAACATGCACTGACAATCACCACAACAACACAGCAGACATTTCATAAACTGTACTGCAGTATAGGACAATGTTGGAAATGATAACAAACCAAAAATATAGTTCAATGCAGTCTGAGGCTATGTTCCAGTCCTCTCGCTGCAGTGCACTGCTCTCCGTACTTCGCTACCTCCAGGACAGTGAATCATCCTTTCCTTCTCCCTGGGATGCAGCCGTGGTGTTGTTGTATGAAAACAAAAGGCCGTTCCCGTACCCAAAAACCCACAGGTCTGTGCACCGTTGCTGTTAGTATCACTTTGAAAGCATGATGTGGAGATTTCTTCAACAAGTTAGAATCTTTGGTTGCAGCCGGTGGCTCTCAAATACAGCCGCTGTAGCTGCTGCGTGAATGAAGCGTTACATTTTTCCTCCACCCATCTGTGGTTAGGTTTAGGCATCGACGGCGCTTTGGTTCCGGTCAGGGATAGATCGTGGTTTCCTTCAAATGTTAATAAACATGTGTTTTGTAAATGTAGTTACCGTGGACTTCTTCTGTATTAAACCCATGCAGCCGCTCTCAGGATGTGTCACATCACTGTTATGCCCATGATATACAGATCTACAGTATTTCTCTGCTAAACCCAACAACCTGAATCAGCTGTTCTCCCTCCATGATTCCTTAGCTGTCACCAAAGAATGGATCTCTGGCAAAACAGAAATTCTTTTAATCGGTCCTGATAAGAAGTTAATCAGTTAATTGGTCTGTTCCACTCTAATTTCACATCCACCGCTCATCAGTACATGGCTTTTGACCATCATGTCACTCAGCTTGTCCAGTCCTGTCTTACTCAGCTAAGAAATCAGATGTTTGTGGTCTTTTACAGATCTTGAAGTATTGATTCACACTTTTATTCCCACCTTGATTTGCGCAATTCCTTCCACACGAGTCTCAGTCAAGCTGCTCTGAACCTTTACAGTTGGTTCAGAAAGCAGCTGCCAGGCTGTTAACTAGAACTAGCCAGCAGTCTCAAACTACCCCTGTTCTTACTTCCCTCCATTGCTCCCTGTAAAATTCAGAATAAACTACAAGATCCTGTTAATTAATTATAAGACCCTACATGACCTTGCCCACAGTTACATTTCTGATCTCCTCGTCCTGTATTCCACCTCCTCGTCCACTCCGACCCTCTGATCTCGTCCTTTCATCCATCCCTCCGCTGCTGCAAAACATAATTCAGTCAAGCCTTTGCTGTTTTAGCTCCAACCCTCTGGAATCTGTCAGATTTGCTGAATCTTTGGACTGTCAGGCAGCTTTTAAAAACGCATTTTTATAGGCAGGCCTTTTAATAGATCTCCATTCTGGGCTTGTTTTGTTTTTGTTCTGTTGTCTGGTCTGTCCCTCATTGTGCTGTGTTTTATATTGTATCATATTTTTCCCTTAATTGTTTATTCATTTTTATCTTTTAGTGCCTGTGAAGCACTTTGTAACTGTGTGTTTTAAAAAGTTATATATATGTGTATATATATATGCTTTACTTACTTACTTAACTATCCCCTCTAATCTCAGCCAAGCTGTGAGTGCCTTAACATAACCATGGAAAGTTTAATAATGCAGTGATCGCTGTGAGTGGATTTGCAAGGTCAGATATTTTGTTGGAAAACAAATGAATTACGTTGTCAGTCGTAGTTTTGCTGATTCATTCAGCATCAACATTGTTGCCCCGGCCACCTTAATGAACAACGTGTTCTCATTTTGTTTATAGAAACCACATCGTTTCATGGCACCCTCAGTGCAGAGTGCAGTCGTACAGCTGGAGCAGCATGTAGCACAGCTACGTCAACAAGTTATAGGAAATGTTTTGGATCATAACTATGGTTAGTGTTAACAGCAGTAGAAGATGTTATTGTTTTGGAGTCTGTCTACAGAAGCATTATCACATATATACTGCATTTATATTATATGCCATATAATTATTAGATATTGCCATTACTGGTAGTGCAGAATAAAATCCTTCATCTTTGGCCCTGAGTTTGGTTGTAATATCATTTAGCTTCCAAACAAAAAATAATCTTTATTCTAGGAGTTAAAATATAAAAGACTTTACATAAAGCAATGAGAATAAATGTTTGATGCTCTATAGGGGTGGTTTATTTTGAAGTCGGTTTACAGCAGGATTAACAAGACAACAGGCCAACAAAGTGGAAAAATAAATTTATTATGACAAATGGCATGTTGTATAATCAAATGCTTACTTGTCACTCCAACGCGTGACTGATACATCTGTTGAAACGGCGCTCTGCGTCCGGCGCCGTGTTTTGCGGCACATCATCGCTGCGAGTGGTTTTGACAGGGAGACTAATGAGGTATGACTTTGCCCTCTCTGGCACACTGCCTGAGGAAATGCGTGTACAGTGTGTTTTGATAAGATCTTATCTGGCTCAGTTTCTTATCACTCTCATTTCAGCTGATAATCATCAGACGTGCCGGTTAGTTTTCTGTCTCTGCGGTAACAGAAGCGAGGCTCGGTGTGGGAGACCACAGAGACGCTTCTCCTCTTTGAGGAGAGACACTTGAATCCTGCTGTTAGCTGTGGATTGTAGGAGTTATGGTAGCAGTGTTCACAACAAACTAGTTCCTTTTTTTCCCCTCACGTCTATTGTATGCACAGTCTTCATATTTAAGATGCACAAAAGGAACCAGGCTATGGGAGAACTGGGTTTGTTGTTCACATGTCATGTAAGATGTGAGGTTAGTGCACAATCACCCAATATAACTTGAGCACTGGAATGTGTCTGTAATGTGTTGAGAGAATAGCCACAGGTTCAGGTCTGCTTAGCACGCTCTCTGAGACGGTTTCCTCCCTGCGCTCTATATTTAACTCCACCGCATTAAATTTTAAACATGAGCCTTGATTGCTTACATTGGGAAAGGCTCTCATCTCCTTTAGCAAAGATGCGTTGCCCAGGATATCGTGTCCCTTGACGTGAATAAGATATGATATTGCATTGGATTGTTGAAACTGAGACAAAATAGGAAAAGGGGGTGTGGGGGAGGGGGAGGGGTAGAAAGGTTCGGCTTAGAGTTCAGTTCATGAGATGACAAGAGGAAATCAGCAGTGATAGACCGAGCATTTCATGTATTTAAGTGTTTGAATATGAGCATGAGTCTCGGATCTCAAAAGCGTTTCACTCAGTAGAACTTAGGACACTGAATATGACCCCTCTGTCTGTAGGGTTTAGCAGGTCTGAATTTGTTTTCTCTACAGAGATTTTAAATATTGTGCAGATATAGTTACTTCTAATAGGCGTTTGATGAATAACCACATGAGCCACGCTAGCACCAGAGAGGCTAAAGCTGCAAACTGCAACCTGGCTAGCGTCCTAGTTTTCTCACAGTTTACATGCCAGCTGCATGCGGCTTCTCTGCCCCTCTGCTTCCGTCTTTGGAAGACAACTCAGAGTTGTTTTGAACAGATCAGGTCTGCTGCATTTTGAGGTTTGCTTTTTTAAGTGGTTGTCACGGCGCTGCTTGCAGCCGGACCTGATCATGCCAGGCCATGAGGCCGATTCAGCAGCACTTAAATTCAAAGCCCTACCAACTGGAAACAGCTAGGGTTGGTGGGGTTGGGGTTCAGGTGTATTTGATCTAATCCAGTGTCACACACACTTAGGGAATCTGAATCCTTTCAAATCATTTACAAAATTTTAGCTTTCAACATTTGCAAGTGACGTCATAATGAACTGAAGTTTATAAATAACTGAAAATCAGAGACATGACACATTAGAGTATCAGATGGAGACTTTATGTTGCACGCCTTGCTTTTCACAAGCTGCTTGCTCCAGATACGCCAGGTCCTGATTCAGAACACTTCAAGTGATGACCTTAGTTCCTTTGGTTTGTTTCACTGGAGAAGACTCACCACTCTGTTGAGCTGTAAAAACACGGCTCATTCACAGCCATGGTGGCGTGGCAGAGTAGTGCCTCTTTTATGATCATACAATCTTTGGTTGAACACAGATACGGGTGCACCTACAGAATTAACGTCACATAGTTTAAGATGGTGAAAGCAAACAGCAAAAATGAAAAGACTGCAAGTGTTACCTGAATCTTTGGATGCAAGAGTGAGGGGACGAGTTTCCTCTGGCCTGTCTGGCTGAACCTGAAGTGGATTTAGGCTGATATCAATACTGCTTAACACTAGGAGCAACCCAGGAACAGCCATTTCTCCCTCCCTCTCTGTCTCTCTGTCTCGTTTTCTGTGTTTGTCCCTCTCTCCCAGCGGCTGACAGAAACCCACAGGAAGCCCGCTGTCAGCTGCCTTGGGAGCAGAGTGAGCGATGCAGGAAGTGACCATCAGTCCTTCCTCATTTCCTGCGCTCTGATCCCTAGCTGCTTGTTTTGGACGGAGCTCTCCCTGAGCTGCACGCCATCAATATGCACTAATGATACGAATTAGCAATGAACCACTGGACTCTGACATTAGGCAGATCAACAAGATGCTTGTTCCTCTATTTAATGGTACATGGCAAGCTGCTAGGGCACAGGAGCTGCGCCCTGCACAGATTAGGACCAGATTGAATTAGCTGTAGCTGGACAAGTACGAGAGAAGCCTTTAGTGGTTTGCATGGTATGAGAGTACATGTGGTAAGGCTTAGAGATTTGAATGGCAGAGGAAACGGAACAGAGTTTACAGTGGGTTGAAAAGCCCCAAGTGATCTGCAAAGCACATTTTTCCATGATCACCTCTTTGTCCTGTCTGTAACAAAGGCAGGAAACATCAGAAGATGTCTGGTATTTTACAGCAGCAGAGAGTAGCCTACTTCCAAAAAGCTTTGGCTAAACTACAACCACAGCACATTTACATGGTAGGTGTTTAGCTGACTTCTTTTTTGACTTTTCTTTTCTTTAACCTTGTTGTTATTCATTAAAAAAAGTTGTAAAGTTGTAAAGTTGTGACTTAAAGGTCCTGCGTGAGGTAGAAATGTAATATTGTGTTCATAATGAGCCTTTCATACATATAGAGGGAGCAGGTCCTCTTCCACAGTCTAGCCCAGAAAGGACAAACTAAACGCTGGCTCCAGAGAGCACCTTTTGCTTTTTTCTCAGTTTCAGTGGCCACAGCAGGGGAGGGTGAGGCCAGAGGTATTACCTCTCTGCTAGATGCCACTAAATCCAACACACTGGTCCTTTAAACTTGAAGTAACTGTTTTATTTTAGCTGAAACAAGCAGCATACACAGTGCACACAGAAATCACTTTTTAAGTCAGAATTATGAGCTGTTTAGCCTACAGTTGCTTATTTACACATTCAGCAGATCCACACAATGTTTGCATTCGTTTAGAGCCATGTTTCTGGTGACCTGGTGAACAAAACTGCACTATTTACTCCCTTTTTAGTTTTTTTTGGGGGGTCTCCACAAACTCATGAGGGCAATGTCTGTCTGAATGCTGTGCTGTGTTCACTGGCCCGCTGCTTGTCTGTGTATGGTGCTCGACAGGTACTGTACAGTGGCTTTATCAGAGCTTTTTCGCTGAAAACAGCTGTCCAGAAATGACGCTGATCAGAGCGGACAGGGTGAACCAAAACAGTGACGCCGTGGGCCGTGAAACCAAAACAGTTCACTGAAAGATGTTAAAACGCTCCACAGAGCCGAGGGGAACTGCAAGGCCAGTTTGCAAATCTCTGTGGATTTATCAAACTCAGAAAGTAGTGAGGTTTGATTCCCAACCCAAACATCCCAAGGTTAGATAAGACAGAGCAGTGGTATAGATAAAGAAGTCACAGTCAGGCAGAAGTAATGAAAATGACACATTAACCTTCTTGTTTGGAAAGGATACAGTAAATGCGTTCGTGCTATTTAGCCCGTTTAGCTCATGTCCATAGTCAATACTGAAAAGCGCTCTCTGAATAAAGAGACGTTTTTGCTCCCGGTGATCATGTCAGCTGTCATTCAGTAGCATTGACCCCATGCTGACCTGTAGCTGCAGAGGATGTTGTAGCCAGGGGCAAAAGACAACCACTGTGAACAAATTCTCTGGTATTTCTTTTTATTTAGTTTGCTGGGGAATTTCAGTGGGAGGGAAAGGCAGATGCCCTGCAGGCAAGCAGTAGAGCAGCCTGAATGTGAGAGGGCGAAAACTTCGAAGCCCTGGTGAGAACTGGCCAGTTTTCAACCTTGCCGTGTTATATCATTGTTGTGTATATTGCGTTTTACTCATCTCTTTCTTTGATAGCCTTTTTGTTTTGCTTCTTGCTTCGCTCCCTGCAGGAGTGGCTGGAGCAGCTGGAGCTGATTTCTCCAGACCACGGCCTGGTGTTATCCCTGCTCCCTCCTCCAGTACGTTCTCATACTGGGAGGTTTACCGTCTCGCTGCCACTGAACGGCTGCCTCTCCCTCCTGTGATAAATATTGCAGCCTTTTGCGAGTGGAGGCCAGACATTGTCAGGATATTGCTCCGCTTTTAGCACCAGAAGGACTTCCGTTTCCCGGCTCTTTGAACCAGGCGGTGCAAGAGACAAGAGTGTAATTGCCAGGGTGGAATGTGCTGTGCGCCAATTAATGGCAGCCTCCTTTGAAAGAGGGCTATTGTAGGGGTGGGGATGACTTTCGGCTGCCATTGTTGTACCCGTGATTGAGGCCTCTTCGAGAGGAGGATGCGGAGCTCGTTGAAACGTCTCACAGCTGAGGCTTCACGAAGCACTGAGAACACCAAGAGCTGCAGGCGGAGGGAGAGACGAACGCAGTACCGCTGGCACATCATTTCCGCTTTTTACTTTCGCCATTAAAATTGGACAAGATGTCATTATCCTCAGATGCTTCAATTCAATTTTTTTGACATGCTTTTGTTCTTAGTCAGAGGAGAACATGTGATGTAAGAGGGAGTCTTCTTTGAGCCTTTTTTGTCAGTCTCTACCCTCTCTGTGCTGCACAGCCATTACATCACACACAGTTTGTTGGTTTGACTTTACATCTCAGACCTTCAAAGGTGATGCAGCCCAATTTCCTGGCTGTCTCTTGTTCTAGAGAAAGTCAGTTCCTGGTGCTGCAGGAGCATCATGAAAGCCTCACGACCCGCATCAAACGGTTTGATCGCCACAGAGAGCAGGGCAGGTTGCTCTGTAAACTTGTTTGTTGCAGGATCAATGGACAGATTGCTTTGTTCCCAGAATCACGCCTACATACAGTGCATGAAGCTTTCAGGCTCGCAGGGGTGTGATTTCTTATTAAAAATCCCCAAACAGCATGAGGATATGTGGGGCAAACACGATTTGTTTTCTTTGATATCTAACAGATGATGGAGCCTCTCTGCGAGAGACTGTTGTGTTTTATGTAATTCAGACTGGCTTTGATAATTCAATGAAACACATTGGACTTATCTTAGAGAATTCTGCCTGTCATTCCCTTCTAAGCCCATCTTCTGTGAGTCAGCAGGTTACGAACCCAGCAGCAGCACTTAATATAAAAAAACTCATTTTCTCACCACAAGGGAAACAGCATTGCTTTCCATTGTAGCACCAGACCCTTCAGTTCAAAACCAAACATTCCTGTTGATGAATGTGGCTGCTGGGAGTGCGGCACTGATTTTTTTTTTTTTTAAAGAGGATCAATGTTGCCGTGCTTTTCAGTGTGTGGGAAGAGAGGAAGAGGAATGTATGAACCCCACGACTACCTCTAGCCTGCCGCGGCCTTTCATTACCCAGCCTGCAGAGGAGAAGGGGAATTGAAAGGTCTGCTCAGGAAACTCGGCCGACAGAAGGCAGACTACATGTCGAGGGAGCCGCAGCTGTTTTGTAGGGCAGTTGATCTGTTCTTCACGGCTTCATGAACCGCTCTGCCTTCCAGCTATGATTTCAGAGTTGTATTTACAATTGAATGGAAATTGTAAAAAAAGTAATTGTTAAAAGATTAGAGCATGTTACTGTTAGTTAAACTAATCCACTTTATAGTGTTCCAGAGTCTGTTAACAGCTTATCGGAAAGTCGGCATGGACCTAAAAGAGATTAAGGAAGCCGCCACTGGTAAATCATTCGGTTTTGATATGATGTCTTATTCCACAATAGTAAAGTCTGGAATAGCAATGCTTGAGCATTTTGGGCATATGCTTTCTTGCCAAGAATGAGAAGTGTAGAAAAGATATATCATGTTGATTAGTGAGCTTTAAATATGCAAGTAGGCAGATTTCTTTGTTTAGTTTTGGATGGGCTAGCTGTTTCCCCCTGTTTCAATGTCTTTATGATGTGCTAAGCTAACCATTCATTGATACCACTCTCACACTGTGCCCATCAAGCATGGGCACAGTGTGAGAGTGGTATCAATCTTCTCCTCTAAAGCTCAGCAAGAAAGAAAAAAGGCATATTTCCCAAAATGGTGAACTATTCCTTTAAGTCTGTCTTTGTGGGGTTGACTGGCTCAGTAGTTTTTTTCATTAATATGTCTATTTTGCTATCTGAGTATGCTTTGCCTCATTCCTTATTTTCATACGCAGCCTTAAATCAATTTTATGCGAAGCACTGTTCACAAAGAGGTCAAAGCAAGCTGCAGCTGCCCGGTGCAATGACATCCAGCAGTGTGAAGTTGTAAAAATGTTGTTGTGGGAGAGGCAGAGCGGGGGCAGCAGCAGCCTGGTCACAGAGAGGTGTGCAGTGACAGGCCTGACAGGGATCTAGCCAACTTAAAGCTGTCGTCGCGCCTCTGCTCGCACTGCCGAGCTCAGGAAGGCACGGAAACACCAGGCTGCCGGAGACAAGGGCATGTTCACCAGCCGAGCTGCAGCAAATCTTCAAAGGGAGGATTTGTATGAAGACATCAGCTACATATTTAGGGTGCGGGGCGATTTGTTTGACTCTTGCCTTGCCGCGAGCGGGCCGTGTAGATCCTCAGCGTGACACCAGCAACATCTCAGTTTCTCTACGGCTTTATCAGCAGAGCTAGTCAGTCCTGTCTTCTAAGAAAGGAAATGTGTTCTTACAAATAAACATGTGTATATGTATATGAGTGGATAAAGAGTGTCAGTGTTCAAGGAGTATGAGGAGAGTGTTGATGTGAGGTCCTGAGCCTTAGCAAAGTCCAAATTACTTGGATCAATCATGTGCTAAATTTTGGAACTCCTGTATTTATTGCATGTTTTTTGGGTGATACAAACAGGAAGGCTAATGGTGATGACATCCTTGAGTTAGCTGTGTTTTATAGCCTATATTTGTTTACACTGTGCAGAAGATCTGATGGTTTAAGGAGCTCCTTTTTACTTCTGGATTTGGACATCGGAGACTAACTCACGACTTCAGAGAAGAAGGAGTGGGATTTTTTTAAGCAGATCACGTCAGTCGAGTGCGAAAGATTAATCCAGTCTCTAATGGCATCCCTGAAGCCACGTAGACGAGATCAGTAACAAAGCTATTTGAGCGATGCCACCATTTACTCAGTTTCCCATCGTGATTGCTGAATGACAGTTCCCATATAGAAATATGAAAAGCACCAATTAATCACATTAAGCTACTGTCTGTTTTTTGCCAAGACGGGGAGCTGTGATGCCAGCTCCGTGCTGGCAGCACTGTAATTAAATTATATTAAATCCAAAATACCGTGCTTTTTAAGTTGTGTCAAATAAAGCATCCCAGTGTTCTCGTGTGATCCGAACAATGTCAACGAGACGCTGATTAGAGCACACTCAGAAAGAGAGCTGTGTGCTTTGTTGATTCCTTTTGTTGTCATTAAAAGCTGCGTTATTGCCCTGCTGCAGGAAGATTTTCATTTCTCTTCTTCTTTTATGGACTAAAATGCCTGTGGCCTATTTTCAGCTAATGTACTCTCGGGTACTGGAGGCCTATTGTGTTTCCTGTAGACAATCTTTTTAGTTACACAGCCTTTTGCTCCGATTATACTGCTTCCACTCTGGCTGCATGATCTGCTGTCATGGCAATCCACTTTGCTTGATATCAACACAAAGAAAAGACCCACAGTGCACCTCAACCTGGAAAGAGAAAACTCTTAAGGCTTGTCTGCTGTGCCAAGCTTTTCACACTCTGCCAATATCTGAGCCATCAGTTAACATATTGGCTCCAATTCCCCTATTATGTGCCTGATGTAAACTGCCAGCCATGTGCTGTTAACGTCTGAAACATGTAAGAGGCTGGCTGATGGAGGAGATGAGCATCCTAAACAGACTGCATTATTAGGTGCACAGCTGGAAGCTTGCAAGGCTCTCATTTGTAGTGCCGCGATGGGAGCATAAACAACAGCGTAATCTCCCCAACTTCAATGATGTAATCAGCGGTAAAAACTGATGATAGTCGTTCTGAATGAGCCGGCCGCGGCGCTGATGCAGTATGGCTTGTCTCGCTTTCAGTGTCGGGCTTTGTGAGCCTTCTTTGCTGTCAGAGTGCAGGAAAATATGCTCATGTTCCACAGCCACGTGGGACCACTTAGGCTCAGATAGATGGTTCTATCTGGATTTGTATAGGTTTCGTGTTAAGATGAGGTTTATTGATCTCCACTTGGAAATTGGATAATGTGTTCAGTGCTATGTGCAATTTGTAAAGGCCAGTGTGTGCTATATTCTCGATTATAGGCTACGCTTTATCCATTTCCTTGCAGAATATTTCAGTATTGAAACGTGCCTGCATAATTAATGCAGTTAATAATTACTGTGCCCAGTTTTACAGCATGCAGTATATCCTCTAAGCCGGCGATCCTCAACTAGATTTGTCCAAGGACCAGTATTTTTCTAAGCAGATACTGTGGCCCCCATAGTTTCAAATAAAGAATAGCCTATTATTGTCTATTTTCACAAATGTAATGTTATTTTTATTCGCATATATCAATGTGAACACACTCCTTAAAAACAGTGAAAGTCTTAGAGTAGAAAATGCTCTCAGACCTTCACCAAGGAGGCCGTCAGTGCTCAATAGAAAAACCTACAGTTCAATTAGCAATGAATGAGCCTTTTTTTCATCTAGAAACTCTTATTCAGGATCCCAGGAAGCAAACAGTTTGAAACTCAATACAGTCGGCCAATGAAAATAAACCCAAGTGATGCATCTTGCTTCTAACAGACAAGATCAGTGATTCTCCGACATCACTGAGTTACCTCCCGTAGTCCAGCCAGTGCGCTGCTGTCAGCTGCAGAGAGTGGCCAACCTGGGAGAATAACCCCATTCTGCAGAATGCGTGAGCTACGGATTCCTTTTTGTTGGCTCGCTGTCAGGGGTTTGCAAGCTACTCACTCTCAGTACCATTCCTTAATATTCTGCGGGCTGGATGGGAAGCTTCGGCGGGCCAAGCGTGGCCCACGGGCCGCCTGTTGACGGTCGCTGCTCTGAGCCTTGAGCCTCTGTTGTCAGCTTGTTGTTTGGAGAAGCTTTTGTTGGCTGCATGTCAGTATTTAGACTACCTGCGATTGGCTGTTTAGGGGCCCGCTGAGCTGTGCGGACAAACAGCCGACTCTCCGATTAATAAGGGGTGAATGGCAGTGTGCAGGCCTGCTAGTGAGCTCATTAACCCGCCAGCTGCCCGTGAGCGCGTGCACACACACAACACACACAGGCACATATACATACAATGTGCTATAACAATAACTGTAACTCATCAAACACTGACGATTTCTTGAAAACATCTTGTTCCAGCATCCAAGCCCAGAGGTTCCGTTGCACTTCCTCATTGTCCATCATTTTGACAGACAGGGTCATAAACGTTCAGTCATAATCTCTTATTACCTGTCGTTTTTATTTTCATTTTTTAATTAGAATTGGACACAGCCTATTTAATAGCATTTCATTTTCAAAAGCAAGTTCCTCACAATAACTTTTAATATACTGAACAAAGATTATGCAAGATGCAGAGAGACACCTGTCTTTTTTCCTGTTAGCGCCACAGGGAACAGTGACAGGGGAGGCCACAAACATATGAACAAATGTGACCCGTGCAATTTTACAGAATTAGACAATCAATTTTAAAATTTGAACAAAGTAGTGGGAAGTGATCGGAAGTCTGCAAAGCTCTCTGAATTTGGAATTTCCAGATCTTGCAAGCACTTGCTCCACCAGGGGCGCAGCTGCACGCTTTCGTAGACGTCACAGGCGTGCGCCGTCCTTTCTGAAGAAACTTGGGACACTCAGCTGCTGTGACATTTTGCAATATCTAGGCTATGTAGCAATATAGCCTAGCAGTGCCATGGCTAAAACCAGCTCGGCTACGAGGTCATGCGTGTGAGATCAAAGACAAGACTGCACAATAGCTGGTTAATGTGCACACTCGCCACCAGCTGGAGGCTTTCACAGGTGGTCAACGCGTGGTTATGTGATGGTGTTGCCAGTGAATTACTTAACATTGCAGTAGATGTTGTTTCCCTCAGTGTTTTTATGTGTCCAAATGCCAGACAGCCTTCAGATTTTACCGTCATTGTTAAAAAAATTCGGTCAGTGGCAGGAAATAGTCAGTTACCACACCCTGTTGAAGCCTCTCAGTAGATATGAAATATGCATGTGACACATGTTCCTGTCAGTCTGTCATGCTATAGATGTTACCAGCCCATCAGTGCAGAGGCGCATTCCTCGTGTAAAACGAGACATATTCTCAAGATCTGCTCATTCCTTCCTTTTTTTGAATATGCCTTTGGCTTCGAGCCCTCTATAAAAAGCACCTCACCTCCTATTTTCAGGTCATGTTTTTCCGTATAACACATGAATTAAAGGCATCTGTGGCATTTCCATGTGAACAAATGTGCATTTTCTGCTCTGTAAGAACAGCACGTTCAGGTAAAGCTGCTACCTTTGCTGCTCTGAGCAGCGGGCATGTGTTTGATCTGTCCTTGGAAAAACCTTCTGGAGCAACGGACGTGTTTTATTCAGTTGTTTTCTCCTTTAATGTGTCATTATCAAGGAAAATGTTGACGGTTGTAGAATAAGGACACGAGGTCCAGTGACCTGCTCCATAGAAGAAAACCATCCATAGATATCATCACAACGACAAGGAATAGAGTCATTATTAAGGCATAGCTACTCATAAATAAAATTGTCGTCATTATGTTACCTCGCCCTGATGGTAATTGTTCTACAGCTTGTTTTTCATGTCAATATAACATACCACGAAGAATACACTCAAACGCTGTATAAATTACAGCAAACAGCCCATGCAGCATATGTTTTCTAAACCCAAATGACAGCGCTGAGGATCCAGAAGTCTAAAATTCCCTTCATCATGTTCTGCTGCGTCTCTACGCTACGCCGAAGCACTCCGCTCTGCCAAGACGATGCTGCCTTTTGAGGAGTAGAGTACATTTGTGACGCTCGAGTTGTAAAAATGAGGGCTCGCAGAGTTTTTTTTCATCCTGAACCCACGGGAGCACAAGTCTAGCATACCACTCATGGCATATCACTGGATGAATCTGCAGATTATATTCCTGATGAGGGGTCGTGTAAACCCCCTCGTTTCATGGCCTTGCATTTGAAAGCATCATCGTTTGAGTATTTGTGCTATTGCTTTATTGCTGTTATTTTTAGATAAGATCCCATTGCAGAACAGGGAAATATTTTCACTGTTGGACTAGCTTTAGGGCACATAGCCAAGTATTTCAGGTCTCACTTGCAGAAGAGAGTTTTTTTTTTAATCTCAGTGTGATTTTTCCTGCTTAAGTAAAGGTTAAATGAAGTATGTGAGTGTCTTGGCTTGCATTCAGGCTCTTAGCATTGCTGACATGATTTGGTGCCGCAGAAGTGTTTGAAACTGCAAAGAAAATTATGTGCTAAATAGATTCGGAGATATATGCTGAGGTTAAGGGATTGCGGAGAATACCAAGTGGCCACTTTTCATGCTCACACACTCGACTGCAGTGTCAAGACACTGTAGGAGTGCTTCCTCTCATCTGCGGCGCTTTGATGAACGCTGACACACACGTCTGCTGACCCGCTGCGCGGTAAATTCACAAGTTCTCTCTGTTTTGACTGTTGTGAGGACGAGCAGATAATGAGGAAATTTTCATTCTGACCCAGACTATTCCTTTAGCACGCGCTGCAGCGAACATTTTCTTCCAAGGCGCCTTTCAGTGCCAGAAATGTATTTGTGCAGTACTCAACTCAGCGAGCTAATGGATGTGTGAACCAGCACTGAACCAGTCATTTGATTAAACTCACTCAGCTGCCAGGCAGCATTGCATATCTTGCCCTCTTTGTGACTCCTCACTCTGCATTTCCCGCTGTAATTATTTGTGCCTTTAGAGAGAATGTGTGACATGCTCTAGTTGATGTTATTATACCACTATTTTGTCTGTGTCTGGACTGCACTTCTTCCAGCACGTACTGTACATTACAGGTGAAGTACGCTGTCTTATAGAACAGTATGATTACCCAGCTCTCTCTCCATTAAGTTTCCATGACAGTGGAATGTGCAGGCCGGGAAGGTCGCAGAAGAGATAAGTACTACTTACCATATTCAGCGTCGTTTGAACTAGGTAATTATATTCAGCCGGAGACGTTTCTCCTCCCTCTCCCCTACAGTTCCTCTCTCTGTTTCTCCGCGGCTAGTTTAAGCGCTGGTGTTGAGCTTTAACAAGGCCGCTTTTGTCCCAGATAAAGCTTCTAGACAGCACTCGTCAGTGCAGCGTAAGATCCCTGCCTGCCGGAGCACAGAGCACTGCCCCGGGGGCATCTTATCGCTCCGCTGGCAATCACAAATACCCACTGAGATAGATGGGCTCCTCAGTTCTCTCTGTGGGGAGCCCTTCAGCTGAGAAAGATGGCTTCTCCCTTTCTGCAAACACTTGTGACTGGCAGCTTGGCAGACAGACAAACATAAAAATACAGAGAGAAAGCGAGAGCTATTGACAGACAGATGCCTGCAACCCACACAGAGAAGTGTTGGGCTCTTTCTACACATGCACTGACTGACAGATTGGCAGGCAAGATGGAGATGAAGGCAGACAGAAAGCCGGCATATGCACGTAACACACGTGAGGACGCGTCTACGCAATTGCGCGCACGCACACGCATGCACACACGCATGCATGCCACACTCCCACACAACAGCACCGTGCGCCCGCATTCCTGCCATATTTTTCTTGGAGCTCAAGAATGGCGAGCGCCGCACGTGGATTTTTATACGTGATGTTATTGCATTCAGCACCTTCTCTGTTTGGCAGTCATCTTCCCTCGCCCGATGTGCTGCCTTGGCAACACAACTGCGGCGTTTCAGGCGAGCAGCACATTCACGTGGAGTGATGGCGGAAGGACAGGCCCATCGCAGAGGGGAGCGTCAGCACGTGCATAGTTTTCTTTTCATTTTGTCTCGCACAGTTTCGTTTACTACGATGCTTTGATTCATTTTTACTCCAATCACACTTTTGAACATGCAGTTTGGGCCCGTTGTACAGTCCATCCTGACATGCAGGGATTCAGATATTATTGGAAGAGGGCCAGATCAGTGCTGTTTGGCTTCCTGTCGATGTCAAAGGCCATCCTACAAACTCCCTCACTATGGCTGCCTCCACTAATAGAGACATCACAGTCTATTTCATTTGTTAGTGCAATAACGTGGAGCCAGTGTCATGTAATTACATACACTCCCTCTGCACGGTATGATGAATGTATACTATTTAGTGCTTCGGGGGGGCAGATGGTCTGTTATTATGCTGTCAATGATTCAGGTAGAGCAGACAAGCCATTTGTCTCCATATTGTAATGAGTCAATGTTTCGAAACAGTAATTACCTTTTCGACCGGTTGACAAATGACAAGAACAGCAGCATACCAGTAGACAAGCGCGCACGCACCGCCGTAAGCTCACACACAAACAAGAGCGCACATCTCATGACGGAGCCGGGGTCGCGTTGACCTTTAACCCCCGCTGTCACATCACCATTGATTCTCTTCCTGGATCAGACCTCATTATGTACGGAGCGGCCAGCCAAAGCGCGTGCCTGCTCTCGGCAGCCCCCCTCTCCACCTGCCATCGACATCGTCTTCAGTCCTGATTGGGTCGTGACTCAGATGGATTACATTTGCACCTGAAATAAACACGCATGTCCTGTTTATTTACAGAAATCAGATTTGATTCTGTAAGGCTCGCGATCCAAGTCAATATTTACATTCATCCAGATACACTCCTTTCCTCTCCGGACCTGTCATGGGAGATTTAGATTTCGGTGATTTCAGGGCATCTTTGCTTGGATTTTGTCGTGGAAAAAGCATATCATGCAATTTATGTCTCTAAATGAGTTCCAAAAGCTGAATTTCCTTAAAAGAAGTGACAGCTCAGTACAAATATTTCAACTCGTCAGGTTGCTGCACTTGAATAAAGATAAATAAAACTTATACTGGAGTCTGGTCCAACAAAAAAAAAACTAATAAACTGAAAGTAACCAACTGTAGATGACGATTTATAATTGTTTGGACTGCGTTTACCCTTTCGCTGTTAACGTGGCCCATGTTTCTCAGACCTTTTGTGAAGGCAATTTATTTCTCACGACTTCAGTAAATCTAGTGTGCATCTACTACTGGATTTGATGTGCTTTTTATGGTTCTTGCTCAGTCCAAATAGGATCCAGTCATGCAGTATGCCTCTTAAAGTCAGGTTTAACAAGGCTCACAGAGACTCCCAGCTCTAAGTGATGCAGCCTGTCCACACATCAACACTCAGAGGAACTGATAAAAAGCTATTGTGTGTATAACCTCCCCCAGAAAAAGCAGGTAACATTTAAAGAGAGTGAGTCTGGAGGATAGAGGAGGGTTTGCTTAAAGGACAGTCAGAAAGCTGCAGTGTTTTGACTCGAGGTAAATGTCACAGTAATGTCAACTGCGTCCGATCCATGAAAAGAAGAGAGGAAGGTTAAGCTGTTTTTGTTTGGGGGTTGGTTGGCAAGCGGGAATAAACTAATCAGGATGGATGTGATTATTATTATCACTATTTTGTTGCAAGCCAAGACAAAGAGGTTTGTTGAGATGGTGATTTGTGTGAGCTCTGTATTACCAGCAGGATTTAGCTGTGGTGAAGAGGGAATTTTTGTTTTCGCTCTTAACTTTAAGGAAGGTCAGCCATCGCACATCTTGTGTCGGCAGTGCGCGATCAATATTACATGTTTGCACTTTTCGCTGTCGAGATGCTGCTTTTCTTACAGCGCTGTGGTGTATCCTGATATCTTCAGCAGCGGATCAGTCGTTGTTTACTGTATATATTCAGTATAAAGCTTCTCTAGCACATTATTCAATATGCAGTATTGAAAACCCTCTCATAAAAACCTCAAATATCACCTTAATATAGTCAGTGTTTGCAGTCATAGGCTGGGGCTTAAACAGGGCCAAATGCATTTCAGCTGAACAAAGATATTGACATTTAAATTCTCTATTATTCTATTTGATACGCAGTCATGACTCAATTTTGTAAAGATTTGTAAATTGACACACAGACTCATTACTGGCAGAGAGGCCGCCTGTGATTTCTGGGCTCAGAGCAAAGAGACTGGATGCACTTACATGCTAATTTAATGAATGTCAAGCGCCCTAATTGTTTATTATACAGAAGATGATGGGTGTGTATTTAAGAGTTTACACTGGTGTGCGTAATGAACAGCCTGTGCTTTCCAAAGTTTGTTATGCTGTTTGTAGAGGTCGGCCGCTTTTCTGGAGAGACTGCAGACGAGCTCTGCTTCCTCCATTATAATGTCGGGCTTCTCAACTGGAATTACTGACTTTGAGGGAAAATAATAGCTAAAAAAAATCTAAATCACTCCCACACAGAATTTGTATGGTTAGTTTGTGGCTCAGTTCCAAATCTTTCTTAATTACTTTTAGTTTGATGTTCAGTTCCTGATTTATTTATTTCTGCATTTATTACTTTTACTGAGATGTTCAGCTCAACAGTCAATAGTCAAAGATTGCTCACTTCCAACAGCGTGATTTTTTTTCACAGTGGGGTGCTATCAGACGATTAACTGGCTTTCCCTTCTGCAAGCTATCGATATAATTCAAATTGACTTGCCATGAGGTCAAGAAGCACTTGAGATCCAGGATGTCAGGTTTAAAAAAAAAAAAGAAAAAAAATCAGTTTGCAGACGATACCGTATTTTCCTGAATAAGAGTTTAATAAAGAATTTTTTTTCTGGATATTTTTTAGCCCTTTTTTCAAGGATTGGACGTTTGTGTATTCACAATGGTAGATTCAGTTTCTGTTGTAGCCTTAATGTTACTAGGCCAGTGAGTTTATAGTGAGTCTTTTCGAGTTGGAAAGTGTGTAGTAAATCCAGTTTAATCTACATTAGCGTCTGTATCGTTGGTTACACCACGCTTCAGAGATTACAGAGATCTTATCCTTGGACTACTAGTGTCTAAGGTACATATGTCAAACTGATTCCAGGGCCGTGTGGCTGCAGGTTTCGTTCCAACCAAAGAGGAGCACACCAGGCCAACCAATCAACATCAAGAGATCATTAGTTATCAGCTGAAGACTGAGATCAGCTGATTAATTGATTCCAGCCTGGTGTGCTCCTCCTGGGTTGGAACGAAAACCTGCAGCCACTAGGTCTTTAAGGAATCAGTCTGACATGCCTGGTCTAAGGGGAAGTTTCCTGTCCACATTGATGATTCTCATCTCATTCTCATCTTCAGAAAGTCTAAATATGGTATTTGGAAATCAGTCTAAACTTTGGGTTTACCACGTTTGGATGGTTCAGATCATGTGTGGCGGATGAGCACATTTAATATACTGTTGTTTTTTGTTGTACTTGATGCTCCCTGTGTGGCAAAACCTTGCCATCATGTACTCCAAGCGGTCTTGATCAAACAATCCAGTGATGTGACCCAGGTCTGCAGAGAGCTACAGAGCAGCTACATATGGAAAACTTCTCTGGCTTCACTATGCATGGGAGCTTTGGCTTAATCTAGATCCAGCTGTGCAGCATTGATTTGTGGGCCTGAATCTGCAGCAATAGGTCTGGCAGGGGTCAAGTATACAGGTATTTATGATACATGCAGCAGATCGCTATGAATGGATGACTTCCTTGGCTGTGAGAGGGACTCTGGGGATGGGAGGCGGGGTTACATCACTCCAGTAGAATGTAATAGGGATAAAATGAGGTGCTAGTCGGCTGAAAAATGGGGACAGGATTGGCAGCGCCGGTTTTATAAGGCAGTTGAATATTAAGTTGCCGGACATGAGGGGAATAGACCTCTTAAAAGTCAATGCCCTGAAGTCATTAACCGGGTCGAAGGAGGCTGGGGGAGACTGAATGCATGAGGGTAAGAGCAGTTCCCCAGAGAGTCAGTGAAGATATATGTCTCACTTCATTTGATGCTCTTTGAACTTAAGTGTGTGTGTGATATTCCTTTTTATAGAGGCTGTAAAAGTTTTGTTGTGTAAAGAGACACAAATCCGGGTCAGCTGAGGCCTAGGCTTGTATTGGCAGGCCCAGACACACTGCGGCTGCCAACTTTCCCTGTGAAAACGTAAACAGACAGTCACAGCTAGCACGCTGATCCACAGCTCTGTGCATAATGCCCCGTGGAAAGACTGAAGCAAAACCTGGCAGCGTGAGCCATTTGGAGGCTAAGGACGCGTTTTCCTCCATATAAAGTGATTGCGCGGGCAGCGTTTTCATGCAAAGCATCAAACTCCTGGCAGCTAGTGTTGATGGAGGGAATGTATCACCGGATGGGTGTCACACCCCAGTGGTGAAGAGGTTTTTTTGGGTGGGGGCCATCTCATGTGGATTCTGCTGGGCCTGAGGGCCGAGCCGGGATCGGAGAATACATGTGCAGGCAAAAATGTGAGCTGCAGATGAGTTCGGGGATTTGATCTTAGTATGTGTGGGATTTTGTGAATACCCATATGCTCGCTCTCGCTGTCAGTAAGCTTTACATCTCAAGCATTTAAAACCAAAGTCTGCCTTTGTAACACAGTGCTGTGAAAGTTGCAGGTATTCTAACCTCTTCGCAGTAAATCTTTCCGCCCCGCACCTGAGCTAAGGCTCCCCACGTTGTTCGTACTCCATTCTCTTCTGTCTACTTATCCCGCATTCAGAGCCGTCCAAATGAAAATTCATTTCTCCCAGTTAATTGACTCACAGCGTCTTTCCCTCAGCTCCCTCAGAGTTGTGAGGCAGAGTCAGCTGTCAATTCCAGATTACAGCGTGCTGTTGTTGGAGAGAGGAGCCCATTGTGTTTATCTGCAGTGACAGCTGGCTGGAGGCAGCAGGGGGAATAGATCTGTCACTGTGCCTAGTTTGTCTGTGATCTGGCATCTGCCCAGACACTCCACCTTTGGCTGAGCTGACTAGAGTACACCTCTGCTTTGTCTTCACCTACCCTCCTCTTCCTTTCCCGTCCCGTCCTCTTGTACTTATCACGGCGCTCTGCAGGATCCCACGGAGGCGCTTTCCTCCGCGGCAGTAGGCGTGTGCCGCAGGATCTACGTTGACTGAGCGTGGCTAGCCTTAGCGGCTGCACACCGGCTTTGCAGTCGCACATGTTGTGAATGCCACATGTGCTTATTGGCGGCCAGGCGGTGTGGTTCACTCCGACCCGGGTTTACAGCAGGTGGGCCGAATCTCCCTTCCTGCTTGTGTTTGCCAATTACTGCTCTTTGCCTCCAGCATACAGATTCCCCGATGTCCCGCTGTGCAGGAGTGCCTATTCACTGTGATGATTTCTTCGTGCTAGCAGTCGAGCTGGATGAATCACAGTTAGCCCTCCGCTCTGATTCCGCTCTTAATTTTCACAGAGGGGGGCTCCTGTAATGAATCGCTGCCCCTGCAACAAACGTGCTCCTCGGTCACGCAGGGCTTCATGGGGGCTGCCTGATGAGTTGGCAGCTGGTTCATTTCCACCGTTTGTGGGGCTTGACGTGGCTCCCTGTTTTAAAGCGCTGCAGGGCAGGAAAGCTAGATCCTCCGCTGACGCTGAGCGAGGGTCAACACGGGGGGAATTCTTTTATTTGTAAACTGAAAGGTTTGTTTGTTTTTAGCTGATTCACTAAGCGCTGGCCGTCTGTTCACACTCTTGCCGCGCCGGTTGATGTGTGTCTCTTTGCTACTTGTGCGGCGTTGTGTTGACATTTGACCAGAGTGCTTCTGTAATCTGTTTTTCTCCTCTCGCTGCCTGTGAGCAGGAGCTGTATAAACATGTCCTTCCTCCACGGGAGGCGAACGGATCACTCCTCATTACGGGGAAGGCAGGGAGACGAGAGGCGCGCAGCCACTGCTGCTTTCTGAGCCCTCTGAGTGGAAGCAGGCCTGACGCAGCCACATGCGCGTCATATATACGTGCATACTCGCAAGCGCCCGCAGCGACATACCTGGCAGGCGGTCTAGCATCTAAAGCAAGGTGGATAACAACTGGATCCGAGAAAAGAAACTTGAGCTGTCTGGTTTTGTTTTGTCGCCTGTGTGCCGCAAGCTGCTGTCAGCCACACAGCTTCCAAAACTCACCTGTACATTCAGATAACGTTCATCTGTCTTCACCTTGGATACATTAGGTTTCACGGACCCATTTCCGCCGCGGCCTCTCTTCTGCTGTCTTGGCCTGGAGGCACGTTGCTCGTCTCGGCCCTGTCTCACCGCACCCGAGAGCACAGCACCTGAGCGGGTGCCGTGGTAACCCGCCAACACCTTGGCCTCGCACCGCTGCTCTGACACTACAGTAGCTGATGAGACATCAATTCAGACCCGCTGGACTCCTCAGAGTGGGCCACCGACGCTGTGCTTTTACATGCCCCGCTGCATGACTGACAGGCTGCTTCCTACAGGGAGGCAGCTCGTGGAGGAGCTCAAGTATGGAGCTTCTGCCAACAGCAGAGGTTTAAATGTGCCACTTCAACCAGTCGTCGGCTTTAATTCATTCCCGTGATTCCCGTTTGCTGCTGGCTGCTGCTAACTCGTTACTCATTGCCTCCCCCACCGTATAGAATAGGCGCAGGCATGAGGTTTTTTGCATGGTTAAGCTTCCTCTTGAATCTGTTTGGGTTGATAAATGAAGCACCCTGGAGAGCAGAATATATACCATCAAATACAACTTCAGGACAAGCCTGTTCCTGCCTGAAATGCCACCTGTTAGTGACAGATCCAGTCTGTAATCCACTATCCCAATCAGAAAAAAACAGCGTAAAATTACATGAAAAAAAGTCACCATTTCATATTTGTAACTGCCAGATTTCTCTGTAATTGGAACTTCATGCTTTTAAAGAAACTTTAAAAGTGCTCACTTTCTACTCCACAGCGAACGGAGAGCCTTTCACATAGATGAAGATGAAACTTTAATGATCCCTGTTGGGAAAATGGGTCATTGGAGCAGCAAAATCATTAAAATAACTCGGATAGTGGAGGAACAGAGAGTGTAAATTAAAGTTAAACGGATGAGGGGGATTAAACATAACAGAAGTGTGATTTTGGGACTTATTAGAAGACATGAGATGGAAAATAATGAAAATTAAATATATGAATAACAACATTTACGCTCTCTGTGTGAAGTAACAGCAGGACATACAGGACCTCTAGCCTTCTAGTAAGGATATGCGCAGATGGGAATGAATTTCATTCAGATGTGGGGGCGTGTGCACTGTATAGTTTCACTGCATTGATTCGTGGAGTCTTGTAATATCAAGTAATTTATGCATATGATTGTAAAAGTGGAGGATCTGCAGATCTGCATATGGACTACTAGCTAGTAATACAGTGACAAAAAGTGACAATGTGCAGCTTGTGACGCTGTAAATTGCCCCTTCATTTGTCTGGGGAATTTTAAGTCAACACAGTAATTATTTTATAGCAATGAGCTGCTTGGCTTTCGCTCTCACAGCATGTGTGTGGAGTGCCACAGGTGAAAACTAAGTGAAAATTGAATCTGGAGAAAAAATCAATAATGCAAGAACCTTGTGGAAGATCTCATTATAATTAGACCATTTGCAGTGCAAACATTCAGTGGAGCTACTGTTTATTACTGGTATTTTTATGGCTTCAAAGGGCAACTGTGGACGTGCGGCAGGATCAGCGGCGCTTTTGTATTTCTTGCCCTCTTTTTGAAATAACGCTTAACAGGAAAAACAGGATCCTGTTACTGGTCCCTGCAGTGCCTCCCCAACAGGAAAGACGTGTTTTGGTTGCATGTGAATATGCAGCAAGATATGATTAAAAACCAGATTAAACCGATGGTATACCAATATTCCTTTAAGAAAATCTATAACAGAATTCCGTCCGCATAAAATTTGCAGCAGTGTGGAAAAATTCATGGCGGGCGAATATGTTTCATAGCCACATTACGCGATGAATATTTCAAGCTCTGCCTGCAGTAAATGCTCTGAGAAACACAGAAAATGTGCATGAGACATGCCAGTAACCAGCACTGTAGTGACCCTCCCTCGCTCTCTCTTTCTATCATCTCCAGTAATTCTTTACGTCCCTCAGGAGTGAGTTGTCAGGCTGCTGTATTGCCAGCCTTGACTGCAGGGAGATCGCTCAGTGGTCTCTTGTCTCCTGACACCATTTTCATACCTCTCTATCTTCGTCCTGGTGAAGTGGCCTGATGCCAAGGCCTTAGGTAGCACCTAATAGCCCCCTCTCTCTCTCTGTCCCTCGCTCTCTCTCTCTCTCTCTCTTCCCCTCACCACTGCTCTGTACCTGTTAAACACAGGATTAAAGTGCACTCGGCAGGGTGCAATTATACAGCCAGCACTGTTACATCCAGAGTTAAACACAGCCCTCTCTCTCTGCTCACTTGTCTGCTGCAGGCCGCTGCAGCCTGAAGGTAATTGTATTGCTGTCAGCCCTTGGTTGATGAGTTGCCAGCGTAATTGCTTTACGGTTTGACCTCTGGTTTTTCAAACAAGCGCCCTGGTCAAGGATCTGCGCTGGGTGGATGAGAGATGAGAGGATGGCTTGTGTATGCATGGGTTTCTGCTTGTCTGTGTGTGTGTGTGTGTGTGTGTGTGCGTGTTCGTGGTTGATGGAGGCAGGATAAATATATTAGTCCTCTAATGCTCCGTGTGGCCCCCTGTGCCTTCTGCTATTCTCTGCAGCGTCTTAAAGCGCAGTTCCCTGCCTCACTTTAAAGTCAGCATCCGAGTCAATTGAATGGTTGGGTATATTAAAAGCACAGGGATTTGTCTTGGTGACATTGGTACAAAGGCACAGTGACAGCAGTACATACTGATACACGCGGTTCAAGGACGACAGGACACGACACGCTGCACAGCCACAGTGCCAGATGCTATGCACAGTACACTATATTTATCTCTTGACATGCCATTCGTAACTTGGTATTGTCATTTTCTGCTGCTGGTCTTCTGCCAAAATAAACAGGATCAGAAATTACTAGCTTGTAATTTGTCAACTGAGAACGCTTTTAAGCATTTAAACTCAAAGACGGAGCAATCATCATGTTGGAATTGCTTTCCGAACTAAAACAATTAGCGTGCATACAAAGTTTATTGGGTTTTTTCTCTCCTTAATCATTACGCCAACCTAGGGATGAATGCTAAGTCTTTTTTTTTTTTTCAATATCCACATCACAAGAACCAGGGTTTTAATTGGACTCTAATGCACATTATTAGCAATGTTTGGTAGGTTGTAGGTTGTGATGGAATTATTTATTGATTTCACTGGCTGCCACTAATCAACATGTATTCCACGAGTTGACCAATTTACAGCATGAAAGTCTTGTCTGTGTTGGGTTCATATGCTCTCTACCTGCCACTGTTGTTAATTCATCAAATGGCTTGCTTTGTAATTTCCCAGTTAAACATTTAGGCACATCGCCTTTGTTATGTTTGCCGCCGTAACGCAGCAGACGTGATGTTTTTTTGGCAGTGGAAAAATCAAAGTTGTTGTAGCGAATATATTAGCTGACACTTCCCTATTTATACATCCATCCTAATTGATTTCATGTAGAAGCAATCATGTATATTATATATGTCTGTACATCTATAATGCACATATGTAACTATGATTATTCTTGATACAAACCCTTGATCAACAGTATGCAGATGTACACTCCCAGAGTTTAAGTTGTAGATCACACTTGGATTTTAAATCACAGTCACAGGCCTGCTTCATGCCTCCAACTCTGCTATGATAAAAGAACAAGCACATGCTCTGCAGCATGGCCTTTGTCTGCGGCTACGTGACACACGCACACACACACACACACACACACACACACACTGAGATGGCGAGGTCAACCACCTGAAGCAGGCAAGGGGTGGAGAAATGCCAGGTTGACAGCTGAGGAGAGCAAAGATAGAGGTGTGAGAGAGAGTCCAGAGTGTTAAGTGGACGTGTGGACACGTGTGTATGTGTTTGTGTGTGTGTGTGTGTGTGTGTTTGTGTGTGTGTGTGTGTGTGTGTGGGTGACAGCGTGAAACAATGAGGAAAAGAGAGAGCTCTGTTGCATGTGCCTATGTGAGTGCTTTTTCACATTGTGTATTGTGTGGGAAAGAATGAGGCCGCTGCACTGTGTGTTCGTGTGTGCAGTGAGTGAGAGGAGGATTTAAGTGGAAGTGAAACAAGTGCACAGTCCACACACAGTGTATTTCAAAGAAAAACAAGACTTTAAAGCTGAACTGGAAGGAAAAACACGAAAGTAAACTGCTGAGGTGATGCTGGAGGTGCGTGCGTGTGTGTGGTTGAGCAAGAAAAAGAAAAAAAAAAGACCCTTGCATGATGTGAAATAGCTGCAAAGTGTTAATTAACATGGAAGTGGTCGTCCACACACACTAAAGGAGGTTTATGTAAACACCACATGCGTGTATGTGTGTGTGAGCGTGCATGCAAACAGCGCGTCAGGCTCATTCATCTCGCAAACAGCGTGACGGCATCAGCTGAGGGCTGACTCAGTGGTTCGGGAGCCCTCCGGGGTGGCTTTTAGCACCGGCAACAGGAGCGCTCGTTTTTGTTGCCTCATTCTCTCTGTGGCAGCTCGTTTTCCTCCCTGTCAAACAAAATCACCATGATTTCTCTTTTGGTAACGGGCTGAATGTTCAAACGTTTAGCACCCGTTCAGATGACGTGCCTCTTTTTTGAAGAGGGGTGTCTGAGGAAAATGACACAGCGAAGTGGGGGGGGGTGATGAATTTCTCATGAACTCAACATTTCTTGTAGCTCAGAGAGGTAAAGGGGTAATAATACAAGTTTTTACTGCCCTGTCATGTCTGTCTTCTGCTGACCCGGAGAGATTTATGCACAGATTTATGGTTGTGTGCAGCAGATTTCACAGTGAAAACACTGTTGTGTGTAAGTGGACTAGATTCTTTGGGGGTGAAATAATCTGTTTCCTCAGGGTTTCGAGCTGTTTTCCAAGAGAGGCCTTTGAGCCGGCTCATTTTTAAAGGTGCCACGAGCGTGCATGAGCATTTGAAGCTTTCATACAGGTGACGCTCATCAACCTTTGCTCCCCAGCTTTCCTATCACACTCCTTTTTTCAGAGTAAGCTCAAATCAGCACGATAACAGCAAATTCCACAGACCACTGAGAATGTGTGATTCTTTGACGCGAAGTCCACCTTGCTGAAGAAACACACGCTCAGACACAAGGGTTTGGTGGGAGAATGAGGAATGCGTCCATCAATCTCCAGATCAAAGTGCTGCCTCTGCAACCCACAGCCACGAACTTTGAAATATTGAAAGGTTTCATAATGGGCCGCTTTAAGGAGTTAAAAGGCTTTGCATGGTATTCACTGCATTATTTATACCAGTAACACATTTTTTTTTTAATCTTCATATTGTTCCTTGACGGCGGACATAGCTTTTTTCACTGTGCAGGGGTTCACCTGAGGGTTAGGATGGAAAAACCTCGTAACCTGAATTTTTCAGTTTTCATGTTTTTACTTTAATCTTCAGATCCACCTAAGTGTGCGCAGGTGCAGGAAGATTCATCGTCACCGGGCCGAGAGACGAATTGAGCGACTGTGTGTGGATGTTTTGAAAAAAAGGGTTTGACTTTTTGGAGATAAACGTTGCTCTGACTTGCAGTGATATGAGGCTGCAGGCAGATCTGAGGTTTCTCCTCCCCTGTCAGTCGGCTCCGGCTGGGATTCCTCTGCCCTGTCAGCCTCCCGCTGTGTGAACAAAGTCGACTCCTCGCACCGGTTCAGCTCGCAGCGGGACGCGCTCGGAAATTTCGGCTGACGTCAAAAGGCTTCTGCCGTCTCCTGCGTTCGGCGGCGGCGGGAAGGAAACTCGCTTTTGTAATTTGCGTTTCGATTTGGCTTTGTAGTCACAAGACAGAGAGAGTGGCTGTCAAATTGTGAGCGTTCAGTTATGCAGACAGGGAAACCTGTTTGTCAGTGTTCGTTCATTGTTCTTGAACAGGCTTGCCATTAACATCCCTGGTGTGCTTTTAGTAGTTTTGCCCATGCAAAACATACTCAGCAGTTGGTACGGAAATATGCTGAGCTGATTTGTTGACAGTGTGAGACCAACACTACACATTCATAGGAGTTTATTTGTTATTCTGCTCCACCAATGGGAATAGCTGTTGCCCAGGCAACACTTCCTCTGTGTGTGTGTGTGTGTGTGTGTGTGTGTGTGTGTGTGTGTGTGTGTGTGTGTGTGTGTGTGTGTGTGAGGAAAGGAGAATTCCGAGGAATGACACCCGGCTGTATTTTGGGCTGCAGTGTGTGGGCTGAGCGGCAGAAAACAGGGAGCTTCCTGTGACAATGGGTGGGAGGTTCACAGGACATATTGGCCCCTGTAGAAAGCCCATTTCCTGTCAGACAGTCAGCTTAATAGTCTGTAGAAAAGCCTGTGGGAGGTGAGACTCGTGATGTCTTGTGATCTCTGCTCTAAGAATCGGACAGTTTTGGATAATCACCATACGCACTTTGTTGATGATGTTTGGCAAGACCAGCAATTGTCCAACAAATGCTTACGTTGTAAAAAAAAAAGCAAAGTCTGCCATCATACTCAGCAGTTGCAAAGGGATGATTCAGTCCAATAACTCACAAACAGAAATTAGCTTTTTTCATTGAAGTTTTTGGCCTGACACCCAAAAGTACACCAGAGCTGAAACTAGCAGAGATCAATATAGCCAGCTTTGGGGAACCACAAAGAAACAGAGCCCACAGGTGCATGCTGGGATGGCAGTCGGACGAGAGATCAGCTGCGGCAGCGGCAAAGTGATCAGCAGTAGAGAGCGAGTTTGACAGCTGGAATAAACTGCTCAGCTGGTGGTGTCCAACTCAGCCGGCACGTCAGCCAACGCAGAGCAGAACCCCGCTCTGGACTTGCCTGATGCACTGTTAACGCCACAGAAGTGGTCGCCGGGGTTAGTTTTCTGCTGAAAATGATCGAGAAATTATTTTTTTTTGCTCTTGAATGTCCACCCCTAAAGACGCTGACGGCATCAACATAAGGAGCGTGTTATTCACCGGTGTCCTCCATTTGAATCTCAAATATCAAATGTCACAATGCAAGTTGTTAATATGTATGTTTAGCTGAATAGTGATGCATTAACACGCTCTTTAGAATCCCATTAGAGAAAAAAATGCAAACATTGATTACAAACAAACATAAGCAAATTAGTCACAGTGGATAGTTTCAGTATTTTATGACCATCATGTCGTGCTAAAGTGAGTGAAATAAGAATGTTGACTTCTAAACTCTTGCAAGCACTGCAGTTGCAGTGAAACAAAGATGCATAGTTACCACATGTACTGTAAGCCCCTGGCGGGAGCTATAAATAGCTGAGACAACGTTTGCAACACACAAAGAGGTCACATGCAGTCTGAACACACACCGTGTGTGGAAATGTGGAGGAATCCTGATCGGACTCCACCTGCTGTCCTTGATCTCACCTCTTGTGTCTTTTATTCCTGCGAATTCTGCGCTCTCTTGTTTCTCGGGTGTTTGTCGGAGCTGTTAAACAGATTTAAAGCCGGTGTTTATTGTTGTGCCGCACCGCCCTGTTGTCGCTGCATTCCCCCCATTCTTCTCCCCTCATCACCCGCTAGCCAGATGGTGTCACTCCGGGAGCCAATTCAGCCCTCCCACATGTGTGCAACACCAACACTCGCCATCACGCCAACACACTCGTAGCGAAATGCACAATTTAGGATTCGCTCAGCTGCACGCGTGCACACTCGCACATGCTCCGACTGTAATATACACGAAAGAGCTGCGTGCACACGTTCACACACGTCAACACAAACGTGTGCACGCATGTGTAAACTGTACATATTTACATACAGTACATGCAAACAAGCGGCAGCTTATGCAGCCATAAGATTGCTTAAAGGGTCATAAAACCTGCAGTTCCATATCACTTACAAACATACAATCTAATGGGTGTAGAAAGCAGTAATAGTGGGGGGAGGGAATGAAAGAGAGAGAGAGGAGAGGACCACCACCACCTGCACACATGCACACATGACAACAATTTTGGAGCAAAATGTAAAGTAATATCTCACTAAGCGCACGAGTGTTCCCTTAATCAGATACGAGAATAATTATTATGACAGAACAAAGTCTACAGAAAAAAATCATGTTGCAGGCTGCCGACGAGCGTCATTGCTTTCATGCTGACGCTTTTACCCACAAATCATCCTGACAGTTATTCCCACAAGATTCAAATTCAGCGCTGCTGCAAAACGGCGAGAGCAAGCGCGGTGGCGAAGGGAACAACGGCGCTCTGAAGCGGCGAGGGGAGGCCTGCCGGTTGGCTCCTGTCAGCTGGACGAGCGCAGCGGCAAGCTGACCTGCCGGGGGATTAACACCTCACACCTCCTGTTCGTTTCCCCCCGCCCTCGCATAACACGGCGCGTAAGGCAACACTCCCAGAAAACCGGCTCACGCTCACAAAGGATCAGGCCTCTTAACCGCGGAGTCAAATGAACAGGAAAAATACACCACATTGATTAACAAAAGGTGAAAAGGATGCGGTTCATTTAATCCTTGTGCTGGCAAATTACGCAACATTGATCACTGCAGAAATGTGCTTTCTCTTGTTCGCCGCCTGATAAGCTTCTTGGCACACAACGCACTCTCTTTTCTCTCTTTGAGGCAATAACCTTCTGATTACACGGGGGCCGGGTAAATGAGCGTATGCTCTAAGTTAATCAAAGGTGTGTTTGATGTGGCTGACAGCAGCATTAGACGGAAGGTGTACGCTCCGCTGTCTCTGCAGAGCTTCGCATGCGCGGGACTATAAAAGCTAGCGAGCGCTGCATGATTAAATCAATCCAGTCTAAATCATGACAAGTCAGAGTGATTTATCTGACATGCCGAGAGCTGCGGTAATGCGTGCAGAATCAGTCCAACAGCCGAGCAATAAATCTACACAGGCACACCTCAGCCAGCTTAGAAGGAGCTAAACGCTGCTGAAGTGGTACAACAAATGACTCTGGCCTGCTGCGGTTTACAGTGCTGTACCGTTTGGGAAGAATATAGAGGTGAAGTTATTGTTTGAATTTTGACCTCCTTGGATGCCTTCCTCGTGTGGAAAACACCACCGGCCTCATTAACAGATGCTAAATACAACTCAGACACACAGTTCACCTCCGCTGGCGGATGCTTACGGCTTACTGGACATTAGCTGACATTACATTGCTGATAAACTTAAAAGCTACTCCGACTGAAGTTTTAATAACGCCAACTAGGACGTGCTGCAGCTACACCAGCATTTTCATGCCTGCGAAATGTGATGCTGAAGAGTGAGTGAAACTTCATGTAGGGGCGTCCTGTCATGTTAGATAATGCAAAACAGGCATTTTTAAAGCCATTAACATTTAAAATTCCTTCCCAGTATACCATATAATGCTTGTCCTATAAAATCATGCATTATTTTCTGAATAATTCTCTATTATTGATATTGTTATTATTATCAGTTATGAGGAAGTGAGAGGACTGTATTGTTTAAACTTTCTACTTCTACCCGTTAGCAAAGCATGAGGTCATTGAAGATTTTTTTTTTTCCAGGAAATTCAAATGTTTTTTTATGATACTTACTACATGGCACCATGTGTAGGTCATGTATGCATTTCATTCCACATAACGCATCTGCTACGCTGTTCTTTATATTAATTAAATTCAATCATGCTTTAGCTCCATGTGTGCCACCTTGCCGCCTTCTTCTTCACTGCCTTTTTTCATGCATTGCTTTGTTTGTTGGTGCGCTGCCGCCACCAGCTGTCCATTAGCGGAATAGCGTTGGGCAACGCCGGGATGCGAACCATGCTGTGAGCGCTTACGTGCGCTCCTGTTCGTCTTTCGTGTGCGTGCATGATACCGACAAAACTGGGACATCCTGTGAAAGCTTTGCCCCTCGGGGGACCTTTAATGCACCCTGTAAGACGGACGTTCAGAGTATCAACACATAATAACGCACACAAGCTCATCTGGCTGCTCCTGCACTGACACGGTGGACGTCATAGACATTGATGCACCTGCAGTGTTTAATTGACAGCTATGCTGCAGCTCCTGTGCTGAGCGGTAGATAGTTCTACGGTGGTGAATTTTTAAGAGGGCCCTGTCATCTCTCGTGGCACCGCTTTATGTCGAGGGAGGTGTTCCCTGCAGAGCTCTTTGTGTCTGAATAATTACTGGCCTCAGAAAGAAGGAAGCGTGATGATGTGAACTAGACGCCACCATCTCTCTTTATCTCCCTCTCTCTTTACACACCCTGTGTATCTTTCTGCACTCCAGGCTCCATTTGTAAGACTCTTTTGCCTTCTGGTTTATGCATGCCTCATGAAGACCCCCCCCCCCCCCCCCCCCCCTTACCCTTTGCAAGCAACTTCAGGGTTGCTGACATTCGACATTCTTCTGAGCAGAATGCATAAACCTTCCTTTGGGAGCTGAATGTGCTTCCACGGTGGATCTCAAGGCCCCAGCATAACCGCGTAAAGCCATGCACTTTATTGTTGCCGGCATGGAGACCTGTGTTGGATTTTATGCACTCATACTCTCACACACATGCACACTCACGCACACATGCACACACTCTGTCTCTCTCTCTCTCTCTCACACACACACACACACACACATGCTCCAGTCCCCATGCAGCCTGGAACAGCAACAAAGCTCTCCCATACTGTTGCCAGGGTAACGTGGTCGGGTCAGACCAGTCGAGCGGCCTCTCTTGTTCCAGGCTGAGCCCCCACCACACCCCCTCCGCTCACTTGCACTATCTCGGTTTCCATTTCTGCGTACATCCTCCTCATCCTCTCCTCTTTCCCTCGTCTTTGTCGTCACTCCCCCCTCGGCTAATCAGATCATAAGACTTCTTTATGGCCTGTGTCACATTTCTCCCCCAGGCTCGACACTGTAACATGAGAGAGGTAACAGTCCAGCCGCTTTGTCTAATTAAGGTCTGCAGAAATGAAAATTCTCTTAATTGTGGACCAATAAATTCAAAGAGACACCTGGGAAACTGTGACGAAAGATTGACAGTCATGTTTTGTTGGCCATGCAGGTCGCAGTGGCACTGAGGGTTCACAGATAACATCATGCATTTCCCTTTCAAAAGGCCTATTCCTCAACTAAGTGGAGACTGAACACACATATGCACATTTTTACTGGCTGCAGAGCATTTACTTTGCAATTATTTGCATCAGTATTTTACTCTTTTCATTTGTAAATGAGTTTTTAATAATACAGAGTGTGATAAGGCTGCTCCATTATGTGCAGAAATAATTTAGTAACCGTTTTATAAAAGCAAAACCCCACTTCAGGCCATTGGCATATGGAAATTATATCACAACTAAGCCATTGCTGGCAGACACACAGTGATGGATTACCCTTCTTCTCCTGCAGCTATTATAGATCTATTGTCGGAGTCATGGACTGTGAATAAATGGAAATGACACAGATAGACAATTGGAATCAGTTTATTACTGATGGAACACGGTCGGCGTGAGACAGCAATGAGAGCAGGTGCAAATGTGCCAAACAAAGTCTAATTGCTCTGTGGCGCTCGAGCTTAGATGTTACGATGAGCAGCAGCCAAAATCCTGGCTCATATAAAAGAAAGTGAGACGCATGACACACATTTTTGCACCCAGACCCACATCTGCTTCACCAACCTTTCACTAACCTTTCTCCACCTTATTTTCTATTCATTTTCTAGCTCCGTTTCCTCTGGCTCTCTTTTTATTTGAAGCACTTGTGCATGTGATTTCTTTGTTGTCTGGGATGAAAGGTGCTCTCCAAATGCACTTTATTATGACTGTATTATCACTATTAAAACCTCAGCAGTCTGTGTTGCGTTTTTCTCTTGCCACCATTTTTTTGTCTTGACATTTAAACATGAGGTCACATGAGGACAGCGCGGTGGTATGCTCTGTGCACGGGTGGCTTCTCATCTTATTTTCCCAGATAAGATAAGATTAGCGGTGTCCTGAAACGAGGTTACCAGCTTGTGCTTTAGTTTATTTATTGCTCACTCAAAAAAAAAGAACACCTGAGGACATGCAGTTACTCAGCGAGCACTCTGATTCGCTGAAACATTACAGAGGAACAAAAGGTGTTTAGCAAAACCCACCGCCTAAGTTAGCCCACATCAAAGCCAGGAGGCAGCATTAGGTAGAAGTTAAACGGCGTAATATCGTAGCTGGGAAGGAACCATGCTGATGCTGAATGGAGCTTGAGTGAGTAATATGTGACACACCAGAGTGGATGTTGAATATCTGAAACCCTTATTTTTATTTAAGCATACTTGTGAAATATTATTATTTGAGCCGTTTGTGTTGACATGCTGTAACTGTGTTTGAGTGGCAGCTACACCCAGTGCCACCCCAGAGGCTGCTCCACCACCTGTCGCTGCACATAAGTCACCAACAGCTGATTTTCATGCGTTCCCCTCCGGGCCACTTTCATGACTCAACTAACGGTTGTGCTTTATAAAACAGTTTAAACATTTTGGGGAAGCTCGGGTAGAGGATGACACGGAGTGGCGACGTGAATGAAAGGTCACATGATTCAATCGGATTTGAACTTGTTGTACTTGCTTGACTGGATGTTGATGCCCTTTCAGAGATCTTTTTTGAACCACGGTGCCGCGTCATGAGACCCACTTTTCACAAGGAGAAGAAGTGAAAAGCGCAGGAGTGCAGGGACTTAACAAGCAGCACATGTTTCAAGCCAATTTGGGCCACTCACGGAAGTGCCTTTAAAGAGAGTTTCCCCCCTGACCCTTTAACGGCCTGTGCATGCCACTGATTTGAAAGGTGAAGCATCAAAACAGTTTATTGGTGATTTCACCGAATTTGTAATTAGAAGTGTGGCACCACGGTTTGCTTTGACCCCAACAGGCGGACAGATCTGAAGACCTCAGCTGCAGCCGCTAACGTAGAACCCAGTGAGCATGGGTTGGTAAAAAGATGAATATATCAGTAATCTGAAGTTATAACTGTGATTTCATTTGACTGAAAGGTTAAAGTCAAATGTTTCTCTCTGAATTGTCATCAGCAATAGATGCATGACAGCGGCAGATGAATTGTTTTCGCTTTGTTTCACACCATACAAGAAAAATTCCAATTTTAGATGCCTGCGTGTTATCTTTACCTCACATCATGCTAATCTGCTGTGATTGCTGTGTGCGCAGGCCTTAGCTTGCATACTTCCAAAAAATAAAACATGCCAATCCTCTTTTCAGACATTAGGTCCAATTAAAGATGAATGTGTCAAACTGTCAAACGTAGCCCTTATGTATATGACTGTGTGTTGTGCCTTGACTGAGTGAAGCAGATGATAACCACAGGGACATCCTCCAGAATGCTAATTAAACTCCACGTTTCTGCGAGTGGATGCTCAATTGATCACTCGCTGCTGGTTTGTTCACCAAGGCATAGTTCTGTTAATAACTTAAGGAGACGGGAAATCTTAAATTGCACTCCGTCTCCCTGACTTGCCGTTTATTGATGGATGTTGACGGATGGACTGCAGCTCTGCCTTGAAGGAGGAGGACCCCGGTCTCGTTTCCCAGCGTCCTTTGTTGCCAGAGTGTGGAGTGTAGTTGCCTTCCTAACAGCTCTTTAAAGACGGTTCTCCAAGTAATGAATTGCTCGACAAGCGGCCTGCTAATACCGTCTGGTCCCTCATGAGAAATTAATGCGTTGCCTTGTGAGGTGAGAAGGGCTGCTTTGAGCTGATGTGAGGTGTCAGTGTGACGACATTAAATCCTTCTGTCAAAGTGGTGTCGGCCTGTGCTCTGGTTTAAAATGAGGCCAGTTACATACGCTAGATGTATATTCTGATTGAGCCTGCTGTGTCAAATATACCTCACAGCAAGGAGGTAACTGTTTTTCCTTTCACAATGAAAAAAATTAGTCTTCCCACAATCTTCCTACCCAGTGTTGTTAAGCGTTAAGGTATTTTTTTTCCGCTGAAGAAGAGAGAGGAAAAAAAAAATCTCATAACTAGAAACACTGCATGTGTTTCCTAACAGCTACTCCTGGGAGGCTGTTCCAGCAAGTAATAAAAGAAACAGTTCAGCTACAAACACGTGCAGCGCAGCACAAAATCATTCATGCAAAGACTCCTGTACCAGAACGTTGAAACAAAGGTGTTTGTGTGGGTGTTTTTAGGTTCGTTGCCCCCTCTAATTAACTTTTAGTTCAGTTTTGCCTGGACTTTCCAGCCTTCCTTGTTTCGATGGGCCGTTTTTTTGTTTTTGTTTTTTTTTTTTTGCAGTGCCTGACACATGAACACCTTTTGTCACGGAAGGTGTCATTCATTAGCAGTTATGGGGCTAATGCTCTAGCCATCTGCTAACCTCCCACCCTCGGAGCCAATAATTTGATTATTCATATGGAGCGCTGAGCTGACTGCAGTCGGCCCGGGCGCTGCTGGCTGTGAACAGATGTTGAAACGTGAGCTCGCAGCCCTCGGCCTTGAACTCCGCGCGGCTTCGAGCAGCGGCGTGTCGTCCTGTGCTGCTCAGACACATGATGGCTTTGCCAAGCAGCAGCAGGTCACCGGCTCCACTCGGATCTGGAAGTACGAAGCAGCGGAAGCCCAGGAGGAGGATACAATTCAATCACTAGACACACAGGCATGCAGGCATGCAGCATGCATGCAGGCTGGCTGGCAGCAGTGTTTTCCACACGCTGGCAGATGTGCATCAGGCAGATATGCCTGTTCACCGGCCTCAACTTTGCCCACACTGCCAGTGCAAAGATTTTTACGACATTAGCGCTTTCACATCAAGACTGTGCAGGCGAGTTATATTCTACAGTGCAGTATATAAAAAATCACACACTGACTGACTGACTTTTCCTTGTGGCAGCGATGCAGTGGTGTTCTGAGAAGTCAGACACACAGATTGCATGTGTCATGTCTGGGTTGTGCAGGTTGTGCTAGCACACAGTAATTCTGCTGCTGATCGTGTGTAGCGGGCCTAAAACTCAAAAGCTGACATAATGTTTGCTAACAAAACACTCCATCAGTGCCTTGGAGTGTAATTCGTAACACTGAATGACTAATTGTAGCGTTTAAGGTGAGGGTTTAATTACATTCAGTGACACTTTGGCTGACATTAGGCATCAGCGTTCATTTGCTTTTTCAAGCACTTTGGTATTATTTAGTGTCAAGTCAGATGGATGTAAGTTATGGAATCATTATTACAACTTGGATTTAGCCTTGAACTGCATTTATATGTCACGCTTGTAGTTATGGTAACTCCAATATGACATGAATGCTGCATAAGGCCATGTGATGTGCCACAGCACAGGAAATTATGGGCGGATGAGTATGCAAACATGCTCTCCTGGTGCTTGAACTCATTAATTATTCGTGTTTTGTGCACTACACTGACAATATAGCTGCCAGTGCATCACAGCAGCTGCAATGAAGCAAACAGCAGTCACTAGTACTCGTAGCCTGAAGTCGTTTCTGTCTGTCGGTGAAATAGCGGTCAGCAGGTGAGCTTGGGGAGGGGGCAAAGGCAAACCATCGAGTACAATCCCAGGCAGTAACAGATGATTTGAATTCCAATAAACAAACACCAATTCCATACAGGCCGTAACCGGAGCATGAAAGGAGTGATTAGTTAAAGGGGGAAATTGCTTGGTCATAGCCTAAGTGTAGAGCAACTGTATTTTCTCCAGTGTGTGTTAAAGCAGCACTTCATATCATAAGCTCATTATATCTGAGCCATAAAGTGATTATGGGCTCCAGTAAGGCATTGTTCTGCTGTTGACAGGATTAAAGATGACTTTAGAGAGAGAGAGAGAGACAGAGAGCGCTCTGCTCGAGTGTTTGCTTGCTTTGTATAAGCCAGCAGTGAAAGGGGCTGCGCGCTTGACTGTTTGCCAGCTGCGGCACACCCTCCCGCCATTCTTTCGCACATCCATCTCCCACCACTCTGTCTATCCGTCTAGATATCCGTCTGCCTTGTGCTCGTTGGAAGGCAGCTTGAAGTGTCCTTTTTCATGTACTTGTCATCACCTGGTATACAATTGTTTCAAGGATTTTAAGGGAATCCTTGAGACATGAAAGGCAGTAAATCTCCCTTGTCATTGGCGTTGAGTGTTGTCTGTGTCACTGCTGAACACGTCCGGGAAGTAACATTTTTAAAGATGGATGCATGTAATGGCTGTGCGAGACAGATTATATGTCATCCTCTAACTTGGTGAATGTTAATCATCCAGTTTCTGTTATTATTGCATTTTAATAACAAGGCATCCATCATCATGGACTACTGTAGCCGTGGACCACCCAACAGTACATGTCATCCGGGCGTGTCTCTCATGCTACATATCTTCTCTGACACACGTTCTCATTTTTTAGTTTTCTAATGCCCTTTCTCCTCCTCCCCGCAGAAGAAGACCGGAGTCGTGAAGACACAGGAGAAGAAGGAGCGCTGGAAGGAGAAAAAGGTGGCGAAGCGGCAGAAGAAGGAAGACGAGGAGGCGGAGGAGGAAGAGGAGAACGTCCAGCCCGCGGTGGATCCCCTGGAGAATGGCTTCCTCCATCACGCCCAGCGGGAGCAGGAGAGGATGAACGAGAGGCTGCTGAAGAAGACTTACTCCAAGAAGAACAAAATGGTCAGTGTGTCTGCCTCCGCAGCTTTGTTTTATTTATTTATTTATTTTTTTTGAGAAATATACAAATGTAAGACGTGTCTGCTGTGCAGAGGAGCCAGTCAGCTACTCAAGTAGCATCTGATTCCACCTCTTTGCAGCATCTGCTAAAAGCTGTCATGAGGAGTTTAAGCCCAGTTAGCGCTGTCTAAATCGGACTTTTTAGAGCCCCAGCCTTTTTGAAAATCATGCATGTAATTATGTTTCACAACACTTACATGATTTTCATTGTTGTCCTTTAGCGAAGTCCAGGCTTTTGTAGTCAGTAATGATGTTTGTCACATTGTGGTTGGTGGTGACTCCGGCACTCACTTCCTTTCCCTTGCTGCCGTCTGAAGCGACTTGTATTGTGTTTCAGTGGGGGCCAGTCATTGAGGCACTTATCTTTTGCGTTTTGGGGCTTCTGCATTAGCAGTGATGTTTCACACGCTCCTGTGTTGGTTTTATACTTGTTTTTTGTTGTGTTTTTCAGTATCAGCGAGGAACTTTTCTTTACTAAGTGCTTAAAGTGAAAACTGTGGTGTGTTCCCCGTGATGCTGCTGACTGCCACCATGGACTACCAGTTATTAGGCAATCATGTTTTTCATACTTTATGCAAGACTGCACTTGACTTTTTGCAAATATATTTGCTCGAAGGTGATAGCAATGACATTGCAGTGCCACTGAGCAGCTAATGCAGAGGTGAGGACACTGATGCATAGACTGTACTGTGCAGATCATGGTGTTTTGGGCTGTGCAAAAAAAGAGATAAACAAACAAGTTGAAACAGAATATAATTGTGTCAGTGAAGGGCGATGTATGTGACTCGTGTACATGAGCCACGATGAGCCCTGCTGCCCTCAGGTGGGTTTATCCCGCCATCCTGCTCTTGTTTTCCTTCATGACTGCAGAAGTGGTTTTCTGTTTGTTTATGCAGATAGAGAACTGCCAATATCCCCGGCTTGAAGCGCACTGCTGAGCCCACAGACTCCGAGTCTGTCCCAGTGAGATAGCCCATCTACGTGTTAACAGTTTGTTTAAATGGGCGGATGTTTTTATGCTCCTGTCCGAGGCCAAGATCCACCATAGTGCTGTTGAGGATAAGAGGGGAAATGTAGTCAGGAAGCCAAACTAAATAATGAGGCTATGTAGCCCGGAGGCCTCCTCCACAGACAAAAATATCTCTCTTAGATAAGATTTCCTGAGGAAGTTAACATGGCTGAAAATGAGTTTGGCTGTGATATTTAGTTTGCTAAAAGATGGTTAGAAATCATGTATTTAGCTGACGCTCTTATCCAGAGCGTGAGTGCAATCGGCTGCAATTACTGAACCCCATCTACATTCCAGTCCACATAATAACTCCATGATATCAACAAGCTGCTGCTGTCCTGTGGAAACTGAAGCTGAATTTCATGTTTTACAGTAACTGCATCTGAAGAGTTACTACTCACGCTCCCGAGGAGATTAATATGAGAGATCATGAAAGCGGCTCCGAGCCCACAGGAGATCTAAAGCTGAAAACAGTTTTTCCTTTTCATTATTTTTTTTTCTTCTTATTTTTTAATGTTTCCAGCCATCAGCACTGTGATATCTATTTGTCCCTGGAATGCATAATAAGCAATCAGGAAAAAAAAAAAGTTGTATTTTTAATTTGAAACACTTGATCCAGTGTCTCCTGCGCTTCCCAAGTGATTCTGCTGCATATTAAATAAGTGCATAGCTTCGTCTAACATCTTTTTATTTGTCATTTGTGCATCCTCGGTGCAATTTGAAACCACGTCTTGGAGGTACATCAATAATGCACCTACTGTCAGTTTGTAGTGGATTCACTGCCCACAGCCAAACCACAAATGGGAGTATATTTTACAGTTATGTGATGTTTATCAGCAGAGGCTTATGTGTCGGTGAGCCATTGTCATGAATGTCTCCTCAGCACCTTGCAGCAGCTTACAGGGAGACTTGGTCTATGGCTTACTGGAGTGGTTAAGGCACAATGACCCCATGTATTTTCTCAAGTCCCCCAAAAAACACATCACTCCTGTGATCCGTAGATAATTGGCAACGTCTCCCTTCCCAGCTGGACTCATCTATGAAGTGCTGTTGGTCACCTCTGCCCGGGAGGTTCCCTGCTGCCCTTCCTTAACTTCTAAACTTTCCAATCCTTTCCCCTTTTCCTTGTAACAGCTGCTCGCTTTAATCTCAGTATCTGGCTGAAAGCAGTGTTTGACTGTCTCGTCTGAGATCAAGCAGCTAAAATATCTCTTAACCTGCCCTGGTGCAAGCTGGGAATTAAAGCCTGCCTTTGATATATACTCCCAGTTCCCAGCTACATTATTATTGTTCTGAGAACTAACAATTATGCTGTGTTCACATGCTGTGGGAAACACCCCTTTTCAGTCATAATCACAGTGCAGATGAGACTGATGGCATGATCGTGTTGCACAACTAATTAAATCATGGATAACACTATGAAATATGAAGCAGTTGATCCACACCTTTACATAAACATTTAGAGAGCTGAATGGACCCTCGCTGCTTTAGTTCTGAGCAGAGTTTGTGTTTGTGCAGGCCTGTTTCTTAAGACCACACATGCCCACTCCCGCTGCTCTTTATCCCACACCCAACTGCTTCCACCGTATTATTTATAACTTGTTGCCAAATAGGAATTTGTGCATGTGTGGTAAGAAAACTTACATTACTGCACCACCAAACCAACATGCTACAGAGCCTGTGGGCCAACCTGCCCCATGAAAACATTTTGTGGGAGCGATTGCCCTCATTCCCGTTTATCCTTACAAATACAGGCACATTCCTCTGGTTATTGTGCCATGGGATGGAGGTGTTGATAGATAGATTCACTGTTTCGGAGTCCAGTCTCTCTGGAATGAACGCTTGCTCACTCGCTGCTGTTTACCAGTTTTGGTGTGTGTTATGAGCGTAGGCTGCTGCGTCCTGAACATGTCAGGGAATTGCAACCCTGTTTCCCCGCATGGCGTGCAGTGATCACAGCAGCAGTAAAAGTTAAACTCCAACGCTTCATTTTATCTCTGTGGCTCCGGAGTGACTACGTGAGAGCAAATGCATGCAGTCGAAGAGCAAAGGAGTGAGCGATAGATCGAGCTATCTATTCCTACTTTATCCTCAACCCCTGTGATATTTTCATGCGCTAAGTGTCTCTGATAGATGGGATCCCATGCATATAAAACACATCCGCTTCCAGAAGGATGGGGCCTCGATGAGCAGCCCTTTGTGGATTTTATCTGCCACAGAAAACGTCCTTGGCAACAGCGCCCACGGATTCTATCACAGTGATGTGGTTGTTTAGTATTCACAGTTCTCTTTGCTGGCAAGTTAACTTAACAATACCATGTACACATTTGCTCTTACTTACATCCATGAGGACGCACTGTAGATCCTTTCATCCTCCAAACACTAAGCAGATGGATGCACACATAAACAAAGGGTTTTGTAGTAACTGCGCGAAAAGGGCAGCACAGAGCAGCCATCTGGGCTCTAAAGCAGATGTTTACACATTATGACAGATCCTATTGACAGAATATGTACTGTATGAATGATCAGCTCATGAGCACTTAAAGCATTTTCTACTTTGTTGTTCCTCCGAGGCATCCCTAGTATCCCTAGTACACACGCTATGATCCGCAGGCGAGGTGATGTGTTGGTCTCCTCGAGGCGCCCCGGGGTGCCAGAAGCCCGCTGGAGGACAGGTGCGGTGGTGTCAGAGCAGAGTTCGTTACAGGGGTGCAGCACTTGATCTAATTAGAGGGCTCAACGGAAGTGGTCGAGCGTTGTGTATGTGCACGCTTGTGTGTTAGTGTGTCAGTGTGTGGCGCAGTGCATGTGCACACTCAGGTCGAAGGACCGCATGTTGCTTGGAGATGTTTTTGAGGGCCAATATTTCTGTTGTTTGAATTGGGCCCAGCAGTTTGTACCCGTTATTTGCGTGTGCCAAAAATGAAACAAAATCACAGTTTCATTTGATTTTTATTGCTCAAGGTGGATCAAGAAACTTAGCACTGAAGATCATACCCATGACATTCTTTATATGCATTAGGAACCCCTTAAAGGATCAATCTTTATCACCTCCTTGTCTGCTGAAACTCCACCACCAAAAACACAGTAAGTTAGCTCCTTTATTCAAGCAGCCTCAAAACCATCACGAGGCACATACACACCTGTCTACTGCAAACTTAGGTAAATAGATCACGTTTTCCATTAACATTGTAGGTCATTATTGTTTCTATCAAGGCTAATGTTCAGAAACCAATGCAGTCTGACCTGCGTGGTTGTTTTTATCTGTCACTCCCTGCTGTAAGATACCCAGCAAGCACCAGCAAGGCTTTGACCTTCAATATGCTTCAAATGTGGGTCATGAATAACACATAATGCTGACTCGCTGAAGCAACACGCTGATAGCTACACATACACATCACATCACCATCCCTGTCCATTAGTGCAGCGCTTCACCCTGTGCTGCACACACCCCACTAACAATGTCATATAGGAAAACAACATCTCTGGACACTCTATATCCCAGCCCTCCTCCCCCTCAGGGGAACCCCTCGCTATCAGGCCAGCCTGTGGACATGACGCCAGGGTCCTGCATGCCCCTGTCATACTGTAGCTGCTGCAGGATTACTTCCCCCTCTTCATATCTAGGTGTGTTTATGAGCAGTAAGCCAGCTGGAGACAGATCAGATTAGCCAGGGCATTAACAGTGCACTGGAACATAGTTCAGGGGCAGCCTAAGAGCTGCGATAGACACAAGAGCGCCGCTGCCCATCGGCGATGGGGCAGTGGTACCGGCGGCGATCGGGATGACTGATAACAGCAGGCCGGCTGTTATCTGGCGCGCAGCGACGCTGAGCGGTAGCAGCTCGGCTCAGGAGACGCCCGGCAGACAATATCTCCCCTGGCTAACCCTGCTTCCAGCTCATTTTAGCTGGAGATCAAGGTGAATCCTCTCCACCTGAGTCACTCTGGGCGGGTCTCTGAGCTACGATTCAGTATTGTTGACTTATCTTAAGTCAAAAGTGTCCAGTTTCTTGTTGTCGCAGCAGAAGTCAGATTTTGCTGTGTATATTAAAACAACACCAGTACCCCCACAATGCAAAAAGTTGCACGTTTGGGCTACAGAGAGCACAATTTTTCATTTGGTGTAGCTGGAATTTGCTTTGCATGCAACTTTTCTCCTCCACCTGAAAAAGACATATTTGTTCCACTAATTGACTCACGCCTTTTGCTCACTTTACGATTATCTGCTTATAATGTTGTGCTTGACCGAGGAAGTGAAACGCCATCTGATGTTGCACTTGTAATGAGATCAGCCCTAAAATGGGAATTCCTTGATGTAATTATGGGGTTGGAAAGCTTGTAAGTGGTAGGCCTTTACTCCTGTTACCAGGTTAACGCCGCAATTTAACAAAGAGCATTATGAGATGAGTGGATGATGAGGTGCGCCGCAGTGGCGTCTGCAGGCACGTTGCATGTGAGAGTGCGGGTAGTGGAGAGAGACAGATGAGTGGAGCAACATGAATTGTAATAGACCTTGACAGATCAATTAATTAGCTGCTTGTAACTTGAACATGGATGCATGATCACACGGCAGGTGATTGTCCTCAGCACATCAAAGACGAGTTAGCAGATGAACACGCGCGTACCTGCGCGAGAGAAAGATGAATGACAACAGGAAGAGTTTCATTCAAAAAATTAGGTATCTGATTATTTTTTCTAAAAATCACCCACACACACACGCGCACGCACACACACGAACACTGAACACTGATACATTGATGGCTGACGTTCTTCTTTCATTCCACTGCCTTTTGAGCACAGTGCGTTTCTATTTCAAAAAGGTCTTTCTTGAATTCAAACCCTTAGTGACTGCGTGGCATTTATGAAAAGTGCGATATAAAATGCACAAGTGGACTGCATAAGCACTGACTACAGCTTGTGTAGGCTTTCAAACTGAACTAACTTCTCTGTGCGTCATGATTTTAATATTATCATGCTTTTTTGATTGAGGAAAAGGTCTGTTTTGTCCACACACAGTTAAATATGTCCATTAAACCACTTCAGTGCCTTGCTGCAGGGTACCACAGTAGCAGTGATTTATGAAATGAAGAGAATTACTCTACAAAAGGACTTCCCAGCCATACCAGGGATTTGAACCAGTAACCTTATCAAGACCTTTAATGTTCTAATGTGGTTTTAACAAGCCAATGCTAACCGTGACTTAAGGCCCGTTTAAATAAAAGTCGTCTTATTTAGGATGGACTGGCTGCAAATATACAGTAAAGCTGCACATTAGGAATGTTTGAAATGAGTTATTTTTTACTTCATTAACTTCAATAGCTAACCAAGGAATTACAAGAACATTTGATGAGTCTCCAGCGCAGCATATACAATAGTAGCAAGAATATGACATAAATAAGAAAGATTTTTCCAGCAGAGAACAGCAAAGCTGGCTAATTGGAACAGAGATCAGACAGAGAATGTTTAGCGCAGAGCTAATATGTCACTATAATAAATGCTGAAATAATAATACAGCTCTATTAATTTGTGGCTTACAAACAAGGCTTCTTACATGAAATGTTTGCTCAAACTGTTGAACACAAGTGCAAACAGCTCGTGTTTGTAATCTGGATGCTGAAAAAGATCTGCTGAAAAAGTCAACGAAGAGAATTTTTGACAAACACAATCCAAGTCAAGTAAACTTCCAGTAGATAAGAAGAAAAGAAATGAAAAAGTTTGCAAATGAAATTCTGCGGGTCCGACTGGCACATATGAGATTTTTGGTAAAAAGGTCAGCAGACTTGTATTCTGCCTTCCCCGAGATGATTTTCCTCCATGAATAAGTGTCTGGGAGTGTGCACCTTTCTCTCTGTGTGTTTTTAAGTTTCCTAAATACTGTCTATTTTTGCTCAGCAGACGGCCTGACCACAGTGAGTTTAGTGTGCGGAGCCAAACCTGTCCCCATGGGTTTCCACTGGGGCTGGTCGTGTTGACTTTGCCTGGCACGCCAGAGGAAGGCTGGGAAAGGATGAGGGAACAGTCCCACCGGTGTTGGAATGGAAGTGGGGGAGGGCATAGAAGGATTTCATGTCCACTGCTCCAGTCCCAGGGGACTGTTTGGAGTTGGAATTAGGTCCCAGTCTGAACTGGCCCCAGAGGGTGAGATTTGATGGGACGGTGGCAGATATTCATTGTTAAATTATGACTGGTCTGTCAAAAGGGATACAGGCTCCATAGATGGAGAGATTGGTGCATTACAAGCACCCTGTTTAAATCCAAGGTCAAGATTGTAAATGTGGCACTGATCAACAGGAGCAATATCAAATTTCAATGGGAACACCAGTAGATTACCTCCAGGAATATATATCCCAGCCAGGATCTATCCTCCTCTTCACTCCCGGCCCCTTAGACAATCAGGGAGAGACCGAAATAGAACTGGAAATAAAGGGAAGAGAATGACAAAGACCGGCCAAACCCAGACAACCCCTGCGCCCGCTGTGCTTAGCCAGGTGAATATTGCATGGGACAGTGCACAGTGATTAATGTCAGGCCATGTAAGGTGCTTGGCCTGGTTGGTGTACTGCAGGTCCATGCACACACACACACACACACACGTCCCATCACTTTTAACAAGCCATAGTCATTGAGATACAGCAGGGCTCCTTTAGAGCAACGACTCTGGGGACAATTAGGTCTGGGAACATTAAATTAGCAGGGATCTAAAGTCATGCTCTGTTGGAGCTGGGGCTATTGCATGCTGGGATTGGACTAGGTAACACAGGCAAGGAGGGACTCCTTCTGGATATACTGAGTCTGACTATCTGATATTGCTGGAAGAGGTAAGAGCATTATTTTACAGCATTTTTTAATTTTGCAGTTATATTGGGGTGCACATTTTTTTTCAGCGCAGTCATTAGGTGTTGGACTCAGGAGGCAAGTGTTAGCCATAATAAATTTGTCAGGACATTATTATTTCTCTGTGCCTGGTAGCTGGCTAGTTGTGATTGCTTTCTTTTTTTATGTAATTTATTAAAGTGGGACCTCCCAGGCTACATCATATTCCAGTTTTGCACCTACTGGAGAATCTGTAGCTATAGCAACAGATGTATTGCCCCTGGTAGATGTTTAACTAGAGCAGACAGCAGGGAGAGACACTTTATTACACCTTGTGCTTTATGATTTACAGTATCATTGTGGTTTATATTACAGTTATGTTTAGGGAGCAGTTCAGAAATGTGTGTCCCAGGAAATCTCTGGAGCCGTATTCCTCCCGCAAGAGCTTTCTGTAAAGCACAAGTCATGTGAGGTCAGCTTTATTGTGAAATGCTTTTAGCAAACAGGCCAATCACAGAGGTCTTAAACGGATGTAAACAAGAAAGAAGATCACACAGAGCAGGTTATAAAGCTATAACTGTGTGTGTGTGTGTGTGTGTGTGTGTGTGTGTGTGTGTGTGTGTGTGAGGACGTGTACAGTTTGCACACCTGCGTCGAGATCGCTTTTAACAATAAGGCCCTTTCAGAATCTGCTTCTTACTTGAGGTGTCATAGGAAGCTCACTGTGGCTTTGAACCAGAAGAAGCTTTAACAGAGCACAGTTCAGGCAAACAGAGAACAAAGTGTTAGAAATGAGGTCGCTCGGCCCAGATCCTCAGATTGTGCTGCCTTTCATGTCACTTCAGACCGATACGAGGAAGACGTGGGCCGATACTGGCCCTTTAGTGAATAAACATACAAATGAGATATCAGACTTCCTGATGAAAAATTGTTGCTATGCCTCTGCGTTAAAGTGTAGTAACGTTTTAATCTTCTCATTTCATTGTACTCAGCCACCATAGCACTTCCTGTGTACCAGAGAAATCTTCCCTGGAAACACCAAAGGGGCAGCACGTGTCTGCAAATCTGAAAGCTGTCACGAAGTGTGTTGAATCACTGTTGCAGTGGGACATTTACCAAAATGGAAATAAACCAGAAACAATCTGTCCATGTCTTTCACTCAAGCGTTGGGTAGACATAGTGAGTCACACATGTGATCTGTGTGAGATAAATGCGTGAGATGTGTTACTGCTGTTTTAATGATAATCAGAAATGTCAAGGAAAATACAAAATCAGGGAACGCTCTGAATTCCTGTACCTTTCTGGCTTCACAAGGAACACTTCACGCATAATCCTGCATATCAGAGCAAAATTCTAACCTCAGTTCAAGATAATGTATTGGCCCTTGAAATCAGTTCAACCCTAGAAGCAGGGGTCAGGTTTCCTGGCTAGCTCTGTGTCCAGAGGCTGACAGCCGCTTGGTGCACAGTGCTGCATTACACGGGAGGCTTTAAGGATGAAGGGATCTGCTGTTTGTTAGGTAGAATGGAAGTGGGTGGCAGCCCTGAGCCTTTACTGAAAAGAGAAGCCTCCTGTAGTTGTGAGAGGTCCTTTGTTTGGAGGCCTGTGTGTTTTGACAGGCCTGAGAGGGAGAAAGACAATAGAGGGGCCAGGCAGTATTCTGATGCGTTCCAGCAGTAGGCTGCTACGCTCCACTTGTATTGTTCTCCACAGTTATTTACAAATGCCTCATTCTCCCCTTGTCACAGCTGTATCAATTTGTTTTAGTTAATTAATGCTTCAATTAGCACCTGTTTAATTAGATTCTGTTTAATTGTTGCCTGGCTCGAAGAATGTGTTTTTGCGTGCGCGTTCCGATGTGTGTGCATCTCATTTACATGTCGTGTCTGTTTTGTGTTCTTCAGTGAGGTCTGGTGTCTCTCGTGTGTGTATGGTGCATACATTTATGTACATCTGCGTATTTACACACATGAGCTTGTTTGTGTGTGTAGATTATTGTGCGTGTGTCTGTATAAGTGTTTGCTTGCTTGCTGGCATCTGTATGTTTAAGAGTCTAAGTGTCATCTTTGCCACTTTAGTCCATTAGGGTCACTACATTAATGGGATCTGCCGAGGCCCCTGCTCCTGTTTTCATAGCCTTGTGCCTGGGGGGGTTGGCAACTAGCAAAGATGGACATTAACTGAGACGGATTAAATGGGATTAGTAGTGTCACTGAGACAGATGTGATCTTTGCAGCCACAGCTTTCCTTTTCTTTCTCGCCGTGTTGAGTTTTGCCGTGATACAACACTGACCCCTGCTGCATTAAAGAGACATTGCACCCATTTGCATGAGGCGGTGGTGGATGATGCCATGTTAACCCTTTGCGATTGCATCGCATCATCCATTGGGGGTCACTGTTCCCATTTGAAAAAGATGGTGGGAGGCCTCTCCTCTCCTCTTCTGCCATTTTGACTGCTTAATGTAAAGCATGTCAGGGTTTGCAGTGTTGAGCCCATGCGGTGGATCTTATGGAGGTTTCATCAACATGTTTCCTGCAGCGCCTTGTAATGCATGCTTAATGTGGCTGCAAAATATTGCCACGAAAACAACATCGTCAGATAATGAAATGCCGCTGGAACACCGAGACTCGTGTGGGTTGTATGTGCCTGCGCCGTCACTCATAGCTCATTAAAACGGCAAGTAGCGCTGCTGCACAAGGTCAGATGTATCCGTATCAGTCAGAAATCTCCTCACGCCAAGCGTGTTCTATAATAAGCATATCATGTAGGGGAAGTCGCTTAAGCATTTCAAATTTTCAGCCTCAGAAGCAGGCTCTGTGCATTTTAATGGGTTGTGATTTAGGGGACATTGTTCAGACTTATATGCCTTTGAGCGGGCAGCATGTGTTTGGTTCCTTTTTTCCTCTTTTAAAGGCCATTCACACAGTAGCAATTGAACCAAGGGCTGTAATTGTGTTTTCATGTACTATAGATCCTGTCATTAGGCCCCTGGGTCTGCAGGCAGTTATATGATGACAGCTGACAAGGGGGTACGGCTCCTTTGGGGTGGGGACAGTGGCACAAAAGCCACAATTACTTCCTGGACTGTCCCCAGAGCTCAGTGGTTGGAGTGTGTATGTAAAATGATGTGGGAGAGGCCATTTGCAAAACAAATAGAGGGGAGGTGGGGGTGTGGGGGCAGGTAAGAATAATTGCTTTTGCACAATAGAGCATGTACATCCCGAGGTGGAGTGGGGGGGGGAGTTGAAGTGGCAGACTGGGAGCTGACACGCCCCCTGGCTGTCCCTGAGGAGCTAGATCCAGAAGGAGGTATGGTTCTTGTGGTTGACCCCTTGCCGAGAAGAGGGTCAGGGTTCTTCCTGAGGCCCTGAGGGGAGGAGATGGCCCAAGGGGTGGAACTGGGTGTGAAGCGTGCAGTATGTTGAGTTTTAAATCACAGGTTCACCTTGAAGGGGAGCACAGTTGTTGGTCTGATCTCATCTGTTCATTATCAGATTCAACACTTAGATATTCAGAAAACCCAAGGACGTCTGTTATCTTATTATTTTATTTGTGTAGTATCGGTCTTCATTGTCCATAGATTTGTGCATGAACCCAAAAACACCTGGAAATGTACCACCTGGAACTGAACCGAACCCGTCTATTAATTGGACTGAGTCTATTATTGATTTACCAGTTGTCAAAAGAAAACTCTACTGTAACATTAGTACCTTTCTCTCCTGTACCTGGCTGTGATGCACAATCCATCCTCCTTGGCAAGAAAGTTAGTAAAACACATCCAGGTGTTCTGTCATTCATCTCTTGCTGATTGAAATGGCAAGGCTAATCCACTAATTATTTCATCTTAAAAGTCCAGATACTGTCACAGTGACAGATGGCAAACGCGACTCATTTAGAATCGACTTTGCAGTTTAGCTAAGTCAAGTGTAATAAAGATAACTTTGACTGTTTGCCCTTTTGAACTACAATAAGTAAATGTAAGTGCTCGCTCATTGCCACGGCTGCTAATGTACTTCCAGCACTTCCATCATGATCAGCGCTGTCTGATCACAGCTGGGTCTTTTCAGATCCACTCGGGTATTACACATGTTAAACAGATGTGGGACCTGCGGTAATAGAATGGGATTCAACCCGAACCCGACTGACCATAAAAAGCATTGATCCAAACCCATATGGGTCCCAGTCTGGTTTTGGGTCCTCGGGTTCAGGTAGACCTGCGAAGACCTCTAGTGTGTTGTAGCAGGTGTCAGTTTTTCAAAGGCTAGATTGATCATTTTGAAATTAAAGTTTTGTGTGATAGCCAATTGATTCAGAGTAAGACTCCAAAGAGTTCAAAAGCGTTTTGCTGTATTTCACTTTAGAAAGCACACAGTGGGAAACATCAGAAAGTAATTGTAAGTCAGAGGCCAGACTCGATCTGCGACACAGCCGTAGACATAACAACATCACCAATTAGCAGGGCGTTGTTGCAATACTGATTGGATAATATGTGAGCGGTGCGGCGAGCTGTGAGCGCGTTCTGCAGGGTCACACGGCTGAATTAGCCTGGTCGCTCTCAGTTTAATTAATGAGCTGGTAATAGTAGTATAATTGCTCTTCAAAGTGGAGTCTCTTCTGACACTGACGTAGAGCAGCATTGTACACACTAATCTCGCTTCCAATGCCCAGGTCACCTGCCACAGGTCGCGTTTTCGCCAGCATCCCCTGAACCGCCAACCCCAGACCTCCGACAGTGCCGCAGTCACAGAGGGATACATACGACTCGTACTGGAGCGCATGAAATATTCAGCAGCAATTTCCCCCCACGTTTGAAATAATACCTTGAAATGTTAATGCGGTCCAACTGCTTGTTTTAAGTGGAAGGCATCCCGAGGTGCCTGTGTTTGGACTGCATTGGTGCAGGGGGCTCTGTGCTTAAACTGCTGTTGGCATGAAAGTAATACACTACACTGGAGGATTAACACAGCCAGGCACTCGGGTCAAGAGGTGTATGCTATTCAGAATAGCATGCACATCCCCCCACACACACAGACCCAACACTTGTAGACACATATACTCAAATCTGGCTTGCACACGCATAACATGGACCTACATACTTTCACAGATGCAGGTAGACACTTGCGTGTAGATATGCATGCACGCACACACACAGCAAGTATCTGTCTCACATGCAGACACTGCATACACACACGTCACCTCTGACATTGATTTTCATTCGATTCACAATGGCTGGCATGTTGACAGTTTCACCAGCATCGTCGGTTCTAAATGTGTCTATTATCGGAGGATTACACAAGCCCAGGGTTTTTACAGTGACAGGCCGTGATCTGATATCCGCTGCCATTAGCCTGGCCTCACCCACTAGGTGCCTCTTCAACCTTATCCTGCCAGAGACATTGCGATGTTATCAGGTCCGGTGATGCCTCCATCACCTGATACACCCAATGGATTAGTGCGGGACTTGCCACTGGCTGTTCTGTGGTGAGAAAGCGTTGCACTGTGTCTGCAGATGCCGACATGGCTCAGTGGAAATATTAATGCTGTCAGCTGAAAAAACAGGTAGTGAGGTTTGCGTATCAGGCAAATCAAGATTTTTTATATTTTTTTTTGGTCAGCTAGAAGCACACGTGTAAACACACAGACACACAAACCCTTGTTCAGATTTTCTTTCCGCTCAGATTCAGCGAGCCTTGCAGAGGAACACACACTTGGCTGCACAGTTCCTCCATGTGCCTGTGCCCTTCAGACCTGACAGCAAGGCATTAAATATTAGTGGCGTTTTACGGCGGGTTTGTAACATGGTTATTCCAGTCAGTGGGCTTGCCTTCCCAGTGTCTTTGCTCACTGTGGGGCTTTGGTTTTGACAGCACTGGGGCAACAAGCTACCTTGAGGGAGGCCAACCTGCCTGCTAGCCTTGGGCAGTGAACACATGCACACTCACACAGACACAATGTGGAAATGTTTGCATGAGTGGGCACATAAAATTTCATACGTCGACATGCTGCAGAAACGTGCCTGCATATATACATACAGATGACACATGAGACATGAACATACAGCGAGTGAATATGGCAGCCCACGTGCAGCAAACATGCAGGAGCACATGTCATGTATGTACCACACAGGACATACAGAAGGTGACCACAATGAGAAGAATATCTCCACAGTCAGAATAAAGTACTGCATTTTAGACAGTTCAGCTTCGGCCAATTTGGAGCTATTCGTCTGTTTATCTGTATGATTGTATCAAACTACTAACTGTTCATTCTGTCCACATTTTTTACATTGAAGAGATCAAGCCAATCAACTGAGGTTCACAGTTTTGTGTAATACAACATTATTGATTCATGGTTGTTTTTGCTGGGGGGAATTGGTGTGTATTTTTCCTGTGACAGGTACCGTATTTAGGTTAAGCAGATGGCGTAAAGAGAAATGTTCAAAAGCATTTTCAGTTGAACCAGAAATCATTTGCAAAGTTGGTGAAGTAGTAAAGAAGAAAATTCTTGCTACAGTGATCACCTAAGGTAGAAATAACATCACCAAGTAGAAAACAGATGGCAAAACTAAAACTTGTGTCCTAATGCGAGATGATTTCCTAACTGATAAAATGTATTCTCCACAGAAACACACTTATGCACTTACCTGTAAACATTTCCATTAGTACTCATTGCCATACCTTTGTTTTTGACTTCCTGTTCATGTGGAGCCTGTGCTTGTACCCACTGTGTAACAATTTTCATACAATAGACAGGACTAGTGACAGGTTGCAGTCTGCGGTCATTTAACTACCAGCCTGGACACGAGGGAAGTGTCCAGGCTTGGCCAGGTCTTCGCATGTTTGTCCAGAGGGCTTTGAAAGCCAAGTGCTGCCACCTTTAGTCTATATCGCAAGTCTTTCAATTAAAACCAACAATGGAGCAAGAGGAGGCACCACGGTCAGGGGCAGCTGGGGTATTAGTTAGCTATTCAGCATGGATCGCTTGCACGTCTTGCCACATGACAGCCCCACTGACACGCCTGGCCTTTGGGTGGCGCAGAGGGGTTTGTCGCAGCAAATGACAGTGACCTCCCCAGTGCCCCACTCCCCCGCCACCTCCTAGTGGAATTGATTAGGCATAATTGGAGGGAGTCAGAAGCTGAGGCAAGTGGCGCTAAATAAATTTGGGTAGTGTTAATTGCAGATTCCGCTGTGTCTGTGTGTGGCAGTGTGAGGGGTTGAGAAACACTTAGCCACCGGCTGACAATGGAGGATTAATTGGACTCCTCCAATGAACATAATTAGACTGATTGTTGGGAGAGATAAAGCAAAGGTTTTATGAGTGCAGCAGCACTGACAGTGCTAAGAATATCATCCCTCTTCCTCCTCCTTCTTTCCAATTCCCCCTCTGTGGCGTAGTCCCCTGTACAAAGTTAATGCTCCTTATTCCTCTTTTAGCTGTAAGGGAGTTGAAATCCCTGCTCACAGGGTAGGAGTGGATCACAGGTTCATGGTTACTGAGCCTTGCAGTGATAACATCTCTTCAGGGGAACAGTCCAATCTTCTTCAAATACAAAGAGCACGAGAGTCCTCTGCCTGATGGGGGAGCTACCATACATCTAGATGATGAGAGGGGTTCTTGTCAGCCGTCCAGACCATACGAATCCAATTGTAGCTGGGGTTCATTCCTGCTCCAAGTGGAAATGATTTGGGAGTCCCAGAGCATTACTCAGGCTTGGCCAGGACCATCGGCAGCAACAACAGCAGCGACTTGTGGGACTCAGAACTCAGTATCACTCCGGGCCCATCACCATCCCAGAAACTCATCGAGCTGGAGCTGGGCTACACGGAGCTCTGACAGAGCCCTCTTGGATGGTGCCCAGGACTCAAACAGAGAGGGGGGCCTCCGTAGACTGCTTCAAAGCGGGGAGAGAAGAACAATGCGCTTGACAAGACTCATCAGCAGAGGTTAACCACAAACGGCTGCATGCTAGCTGCTACTATAAATACAACATGAGAAGATAAGATGAAAAACAGCAAATGGAGGAATCAAAGAACATGTCAGAGGCAAGGCAGGAATTGGATTTCCTGGAAAAATAACAGGTGATGAAAGATGGTCTTGAAACTGAAAGACAGTCTTAAATTCTTTTGAAGGTTTTATTAATTGGCCGGTATTCAAAACATGTGTGCACTGTTTGAAGTGAAGTATGTACAGCAAAGACCCTAGTCGACAAAAAAATGCGAGGTATGATTATTTCCATATCGTGCCTCTCGAAAGAGTAAGTTGCCTTAGGTTGTTTGTATTTTACATTTATTGATCTCAGCCACTGCCATCCTGCATTGAATTAGATTGCATGTTTTGTATTCCGTTCCTGTCTTTTCAATCACCATTGATTTAACCCATCTGTATTTGTATCTAATACATTATAGCACTGCTTGAGGTTGATGTTAAATATCATTAATAGATAAATATTTTCTTTCGGCAATATCCATCATCTGTCTACTGTTCGATTAAATCATGCTTCTATCCTTCCTTTTCCTCCCAAGAGGTATGGCAGCACGGTGAAAACTGACCTTACTTGTTAAAAAATACTCTGAAATCTTCAAAGAACCGGAAACATCTGCACAAATGTTGTTTCCATGGACACCTGTCATGTTTCTGCCGAGCTCTGAATGGGAAAACAATGTCGGGTTTCTGACCTGAACCAAAGACTGAAAAAGTCAGCAAGCTTTTCTGACTGACAAGCAGGCAGCCTGGGGGGTTGGCTGAGCCGAGCAGGGCTTCTGAGGGCCGAGGGTTGAAGACCTTGACTCCTGCACTCGTGGTGTGATGGAGAGACTTGGCCTTCCAGCAAAAAGGAGACGGAGGCCTCTGCTCAAAGCTGAGGTACCTCAGGGAGACATTTTGATGCATGATGGGCGGAATAAAATAAAATAAAATGGGATCAACCCGAGCAGCAGCAGTTATTGGTGAAGGGGCGGTGGTTTCTGTAGCCCTCTGGCAAAGCTCAACCTCAGGCTAGCTTTGCCTTCTGTCTTCTATGTTTTACTATATGGAACTCCCACTGGTGCCCTGAGAGAAAACGGCCTGTTTTAAGATGTTCAGAAGAAATACTAGCACATCGACATATCCGTTTTAACTCAGCTGGGCATAAAATGGGGAAGTGGCTCCCCTTTGAGGAGAACTCACTGACCTTGGCAGGAAGTCTGAAGGAATACAGCCGGATTCTTGGCTTTAGTGTTTTCTTTTTGTGGCTTATTTTTAACATGCGTGTTGGGTTTTTTGGTCGTTGGCTTTCACTTCGCATCTCATAAAGTTATTATAACTGTATATTCTAAGACAGCTGTGGAAATCAGGTCAGTTGATCAGCATGCTTATGCCATTAACTCCTCCTCTTGCCCAGTCCATCTTCTTTACCCTCTGTTTTATTTTAATACGTTCTGCTTTTGGTAGCTAGCTACTTATGAACTCCAGGCTCTGTAATGTATGATGTTTTGAGTGCACAGTGAGCAACTGTCTTCTTCATAGATACTTCATGTACTTACTGACCAATAGAGGGAACTACAGTGGTGAATCAGTACCGACTGGGCCCTGTTATGATAGATGTTAACTCCGTTAGTGGCTCTTTCCACTAAAGCAGACTACAGACAGACACAGAAAAAAGGTGGAGGCAGCGATCCAACGGCAACTTCACCGGAGAAGGCCATCTCATCATTTTGTCTCGCAAGTTGTTTTACCTTGGCCGCCGGGTGGCTCCCACCTGGCCCCAGTGGGGTTGTGACTGCTGAGGGTTGGCCGAGAAGTCATGGCCACAGATTAACTCAGCTATTTATGGCCTGAGCCCGTCTAACTGCAGCCCCAGAGATGGGAAATATTGCTCACTTAGCAGGATTACTGGGTGCCGTAATGCCCCAAAGGCCTGCTTTATGGCAGGCCATAAATGTTCCCAGGGAGAAGCAGCGAGAGTCGGATTGATTAGCGCTCCGGAGGAAAGTCGATCCGTTACCCACGCCCCACTGGGGAATGCTGTGATGGATGCTGCCGGGAGGTGGAGAGAGGCGCTGAAAGGGAGGGGAGGGCACTTTGCTCTGCATCACGCCAGTCCTAGACATCCCCGTAGTGACACAAGATGGAGGGCTCCCATTGCTTGCAGAGCCGCAGGAGGTTGTCAGGCAGTCACAGAGCTATAGCCCCGCTACGCATCGCCCCTTTGCCATCCCAGTGGCAGACAAATGGAGAGGCGACCTTGCCACATGCTGCCATTTACCAAAGTCCCCCTTGACACCTTGCGTCCCTCAGACATCAGTCATATCAAAAGATAGACCCCACCTACACATCTACCCCACCCCCCACCCCACCCATGGGGTGTGGGGTGCAGGTGTGGTCACTTGCTACAGAGGGTCTGCTATACCAGCTACAGCAGGCCCTTTTTACCTTAATTTACCTATCTTGCTCTAGGAATGTGTTTCTATGTTTAGTCTAACACAGAAAGATCTTTATTGAGCTTTGGTTAGAAAGCATAAAGTTCTAACATGCCCTTACATAAAAATGATGGGTACTGAAAGTGTTTCTCTTCGGTGGGTCTATCCGTACCGCAAGTGCATAATACCTTTTCAGGATGGATGGTCCAGTGCGAGGTAAACCTCTGATCCCGACAGTGTTGGTGGTGAATATTTATGTATAGATTCATCGCAGTCATCCGTGCATTGTTGTAAAATTTCCAACAAGATTTAAAAGATGGATAAAATGTAGCTGTTATATTTCACTATTCATGTTCAGTTCTGGAAGCTATTTCATTTGCTGAATGAGGCCGTGCTTTCAGATATGTGCGAAGCATATGAGCACCATCACCTCCAGAATGGCACTGAAACTGCCATGATATATTGACAGCATTGGAAGCATCATAAAAGTAGTAATGATATCCTCAACCACTTTTCAGCGATGATTTGTTAAGGCTGATGTGCATCAACAGCCCTTTTAAGCCAGACATATAAGCTGTTTGCTGTATGCTGCTGTTCTTTTTTCTTGTCCTGACCTGAAGTGATAACTCTTCGCTGCTGTGCTATGTTGCGGGTTGTTTAGCCTCCCTGTTGTATTTTGCAGTCTTGTACCTTCCTTAAGCTTTTTGCAGCATAGATGAAGCTCTGTGATACAGGGAATATGTTTGCAGCTCAGTCCATTAAAAAAAAAACCCTGCTCAAACCAAACAGTAGTAGTTTGTTAGCTCATAACTGGTGAATGGCTTTCTGTTCTTGTATATTTACTCATTTGTAAAAATCAAGATTAAGATTTAGCATCATCTATAAATTGAATTTAGAGTTTAGCATCTAACGACGCAGTTAACGCAGCATCCATGAGAACTCAGAGCCAGAGGCAATAAATACTACAGAAATAACAGCATGAAAGCTAAGTGGTAGGACATAATGTACCAGCTCTCTCTCCCCAGGTAGTGCTGATTTCTTTCAACATGGCGCTATTCTCGCTACACCTCTCACCTCATCCTTCTGGCTCCCTGCTGTTCTTTAGTCTCCCTGACATGCCTACACAGTTGGTGCATAGCTGCCCTTATACAGGCCTTTTACGAGCTTAGATATTTTCCAGATGCCTGACTGGGGATATTGGCTGCATGTGTGTGTGCTTTTGATGTATGTGAATTGGAATAATTAAATACATGCATGTGCAAATGTGACAATTTACACATGCATGTATTGTATGTACTCACAGATACATATGCAAATGAATATGCATGTGTGTAAGGCGGCTTGTGTTCAAAAGTGAAAGTGAGTGTTCCAGAGCATCAGCAGCCATTTCTCATTTTATTAGGAGCGGGTGGATGGTGCATGGCACGATGAAAGGGGTCATCTTGACTGCTGATGGAGCTCAGCTCTTAGGATTTATGTGTGCGCTTATCTGCTGTTTCGACTAAAGCAAAAGTGTGTTACGTTATTTAGGAGCCTGGAGGCTCTTGGGAGCTCACCTTTCCTTCTGATGCAAAGTCCCCATGACTTAGATCTGCTATTGGATTTCCACCAGAACCACATCAGCAGGTGTTTTCACTTTGCTTCACGCTGTGTCTGTATGCCAGCTTCAGCCCATGTTAAGATTGTTGAGTCCTCTCTTGCCCTGTGCTGGCCCCAAATTTACATTCTAGTTGTTATTTCTGTAAAAAAAAACACGTGTTGCATGTTGATTTAAGGGATGCTCTTAAATTTTGTGCTGGTGCGCTTTAAAACCTTCATTAGGGAGCACCAGTGCTACTACAGGACAAAGTTAGTCTGCAGCTCTGCTCTGTATCTGACAATCCAAGCACGTGTTTTTGCCACCATGCTGGGTAGGAGTTGCTCTTCTTGTTTAACAAGTTGAATCACAAGAGAGAGGAGGAAAAATGCCTGTCACCCAGATAAAGCTGATTACAGTGCATATCAGATACACGCAGATAATTATGGTCGTAATACAAATGGAACAGCCAAGATAACACAAAGCCTCTCCACTATCAAAAAGCATAGCATGTGATGAAGAGATAACGTATGATGGAGGAAACATGCAGGAACTGTTTTTGGTAAAACAAAGCAAGCATGTCATGCATTTCCAAAGCATACCACATACCAGAAATAGCTGGTCAATAAGCACGGAAATCCCCTGAGTGGCTGCTCCCATATCTGAAAGGATCTGGACTATTTGTAGAACCAGAACCAGGTTTTTACGTTTAGATTGTCACCGGCAAACTACTGTATGTTTATTTATGCATCGCAAAAGATTTAGTCTACCTTCATGTTTATTTTTCTGTTAACTGTTGACTTACCAGCCGTACTCTAAAAGAAAGCGCCGGCCTGGCAGCTGTAAGCCTACAGAAGCCTCTCTGTAAGCTTGGAAAAGCCTCTTTCTCCTCAGCTTGCAGGTATGATGTATCCTTCCTCACACTCTGAACCGCTGTTATACTGCTGTTGGTGTTATCTTATGGAGTTGACATTGGCTGGCCCCATGCTGTCACTCATCACATGCCACGCCAGAAAGTCAACCCAGGCCAGATGACAGTTAAGAACGCTCGGTACGGATTTATGAGAGACACCAGAGGAAGATTGTTCACAGATATGAAAAGACTGCTAAACTGAGAACTCCAAAGTCAGTAACCATGATTACATTAAATGGATATTTATTTGAAGCCTTGCACCCACCAACTACGGGATCTGCCGTAATCCATCACAGCTACTGCCATTATTTTTAACATGGGGTCAAATAGATGCAGAACTTGGTCACCTCCCACGTGATGCAATCTGCATTATCTCATGAACGAAAACCAGCACAGACCAGATCAGATAAGGTCCCCCAGACCAAGACGTGTGGGCTCATACCAGGCTAAACAAGATCGAGCTAGAACACACCAGACTTTATTGAAGTCATTGTTTTGATGGCGTCAGTTGGTCATGGTGGTTGGGTGAGTAGATGCCTGTTAGATAGATGGAGATAGAGGTAAACATCCTAACAGAGATTAGACAGTAACCTTAAGCAGGACTATGATTAAAAAAAAAAAAAAAAGATCACTATCACATCCATTCTGTTTATAACCTGTTTGGTAGGCTCACAGGAATGAATTCAGTGTCTCAAAGTAAACAAACCCTGCACAGCGTATGCATCTGTAACCCAATTTATGATTGACCATGCAAATAAGCCGTAGTACATGTAACTGTACTGACTGACTTGCTGTCACGAGCTCCCTCGCTGTATATGTAGTTATCTTACCTGCTTGCCTTTGTAGCGGACGAGTTGACTGACAATTAAAAAATGGGAAAATTGTTATCAAATAAAACACACACGTCTTACTGATAAATACTTTTATTTGACAATGTGAAGTACTTTTATTGTTGTGGAGAAATTATAGCAAAGCATGTAAAGATCACACAGTATGATATGAATTCATTTGATTGGAGAGATTTAAAAGCATTTCACAATGTCACACTTGTGTTGGTGTGTTATGTCGTCACAGACTTGCTATCAAGGCTATATGAGTGAAACATGCCTTTCTCATGTGTCATAACCGCAGCTAACGCTGGGTTTTCCTTAAGCGCTGAGTTGAATCAGGTTGTAATTTTCTGGGAGAAACAGGTGGAAGCAGAAGCAAATATTTGAGTTGCCTGTAGGTGTGGTGGAGCAGTGAAGGCTCTCCTTGCTTTCCTTACTGTTGTTTTTCATAAAAAGCTGCTCTCTGACGCTGCTCAGCACTTGGCTTTTGCAGAACGGTGAATTCATGGTTACCTCGTCCTCACTCACCTGTAATCTTTTGCAGCAGCACTCAAACAGGATACAGACATGTGCTGACGCTGTTTATCGGCTGGGTTTTGCTTGTGCATGCGTTGGTTCACACCTTATTCATTTTCATAGTTGCGCCGCATTCCAGCTGTCGCACCATGCATCGCATGTGTGAGCAGAGTGCTTGCTTGTGGCTAGCGTGGCTTTTTGCTCTGCTCCCCCCTTCATGTCTGGTCTATTTTTGCCAGACCAGCTTGTAGTTCAAAAGGGTGGATGTCACTTATTGAATGATATGAATTCTACTAACATGAAATTGATATTAAATTGTACATTGCATACATTAAACCAGTTTTATAGTACATAAAACCAAAAATGATTTTGTGTTGTTCTAATTAAAGGATGACACTAGCATTCTTGTATTTATTTATTTATATCAATAACCCAGCTAATGAGACTAAAACCAACATTTGCAAAGCCTGCTATACGCTGGACACTCCGCTCTGCATGGAGTAACACGTCAGAAGCCAGAGAGGCAGCTCTCTTGACATTTTGCCTCTCACCGCAGTGTTAATGCTGCTAAGCAGGCCTCAATGTGCCATCGATCTGACCCGGACGACCAGGCGTTCACATCCCTGTAAAAACACACTGGGGATGAAGATGTATAGCAATGCGGCATGTCATGTTTGCTTTGTTAGCTCCCTAAGGCCTGGTCTCCCAGCTCCATTTATCAGGAGTGTTTGCACAAGGGGGTAATTTGTAATATTCGCTCAGGGCTTTGGAGATAGAGCAGTGGGACAAAGGGTAGGAAGGAGATCAGCAGTTTGTTTTCTTTGGGCCAAACTGTAGTGGAAGTTTTATTTCACAGCATTATTCCATTTGGTTTGTTTAGGTTCACCCTGTCCAGTTACAGGAAAGTAAGGGCTTATGAGCAAAAGTCACATGGACTCACAAATAGCTTGTCCATTGGACAGAAAGTCAGTCAGAATGTATTTTTACTGATGTTGTTAGTAGCTTTTTCCTTTGCAGCTGTAGTCAGCTTGGATGCACAGCAGTTTTTCCATTGGCAACCACATAAATATGTCAAAGCAGTTATACAAATTTCTCAAGTCACTCCAGAAACATGCTGTAATTGTGACTGTCTTCTTTAACATATACATTACTTCCATGTCACATGGCCTCCTCACAGCACCAACATTATTCCAGAAGTTTATTGACAAAGCAACAATTGTTTGGGTTAGTTGGGTTGGTTGTTGGTTTTCATGAAGAATTCAGTTCAAATTTTATTTGTATAGCAGCATCTCATACAACAGCATTTCAAAGTGCTTGACCTTAAAAAAAATACACACAATAAACAGACACACCAAAGCGTTCACCACTGAGAACTATCAGGTTCAAGTCAGGATATACAGCTCTCCACTCTGCTGCTTAGAAATGTTTGAGATGCTGTATATCAGTGAATGGGCCTTAACTGGCCTTGCTCTTCCATTTAGCACTCCACGCTGTGGCGCTTGGCTAGACGGTCAAAGTGACTCCAGACATTTGTCCTTGAAGACAGAATGTTGCTGTCGAAACGTTAAGGCAAGACCCATGAAGGCAATTAGGTCGGCCTGCAAGGTGCTCTACAGTGTCACTCAGTCAAATTCACTCTAATGTGAGCTGTATTCTGTGGCATATTTTGTGCATATACAGTACAAAGCACCATGTCAGCAAACATATATTGCTTTATTTCGGGTTTGCCAGTTACCAACCACGCCCTCAGCACTGCTGCTCTTCAGCACAAAGATGAGGTGAGGATGTATAATTAGACTCATAACCATTTCACTTTGCACCACTTCCTCTGTGTATGCAGGGTTACACACGTCAGTAAAACAGTAAATGTCTTACATCTGTGCATTGCATCAGCATACACATATACAGCACATCCAGACCATGCACAATGCCTTCATTTTGAATGTTTGCTTGTACCATTCAGTATTTTTAATGTGACTGAATGGAAAAAGGTGCATTTTTGCAGCACATGTCTATTGTGGTTCATTAGATAATGTGCCGTTTTGTTTTGAAAATAACCCCCCCCCCCCCCCCCCCCCCCCAACAGAAAGCCTCCATGTGAAAGGCTACACACACTCTTGCAGCACCTGAGGTAAACATTCACTTGCAGTAATCATACAGCTGTATCTACAGTGAACACTTGGGTATTGTTTTGCTGAACAGAACACAATTGTGGGCATTTGTGCCTATATGATGGCCTGGAAAACAGCCTCCCGCGCTTTGATTGCCGCAAGATGTCACAGTCAAAGTAACTTCGCTCGAGAGTGAAATGCGAGGCAGACGTGGTCTCTGGCCTTGCAGCTGCTGCAATATAAAAGGGTAGAGAAAGAATGAAAGCGAGTGTCGGATAAAAAGCCTTTGCAACCCTGGAAGGTCAAGTAGACAGGAAATTTTACTATATCTCTTGTCTCTGTGACAATGGTTCGAGCAGAAATTCACTGAACTGCAGTGTGATAGAAATCACAGAGCCACAGCCCGGTGGAGGGAGCGGGGGAGCGGGGTCTTATGGGAGCCGTTTTCTTCACACTACTGCTGGCCTGTGGGTTTATGCGATTTGGCCCCACTGTCTCACTCCCTTTGATGAAATTCTATACATAGACATATGGTTAAGTGTGTATTATCTTAAAGATGATTGCTGGGTGTCTCCAAAGGTGGACCAGTTTCTACAAACAACTGAACAGTCATGAGAGTGAGTGCATCTGTGGCACACCTTGGATATTTTTTAAAAGTATTCCCATAATTAATAGCAACTTTTCTGGAGTGCATCATCAATGCATAATCACCACTAGACTATTAAAAACCTATATCCATAGTCATCCGTTAGGTGCGACTAGTACCAGTATTAAGGCTGTGAAGGGCTGCAGTAGAGTGTTGAGCAACAATCCAGGGTTGGGGGTATCTCACCCAAGCTTTGCTTGATTGTTGACAGAGCACAGCTCAGGTAAATGTCAAGGAGAATCAGACTTCCTCATCTGTTGCTCCCTCCCTCGCTCCATCCGTTCCTTTCACCGCTGCTTTGGTATTGATTTAAGGCCAAATGTGGTCTCTGTGGATAGAGGCCTGGCCGGCCGGCAGGTGCAATTCGCTGCAATTTGAATAAAAGATAATCCTAGTTCAACAGCACCAGACAAGCCCTGGGGCAGATCAATCACGCTCCTCCATCTGAGACACAATCGTCCGTACATGTTCACAGCAGCCAAATGTACATGACTGTTGAAGTCCATTTAATAGATCATGTTTCTAGCATTTGTTTTGGTCAAAAAACATTCCCGTTTACATTTGAGGATCTCCTTTGCTCTACCACTGCCAATCATCTTGTCTTGTGTAGGTCAAACCAGACAGTGGGTCTGCAAAACCTTTAATATGCAGCTACCAACGTGTGTTTAACCTTTAATAAGGTTATGTTCAAGAAGGTTCATTGAATTTAACAGGTGAGTAGAGTTGTGTCATCAGCATAGTGATGGAAATGAATACTGAGAGAGGTTGCTACATGCTTTACTGTGAACAATGCCAAATTATAAAACAGCTGTGCAGAGAGAACTGAATCCAAGGTAATTCCTAAAGAGCACAGTCGAAGCATAAACAGCAATGCAAAATGGAAAACAAACCAAAACCATGACAGTAAATACTGGGTAACTCTGGGTAGCAAAAAGTTGGGACGCATGTAAAACGTAAATAAAAACAGAATGTGGCCATTTGCAAACTGTGTTTAACAACCGAGCCCATGTAGTAATCTCCTTTATCCAACCATGTGTTCACAAAGTGGTGAACCTCGCTCCATCCCCATCCTTGCTTATGAACAACTGAGCCTTTCCAGGATGCTCCTTTTGTTATGATATGCTGGTGCTATTCCCCTCTGAGCCCGTGGTGGCATGTTATCAACATCCAGCGTCTCTAGACAACTACCTCTGACGTGGATGATGTCATTACTGAACGCCGCGCGCTGCGAGCAGCCAGCCACAACACGGCTCTGCGGCGGTCGGCTACGAATACGCAATAACGAATCATAGCTGTGCCAAACTACAGCTAAACTAGCCGACCGCCGGCTCAGAGGGGAATAGCACCAGCATATCATAACTAAATATTGGAATATGAACGAATTTCGCCGTAGATTATGCGTTTATAGAGGCTGCGCATGGATGCCCAGAGTACTCGCATTATACGGATATACGCGCCGCTCCTCTGGGGCTAATTTCTTCAAAACGACTCCATATGCCACCAAAGTTGTCTGGATGAGTAAATGGGCGTATTTAATGCTACAAATAAGGTCCAGGTTGTAAAAAAACGAAAGTTATCCTTTAAGTTTACAGAAAGATGTTGAAACCAACTAAAACTGTCCAAATGAATTGTTGTTGAAATCTGCAGGGTTTATTTGAACTATTTGGGATATTAGAGATCTCCTCAAACTAGATTTTGCTTTTAGATAATAGCTTAGTGTCTGTTTAATGCTGCAAGTCTTTCAGTTGGTGTACTGATCTTTAAAATGCACATATTCTTCTTTGAATTGACTTGATTTGCTTGGTCAAATTTATCCTTCCTGCTGCTGCCTCCTTAGCCTTGACTGTTTGAGAGCCTCATTGACAGTAGCAGAGTGAGAGGTTCAGGACCTTCGTGGCCCCCTTCAGGAGTGCTGGTCATGCTGGTTGTTTGGGTTGCGGTTGTACCGTCTAGTGGGCAGACCCTCCTCCACCATCCTCCAGGCCTCTCTCCAGCTCCTGGGCCAGGCTCGGACTTTGAAGGCTAGCTGTTGAGATTCAGCAGACGGACGCCTCCTCTGGGGAGCTGACATCATTAGAGCGGAGAGCAGATCCTAGCTCCTCTTCAGCGTCAGCAAGGGATAGACAGAGTTAAAGAAAGAGAGAGGGATAGAGTGAGGAAGAATGGAGCCCGGGTTTAAGCAATCCGAGGTCAGGATCGTGGCACAATTACCCTGGCAGGATCGTGCCCTGGGAGGCCAAAGCCCCCCGACTTCTCGCCCTGCAAGGTCGCCCGGGCTGCTCCTAAAGACAATTAGCCTCCCGATATCCTCCTGTCGTTTCCACATTCACCACTCACCTCCTCCTCCTGCTCTGCTAGGTAGTTCAGATGCTATCTTTTCCTTGCTGTCGACATTGTGTTTCCTGCGACTGCTACTCCACATGTGTGTGTTTGTGTGCATGCTTTACTGCCATCAAGTGGCTCATGAGCACGTACAAGCTCCCCCCAGTGCACGCGCACACAAGCCCACACAAAGCCCGTATACATGAAGGAGACAGAAGTGACACATTGTGTTTTCTTGGATTCTGGAAGTGGCGGAGTGTCAGTCCGCACACTGTAACATATGAGTGTTCGCTGCTGCGAGGGGGGCGCGACGAGCACAAACGGGGGAAAAACACAGCAGCGAGGCAGGGAGTTGCGAATATGGGTCAGCTTTGGTTTTCTTCACGCCAAAGACGGGATGTCCGTGGCATCGTTTAAAGGTAGCCTGTGCTGCGTTAGAGAGAAAAAAGCGGGTATCAGTTAACGTAACACATTTTGGTGTCCAAAATGAAAGTGGATGTCAAAATATCTTTCCATGTTGAGGTTATTGTCGAACAACACGAAACCTGCAGGACAACTGAGAGCTGAAAAATCAATCATCCAGGGCTATCCAAATGGAACAGCTAGACACAAAACAGATGTAATGTATAAATACAGAGGAAATACCTCCAATTTTTCCACTCCAGCGGTCGCCAAATATTCTCTTTGGAGCTGTTTTTTCTGTCCAGTGGAAATAACAAAAGCCAAACAAATCAAACAAATAATTCTTTTTTTTTCTTTTTTCAATTTTTAAAGGACCTGTCCTGACTTGACTTGTTTCTATTCATATAAAGGCAGCAATAATTATTTAACACATAATTTAATTCTAATAGCACAATATCGTATATACAGGTATAACAGCACATTGTGTGATTTAACCAAAACAGCTATTGGCATAACTCAATCCCATGACAAGAATTTCCCACTCATCTGAGATTAAGCCAGCATTTTGTGAAGTCATGTTAACTTCCTACACCTTAAAGTAGCACAGATTAAGACTTTGCTTATCCTCTGGGCCGTTCCATGTGTTCCCAGTCAGGAGGGGATACAGGAGGCAGCTTCATCCGAGGGGCCTTGCCAATTAGAATGCACAGTGAATCCGCCTGTAAGCTTATTAAATCACCATTATCCCTATTAACACAATGGACATGATCCTCTTCTACCTACTGCATCCTCATTTTATGTAGTGCACATCGTGACAAGCAGCGCCTGTCAGATCATCTAATGTTGTGAATGTGCTCACATAAACACATGCGCGTGCGCACGCTTGCAGATAGCGAGGCTCAAATCCCAGCACATGACAGCGTTTTGAGGGATCATATAGATGCAAATGCAGCCATGTAATTGTACAAGCGGTAGATCTGCGCTCTCGGGGCTGGATGCTGTCATGTCAGCGGCTGATTCCATCTGCTTTTCATCGTTTCTTTTTTTTTTCCCAACACCTCATTTCCATACCAACCCAATGCTTTCAAATCCTCTCATTCTTCCCTCCCCGCCTCCTCCTGCTCTTCCTCCTCCTTGATCTCCTCCGCCGACCTATCTCTTCTGGTCCAAGCAGGAGTGATGGAAGCGGCAGATGTGACAGCCAAACACCCAAATGACAGGGAGGAGGCCTCCCGGGTAGTTTCTCTTCTCCTCCTCCCTTCTCTCCTCCCATCTCCTCTCCTCTTCTGAGGGCTCCACCCATCCTCGCCTGGCGTCTTCCATGTCTGACAAACCCTCAACTTTCAGTCTCCCCACTGTTGGTCTATCCTTCTCCCTGCATTTTCCCTCTCTGTGGTCTCACTGCCTCTCCTGACCTCGCATTAGTCTCAGCAGCCTTCATATTTTTGCCTCTCAGGTGCGCGAGCTGCATGCTTTCTACATCTGGGCTTATAGGGATTTAAAACATTCCTTATGCAGGCCTGCATATGGAGATAGATAAAAGCCAGTGTGACGGCAGTGTGATGCGCTACCAATCTACCAATTTGCTGCAAGTCAAAAGAGCAATGATCCTTTGCTTGGAAAAAAGGGCTTAGCTCGAAGGGGTTGTGAGGAGGAGGACTGTGCCAAGACTCTTTTTTTTTCCCCCTTGAGCTCATTACTATGATTGAGGTGATTGTTACATCCACTTTTTTACTTCGCATTTCTCAATTGAGGCATAAAATATCAACAACATGATGGAAAAAGGAAAATTTCAAAATTATATAGGACACAAATGTTCAGAATGATGACAGATGGTTGTTAAAAATATATTCATCTTTTTGCATCTGATTATTTTCTCCCTCATGTTTTTATTAATTTCACTTTGCAAACGTAAGAAGAATCTGCTAAAAACAACATAGATCATAAAAATGCTGCATAATTGTGAAAATGAAAGAAACTAAATCATCTAATTTCTTACAGGTTTTCCCAAAAGTTTAACATCCTGCAGGCAGCGAGAACGTGTGAATATAACAAGTGGTGGTAGTGAGTAGTAGCTGGTCTGCAGTGAGGATTTTCAATGCTATTTACTATATTTTGGCATTTGTTCAAGGTTAATCATTTTCCCTGCAAAGCAATGCTGCAAAATTATGTTGTTCACAGAACATTTAAGTCTGAAAAAAACAGCATCCATTTCAATCGATGTTTTTCACAGCAGATATCTTGACTTTTCAAAGCAGGAAACAACTAATAGCATTAATGATGGCTCTGTTACATTAAGTGTCCTTGTAAGCTAACATGCTCAATACCAGGGCCCTGGAACTGACACACATAAAAAGAATACGGTCAATTACACCATTTTCTGCCAAAACATGGCAAAATGACAGGCAGGGAAAAGCCCTAATGTCTGAGATGGAAGAGGCAGTCCCGTGTCGTAGTCGTAGTCTGGGTGGCTGAACAAAGTTTGTAGCTTTGAACCACATAGGAGCGAGGAGGTAATGGCATCATTCACTTATTAGTGAATTCCTTCTTACACCTCAACGCTACCGCCTTTATCAAGGTCAGATTTCATCACTCCATGAGCAAGACAAGAAGAAGTTGTTAACATCCCGTGGTTGTTAGCATACAGGTTCACATGGCGGCGTTTATGCTGCAGCATCTTAACATCTGATGGTTTATCTGATAACATTGTCTTGATGTTGTTCCTACAGTATTGTGTGTAATGTAGCTCCAGCATGGGGAGCAGGTTATGAGTCAAGCACAGGACCTTGACCTGGGAGACCCGTGTGGACCTTATTCTTTTACTATCGACTTATTATCTATTCATCAAGACGATAACGACACTTTAAATAATCCTTAGTTGCAGCCCTGAAATACAGTATCCATAGATACACACGTACATACACAGGCATATGTAAGCATTTGTGCATATGCCAATGCACACACAAGTATTCAAGTATTCTAGCACATACGTTGTTATATTCCAGCACATACACACAGAGATAAATGCATATGAGTCTGCTAGTACACACACACACACACACACACTCTTCAACTCCCTACCTCTCCCTCCCCTCCTTCATCCAACACATAACACTTCCTCCGAAATTCACTGGCAGTGTGTGCTGTGCAGGCATGAGATAACGTCCCAGAAGTTTTTCAAGGGCAGGACGGGTGCTCAGACATCAGAGGGAAGCCGCGTCGAGCCGAAGCTGATTCATTACATGTGTTGCATCTGCCTCCTATTAAAAAGCCCAGAGCACTCTGGCTGTCTCTGCCGGTCTCTCTTTCTCGCTCTCTGACTGCAAACTACCTCCTGACTCCTTGCCTAGACCTCGTCTCTCTAAAAAAACTCCCCCTCTCTGTCTCTTTCTTCTAAACTCTCCCTCTCCTCAGATGACACGCCTCGGCTCCTCACTAAGTCGCACAGATTAGCTCGAGCAAGTTTAATCAATATGAGCGGATATGAATATTTCAGGATCAAAGCTGTCCATACATGCAATATTGTACCTATATTTTATATTTGTCCATTCTGTGCCAGAAAAGCATAAATTTTAAGATGGATTCAGTGTATAACCTCAAATTCTTTTCTTGGAATGCAACATGGCATCATTAGACAATGGAAGTGGTAGTTTTTCACTTTTTCTATACCATAATATGGTTACCGTAACTACCAAACATAGATACCTGCATGAGCCTAATCAGCATCAGTTTCCAGTGTCTGGCTCTGTCTTTTATCGGCCATATGGACCCCAGGAAGGGTGCTTGTTGCCAAGATAGCAGCTAATGGGATCAAAATAAACAATAAATTAATAAGAAGCTGCTAATAGGTTGGCTCTCCATTGTATTGCTCATGTTACTATTGCATTGAAGCAACATTCGCTGTTGTTAGCTTTTGTATGATTTTTTGGGATGTGTTTAGGAGATTGTGTTTCAGTTGCTGTTGGTCATCGGTCGATGCTAAAACAAAAGCATATTGATTAAGACACACAACACGATCTTACTCAGACGTTCAATTAAAGAGCCGTTTTCTCGCCTGATTGAAGAACACGGCCTAAAGTTAGACTGATTGGAAGTTTCAGACTGTTCTTCATCCAGCATTTTTTTAATCACTTGCTCATTTCCTTTCCTTCACAATCTCATCTTCAGTGTTTTAATTATGTCACGGTGAATGACAGCTAGTTTTAAGGTGTGTGTATTCGGTGGACTTGTTAAAAGGGGCCTTTTTGCAGCGTGTGCGTCGGCTTCAGCTGATAATTATTTCAGATTACATTAGGAGGAAATTAAACATTTCTGAACGTACGTGTGAGGGTGACAAAGTTATCAAGTGCAGTCGCAGAAGAGAGTGTGAATGTTGCACTTCCACAATTTTTTTTTTCCCGACTGCTAATAAGATCATTTTCAAGTGTTAAAAAAATAATTAATGGTGTTACAGCAGTTGAGCATGGCTACAGTCTTTAATAAGTGGATCAGTGGTACACGGTGGTCAATGATAAGCGTAAATTGGTGGTGGAAAGTATGAAAATGAACATGGCCAGAGTGATGTGTAAGAAAAACATTCTTTCGCATTTGTGCAACCATCTTGACTATTCAGGATGACCCTCATACATGACGGTATTTTTGTGTTGCATGACCTACATCTGGATTTGCTTCTTATTTACAGAGAGCAGTCTTTTCTCTGATGTATAGCTAACTTGTGAGTTCAAATCTCCGTGTGCAGTCAGACATTCTGTCATTTCGAAATCTGTCTGGACCGCTGATCTGTCTCACCAACAGACTCTTGTCAGCTGATAAGAGTGTTTATGCCAGCGTTATCTCTGTCCATTTAAGGGTTATGGAGTTGAGAGTCGTAACTGATAAATCCTTTCCATGTGAAACTGTTGCAGCATCTGTGATTGATGCAGCATCCCTACAGTCACTACGGTCACGGTGTTGAGCGGTGCATAACGCTGCATGTAGGAGGCAAATTTTATCTCACACTTTCAGACGTCTGAGAGATACAATCAGTTCGGTTCAAATATTGCTGCAGTCATGAAAAAAAAGGCCTAGTTCACGTGTGTTTCGTTGTTTTTTTAAAAGACTACGTGGTTATTTATTTGGTGGAAGTATTTCACAATGAGCCATCTTTGTAATTGCTCCTAGCCTGATTAACATTACTACAATGAGAGCGGCAGTGATGATAGGGAGCATCGCACAGCAGTCACTCATTTGGACCTGAACTAGTAAACTGGCAACATGAAACCATCATGCCTCTATGCCAGCGACAGCCGTGACCACTTTCAGGTTGTCCGTCTGTCCATCTGTACGCACGCCTGTCCGTCTGTCGAACTCAGGAACGCCTTCAGGGAGTTTCTTCAAATTTGGCCCAAAAAAGTCCACTTGGACTCACGGATGAACTGATTAGAAGGTCACTGTGTCAACATTTTTGACCATAATTCAAGAATTCATCCACTAATTATGACAAAATTTCATTCAAAAAGTCATGACATTTTATACCCAAAAGGTCAAAGGTCAGCTTCACTGTGACATCATGATGTTCTATAAAAACACTTTTCTGGCCATTATTCAGCATCATAACTCAACAACAGAAGGCAGATTGTCACCATATTTCACATTTGCTCAGATAATGAGTTGGTGACACTAATCTTGAAACTCTTCTGATCGTTTAGATTTTCTGTGCTGTCGGGTTGAAGATGTGTGTCCACCTTTTACAGTTTGTAGCTTCTCTGCAGCAGCATCCATATTTGAAGCGTTGTAGTCCAGCACAAGCTCATGTGATGAAGCGTGAATAGTCTCTAAGTGAAGACAGCATGTTTCTCACTGGAAAACCATACATGTCAATATAGTGATAAATTCCATTTTACCAAAAGAGTACCTTTTATTAATTTCTAAAGTCTTCACCACATACGGTTTGTGAGTCTGGACAGACGTGGATGTAAACTGCACCTTGACTGATTGGCGGAATCAGACATCCACAAGGCGCTGATTCTGGTTTTTATTCTGCAACAGCATTTATAATTAGTGTTCATCAGTGGCACTTCTTTGTCTGAGAGACATGGATATGGAATGCCAATGAGGTCATGAAGTTGTGTGTAAACAACATTAATTATGGAAGAATGCGGTTTTTGGTCTATGCGTAAAGCCATCATGCATAAGCAAGTGAACTGAAATTAACACAGTATGTATTCAATACATGAAATTATTGATTGCATTTTTCTAGTTTGTTTTTTCCTAAGGTTAACACTGAAGCACTCATTTTCCGCAGTAGCTCTCTCTCTCTTTATATATTTGTGTGTGTGTATATAGTCACACACACACACACACACACAGGTACATATAGATATAGATATAGACATACATACATATCTTTATCTATATATGTTCTTTTCCTGCCTCCCCATTACCTTGAAAATCTCATGGTGATTGAAAGGTCTGCTGAGATAATTACAGTACTGGGAGATACAGCAGCACACACTTGAAAATGAATGAGTATATCATTCTCTCTCACTCAGAAGGCTTTGCTGACCACTAAGTGCAAATGTGGCCATTTCCAGCAGCATTTTCCACAACCTGAAGTAGCTTTACTGCTACTTTGAATGCTCCCTGTTTTTCGAAAGCCGAAGTGAACTTTGTCTAGCAAATAACCATGTCAAGTTAGAAAAAGTACAATCTCCACAGCGTACAGCATTTGAATTTTTTCTTGTTAGCATGCATAAATCTTTTGAAAAATGCACTCGCTGCTTTCAACGCTAATAGTGTACACAGAAATCAAAGCTGTGCGTTCCTTGCAGAGCAACAAGAGAGGAGTCAGATCTGCATAATGTTGGCTCCAGCAATGAAGAGCAAAACGCAGATCCACAGCATCGCTCGCTTGCTTTCCTTCCAATAACATCATTAGCATTTTGACATCATCGGCCTAATTGTTGTTGGTAGCTCTGAGAAATGCTTGCCTTGGAGTGGGAGTCGGGAGGGAGAGAAGGGGGCTGGAGTGTTTCTGCTGTAAGGCCTTGTGCTTATCAGTGCGGGGCAGATACTGTTCCTATGGTCGTGGCTGACAGGTGAGGTGGGTGTGTGCGTGTGTGTCTGGTGGTTGTGGTTGTCAGCGGACCCCCGGGACAGGTGTTGAGGGATGGGTTCGTATTTGGGAGCAGGTGCACCTCCCCTGCCCCCCTTCCTCGGCTTTCGCCTTGTTCTCCCACTCCCCCAGGAGGCATATGGTGAGAGTGATTGGAGAGACTTGGGGCCCCGCAGGGAGTGCTCCTCTCCCCAGTTCATCTGTTCCAGACAGGGCCTTGTGGGACTCTCAGGCTCTCCTGAGGTCCCTGCTGGCTGGGAATCAGGCCGAGTAAGCGGCTTCACTTTCAGGTTGACTGCTTTGTTGCAGTGTTGGGCGGTCGCGGTGGCCACCCCGGTTAGCTTTACACGGCGCAAAATTGCACTCTACAATTTTGCGCTCAGGACACATGCTGAATGGCTAATAGGTCGCGCCCTCTAATTTGTTTGCGCTACACCTCATTTGTACGCAGTGTTGCTTTTAATCTGCCGACTGTTGTCGTGTACTGGTGTGATCGCTTGGAATAGAAATGCCGTCTTACTGCGATTTCACAGGCTCATATTTGTGAACCAGCTTACAAATGTGATGTAGTTCTGAGTGCACTAGCAGGGAGAGTTATGGGGGCATTTTAGGCCTTGTATAATATGTGTACCTCTTTTATGTGGTCATTTATTATAAGGCGAGCTCTATGAATAATGTATGATTAAAAGGCGTAATGGATACACTGGGACTCGTCAAAATAAAAGCAAAAATCCATTTGCTCTCCCTGTAGTAAATCCACTGGCTTGTCCTTGGGCTAATTTCCAACTTGGGACTTGGTGGGGGAGTGAGTGCATGTCTTGATAGCGATTTCAAGGGAGGGAGGTGTTGGTTGTGCTGTAAAGTGAGAGAGAGAGAAGAGGGAGGAGGAGGAAAAGTGAAATGAGACATGGATGAGGAACAAAGCCAGGAACACCTCTTTCTCTTGATTCCTCCCTCCTTCATCTCACTCCATCCCTGACTCGCTCGTTCTCTCCTTCCCTCTCTCCCGTCTCTGTCTCTCACCATCTTAGAGCTCCTTCCCCCTGCCTCCGAGCAGCTGCCACTTCTGAGCCTGAAGAAAATGAAGGCAGATGAATCAATTTGGCCTGTGGCCCTAAAGTGCACTTGTCTGCACCCCAGCCTGGGTGGGGGGGATAATGAGCCGATAGATTGAGCCGGTGCCGGAGCCCGGCACTGAGCGCCGAGATGCCTTTGCCTGCTGCACCAACGGGCCCCCTCACATGCGCACACACACATACATACACACACTGCTGATTCCTCCCTGAGCAGCGGTAGCAGCCTGTCGCTGGGTTAATGGGGGTGAGGGTCCTTTGCGCAGGACACTTTTCAGAGCAAATTAGAGGAAGGATCTGTATCCGTCCTCTTCAGCCCTCCCTACTCTGTATTGCCCCTCGTCTCCTCCCTGCTCTGTGTATGGGGAGCCCGGAGAGCAGATTGAAGTATGGTATTGCGGAGCGGCATCAAGGCAGCTAGAAAGAAAGGGGCGGGCGGGGGGCAAGGTCCAAGATCCTAGGGTAATGAGGATTGACACCGGGACAAGGCTGAGGCACAGCCTCCCTGAGCGCTGTTGACAGGTGACGGCAGGATAGGGAGAGACGAGGCAGAGTGAGAGGAGCTGGAGCAAGGAGAGGAAAAGCGAGGTCAGGACTAACGGCCTCTCTTATTCAAGGAGGAAAAAGGTGGGAGACCGCGCAGCCATCCGATGCCCCCCTAAAGCCCCCCTGCAAGGTGAAGGAAGGAGGATCAAAGGAGCAGGACAACAAAGCATCACCCGCCAGAGTCTAGCCAGCTCCCTGCTGACAGGCTGCAGATTGATTGACACTGCAAGGAGAGTGAGGAAGAGTGAAAGGAAGGGGAAGTTAGCCAAGCCTGGCATGAACTGACATGAACCGCTACTGTCTCCGTCGATGCCTGGACTCGCCGTCTCTAAGCAGGGAGGCTTTGTGACTTCACCCAGGGTTAGAGTAGAAAAAATGAGCGGACCCAAGTCGGCACTACTCAACTTGGGGGGAAATTAAGATGCTGGAGGGCCCTTTGAAGATAATTAAAGAGCACAGAGCGGCAGCCTCCAGAGAGGGACTGCAGACATGTTCAATACCGAGACTAATGGAGCTAATTTCCAGTACATTATTCATGTAAAACACAGACCCTTACTTAGCTATGTTTTTTCTACATCTCATCTGTCTATCGTCTTAAGCCAAACCGGCCCCCGCACACATGCAGATTAACCACATTCACTCGGCGTGTCGGCCTGATTAACCTTCACCCGGTGCTGCATGGGTCAAACCTTCAATGTAAACAAACGTAATCCACGCACAAAAAAAAAACAAATTCAAAAAGTCCTTAAAACCTCCAGGTGGCCAAGAACTGCTCCCTCAGGGCTTCCCAGAATGCATTGCAAAGGCATTACCTCAAGTATAGCGCAAAGGCATCATGACCTTGAACGGTGTCACCACTTGCAACTGATCACATCTCAGCGGAGACCATTAGCCCCACCCTTAAGCTCTCGAACTTGTCCTTTAACATTAATGAGTACACAAAAAAGAAAAAAACAACACATGAAAGCTGTACAGTTGGCCGCTTAGGGCCAATTACACACCTCCCCAGACAGGAAATTAGTCCCTGCCTTAATCACAGGCAGTCAGGGTTGCCAATCTTTTGTCAGAGTTGGTGAATTCCTGCCTAGATCAATTGCTCTCCTGTCCCGTTGAACAGTGGCTCGGGGAACGGTCCTTGCACGCTGCATCATTAACCTAGGCGGCTAATTAGACGCTGTGCTCTGATCAATAGCCAAGTTGACTGCTGACTGGGTAATGTAGCCGCTGGCCCCAGAGGAGACGGAAACACTTTAGGCGCCTTCAGGAATTTGTCAGCAACACTGATGCTGGGTAAACAAAGTAATCAACGTGTGCACTTGATGCCGACTGTACCTTGACGCTCTGTCTCTGCCTCCACGCCCGCCTGCCTGCCAAGGAGGATTGCTCTCTTTGTGCTCTCCTTGAGAGAGGAAAATCAAAAAGGCCACCATCTATTTTGAGATTCAAGGAGTGATTAGGCTGACAGCTAGTCGAGAGAGAGCGAGGGAGGCAGAGGGAGAGGCGTGTAGAGGTGGAAGTCAAACCTGATTAGGCCCACCTGCAGGTTTCTCTTCCTTCCATCTCTACGCCCTGATTGCTTTTGCTTGGCGGCAGCTCCCTCCTCTTCTCTGCCACACTCGCCCCACCCAGCCCCCGTCCTGTCACTGTTGACCTCAGCGCGCTGCTAATGCCCCTTGGCCAATCAGCATGCTTGCCCTGGCGGCGGCAGGGTAATTAAAAGGGAATTGTGTCTACTTGGCATGTGAGCTGGTGGGCACGAGGGTAGACAAACACTCTCTCTGCCGCCTTGCCTCCCTCCCTCTCTCCCAGCCAGGTGGCAGCGTACAGGACCTGTCAGATTAGCTGATGACCCTTTTAATTCTAGCCCAGCCGGGGGCCATAATTGATATTTACCGGGAAAGGTTAATTGTAGCAGTGATCTGCTTAAATTACAGTGGAGATCAGGAGAACGGGGCCAGCCAGCACACGCGCCACCGGGGGAGCTGCTACACGCAAAGTGCTAGTCAAATGGATTACACCCCGCGGCCATCGCCACTGTACTCCAATGTAGGGAAGCAGCACAGGACATTGTGATTGGCTGGTGCTCCACCGGCACAGTCTTTCTTGCTGAGCTCGCCAACCTCCCATCTGGCTGGGAATTTGGGTGTGTGCCAACTGCGGGTCTTGATGGCAATAAAATAAGCCATCCATGTTTGCGCTAGGGTTACCATGATGTATGATCTGGGTGGCTGAGCCCAGATACGGGTATTTGCACATATTTTGTGACGATATTTGGTCTCGGTTGTTTAGTTTTTTTCTCTGAATTCTTGTGTCGGTAAAGGTGAAGGTATGTAAAGTGTTTGGCGTTGTCTTCTCACACTTCATGCTACACGTTTTCCCTTTTTTTACTGACCTCGAGGAGCTGTTTTTTGTCTGTGAAGGAGTGGAGTGGATCAGGATTTCAGACAGCATTCAGCAGTGGATCGTAACGTTTTGTTGATTCAACCTGTTCAGCAACATTGTGCATTTTTTATGTATCGTATGTAGACCAAGGCTAAGGTAAGCACATACGACAAGTGTAAGCTATAGTTGCCTACCTGATGCTTGAGTGTATGTGTTCATGTCATATGATGACATTATTGTCTGTGCAAAAAAATGATCAGGAAGGAAATTGAACAGCACTGATGGGTGGAATTTTAGTAGAATAGTACAATTTAAATTGATATGTCCTTTAAATCAGTCAGACAACTGAATTTACGAGAAATATCCTGAACCTTCATGAGCTCTGAAGTCCACGGTCACAGTTTGGTTTACGACATTGTTGCTGCTGTGTTCCTGTTGCTGCCTGGTAGCGACAGTGGCTTGAGGTTTGGGGTTGCAGGTGTTTTTGCTACAGCCAGTTCTGCTTTGCATGTAGCCAAAGCACAAACGGACACTGAGCTTTGAGACACCACACCGGCTCAGGTTTAGAATAGCAGGACCACGGCCCATTGAAAGTCAGTTGAGGTCATTGTAGTTATGTCGTATTGTTATGCATAGCTGCGTAACTTGTGGCGTTGGTTATAGATCCCAGTGAGTGACAGGAGACAAGATGCCTGCCAGAGCTTTCACTGGTGTCCACTTGTTCAGACATTGTTGCCCTGCTGTTTTGCAGTATTTATTGCAGTGTCTGACCTTTTTGATCGATCTGAAATTAATAGTTCTGCTCCTCAGTGGCTGCGTCAGGTTGAAGCCTTTGTAATTTCCCCAATTAACACGGACTTGTTAATGCGTCAGAGGTTTTGATTGTTTTAAAGATCAATGCACTATCCAAAAAGCACATCAGCTGCTCGTGTTTAACAAGAATCCAAGAGATTACACTCGCGTGTAAAAGGCTATGTTAAGGCTGAATTATTCAGTTATTATAATGGCATACAGGTAGTCAGTGATAGATCATTTATATTCTACTGATTAATGATTTATCAGTAGAAAAACAACTGGACTGTTTCTGAAATCAGTTTAGGTAATGCACCACAACCGACATCATTCTCAGTTTTATGAAAGATTTGTTAACGTTAGCTTGTTGCATGGGTTGACACTGTATTGAAAAGCCAGCTGGTTGAGTGCATTCATATGTTCTGGTGGTAAACTACTATCCATTCATAAGCCAGTGTATGCTGTGTGAAAAACATTCTCAGCTGACATTTTCTTGGTTTGTTGTATTACATATTGAAACTAAGATATTCTGGTAACTTCTGAGTAGATCTATGCAGTTGGACCTGAACACATCATGATTGTTTTAATGATTCCCACCTTTCATCCACATTACAATACAATGACAACCGAACTGTGACAAAGATAATAGCAAACGTTATGAAACACATTTTGCTCTCGCCAAGATGGTTTTCAACACTGAAAGAAAGAGAGAAGAGAAAATTGAAAGATGCACAAATACACAAACTGAAAATAAGGCTATGGTGTGCTTTAAAACACAGTTCACAGTGATGTAAAGTCCACGTCTTTTGGATTAAACTGGCAATACCACACTGCCACCCTGGTTTTTTAATATATAACAATTGAAATCTTTCTCCTTGACATTTTCTAAAAGTAATAAGCCACTGTGCAGTGATTTACAGTTATATCAGAGCAGCTTTTAAGATTATACTTTATGCCTCTCAGATGTCCGAAGAGTAACCATAAATCACTGCCTGTTAGGGCATAGTGCTTAGCTGTGAATATTGTGGTTTGTTTCATGAGGTAAATACATGATTAGTAGATGTCCTCTTTTCCCCCTCAGATCAAACCTTTGGCGCTACGTCCGGTCAAAGTCAGCGAGGACGAGACGGTGCAGGAGCTCAGCCGACCGCACAGGAGCAACTCCAAGGAGCAGCTCAGCGAGGTGAGTCCTTGGACGAGACCTTTCGCCTTTTCACAGACCTCCTACAGAGAACTCCACTTTCACAGGCCGAGGCAGGGGACCCCTGAGGTGGGAGCAGGCGGACGGCAGCAGCACTGAGGCTGAGATCAGAGGGCAGCTGGTGCAGCGGCTCCTGCTGTTTCCTGCTATCACCTCATAAATCCCGGTGCGTATGGGGAAAAGGCTGGCTGGCTGGCAGCACGTAGACAGGAAATGATTAGGTTGGTAACACAGCATCACCTATTTGGCCTGGTATTATTTAAAGCATGGCGCGTTTAAATGTAGACATGACCTAACGCAGTTCAGCCAGGTGTGGCCTAACCTTGCCGACCCCAGAATGGAATGAGTTAAAGAAAATGTTCCAATTATCGCTGCGCCGACATCCATATGCCAGCCCATTTAGAGGATGAGTAGGTGGCAAAGGAAAATGGAGGCCAGGCACTGGTTCAGCATAAGGGATGAAATAATGCAATTTAGATACAGGGCAAGTAATGAGAATTTATGCAAAATCCCAAGCGGCTCATTTTAAATGAATGTAGAAATATGCTTCCTAACTAATGCCTGTCAAGCAGGCCTCCCAAACCTAACTAAATTCAATCAGACTGCTCATTTAGCTGACGAAAGCAGGGGGAGTGTGAGGGAGAGAACGAGGAGGAAGGAAAATATGCAGCTTCCTTCTCCAGCAGGGTTAAAATGATGGAAAGAAAAAGATGTTAATGAACTTATTAAATACATTGTTTTAAGCTATTCAGCATTCCAATTGAAAATCCAGCCTTATGAAAAAAAAAAAAAATCACCCATCCTAATTTTTCCCATCTTCATCCTCTTTTCTCTAAGCCTCACTGCTCTGTTTCTCTTGTGCACTGCTCCCCCCCCCCCCCCTCGTACTGTTTCTCTTGTATTTGTGTAAAAGGCTGTCTTTTAATGAAAAAGTCAGGAGGAAGAGGCGGGCTTGTCAGATAAAAGACCGAAGCCGGTTGACAGCTCTGACAGGGATATACGACAAGCACCGAGAAGGGAGGGGGGGGACGTGAATGAGGGGGGTGGTAGAGTGAGGGTGGAAGTGGTGGTGGTTGCGGAGATGGTGGTGGTGGGGGAGCGCACTGTTGAAAATTGCACGCTGTAATTGCCGAAGGTGTTAGATGTGGCATGTCTCTCTAATCTGCTGCCAAATAAATGGTGCACAGATGCTGATCGTTGTAGCCACGGCATCCATATCTCTCCATCTCTCCCCCTCTGCCTGTCTTTACCTTTCTGTCTGTCTGTCTGTCCGCCCTCCCCTCTGTTAGCTCTTGTATTCCGCTCAGCAAAGGCCTGGACGTGGCACACACAGTGAGATTCGTCACCAACGCCGTGTCACAGTCTCCCCTATGTTTCTTATTTCCTCAGCTCCATGAAATCTCCGCCACCGCACTGAGAGCACTGCTAATTTTCGTAAAACACGCTCCACCACATCAAAGTGGCTCCCCAGCTTTAAGAGCTCTTAACTAATGATGCCTCGTCTGCAACGAGTAAAATGGATTTCTCTTGTCTTGCCGCCAAAGGAAATGGAGACAAATGCGACATGTGGACGCGCCCGCCTGTAAAAACAGTCATGCATCAATTTGGGAGCGGGGGGTAAAAAAAAATTTGCAGGGGATGCTGTTTGTTCATTGCCATGGTTGGGTCTTTATCTGTTTATTTTGACTAGGTAATTGTGCCTGCAGTGCAGCGGGGCCCCGGCACTAAGCCACACAGGGATTAGGGAAATATAAGGTAGCGGAGGGGGTGGTTTCCACTGCATCTGTGTCCTGCGGAGGAGAGGGCGGCAGTTGTGGTGCTGTCAGGGTCTCTAACACCCTCCTGTATCCACCCACACCCACCCACATGCACCCAAACCCACCAAGATACCCGATCCTCCTGCCACAGAGGGCACACATGCTCGCATTCCCCTTCCTCATCATGCTCCAACGAACTCCGATTGGCCCGCCCCTTGGCCCCCCTGCAACGACAAAAACCAATAGTTTGGGTTGGGAGAAGATGCACCGGAGCCTCCCCTCTTGTCGCCGTGTTTTTCTTTTTTTTCTGCAGGAGAGTGGAGGAGGGGGCATGGAAATGGGGAGAGGATTAGGGGGCGGATTTAGCAACATTTCTCTTCTCCGGGGCTGTTTAGTTAACCCTTAAATGCCGCCAGCATCCGCCCCATCCCTCTCGCCACCAACCACCAGAACCACCACACACACACACACACACACACACTCACTCATCCTCCCTCCCCCACACTCCCTCTCTGGGGCGGGTTCTTAAATCCTTTTGAAGTCCTAAGCGCTGCAGAAATCCATTGAGAGCCATGTATAATGGCTTTTAAGAGAGAGTGTTTAGCTGGATGCCGACCCTATGGCTTATGAACCGCTGGCGTTTTAATGGATCCCCCGTTCCCTCCCCTCTTTTTCTCCCTTCACCGGCACTAAATCCAATGGATTGTCCCTCATTATCATTTAAATAAGCCTCTCTTTCTACTCAGAATGCTCCAAGTTGAATGAACTCTACACAGTAAGGCTAATTCCAAATGGCCTTGGCCTCCCACCACCGATGCACATATGCCCTCGCACACACAAACACATGCATATACACACATATTTAAGTGCACTCACAACATGCGCACACACAGACCACATTTTTACTGGAGCGCACTTTTGGCCCTTTTGTATCCACAGACTTTGCCTTCTGTGCAGTTCTTCCTCCCCTCTCCTCTGGCCTCCTCTCTGGTCGCGGTAGTGAAGGGAGCAGAGAGGTTGAGCAGAGCGGGAATAGCCTTTTTGATTCCTGCAGAGCCTGCTTTCCGGTTCGCGGCGGGACTCCTCCCTAATCGTCACCACAGGAGCCGTCCTGCGAATCACAGGGGCACACAGGCGTTGATGAGGGCTGAAGCCAAGAGCAGGTGCGGGAGAATGGATGAGGGGTTTTGGGAGGGTGCAAAACAAGGGAGGCAGTGGTGGTGAAGGTGTGGGGGAGGTCGTTTGGATTGAAGGTGGACCTATGGATGAAATTGGTCTAGCAGAAAAGTCCCCTCCAGAGACCAGGGGGGGAGAAATTGCCAATCTAGACAGAGGAATAAAAGAAGTGAAAAGTGGAAGTGGAGGGAGGGATTTGGAGATTGGTATTCGTGCTGGGCGCTGACAGACAGAGCCAGAGAACAGAACAAAACCCGGCTCTTTCTGTCTCCGTCCTGCTCTTGTTCAGCATTTAGCGGGACTGCATTTGGAAACACAGGAGGAGTTTGATGGGCCAAAACACCTCCCTTAATGCGTGAAGAGATATTTATCACAGAGTACAAAAGGGGCTGATGTAACATAATGAGGAACGTTTGATTTGGCTCCAAAATGTGACAGACACCACTTTAAAAACAGAGCCCACAAAATAATGCCAACATTGAAACACGGCATCTGATGAAGGCTAGTTTGCATTTAAGTCTTGATGAACATTGAAGTTATGCTGCTGCAGTTTGGATTGTTTATACAGTATATGTGTATTTTTGTCTATAAAGGCTATAATAATTTTGGAAAATGATCTCTTTCTTTTATATGCGCTATCTTTGTAGATTACATATATTAAAAATTCTGCCTCATTATCTAAAAATGCCTGTTGATGCTACTGTTATTCAGTACTGTTGCTTTGTTGCAAAGCAAGTACTACAAATACTTAGCAGTAATAATAGTAGTAGTAGTTATAAGACTGAATAAGAGGAGAAGCCAGCACCTCTTGCCTGCAGGGTACCTGTGCTGTTCACTCACTGTCAACGCAGCTCTCTCAATATGAAGGTGTGTTTCCGTCATTTTTTCTGCTGGATTCATTCCCATGTGTCTATCAGTGTCACATGGCTCTCTTGAACGCAAGTGAATTCAAACAAATAAATGGCGACACTTAATCTTGACCTGCATTGCAACACGTGTTATGAAACCACCAGAAACATAAATAATTCTGTCTGCATAAAGTCATTAACCATGCAGTTGCCTCGTAAAGTATCCTACGCATCCCAGAGTCTCTGAATATTTGTAAGTGAAGTGTGCGCAAGTCATACTGTGCTTAAAATGCCTTTCCACTGCCATAGAGCGACAATCGTGCACCGTTTTAATTATGATTTTTCTGGTTTTCCTCAGTGTATTTTTACGACGGCTGACAACAATTAAGTCTCTCAGCAGGACGTGAGTGATTGTTTTTAGAGCGGGCGCTACGCCCGTGGTGGAGGCCTGAATGTGTGGGAGTGATGTGTGTGGGCGCGGGGTACATGGCGGGGTGGGTAAAAGGTTAACGTGAATATTGATATTAAAGCGGCGCTGCTTCATCATGTCTGTGTCAGCGAGTGAAACGCTTCTTAAAGGTCATCCCTGTTCTCCTCTCTCTCCCTACAGAGTTCCACTCACTCGCTGTCAGGGCGTGGCTACTCGGTAAGTGGCATTTTCATGCTTCATAGCTTTACGGCAGAATTACAATCTCCAACGACCCGCTTTATGGCCCCGGCGCTCGACATTTTAATTATGTTAAATAGAGTAATGGAGAAATCATGATATTAGGAACATTAATTCTGGCTGACTGACTGATTAAATTGTGGGAAGGTGTCCTGCGCTACCTTGGCGAAAAGAGCCCCGTTTTATTGGCATCGATCAGCGCCGCTCGCCGGTGCTGCAATTTGGCTGTCAGAGTTTTATGTCTTCCTCCAGCGACTGTCAACCGAGGGTCCTTTTGCTCACATACATATATGACAATATGCCTAAAAGCCTTTTAATGGCCTCCATATCTATGCAATAAATACAATTTCCTAGCAGAACAGAAATGCATGCACATTCACACCTTCGGGAAGATCCATAGCAGTTAAACATGTCTTATGATTTGTTGGAAATTTGTTGCTGTTGCTCAAGGTAAATGTGCCAGAGAGGAATATTTAGTGGTGCCTTGGAAAACATCAACCCAGTGCTTTCAAACATACACTAGTTCTCAAATTGTCAGAGCAGGACTATTTTTATCCCTTGAAAGCATCTGTTGCCTTGCCCCAGTGCGTTTTCGTACCGTAAATTTGTGCTCTTCCCCTCCCATTGTTTCAATGATGTGTCTAGTCTCTGGGTAATAGAGACAGCGGCCGTCCTTTATGTCCTTTGCTTAAAGGGGAATTCATAAGAGGAACATTCTTTAAAGTGTGCTACTTTTAGCTGATGAGTGGCATATGGCACTTCTTATTGCAGCTTGGAAGCAATCATCCCGACAAACAAAACAACTATAAATGGTTTGTCATCGTTAATCTGCCTCAAAGGACTGCAGTTAAAGCGCTGAACAAAGCTTAACTTCAAAAGACCTTGATCTCTGTGCAATCTTTTTTTTTTTTCGTTTTTTTATTTTGTTTTAATAGAACATGTCACATTCCTATTCCCCAGCGGCCGCATACTCACAGATGGATGAAAACAAACAAGACCTTCCAAAAAAGCTCGTGGAGCCCTTTGGCTCGAGCTGTCAGTTTGAGTCGGCAGGGAATGAGGCCTTCTCTTTATCTGAAAGGAGGAGAGGGCAGAGAAGGAGGTGGAGGGGGCTGGGTGGCGGTAGTGTGGGGGCGGGGGCATTGTTTAAGCAAAGGAAAGTCCAGTAACGAGGGCAGGAAGTTTTACGTTGTCTGCCTCCCCTCTCTGGCTCTCCGATGGTGCTATCTGCAGCGTTTGTAGCCTCTGGGCACCTCCTGGGTCCTGAGCTCTGACTCTCAATCTGCTCTGCTGCCGGGCCTGCTTGATTTCTGGGGTCTCCTTATCTGTAAGCGCTTCAGGCTTTACAGTATGATGGTTTCAAATCGGGGGGGGGGGGGGAGTTGGGTCGGGGGGCTCCAGGGAACTGGCAGGCAGAGGCTGAACGGGCATGGGAGGAGGAGTCGGACGAGGAGAAGGCCAGGGGCTGGATAGAGTGTTATGGCTGGGGAGGAGGAAGACAGAGGCTACGTATGTGGGTGGAGGGCTGTTTGTGAGGGGGGGGGGGGGCGTGAGAGGGTCAACAAGGTGGGCACGCAGGCATAGGCAGCGCCACCGGCCACCAATAGCACGGACACATCCACTGGTTGGCCCGTGGCACTGATAGCAATCTACTGCTCTGCCTCTCCACAAACACTCAGAAAACCGAGCTGGTGATGGGGGCTGGTTATCTGTCACAAGGCTCTAAGAGGTAAAAAAGGCAATCTCTCCTGACAGTTTGTTTTCTGCTTCTATGGGAGATAACGCCTCTTCTTGTTTATGCGTCCATATGCCTCTCTTCTTATGTTGCCTGCCAGGCTTAAATGGCCTCATTTGAATGGTTTACACAAGAATGTAAAGGAAGTTTCTGGGCATTAGTGCCAGACTCATGAAAAGAGGAAATTGGAGCCATTAGTGTTTTGGACACAGCAGATACGTTTGCACTGTTAAAACAATTTCGCTGGTTCAATTCAAATAAATGTGTTACAAAAATGCTGCACATGCAGTCGATAATTTGCACGCATTCTGCACCAACATGACGAGTCTTGTTGTTGTTAGTCTGCCTGACTTTGTCACATCTCTTTTCTTTCCTTTCAGTCTTTGTTAAAAGACAAAGCTAACAGAAAACAAAAGTTCACAAAAACAACTAATGTTTCATCACTGAGTGACAGCAGCAAGGTTGCTAACGCTAATTGAATCCAAAATTTCCAGAATTTCGATACAGTTAATTGGATGCCGTGCAGTTAAGGTGCATATCACATGCACACCATGGCCATGGTTCAGTTCCCAGCTGGGCCCCCCACTCTTTCCCGTGTCTCTCTGCTAATAAAGTTTTCTTTTTTTAAACAAAGGCATAGAAAGAATTCAGTTTATAGTCACTCAGAGTTAACTTTATCTGCAAAACAACAAACCATGTTAGGAACTTGGTTTGTTGAGCTTCTACTGCAGGACAGACGGGACAACATTCAACACAACATACCAATAAAATAAAAATACACAAAAAACACAGACATAAAAGAAAAGAAAACATACCTTCAAGTGTTAAAGATTGTGATTCCATGCAAGCATGCATCCCTTGTCGCTCTGTTAATTGGTACGGTCGAGGGCAAACTACCTCAAGTGACTCATTCATTCAAACATGATGTGTTTTTCCACGTGATGGCATCGCTAGACGTGAAACCCCCCCCACGTTTTAGCTAAGCGAAAAGACACACCTCCCTTTCCTTTCAGATGGAGTGATTGAGCCTCAGTCTCCCCCCCCCCCGTCTTTTAAAACCACCCCAAGGCCAAGCCGCAGCTCGTGTTTTCACGCACGATAAAAGCACGGCGCTTTGTCTGTGACAGTATAATCTGACTAGTCTGTTTTGGGAGGGTTTATCTCCGCGATGTCAGGGAGTAAAACCTTAGCCGAAGTGTTTGGGTTGAGTGAGAGCGCTCGGAGCTCTCAGACACACCCATTCTTCTTTTCCCCGCTCGGGCTGTCATAATCATATTTAACGCTAAATGAGTCTACACTCCAAACAGAGCAGCCTCAGCCATTTGTGCATTCTTAAACAGCCTTGTTTTAATTGATTTGGCATTCACGACCTCCACATTGTGGCGAATGCACTTCCCCGTCTGAGTGACGAGGCTTTTTACAAGATCTTTATCGAATACAAGGATTATGTCACTTAATTATAATAGAAGCCATTAAAAGCTTCACGCTTTATTTAACAAAACGACACAGATTCACTGGATTAAACGCTAAACACAGCGATTGAAAGGAAATTGAGTGTAAATTATATTTTTGTCTTTTTTTTTTTTGGTCTCTACACCAGTGTCAGTACACAGCTCGATCAGAAAGTCGTGGCTTCCTCTCCTGAGGTATACTGCATGCAGTCTCTTAGCGCCCACTTTGTTAGCATCTCTGCAACTCTCTCTCGCTGTATATCACCCTCTCTCCGTCTCATGTGTTCTGCTCGCTGCGCAGGTGTCTCCATACCACCGGCTCTGCACATGGTGAAAATTAGTGAAGGAAACCAAGAGCCCAGCAGGAGTGGGCTGGGGCCCTGACATTGTCCTGGCCTTGGGGTGGGGCGCTGCCTGTCAGGGGCCTCTCTATGAGGGCTGTACGCCTTGAAAAACCTATTTGTTTATCCCTGTGTGCGGTCCGGCTTCAGATCCCGGGCCCTGCTGCTCTCTGCGCACCAGGGACCTGGGCTGTTGCCGCTGGCAACAGATAAAAATTGCTGTTAACCACAGCAGGGCCCACAACACATCAATCAACGGTTGTGCAGATAAAGGCTGCAGGCTTCTGGGGCCCCGGCTGAATGGCACGGTTGAAAATCCTTTTCCAGTGGCTGAGCACACACAGCTCCGGCGGTGGAGGCCTGCTATCATTCAGAGTTGAGGAGGGAAACTTCATTTTCAGCAATGCAGCTCAGGCTTTGTTCTAATGGAGGTGCATTAGAACAGCACCAACACAAAGGGGACTCTGGGAGAGGTCATTTGAATAAAACGGCGACACTGTGAATTAGTGTTGACCGGGCCTCAGAAAAAAACCAGCCCAGGCATAGTTCAGTTGTTCTAAATGAACTCTTAATTGCTTTTGCCACTTGGCTTTGCTCATAAGGCTGCTTAAAAGCTGCGACGTTCAGCTTCACCGCGTTCCGCATACCCCGTTCGTTAGCGCTGAATTGAGATCAACGATTTGAAAAGGCCAGGAGCTGCTCTCCAAAGGCCCAAATTGGCATTAGTACAAAATATTTCTTCATCAGGGCTGACTTCAATGGTTCATTCTAACCTTTTTCAATCTAGTTCCACCATCCTTAAAGCAAATGTATGGTGATGACTTTGGTGCCTGGTAATGAAAAAGAACAATACTGATCTTTTCTTATATTAAATCCAGTTAATGTATTCCCAGACGAAGCTCTATGCTATCACCCATGTTGGAGTTAGTCCAAATGAAACACAGCCTCTCATGGGTAAAAGCATTAGTTTTATCCCCCTAAGCCCAGCCTTGATAATCATCACTCTTAGTTTGTCCTGGATGCACTGTCCCCTAACTCACATTTGCCCCACTTTAAACAAATAGCCCTATAATGTAACAATCAAATAATGCTCCGAGGATTTGTTTACTGCAGGCTTTCTCCCCATTAAGTTTCACGGACACTGTAGACAAATAAAGTGGTAATTCCACTTTATCATATGTTACATATACCACAATCAAGCAGCAATTACATGCTCCTTCCATTTGTAAGAGCTCCCGATGCCGACGTGGATGTTTTAATGAGGGCTGTAATGAACGCTCAGGGTGTTTGGCAAGTCTCCGAGATGTTGCTGGGGCTTTTATGGCTCCCCATTATAACGTACAATTTGCATCAGCAAATTACAATGCTCCATATCATTATCCTGCACCAAGGCCCGATCATAAATTAGAGCTCCAATTACAAACATCTATCTGGGAGCAGGGAACGAATATGATGGCAGCCCACCAGAAGCAGGCAGGAGGGAGAGAAAGCCTCCCGTGGATTGTGGGATGAGACTTCCATAGAGGTGTCATATCCTCATAAACCTCCCTTGTGGGGAATTCATGCTTCCAGAAGAAGAAGACCGTTTTGGGGGGGGGGGGGGGGGACGTCTGCTCGTTGTGTTTTGGCAGTTCCATATGTCATATTTCACGGCGCGCTGCACATTGAACTTTTTGGTATTTTAATCGCTTTCCTTCTGCTAAACACAACACCCACGGCTTTCGGTGGCTGACTGTTTCACACTTCTCATTCAAAGCTATGTAGGCCTGTCCATTGGGCTGTGCAGGGGAAGGGGCTTCGTCTGTTGTGTCTCAATTCAGGCCCAGCTATGTCTCTCCCTCTGTCTGACTCGCTCTCTCTCTCTCTCTCTCATTCAACTTGATTATACACTGGAGGGAACATAATAAATCAAAGAGATTTATCATGCTCCAGCTTATTAATTCAGCGCCACAAGTGTAATATTAGTCTGTGTCATTTAAAGAAGCAGGCGTTGCAGCATTGCCAGCGTCCCCCAAGGAATCCAGAGGAAGCCATTTTAGTTTGGGCAGACCCTAATGAAAAAAAGAGAGCACATATTGCGTGACTTTTCATTTCCCAACACATGTCGTGGTTGTTCTTCACTCTTCCTTCTTCGTAACATCCTTTGCTTTCTCTGACTAATATGGGGATGCGGTGGCTGCCTCTCTGTTGAGCGCTACCCGTTGTTGTAGGGGAAACAAACAGCGGTGTACCTGTGATGGCTGTGTTGCCTGTAATCCGCGACCTGTGACCAAATCTCTCATGGAGAGGTAGAACAAAAGGCATACGCCAACAGATCGCTTCAGGCGCCAAGCAGAAACCACCTCTACTGATGAGACAAAAGGCCTGCGGGTCTCCCGCAAACCCACAAGAGCTCCCCGACGCCGCGCAAACAAAGCCTGAAATTAAGAGGAGCCAGAGGCAGGCCCATTTCTACAGCAAAGCTAAAGTGTTCCTTTTTCATGGCCTCGGTGGATTTCCAGTATGGGATTGTAATAGGGCAGAGAAACAAAACAACGCTTTGCCATTTTCAGCCGCAGATTTCGAGAAAGCTAGTTTCTCATCCTTTTTTTTTTTTTTTTCCTCTTCTCGTTTCGGGCTCTCTCAACATTCACACCTCCCACCACGCTTTCTGGGCTAATTTTAAAGATACTAAAAGCTCCTCTTGTAGCCTTTAGAGGGTGTCGGATGATGTTTAATTCATGTCTTGTTTTGCATTTTAACCTTGCATATCTGTAGGATCAAACGCATCCATCTGTGCTTTTTGGCCGCAAAGCCAGAGCATACAGGATGACTGCGAGCCCTTGTTTGAGTTTGAGAGGTCACGAGATGAAGAGACTTTCTTCCATATTCACAAACACCCGCTGGCAATTATTCCTCCTATCTTTAATGTTTCTATGAATCTATTCGGGTTGAAGCCCCCACCCACCTCTCCAACTCTACCCGCATCAGTACCTTTTTCCAAAACCTCCACAAAAAAGTTGCACTAAGTAGGTCATGTTCTGCCACTCGTCTTCTAATCACTCAATGAAAAGAACACGATTTCCCTCCATCGGAGCCCCTAGCCTTGCTCCTGGGATTTCAGTGAGCAACATGCACTCATTTGATTGTCTGGCATGTGTTTTCTGCTTTTCCTTTCTCTCTCTACACCCCTCTTTCTACTTCCCTTACCTTGTATCTGACAGTACACAAGCAACACTTACCCTGCCTCCAACTTCACCACACACACACACACTTATGCACCACAGCTCCTCTTCCTCCCCCCATCTCTCTCTCTCTCTCTTTCTATGGCTGTCTCTCTCAGTGGAGAAGGTGTCTGACAGTAACAGCAGGTAAGGTATAAGATTACAGGAGAAGCAGGGGCAATTATACCTCCAGCTGATGCTGGTGTGTTTATGAGGAGAGTAACTGTTAATGACAGTGTTGTGGTTTCTCCAGAGGCCAGAGCACAGCTCAGGGGAAGCCTTTTGTTTTTGTCAGCCTAGCTTCCTGCTATGCTGTCGTGAGCGAGCTTTTTCTGTCCGCCCGTCTCATTTTTGTTCTTTCTCTTTCTCGCTCTCATGCCTCACCAACACTGAGAGCCTTCGACTCGGGCTGCCGTGCCTCTGTGGTGCCCCGCCTATGCTGTGGTTTTGCCTTTTGGGCAAGCAGAGGCACCAGGCAGGTACAAGTTTCCTGTAGAGTTCTCAGCATTTCAGTGTTGCCTGGATTGCAAAAAAAAAAACTGGGTTCTTAAGGTCATAGCAGCTTGGCCTGGTAAAGAATAATGGTAAACACACACATACGGGCCAGCGTTTGCAACTGCAGGTCTCTCAGCGTGGTTTCGGCTGCCTTGCTACTTCCCCCCTACGTGCCTTCACACACGGCAGGGAGATCGCGGCGATTGGAGGAGTTTTTGTGTTTAGATAAAGGAGCTTAATCATAATTGCACGGGCTTTCCAGTGTCTAGCAGTGGCACTCTCCCAGTAGCTCTTCCTGGCTCGCAGCATGAGGTTTCAGCAGTCCTGGGAGGAACAGTGGAAATATATCACAGCATGTTTTTAAGAGTGCAACACTTTAATAAGGTGCCACAAATTCCACGTACAGTAAAGTGAAGGCAAAACGGAGGAAATAAATAAGAATGTATATCAAATAGATTTATGTAAAAAGTGTTCTTTACAAGCATATATGTTTCAACATAAAGATACACATGTTTGTATTACTCTAATCTTCCTTAAATGTGCTGTGCAGCCCTACCTCACAGTTGTAATCTGCTGTGTTTGACCATATGTAAATCTTTATGCACTTCTGTCTGTGCCAGATGGTGCTAAGACACTGTTTGTCTTTTGTTTCCTCTGAGGCTTCACCTGGTGGGGTTAAATCTACCTCTCTGACTGTCTGTATCCCAAAGTTGGAGCTGCCCTGAATTTGTGTTACCGTTCACCCTCTCTTCACCATCACAGGACTCTTACAGAAGCTGCAGATTAAAGTGTTAATGAGGAACATGTGTGTATTCAGTGTTTCCAGTGCCACATTCGCATGCGGTTGTTTCATGGTCTTCACTCCGGTTCTATGGCTGCTGGGTCTGTTCACATTACAAAACATCCCTCTCGCTGTGACCCTCTCACTGACTGGTGAAGGTTTATGTTTTTGCCCGTCTGTCCGTCAACATGAAGGTTATTGCGCTGTGTCGCTCACTGAAAGTCGTCTTGGACAGAGGAGTCAGCTAAATGCCAGGAAATGTAAATGAAAGCCAGACTCACCCACCGGTCTTCTGCCCACGACAATCCACACTCCAGACCCCATCCACTGCGCCCTCAGTGTGTGGTTGGCCTTGGCCCCGATCACACCGGGGCACATGGGAGATTAACTGGGCCGGCTTACTCACTCAGCAGGTTCCCCGACTCCCCTCCACTCATCCTGGCCCAATCTGCCAGCTAGCCTCCTGCTCCACCGAGCCATGGCAGCAGGGCACCGCAAGCCCGGCCCGCCTTCATTACGCCTGCCAGATGGGCTGAGAATTAGATTCGAACTCCCACCATGGAGGGAGGGAGTGGAGAGAGATTGAGGAGGGAGGAAGGGAGCGAGGTGGCGGCGGAAAATGGAGGAGGGAGGAAATTTGTGGGGGGAAGAAAGTAATGGTTTTTGTTTTCATTTATGTTGCAAGTTATTACATTTTAATGTAACACCCCTGGGACCTGGCAACATTAAATGCCTGTTCTTGAATAATCGACACTAACTGCAAGCAAATGCTAGGGAGAAATGAAATTAGCGAGCGCAGCAATTTGGCACAGTGATTATCGGCTCCTTGGAGGCACTTCCTGATGATTTAAGAATGCTAACATTTAAGCAAGTCAGATCTCATTACTCTTCAAGGTTAAATCGAGCTGTGTCGGAGTGGAGGCACATGCTTGATTGGAAATAGCACTTCCTTGTCTCTCTGCGTCTCTCTTCATCTCACTTTGTTTATGCCAGTGTTTCTCACTTTCGTGGCAGCTCAGTGCAAGCGGAGACGACTCAGGGCTGAAATCTGTCACACCCTGATGACACCTTTGGCCAGCTCTTAATTAGATCAGCGATACTCGCTTTCCGAGGTATAGTTCGTCCTTTGCCAAGGATCATCTCTTGTGCCACGAGCGCTGCCACGCTAGCTGCCTCGGCCTCGTTCTGCAGCTCCGTGTGCCACGCATCCCCTTTCACACAGACGTATGGCCGGGCCCTCGGATGAACCAAATTAAATAGGGACCTTTTTGAATCCACACCAAAGGGAAAGTGTTTATTACTTTTCAGACGGAGCCACAAATGTTTCTTTATACTGTATTTTCCTCTGCTATTCTCACTTGATCTATGTAGGCAGAAACGATTTTCAAAGCAATTTCAACCCTGGCATCTTCCGGTCCAGTGTTTACCTCGGCCAGCAATACACATCTGTTGTCCACACAAACTTGATCCAATTAGGTGACACCAGACAATGGCTCACGCCTCCATAAGCCCAGCACAGCGCCAAGGGTCCCGAACAATACGGAAGTGTTTTTTCTTCCATTACGGGGCGTCAGATCCTTTTAAAGGTGTTTATCCGCCGTCGATGTGTCAGCCCCTGTTTCCAAAAGGGGGCTCAGCTGGGGAAGTGATAGGCGATGAGGATAATGATGCGAGTGGGAGCAGCGTGGCGGATGCAGATGCACTTTACCGTGCTGTGTGCGATAAATCCTTCTCTCCTCTGCACTGCGCCCCGCAAAGTTGAGGGACAGATGGGTTGGACTTTTATCTCCGCTTTCTAAATGCAGGAGAAATCAAAACGCTTTTCACCGCGGCGATGAGATTTATTTAAAGCAAGGCAGGAGCGACAAAGCTACTTTGGGGAATACGTCTATTAGTTTTTCCAAGCTGTTGTTTTCTCATGCAGGGGGGAAAATCATTGCAAGTCAAATGTAATCATCCCGCCGTTGGGTTATGCTCCGTCTCGAATAATAATAATATTAGGTTGTGTCCCTGCCATTGCCTACATCAGGCTTGTAATTTGAATTTCTGAGACACAAGTAAGAAGGCTGATGTTAATCGCAACCAATCACTGATGTTATCGCTGTTGTTTTTTTCCCCTTGTTTATAACAGCTTTATCTTTCGGCACATCTTGAAATTTGGCAGCCTGAATTCATTATCTGCAGTGTTTCATGTAGTCAACAAACATGGTGTCTGTAATGTGGGCTTCTGCTTCCTCCTACTTACATGCTGTGCGCACTGCACCGCATCTGATGTCTCTACATCACATTTCATCTTTGTTGTGGCCAAAAGGATTTCTGGATTTTAACAGGGTTACCCCAGGAATGAGGAAAAAGCCTCTAAATTGTAACCAGGCATTTCCACATGAAACATTCATGCTTAAGTATGATTAGCAGAGATTAAGGTGGGTTTGTTTTGCCTCTTAGAAGGCCCTGTGACAATTTGGAAATGGATTGAGAGCAGCTTTTGCAAGCACAGCCTCCTTAATCCAGTGCCACGAGTTTTCACCCACCTTTGCTGAATTATTTACATTAAAGTTCTCGCGCCAGCTTTGGAGCCAAGGGCCCGGAGGCGCTAGGCATCAGAAGCACGGCAAGCATGGAAAATATTATGTTAAGTATTTCCAAGACTTTTAATGGAACATGTTTCGCAAAGACAGAGTTTTGTCAGTGCCACTTGAGGAGCTCTTCTGTAGGTAGTAGTAGACAAGGAATGATGTGTTGCATTAAGTGCGGAGAGACTGTGCCCGTTGTAACGAGAGCAGTAGCTTGTACATTTTCTATTTCCAAGACTGACAGAATAGACAGAGTGCTCCGATCAAATAGCGGTCCATTCTCCCAGCCAGTGATGTGAATCCATCTCCCCATCCAAGCCATTCTGCTATCATGTATCCCATTTCCATATCGTCTCCCTATCATGTATATGAGATGGAGCCCTCCCATGTGCTGGATGATGTGATCCCCAGATAGATTCATTCATACATAATGATAAAAGATGGGTTTGGACAGGGCTACTTATTTGACAATCATTGAAGTGCCACTGTGATGGATGGTGAGGAGGACCTCCACCCCTCTTCCCTCCCACCCCATAACCATGGCTCCCTCTTCTGATCCCCCCTTATTCATTTTCCCTGGCCTAGCTCAAGGTCTCGCCTCACTTTAAAAGAGAAATATCAAATTGAATTAAAATTGCTCGCTCACCCAAAACAGAGGCCTGTGCGCCTTAAAAATCACACATCTGTTCCCACAATTCATTGTTGCAAAGTCAATTCCTCTCTCTCTCTCTCTGTCTCTCTCTGGGCGCGTGGTAATGTGAATTATTCATGCCAGCGGGGCCACGGCGTGCTTCATCATGTTAAAGTGCCCATGACATTACTGATGGAGCCACCGACGCCCCCGCACTGCTAGCTATGCTAATGCATTTGGAATGAGGAAAGAAAAGAGTTGGCGGCACCTCTAGGGATCAGGAGGACAAGAACAGATCACCTATTTGAAATTAGTACTCGAAAGTCTAACTCGCAAATGATCCCTTACCTTAAAATCATTTGAATGAGGAAACCAAACATTGTTACTGTTCCGGGGCTTCCAATCAATCAGTCAACCTTCATGCATGCATGGGTATCGCTTTTTAAAAAAAATCCCTTCCACACATGCACTGTTTTAGAAAAGAGCTCTGTAGACATGAAAACGCGAAAACACAGCCGAAGCGCCGCCAAAAGCATGCCAAACCAACAGGTGGCGATATAACCCTAACCCTAAAGCCATGTCAGCCCATCGCGAGCCTGAAAAAAGCTGTTACCGGTAGGCTTCCTGCAACTAGATATCTGATCCTACTGTGGTGAAAGCGTGACCCGCCCTCACCATGATAGGATTTGTAAATTCGCAGCCAGTCCCATTGTGCATTCTGACGCTTCGGTTCCCAAATAAAAGTGGAAGAGTGACTGTACATTTGTATGGTAACGTGTAAAAACTCCTGTTAGCAACGTTAGCACCAACACTATTTTGGCAGCATCATCTCAAGCCTCAGGAGTTTTTCCCCGTCTACAGAGTTTCTGAATATCTTCACCCTGGAAGGAGTCTTCCAAAAGCTCCATTTTTAATGACCTAAAACTGCATTTGTGTGTGGACAAAAGGCAAGACACATACTGGCGTATGTGTGGACGAGGCATTGGAGTTATCAGGATATGTGGCACCCGTGTGGACTTAGTTAAGCCACATTACCCCAGTTCAAGTCCGGATGGGGACCTTTGTTGCATCTCTTCCTCTACCTTGTTTCGTGTCATCTCTCTGCCGTCCCTACCTAATACTGTCCTAAAATGCCCAAGAGATGGTTCAGTTAATGAACAATTAGAGAAAATCTATTTCAGCTTCAATCTGATGACAAAATAGCAACTAATTTTATGCTTGGTCATTTAATTGCTAGTTCTAAAACAGTTGTTTTTATTTTTTCTTTGAGTCATAAATTAGAGAAGTATTAAGAGCACTGTTTACATCACCCGGCTCTTCTCTTGGTCATGAGTAATGTCAGCGGCGTTAAAAGTGACTGATACAGTGCAATGCAAATAGTTCTGCTCTTGAGAGAACCTCCGTCACAACCTGTATGACTCATTTGTCTGATGAGTGTTTTCCAACTGCACAATCTTTCACAAGCGAATAAGTTTCACTCGCTCCTTTTTGTTTTGGATCCCAGCCTCACTTCTCAGATGGATTACCTTTCTGCTCAGTGGGAGAGTGCATCTCAGCCGGACCCAGGGGATTAGCGCGTGTTAGCGTGCATCTGTGCTGCGAGCCCGTCATGTGTTTATCGGGACCCTGAAACTCAGTAAGCTCGCCCAATTGTTAGTGCAAAGAATCAACTCTGATGGTGATGTTGAATGTACAGCCTCAGTTTAGCTCGTGGAAGAATACACTTGCGCTGAATGGTGCTATAGTGCACATAATGTGGCCCCGCAGGGAGAGGCCATCATTCAGCTTCAGTTTTTGTCCTTCAGGTGCATGTATTCATGGCTAAGAATGGTGTGGTTGATAGAGATTTCTAAGCCAGCAGACTATCGCATCTCACATTTCTTCATATCTGTTTGGCAGATTCATGCAAATGGGAGACCTCTTCCCAAATGTTATTTCTCGACATTGTAAACGGATCTCGCAATGAGCCGGTACAGTCTGGCAGAGGCTCGCACAAAGAAAACAAGCTCCGAAAAGGGAGGAAGCGAAGAGAAGAGGTTGAGCGTTGTATGAAATGTTTCCACTGTCAGTTTGTGTTAAACCGGCCTCCGATATGCTCTTTGTGAAGCTTTTCTCGCCTTTTCAGAAACCGCCCGCGCGTCTGTAAAGGTGCTGGGCGAGATGAGCTCAACTGATACTGTGGTTCCCACACATTTTGCCTTGTGAAATTTCACAACCGATAGCGGTTACTGACAGGGGGGGGGGCGATAAAATCTCACCTGATTAGAAAAAAGAGAGCAAGAGAGGCAGCGAGAAGGAGCTGAGGCAAGGCGAGTAAAAACTAGAGGAGATAGCGGGCCTCATCAGATCTCTGAGGTTGTGTCTAGGTTTCAGTTGACACATCTCCGGCTGGCCCCGAGTGCACCACGCTCTCCACAAATGAGTGGGTTGAGTCAAAACTGACGCTTTACAAACCACACTGGCATTGCTTTATCTTCTGATTGCAAATTTGAGAGAGATTATGATTGTTTTTTTTCCCCTTTCAGATTTGTTCAGAGCAATCCACGTCAACGCTTTTTGAATCTTATCTAACTGTAATCATCTTGGGCCTTTTTTAGGCAATCACACATACGCACAGGACAAGTTCATAATCGAAACTGACAATCGAATGTGACACCTTGACAGTTGTGTCCTCTACTTGGCTGCTTGGTGGTGGATCATTGGCACCGGGCCCCACTAAGGTCAGCCATGTGGGACTTTGGAGAGCAGTGGGTACTCCAGGGGACGAAAGATGAGCCTGGCCCCACGTAGGCAGGAGATCTGGCCCCGAAAATAGCCCAGCTGCACGGCTCCTGGGAGCTGCTATGCTGAAACTCAGAGATGCTATCTCAGTCATCCAGCCGCTCTTCTTGTTAAGAAGAGGAAGACGGAAGGAAGGCAGAAGATGGCATCATCCTGTTTGTTCTTTTTCTGACTGCGTCTGGCATGATTATTCTTTTTATCTCCGATCATCCCTCGTTTAATGCGCTCCATTTCGTTGCTGTCATCGGAGCTGAGGTGATGTGATGGAGTGTCTAAGTTATTAACTAACAAACACAGCGATTTGACTTGCTCAACAACGTATGTGAGATGTGACCCAGATGCTTTGGATGAAAATTGTTCCCAAACACGGCACTCGACTCAGAAACACATTCCCGTTTCACAATCACGGTAATTGGAACATTTTTTTTCAGTTTAAGGCTTTCAAATTTCAGTAAATTGACACATGTCAGGAAGGGTCTGCCCAACTCCCCTTTCCTCCTCCCATTAGAGAGGCTTGTTAGCAGAGCTGCCATAGGCCCTCATCGCTGTGACGGCTCAGTCACAATCTATTACACTGACTGGGAGCCTACGCATCTCATAACTGGCACCAAATATTGGTTTTGCTGATAAATTCTGAAAAAATGCCACATTAATGATGAGAAAAATAATCAAGAGGCTTGTCGGCAGAATGTGGGTGGTTCTCCCATGGGAGAGGAATCTCGGGGATATAGAAATAGTTACAGCATCACCCAACAGGGGTTCCGCTACCTCCCCCTCACACTCTTTCCTATACTCCCCGTGCCTTGCAGCCATCGAGGCACTTGTATGGCTGTAGTAAGACAGCAAAGTTTTCATTTACCATCTCCGCAGCTCCCACTCCAAAAGCAAGCCTTCAGGGTAATGTTAGGTCTTTTCATAAGTTACAAAGATGTAATTAGACAAATTAGCTCAGCAGACACTCGGGGTTGCGTTTTTAATGGCTGCGTGTTGCCTAGGTTGGTAATTAGCAGGCAGCCACTGCTCCGAAATCACACATTGCACCCGAGGCCTTGCATCCGTAACCTGACAACCAGTAGCAGCGCGGTAATGAAGGCTTATGTATCCCACAGGCTTGGTTTGTCTCACTCGCCAGCCAGGTTTGATGTGGAATTCACGCTGAGCCACTGTGCAAATCTGTTGTTTATGCCCATGTATCATTTTCTTCCAGGTTGAGCATGCTGTCCTTTTCGGCACGGTGATGTATTCAAATCAAACGGATGTGTTTTTGCCTCAGAGGCGCAGACTTTCATTTGAGCCAATCACCTTTATGGCTCAATTCATCAGGGCCTCGGTCTACGTGTCCAGGTCTCTTGTTGTGAGTAGCACCCGGGGAGCCGATGAGCCATTTCCACACACCCAGCTCCTCTCCCACTTTTAATGACTTGCCGATGGTGATTTTCACCAACCGCCTGTTTTTTATTGGCTCGGAATAAATTCCCCTTCTCTCTGACACTAGACATTCTCTTTAAATTGGATCGAGGGGGCTGAATGCCAAATCGGAAATGACCTAGCAAAATGCAGATTAACTTATGAGAGAATTTATTTGTCTATTTACTGTATGTGTTCATATTAAATTTGTGACACTGTGTTTATCACAAATATGACTTAGCTGCAAGCTTTTCACTGCTGGTACAATGATGTTCGGTCGTCATACGCAGCAAGATACTGATTTCCTCTCGGTTTTCCATTTATTTGTATGCAAACTCAAGCACTATGGTATGTCTTTGCACATGCAGATTTCAAAATATTTATCATTATCTGAAAAGATATCACATTCAGCTGCTCTCAGTAGGTGCACTGAATGCATGATTGTTCACTTCATTCAGAAGAATTCCCCACATTTAGTCTGTTGTAATCATCTCTGGTTCTACATATCTGTTGATCACTCCATACACTGTATGACAAAAATATGTTTTGAAAGAGGGTACTTTAAATTAAACTGGCATTTACATCTTGTGTTTCATAATTAGAATCAATTCATATTAAACTTCTACGTCAGATAAACCAGACGTATTGAAGCTGAAGTAACCCCGCTGGCTGCTGCATGTATAGAACCGCCGTTTGCCTTAACCCCTCACTGTCCCAGCGGCTTTGTACCACATTCTGTCCTAATTGTGGCAAGTCGGCACAGTGTTCTGCCTTCACCGACGTGGGAAGGAGATGATTGGGAACAACGTGCTGCGAGTGGATAGCAGCACACATCCACAGGAGCTTTGTGGACCAGGGAGATAAGGCTGGAGCCCACAGCATGACAGGGAGACCGGGACTGGGGAATGGAGGACAAGAGACTGCAGCCTTAAGGCCAAGAGACTCAGCAGAGAGTAATGAGGGCCAGCTCTCACCGAGGATACAGCCCAAACCGCCGTGGGGGGGTGGAGGTGGGGGGCTTTGGAATAACAACCTTGGAGGGCAAATTAGTTGCCTCACCATAGTAGCTGACATAGGAGAATGTGGAAACAGAAGGCAAGAGGCACAAATGACAAGGAAGGAATTTGAAGGTGGCTTTGATTCCAGGTGCAGCAATCTGACCCCTGTCAGGACAGGCACAATTACGCAAACACCAGATTGGAATGCATGAACGTCTCGGTCTGCATTTTTTAGCCACAAAATAAGTATGTGTCGCTTGCAGCAATGAACCTGCAGAGTATAATCTGAATCTGCTGCTCCACTCGACTTTAAGGAGCTTTACCGCTCATTGTTGAGGTCATTGTTTGGGTTCAGTCTCGCCGCTCTCATGGCATCGTTTTTGGACGCAGCAGACAAATGTTTCCACCCTCAGACAGATAAAGTTAGCAGCTAGCTGGTGAACATAGTGGAGCATTTGGCAGCTAATGAGCCAAGGAGCTTTCCCTCAGGAGTTGGTGGAGACCAAAAACAGAGTGAAAAGACAGTTAATATTGGACTAAAATAGCCAGATGGCCAGAAACAGGACTCCAAATGAATGTAAGCAACTGTTTGCTAACAAGTTAACCATTTCAACTTAAAAGGTGATGACCTGTCAGTGTTCTGTTCACAACTTTCTTCCACAGCCCCCATGTGGCGGAAAAACAAAAAACTAGAATCCCTGCCTTGCAGCTAGGTCCCTCCACCAACAGGTCAAGTATTTTCATCCATGTCTGTCCAAAGTCTCACGTAATATATGTAGTGAAGACTTTGAAAGAATTTGATAAAAGGTGTCTTCACTTCGAGGCTATTTTTCCAGAGGACTGATAGAGAGCTTCATCACATGGTGCAACAACAATCACCTGAAGATCAATATCAGCAGAACCAACGAGCTTGTGCTGGACTACGACGCTTCGAATATGGATGCTGCTGCAGAGAAGCTACAAACTGTAAAACGTGGACGCTTCACACACATCTTGAACCCGACAGCACAGAACTCAGCAACCACCAACTCAGTATCTGAACAAATGTGAAATATGGTGACAATCTGCCTTCTGTTCCAGAGTTATGGTGCTGAATAATGGCCAGAAAAGTGTTTTTACAGAACATTATGATGTCACAGTGAAGCTGACCTTTAACCTTTTCACTCAATCTGAAATCTTTTTGTTGTTAGCGAAGGAATTCTTCAAATACAGTCAAATGTGTTTTGTTTGTGTCCACAGTGACCTTTGACCACCAAAATCTAGTCAGTTCATCCTTGCCTCCACGTGAACATTTGTGCCAGATTTGAAGAAATTCCATAAAAGTGTTAAGAGCTCACGTGCAGGAGAAGGACATGTGTACGGACAACGCAGAGCCATAATGCCTCCAGCCACAGCTTCCTCCAGCACAGAGGCATAAAAATCACTTATTGTTGTTCATCATCAAATACTAAAAATACAGTTAGTTTTGCCATTCCAGCAGCATATCTCCAGACCATGTATCCTAATGGCTGACTTCTCCTCTAGCGCCATCATCAGGGCAGAATTAAGATTTGTCAAATACAACTGAAACTAATCACATTCCAACCTCAGCTAGTGCTAATTAGCCAGAGTTAGCATGCTAACACACTGCACTAAAATGGTCATCATCATACCTACTTACAGCATATTGGCATTGTTGTTGTGAGCATTTCTGTAGACTCAGTGTGGTTCCAAAGTGGACAGTACCTGGTTTACTTCGATAAAACCTTCAGATTCTTGCTCTGTGCTCAGGTAGAGGGGGACACTTCAAAGCACTGCCATGCCAGTCTCACACAGCTGGAGATTTTCCTAGCTGTTTTTCCTTGGGACTATTCCCTAAATCGAAGCTGTACTGTTGTGCTGCTTGCCCTCCTGTTGTAGGCCTGCGTGTGGGGTTCAATGCTGCTTTCATTTGAACAGGGATTGCAGTAAAATGTCCTGGGCTTCAATTTTACATATGATGTATTGTGCTGTGTCTTACTAAGCTCTAAGTAGGCCTGTGGAGAATGATACAACAAGCGCTGATCAGTCACAGGGTCAGTTAGAATTAATCAGCCGCCATCTTAAAAGGAAATGGCTGTCTCGTAAGAGCCACATGAAGATCCTCTGAGGGCGCAATCTGAGTTGAAAAATACTTTTAATTTTGAGCGTCGCAGTTTCTCAGGCGTGGATCGTGGCCCATCCATTATGCTTGATGCCTTTAGATTCCTCTAATGGAGTTGTGCAGCTCTCTTTCTTTCACTCCCCCCCCCCCCTCTCTCTCTCTTGCATGTCACACACACACTGAGCTTCTGTGTGCCGGGCCTGCCTGTGGCACAAGACGTGTTGGATCATTTGATTCCAGCTAATAACCGGAGTTAGCCCAGAGAAAGGCATAAATGAGTTGTGGCCTCCCTGGGCTGCCTGTCTGAAGTGTGGTCGACTGAGCCTCGCTCTGGGTGGAGGCTGATTGTGTTACCAGGGTCCGGATGTGCATGTTCTCCTCGAGGATGGAACAAGGAAACCTTCCAGTTCAACTGCAAAAAATATCTATCTTTTCTAGATAGATAGTATTAGATAGATAGTATAAGTATTATTAAGTATTTCCTGCAATTTTCACTGTCAACCTTTCATCTTTTTCCCCCTTAAAGATCAAATGTATTGTTCAGTTTTTGAATGGTCCTTCTAATGAACTAACCTGCTCTATAGCCCTCTGCTTGACAGGACAGTTTTCAGTTGGTTTGTTAAGTGTCACTCAGTAGTGTGAATGATGTGATAGCATAGATAGGTCTATGTTCACAACAACCAGCCATCCACTGCTGCACACATGCACGCAAACGCAGACGCAAACTCCTAACCGCGTACTGTCCGCACCCTCACACGTACATGTACTAATATAACATGGTCCAAACCCATGCCTTCCTTCACACACGCACACACACACACACACACATCTACGGTTTATATTCTCAGTTAAAAATGAAAGCACCTCCTTGTTGACACGTTGTAGTGCTTTGCGTTCTGATTAGTGAGAGAAGGGAAGTGGTAATGAACTGTGAACGCGCTGCTTCCTTCCATTCGAAGATCAGACATCAGCTCGTTCCTCCGCTCTGCCCGCCAAACACGGTATTGCTATTCTGTCCACACACCTCTCCCAATTAACTCTGGCATCTCTCTCATCCCCATTTGTTGATATTCAATGTAAGAATGACTATTTGATCCATTTTCGGCACATTGGCCGTGATGATCTGCCTGGTTATGAATGAGCTGTGGCATTATGACGCCTGCTGCAGTTGTGCCCAAAGTGTTTGGCTGATTGTGTTGTTGATGTTTGCCCATTAAAGTTTTTCTAACTAGTCGTTGTAGACCATTAAGGCTGAATGTGTAACGAGGACAGATAGATGGATGGATAGATAGATAGACAGATATTACATTGTTTTAGGCTGTTAGGCAGACTGTATTTTGTTTTACATTTATCTCCTCCAAGCAAGGCAATAATTATTTTCAGTTTCACAGCATTGTTTGCACCCAAACATCTTTCAGCCAAAACTTTTTTTCTTTTGTTTTTATGCTACATCTCGTTGTTCCGGCTCTGAAAAACAAAAAGTGTGAAATCACATTTCCCCTCTATCTCGCCTGTAGAATCTGCAATAACAGCCCCGCCCTCGCCTGCCTCGTGGACGCTGGGAGATGTGGTGTGCGACGTGTGTGTGATGTGTGTGTGTGTGTGTGTGTGTGTGAAAGAGAGTGTGTATCAATCTTTTGTCATTTTTAATACTGCAGTCTTATCGGGAGAAATGACAAGCTCAAATGAGCCGGCGCGGCAATTACCACAGTGCGAATAAATGTGGGCCTGTGTGTGTGTGTGTGTGCGTGTGTGTGAGTGTGTGGGTGGGTGGGTGTGTTAGTTGGGTGGGGGCTGGAGGGGGTTGTTGTTGGTAGGACCATTTACAGCTTGCTGATGAGAAACCCTGCTGTTCTCCTCATCACCCTGTCCTCCTCGTCTGTCTCCTTCAACACGCCCCAAACCCAGTCTTACACACACACACACACACACACACCCCAGGACACCTGTAATTAGGCAGTTAAGTGTCACACAAATGCTCACCTAATGGCTACAACATTGTCCAACAAATATCTCCAAGGGCCGTGGAAGCACTTGCAACAAATGCAGATGTGACTTATGTTATTAGAGAAAGTTAAACTCTACAAAATCAGTTTGGATGGATAAACTGTGTTGACATTTCCATTTATTATTCATAGCAAACACTTGAGGCCAAACGTCTTTGCAATGAATAGTCAATAAAAAAAAGTTGCTGAATTGCAAAGTAAACACATCTTGTCGCTAACGTACACCAACAGGTCTGTCATCCTTTGCTTGCGCCAACACACACACACGCACACGCACACGCACACACACACACAGACTCATATAGATCCATCGTCCTCTAAAAGGAGCGAGGGACACATCAACACAGCGAGAAAAGCCTGCGGAGGCCACGACATGCAGAGGGATGTGGAGGTGTCAAACATGGAAGTGTCAAACAGTGCCCACTCACCACCGCAAACCTTTCCTCATCCTCGCTCTGTGTGTGTGCGTGCATTGTGTGTGTCTGTGTGTGTAGAGCTGTGGAGTGTGTACAGCGTGTGTCCGTGGGCGGCTGTCACCTCTAAACAGCAAAGTTTCCAAATGACAGGGCCAGGCGATGACAGTTCAGCTACTGCCACCGGGCAGGTTAGAGATGGGAGCCTCCCTCCATCTAATAACCCCCGCACACACCCACCCTTCCTCTCTCTCTCTCTCTCTCCCTCCCTCTCTGTCTCCCCCTCTCTCTCTCTCAGCTCCATGTTGTGACTGCTTGTGACAGGACTTGCAGGTTTCTTGCTGCTTATTCCATGTGGTTTTCTTGCTACAACATGTCTGCGTTGTGCATTTTCTCCCAGCATGTTCATAAGGTTGACATTGAGCTGTTAGTGTGTGTGTGTGTGTGTGTGTGTGTGTGTGTATAAGAACAGGTGTGTTTCTATCTGTGCATATAATGTATATATTTCTGTCAGACATGAATTTACGAAGCACTGTGCGTTAGGGAATCACAGATGATCCACAATAACGGGAATGAGATGATAAAATCATGGCAGGAAGGAGTAAATTCAGTGCTTGGTGTTTACATGCGTGTTAATCTCTGGACAGCTGGAATTTTAGAGTGGAGTACATGATAATTGAGACATAACCACTGTGGTGGTGCGGACAATCAGAGGGAATCTCTGTCTGTTAGAGGAAACCATCCAGACTAAAAATATATCCACTGTTGATGATCAGCTTCATGAAGGCCTTGCAGATGTACTAGTAATAAGGTGTTTCCTACAAAAACTTGAGTTGTGAGTTTTCCATTGTGAGGCCTTGCTTTTAAACTGGGATTGTTTCTTGCTACTTTACTACTTTTTCAGTCACAAAGCAAAAGTCTTGTCTTAAATAAATATTTTAGTTCGGATCAGTTACGGCTGAAATAACGCTGATCAAAATGTGATCCTTTCTTTACTGTACTCCGCTGTTTTCTCCACCTCAGCCTGCCAGCCTTGCACCGCTGCTCTCCTCTGCCACACCGAGGTTGGCAAAATACACGGCCTTGCCTATGATGATAGGTCACACCGGCTGTTTCAAATTTAAGTTAGTTCCATGACTAATGTTACGGCGCCCGGTGGCTGTGCGTGGCCAAGACGCTTTGTGAGGGAGGAAGCTCCACTCTGTGTCGCTGTGCAGCCGTACGCGTGGGTCGAGTGTTTTTTGCAGCTCAAGTTGCCACATATTTAGCCGTGATTAGCTTCCCAATTATTTGTGATATCATATAATCGTGTCTGCGTGAGCATGTTTTTAAACAGAGACAAAAATGTTCCTCCTTTAGCAGACGAATGTGTGAACGGCCCTCGAGTGTCAAACTCCGCACATGCATCTCATCAGACTTCAGTCATCCAGCATAAACAGCCAGTATTATTTAATAAGAGAAGACCTTATTAGCTACTTAGTATGTTTTTTTGTTTATTAGTTATTCTCCTATCTATTTAATTTCTGTTGATTCAGTTGTGGTGTTTAGTGTTCACAGTTAAGAAAATTTCCACAATGGGAAGCCCCTTAAATCAATAAAGTGCTTCTACCTGCAACATAAACTGTGCGTGTGACTTCCCGTAATTCCCAGTACAAGTTTGGGATTGTGTTTTGAAATTGTGCCTCGTGGTGGTTTAATTCACAGATATGGCTTATTGAACTAGTCCTGGGATGTGTCATTTCGCGTTGGAGGAGCAATCCCTCTCCTGCGGACGGGGTTCGGTTTAATTTAACAGCCTGCAACAGCTCATCGATAGTTTGTCCCGCAGCACAAAGGGGTGAAACTGGCGATGGCAGCGTGTAGACGCTGTTGTAGGTTATATCTTTATAAGCATACTTCACACAGGAAGAGATGAAGATGAATTTCAGCAGGAATGCACTCAAGGGAAATACGTGTGTGCTGTGTACAGGCGGCATGTTGAGTGAATTTCAAAGTGCCTGATGACCTCTAAGTTAATCCTTACCAAGGCTGTCCTGGTAGCTCAGGAGGCTAATGGACACAGTGCGGATTTGTGACTCGACACCACATAACTGAGTCCACCTAATAACCTTTGTCATGTGTCGCAGTTTCTCCATCGGCCATTTTTCTTGTGCTGTGTATCTGTCTAATAAAGCAGAAACACGTCATGAGGAAGCCTGTTTATGGCCTCTTAGCCTTGCACATATGGACGGCTGGCTGTGGGCTCTCGCATGGGTTTATCTCTTTATCTTGAGATCAAACAACAGCAGTTTTATTACCCATCACAATCACAGGCTCTGGCACGCATGTATGGCGGCTCATGAATAGCCACATTACCAGACATTTACATTTCCGTGGCCGACATGTGGCTTTAAATGCTCGTCAAACATAATGCAATTACCGCTTTGTTTTGGTTATTTGTATATCTTTGCAGAGTTCCCCAGAGAGCTCTGCAGACAGAGCCATCACTGTTCCCTAACACCGTTGTAATTGTATAGCTTGATGAAGCTGTATCTCATTATTGATGGAGGTTACTGGATTCAGTTAGAGAATTCAGAGGTAATGTAAATGCACCGGATGTACTGTGGCCAAATGTGACCATAACAGAACATTCATCTGTAATTAATCTGACTTTTAGTGTCTTTAAGAGAAACAATTATTTACAGATGTACATTCATTGGTATGATGGGTTGATTTTATTGTGTATAGGTCAAGTAAATCAAAAGTTGAAGAGATTATCGCAGCTACTGCAGGAGCAGTGTTAGATCAGCTGGTCTAAAGCCAGTCTTTCTCCCGTTCGCTCCATGTTGTGTCTGTTTCAGGCCAGTTCACGGAGTTACAGGTCACACTGCCCTCCCCCTGACTCCATCCGCGTATTCACACACAGCCAGACGCCCACATGCACACGTATGAAGACATACTCAGACAAACACGGCGGCCCCATTTCACAGCCCCCAGACAGATGGAAGCCATTATTCGATTCTTAACTGGAAAGTAAATCATTTCATATCACAAAAGCAAATTACCAGCCCTCCAAATATTTAGGGAACGAAATAAATTGAGACCTCCTCCTCTACGTTGGCTTCCTGCACGGAAACTCTAATTTGGGATTTAAACAAAGCTGGAAAAGGAAAATAAACGTGTGGCGGCGGGGAGACAGCCCTGTTGTTGACCTCGGTGACACGACAGGCGAGACAGCGGCGGCCATTGTGGAAGTGTGTTCTTTGATTTCGGAGGAGGGCTTGCTCTCTGCACAGGATGTCATGTGTCAAACAAGGACCTGGGGCCTCAAAGAGGAGGAAGTGTCTCCTTTATGGCACTTTGCAGTGTAACTGCCAATGCTGTGTTTGCCAGATGGCCTTTGATGGATAGGGAGGCAATCCAGTGTACGTCATGTCTTGTTCCATGGCCAGGGCCAGGCAGATCACATATTTACCTTCTGATAAATCACTATCTGTATAAGATAGTGCTCCGAATTCCTCAAGATTGGATAGCTGTTAGCTTAGCGCCATGGCCTCAAGTAGAACCTGCAGAGTTGTATCTGTGGGACAAGTTATTTCCCCCTTTCTCTCTTTGCTACAGAGGAACATTTATTTTGCACCTACTTGTTCCTCCCTCCCTCTCCTCTATCTCCCACCTTTTGACCCAACCGTCTTTGATTATCCCTGAGAAAAATGGCTTTTTTGACTCCCAGGGAGCGCAGGAACGAAAAATGTCCTTGAGCTATTTGTCTTGCCGCTCTGGTCTCGCAGCACATCTGCACTAAGCTCTGTCAGCCAAGCCTTGATTCCGTCCCTCCCTCCTTCACACAACTCCGTACTTCCTCCCGCTGCAGTGCATCAAAACAGCTGGGTGTCAGTTTGTGGTCCATTCATAATTGTGCCAGGCTAATTAAGAGCTTTCTGTAAAATGATAGCTTTGTCAGGCTTCTCAGATGTTAGCTAACAAGGCAGCCTACAAAGGTGTTAGTGTAGCGCATTCATCATTGTCATCTGGGGCTAATTACCAGCCTATAAATCACTAGTCTGACCTGGACCAGCCATGACTGAAAGGAACCAGGCTCTGTTAAGGTGGATCAGAACCTCATCCTCTCTTCATCGTTTCTCTTGTTTCATGTATTTTTCCGTCTAGGCAATAAACATTTGCTCTGTTATCATCAACTATTTAGATCAATTTGTTAAATGATTAGCAATGAGCTAACAATCTCATTTACTGTATGCATTGTGGGCTTCCTCCCTTTTTCATTTTAGTACACCATGAACTCATTTAAAACTGAAAGAGGCTGAATGAGATAACATTCTCTGCTGCAGACGGGGCTTAAAGTGTCCTCGCCCTGACTTTTACAATGATAGGAAGGTTAGGTTAGCACTGTGTTAGATTTATGCCGCCTTTCAAGCATCCTTCATTTCCACTTACTTACCAGATCAAGCAATCCCCGGCCAGTCTATAAAATCCCACAGCTTACTTTTCTTTAATTAAATGCCACTCGTAATGCTCCCTGTGCACCCCGTATATCTGCGGCCATAGCTGATGCTTTAAAAAGCAAAGAGCCACCTTTAATGCGGTGTGCCGTCTGCAGCTCAGCTGCACCAAGGGGACAGAGCAACCAGGCATCCATCTTAACAAGGTCACACCGTTTGATTTTTAATATAACGGTCAGTGCTCGGGCCCTGCGTCCTCCTTTGAAATATTAGCGCTCATTAATGATGTGGAAGCTTCCCCGCCTCGCCCCTCCCTGCCTCGCAGAAACCCATCAGCAATCATTCTGTACATGAGGGTGTGCAGAGTCAGATCTGTGCTTAGACCTGCTCCCACTCACTGCCAGGGGCTGGCCAAAAGCTTGCTTTATAGGCCAGCTTTACGGCATTCATTATGCACACTTAACAGCCACTGTAATTCTCTCAGATGGGGTGGGGAAGTGAGGCGATTAGCTGTTGGATCTAAACGTGGGTTGCATGAGACTTTGACCTTTTGTTTTGGACATGAAAGATGATGTCTGTGCCTCATGCAGAGAGATTTCCAATCTGCAGCCTGGTCTGTACTTTATTATGTTTTTCTCCTTCATCTGTGCACGCCTGCTGTAAAAGTGATGTCTAATCTGGAGGAAGTAGGTAGTGATGAGGTCTTGTCTTATTGAGGATGCATTCATGAATTGGATCCAGAAATGTGTTGTTGTCGTGCATGCACATTTTTGAACTTTGACCATTCTCCTAAAGGCTTGAGAAAGCGTTGCTGCATTCCTCATTTCTGTTAAGAATCTATTCCGTGGGGTTTACAGCACAAAAGCTGAGCTAAAGTGACTGGAAGTTGTTTTCACTTCAGATTTCTGCATCTCAGAGATGTAAAAATGAGGCATAGAGGGTCAGGGTCGAAAACATTTCACACTCCTACGCAAACAGCTTATTAGAGGCAAGCTTTTGTAGAGGGGTTTAACTTTTCTGTGCTTCTTGTTTTCTGCTTCCCACTCAGTTAATGTTGCGCAGCATAAAAAGGGACAGACATTAACAACAGCGCTCTCTGGTAATCTGCTACAGATTGCCTTTGTTGTCCTAATTCAGAGCTTCAAATCATGTCTTCAGAGAAAGCACTGAAGCATGACCATCAACACTGATCAGTCTGCCGGATGACGTGTTTCTCCTGCTCGATCCCTGCAGGACTCCATGTGAAGCGCAGCTTACGCAAGCAGTGCACCCATAACAAATTACGCCAGCACCTCCTCTCAACGTGACTTATCCTCCCGCGTAGATGGAGATCCGAGACATTCCATAAGTTATTGTGCTGCGCGCCCTTGGAGCTGACGGCATGTTTACACAACCCATATTCCTCTCTGCCTCCTCGTTGGCTCTATTCCCTGAGAGAGATCTCCAGGTCGCAGTCCGACCAAACCGAAAGAGCACATTTTCTCGCAGCCTCTCCGTCTGGATGCACAAAGCAACGGCAGCTGCCATGGGAAATTTAGGTTGTAAATCTATGGACGGTGACCCCATAAAACGTGCGCTTGACCTCCAGGATGAGGAGGCTGAATGGGCCACGCACCATTAAGTTCACAGACGCCATCAGGATTAGATTTCAATGCTTAAACTGTATGTAGTCAGAACCGGAGCCAGTTTGAAAAGTCACCGAATCGATGACCTGCACCGCTGACCAAAGCGATGTGAATTTAACAGCTGAGAACAGTTTTTATTGACATTGTTTTAGAGTCCAGAAGAGAAAAAAAACTCAGCCTTACGAGCTCACAGCTGAGATATACAGAGTAAATTAGAAGTGAGTATGAAAAGTGGAGGGAGTCAAGTAGAGGTAAATAACTGGGCAACAATTTGTATGCATTTCCCCAGCAACAGCAACAGAGAGCGAACCAGAAGTTTATATGGACACTTATCACACGCTGTTGATCTTCTGTAAAGATCGACTACCCACGCTGTGACCAGATGGACTGTGGTACTGTAAATGTAAAGACACAAATGTCCATAGAGACTTTTTGTCAGTTGCTATATGTTTGCATAAAGCCAGAACGCTCTGATTAAACATGACATATGCAAAATAAGGGGCCAAAATCATGGGTTTCTCTGAGGCTGCGTTTCTCTTAAACGCACTAATTGTAAACAGACCAAAGAAATATTCAAAGTTGTGTTTTCTCTGAAGTTGCGGCGGTTCAAGCTCGGCAAGAAGAAGGGCTAAAGCAGGCCCGAGTCTGCCCTGGCGGTTCTTTTTAAGAGTCCCACTTAAGGCCTCTTTTGTAGCTCCAGATGTTGTGCGTAGCTATTTATTTAGCTTGTGAACAGGCCGACAAAAAGCAGCAGGCTAATGATGGAGAGGCAGAACCGCAGTGACATTGTTGCAGGGCCTCACAAAAGATAGCTGTATGCTTAATGTGGGTTAGAGCGGGGGACTTTATCGCCTTTCAGAGGGAGGTTACCAAATTGAAATGCAAATCTTAACATTTTGGAATTCATTAGGGTTGACACGGCCCCTTGGAACAACAACAACAAAAAATAAGCGTGCTTTGTTGAAGGGGGAGGGGGTTTCTCATTGCTTGAAAATTCTTTCTCTGAAAGGGAATGGAAAGAAATGAGTCCGACCTCCTGACTTTGTTATTTTATTGCAATGCCGCCTCTAATTTTTCCTGTGGAAGTTTATGTGAAGACGGCCATTCGCAGGCTTTCCGTAGTTTCAATATGGAGCAGGTGGATCGTCCCCCGCTGCACTGATGCTACAGCGTATGAGAGCATCTGCCAAGTAGTCAAGAAACGCGCGAACCCCTCTAGGTATGAGAAACAGACGTTGGAATTATGATAACAATATGATCTGTCATCATTATCTAATAGAAATGTTGTCTGTTGCAGCCTTTGCCTCCGTGTTTGGCTCCTAACTAGAGCTCCAAGTTGCAGTAAAAACTAGATGGGACTTAATTAAAAAGTTAAGGCGTTTGGCGGGGAATCAGATTTATTTGAGATGAATGCTGTTATAAAAAGCTTTTTTGCTTTCTCATTCTTTGACAGTTTCTATCACTCAGTTATTCTGACATTCTCACAAACAAGCCTGTGCACAAGCGTCCAACACACACACACACACACGCACACACACACACATCTTTCACTGACGCATGGCAAGTCCTGATCTGTATCTCCCGCACACACTTCCCCAGAGAATTGATTAAAATCAGAGAGAGACAGGCCTTGAACATAGCTGCTTTTGTCTGAACAAACAAAGGCTGCCGGTAATTGGATTCACATTGAGAGAGGTATTTAAAACAGCCTGATAACTAACACAAGCTGCCGGCTTTTGTGGGGCATTTTGTGACCCAGTCACCTTTATTGGTCTAGCCCTGCTCCAGGAGAGCACAGTTATGTCAAGCAGCTCCCTTTTAACCTCAGGGAACATTATTATGAGAAATATGTCAGTCACAGTGGGTTCAGAGGTCTTTCACCTCCTTTTCCGTCACGGCTTCCTCCTTTTGGGGCACTTAAACGCACCATTAACTCATTCCAATTTGACAGTTACAAGGAGTGTTTTTGCAGTGCTTATTGGATAGAAGTTCACTTTCTATTTTGGATGGTTGGTTAAATGCAACTTAAAGATAAAAAGGAGGCTGACGTGACCTATGGGAGTGGAATCCAAGCAGGCCAAATACCACAAGTTACAGATAATTAAACCAGTGAAGGGCTGATTAGAGGCAGCGAGACAAGAAATCAATGAAACATGGCCAGACAAAGTGTGTCTGATTGTTTACATACCTGGGACTGGGAGGGAGAGAGGGAAAGAGAGAGAGAAATGACTGCCATTTTCTGTCTGGGTTTGAGGTGAACAAGATAAAGATCAACCTCAAATGGCTGCAGTCAGAGAGCTCGGGGCTCAGGGGACTCCAGTGCCTCGCAATCCATCGCTCACCCAGACATAGACACTCCATTACGCTGGCTCTGAACCTGGATTAAATCCCATCCCAACCTTGATTGTCTTTCCACCTCTACTCCGTCCTGTTGACATTGGCCTCCCCGGGCTGAGGAGGCGGCTCGAGCTGACGGGTCATGCTGAGTCACAGCCAGGCCTGCTGGGTCCTGGAGGATTAGCCGGAGTGAGCCAAAAGTGAGCTGAGGGGGAGGTGATTGCTGCTCCAAGTGTATTTGCACAGTTGTACCAGAGCAGTGATAAAAATTGTGAAGGCTCATCATCAGCGCAGGCGTGTTGATATGTTGAGTAATGTTTTGCGTATATGAGTGTCTTATCTGAGTTTGGCTACACATTACACGTTTGTGTTTACATTTTCATGTCGGAGTGTTTTCTAGCTCTGCTTACCTTTTGTGCTGGTCATTCAGGGGCAAAGAGAGTTCACACCTGTCTCAGATGTACCTTGTACTTTTTCCTCCTGGCCTGTTTCACTTGAGTGATGGCCACAATTTGAGCTGTATGTCAGAGTGTGGCAAGTTGATGGCCAGTATATGTAACTCCTAACTGAAGTCGTGCTTTTGATTGCAGGATGACACTTCTCGCTTGTTTGTGGAAGAACTGCTTCTGCAAGGTTATAGTTACACAGCACAGCTGTAATACCTGTGAATGCTGTACATATTTGTCAGAAAACTGAACACAGAGCAGATTTATTTTCAATACTGGCCTCAACACTGGGGGAAATTTTAGATATCCGCAATATATGAATGACATTGATGTAAAAACATGTTCCAGATGGCTGTGATGTCACGCCTGGATCAGACTGCGTGAATCTGGCCCAATTTAGAGACGATTTTGTCATGACCTGTCGTGTAGTGTCCCACGACACCCGACGAAAAGGCTAGCATGTCAGTATTTTTTTGTCTTGACACGCCTACTGTGACATCTCCCACGACATGTTCCTGAGTGTCCTCAGGCGCTCTCTCCCTGGGTAACCATGGCGAAGAGGAGGAGGGATGCTGAGGTTGCTGTTGTCACGTGGGACAACCAAAGAGAGGAAAAGTTTGTTGAGCTTTGGCAACTGTACCCCTGCCTGTTTGACGTCAACAGGGAATGAATGTCATTATAGTCAGCGTAAAGCGTGGCAAATCAGCGATGGCAGGACCTCTTCCTCGCCGTTTGACTCAAGCACTGCTCTGCAGACATGTGTCCAGTGCTGCCACTGGTCTGTAAGGTATATATATATTAAAAAAAATGTGAATAGTGAATACACTATTCATGTAGAAGTGAGACTGAATTGTAGCTAAAAAAGGTTCTAAATTCTAAATATGTACCTCATTTTGATAGATTACATGTACTACATGATAGCAAGCATATAATCCATCTTCTCTATGCTGCTCAGTCAATAGGTTTGTGTGCACTCACCGCACCCTATACTAGACAGAAACACAACATGATAAATATTTATGCTACTAATTATTCTATGTGCATTATTAATTGCGCCAAAATATCCCTCCAAGAGGATCTCATTAGGGTAGGAAATTAGTCAAAGCAAATAACGCTCACAGTTGAAAAAGCATTTTTAAACATCATCCACGTTTCCTCTCTCATTTTGCCAAGTTCATAAACTGCGCTGTGAATGCGTTCATTAGAATTAGTATTCCCTCAAACTGAGTTGACTGGAGAAATTGTGGGTGATTAAATATTAGCTTGAATATAATTAGCATTTATTAGCAAACTCTGCTATGGCAGATAATGAAAATCTTAATGAAATGCTTTGTTGAATTTTGTGTCAGGGGGGTTTGATTTTTTTTTTTTCCTCAGATTTGAACTCAGCATGCCTGAGTTTAAAATGCAATATAGTATGTACATGTTTTGTATTGAGCCATATGTAATTTAGACAGCTGCTGTAATTGTAACATCCTGCTATTAGGCCCCTTCATTGAGACAGTGTTTGAGTCTGTCTGCGCCCCACAACACTCCACAGTGAGTTTAATAGGCTCCTCAGTCTGGTAGAGCTATTACCAAATCCAACACAGACCATTAGGCCGCATGGGCTTAATTGCACATTAATTGGATAATTAGTCCTGCACTTTGTTTTTCTCCCATTTTCTCAAATCTTCTCCCTCATTTTGGCAAGCGGTCGGTCATTCGCCAGATTTCCCTTTTGTCATTCTGCTTTTCGGCACAGCGCGAAAGTACAGAAGGTGGAGCGCTCATCCTGTGGCTGGAGATTTGCCGTGGTGAGGGGTTGCTCCACGTGGGTGGGAAGACAAGGCTGAGAGGATTGATGGAGCCCTAGGTTGTCCTCCTCCTGCGCTGTCATGTTGACCCACAATACATGCTGTGTTTGTGTCTCCGCCAGCACAGAAACCAGGAAGAGGCATGCATAGTTAAATAGGCAACAACTCTCTAGTGCGCAAGGTGCATTATTTATGAACTTTTTAAAGAGATTTTATTCATCCCTTCCTCGTATTTCTCCCCACCATTATTGTCTGTGCTTTAGGCGTGTGCCTCAGCACTCTCAGATTGCTACCATTAAACCCAGGGAGCCATCTGATGGAGTTATCAAAGTAAATGTTTGGCACATTTGATAGCGTTTGAAATATCCTCCTGTAATAAAGCTCTCCGGGGAGGAAGAGGGACAGGCTTTTCATGCAAATAGCCGGTTTTCTGATATCACACCGTGTCGAAATATCCACATTTATCTCAGCGCTGTCAACAAACACACAAAGCACCTACTGATGTGTAGGTTGATGTTTGGCTGGATGGGAGACGGCGGAAAAGTGTTCGCCATATGACACTTAATGAAATGACGATCTTAAATTTACGGGCAGCGAATCTGCCGAGCTGCAGTTTGAGTTCAGTGTGGCTTTATTGTGCATGTGGCAACATATGGAGAGAAGATGTGCATGAAGAAACGTAAAATCATGCGTCGGCTCTGGAATGCAGAGGGCATGAATTCACAGTGCCTTCTCAGATGTGTTGTATAAATTCAGACGTTCGGGGAACAGGGAGGAAATCAGCGCAAAGGGAAATTTTGTGATAGACTGTGAACTGCTCTGCCTTAATGAGCAGAGCGTTGTCGTCCTCTGCCAGACCCTGATAGGTCTCCCACTGATTAGACAAGTTAAAGCTCAGTCCTTTATTATTCCCAGGAGAAGCAGCACTCGCTTTTGTCTCGGCGCTAATAATAGCCGTAAAGTATGATCGTTCCAAAGTGTTAAAATGCTCCTTATAAACATCGGTCTGTTTTCGTTTTGTTTATTATTCATCTCGTCCAATTAGCATTCTAAAGGGGGAGTGTTTCTTGCCAGGCGCTGAGGGAATAAGAGATTAAAAGGCAATGAGGAAACATCTGTGTCTGTGCTTTGCCACGAATCTGCATCTCATTCTTACCATTGGCATCCAAATAGACAGCGCCTACAATGCAGGGAAAAAAGTGAAACACCAAGGCTCATAGGGCTAGCGAATAGAGGGAAGGGTTACCATAGAAACACATACCTCACATGGGTTTATGGGCTGCATCCTATCACATGCTATCAATTACCATAAATCTTCTGGCAGCGAGGGCGGTGGTTAAGGTGCGCCTCGGCAGTGAATGACAATGTGTTGATCTCCACATATCTGGAGAGATGCATCCAGGCTCTTTAAATCAAGAGGAAAATGGCTTCAGATTTAGCTTGTGACAATAGAAAGATGGAGAGTGCCTTTAATGCGCTTCCTTTCACGAGCCCGTGTGCAAACAGATATTGAAAAGCAGAAAGAGGATGCTGGCTGCCTTCCCTGCGTATATTCACGTCACCGTGGAGATGAATGATTGCGAAATCAGAACTTAGTGGAAAGCATAATGCGCCGCAGAGCTATACGTTTATGCCTGATAATCTTTGACTGGGTGTCATCGCGCTTATTCCGCTCGCTCGGCGTACAGCTGTCTGCACATTAAAAGCCAGCGGTGAGAATTGTGTCAGAGCACAGCGGTGCGTCGGTGCAATTTTCCACAAATGGCATCTTTTCCCAAGCTCCCATCCTCTCGACCTCTGGCGCCGAGCGACGACGCTGAGAGCATTATCAGATGTGTTTGAGCAGCTCCCGTCAGCACGACCCCGGTGGGCGGTGCAGCTATCGAGTGACCTTTTCCGCATGGCTCCCTGATATTAACGCAATCTCCGCCTTATTACCATGGGAACATTTCACAGAGTATTAGACTTAATAAATGACTTTTTTCCTTGGCTTCCATCTCTCTTCTCCCTTCGCCGTCGTTCCCCCCTGTTCTCTGCTGCCCTGCACCCCTCGTCTTCCCTGCTCCTGAGCCGATAACCCGACCTCCCCAGGGGCCCGGCCTCCATAATCGCGTCAGTTCACGGCCCTCTTATTCCAGCAGAATTGCTTAATTGGTATGTGTTCTACATAACTGTTGGAGTATTAGACTCACAAATGAAGGTTAGAACCTCAGTGCTTGTAATCGACTGAAAGAAATTGATTTGTGCTCAGCTGCCCTTCTGGGACGAGACTTTATGGTTCTCTGAAGAAATGAAGCTTTTATAATTGTGTGTTCTCCCACACCCACCCCCCACCCCCACCCTCTCTCTCCTCTCCTGTCCTCTCTCTCTTTTTCTAATTTCCTCCCTGCTAACTGCTTTGTTGACATTCATCAAAAGGCAAGACACTGGCAATTTATAGGTGACTGTTCTGGTCTTACACGTTGCATACGCTGCCTATAGCTGTATAGCAGGTGTAGAGCGCTGAGCAGTGAATATCTATGTGACAGGAAATCTAATCACAACTCGGGTACTCTGTCAATAGAAATCTGATTGCATTATGTGCGATCATGTAGGAGGCGTGAAGCGGCGTCGCATTAACCAAACCTAACCAACGAGCATAAATTGTCTTATGATTGATCTTCTTGGATTGGAAACTAGGTGCTTTAAGGGTTTGCATCAGCAGCTGAATGTGGGCGATTAACAGGGATCTTGTCACAGCTCTGTGGTGGTCAGCAGGGGGAAATTAAGAGGACACCGGGAGACTTGTGAGCTTATGTTAGCGCTTGCTGTGTTTAATACTGAGTGTGACCAGCGAAGGAGTTAACCTGAATGGTTGAGACTGTCAGGAAATACACTGGAGGTAGGAAATAGCACGGACTTAACCTAACAAAGTCATCCCCTGTGCATCGGCGAGGGTGAAATCGGCCGGCCTTACCACGGTTTATCCTGCAGGGCTGTGTTGCTGCCGCTGTCTGGCTAGTGTCTTATGCGTGACAACTCCCTCCGACGTCGGTGACCGTAGATTATTCACGCTCGCTTTCCAGGTGGGCAGACTCAGATGTGCTCGGCGCAGAGGTTTGCTCAACGCAAAATCACATTTCACGCTTGTGCTAATGTCACCCGGCGAGTGAAGAGGAGTGAGAACTGGCAGGTGGTGTTTACAAATGAGAACACCCCAAACCGCAAGCCGCCCTGACACCAGATGCTGATTCGATTATGGGACGGCATGTAGGAGAGCGTATGAATGTATGGAGCAGGTGAGGTGGCGCATTCAAAGTCGATTAAGTGAAACAGAGACGAGTGTCGCTAGTGTTTATTTAGATTTTGTCCAACTGGAGGTGTCAGCAACACAGGCGTGAGACAGGGTGTTTCCTCACTCTGGAGTTATGTTTGTAATATATTTCTGTTTTTTTTCTTCTTGGGGTAACCTTCTTCCATGTGAGGCTGCTCTTTGTGTTTTAGGTGTGATTGCACATTCGCTTCAGCCGCCATCAGTTTGTGTTGACATCACTTTAGCAGAAAATTAGCATGTTCACAAGTCCAGCACTTTAATGTATCTTTCTTCCCCTCAGTGTCTCAAATTACAAAGAAACATTTCTGCTGCTAGTATTCATCACTTTTAGAGAATTTGAAAGTCCTGTTGCTTTTCAGTGATGGTTTAGCAGTGCTCGCCCGAAGGTGGCGCCCATTGGCATGGCAAAATCTGCTGCTTTTCCTCTTCCTGCCTGAAGGTGACATAGATTGGGCTGGAACTGCTGGTGTGAAACTAACTGAATTATATTGTTAATATAGTCATAAGTGATCAGAAACCCGAATGAATCTAAAATGAAATGTCACTTATACTATGGTGATCATTTCTCAACATGGTAATCATATATTTCCAAACATATATACAACCCCCGATTCCAAAAAAGTTGCCATGCTGTCTACAACATAAACCAGACATAAGACAGAAGGTGATCAAAGGTCAGCTTCACTGTGACATATCTGGTCATCATTCAACATCATAACTCAACAACAGAAGGCAGACTGTGACCATATTTCACATCTGTTCAGATACTGAGTTGGTGACACTAATCTTGAAACTGCTCTGATCGTTTAGATCTTCTGTGCTGTCTGGTTGAAGATGTGTGTCCACGTTTTACAGTTTGTAGCTTCTCTGCAGCAGCATCCATATTTGAAGCGTTGTAGTCCAGCACAAGCTCTTTGGTTCTGCTGATATTGATCTTCAGGTGATTGTTGTTGCACCATGTGATGAAGCTCTCTATCAGTCCTCTGTGCTCCTCTGGAAAAATATTCTCTAACTGAAGACAGCATGTTTCTCACTGGAATCATACATGTTAATATAGTATACTTCCGTTTCATCTGGAAATACACTTTATATTTTTAATTAAACTCTTTCAAAGTCTTTACTATGTACATTATATGAGTCTGGACAGACGTGGATGTAAACTGCAAATTGATTGGTTGGTGGAGGGATACAACCGCATATAATTGTATTGTTATTTACATTTTACATTCCCACTCTCAAAGCAACACATGTAGTCGGTTGTTAAAGAGAATCGGCTGGAGACCTGGATGACCCCTGTCACAACCAGGTACTCTCCATACGTGAACATCACTTCTTCTTCAATCCTTGGTAATTGCCAGCAGATGCAAATTGAGCTTTGACAGCCTGTAGCCGCAGTACCACTCAAACCCAACCTCCTAATCGACTCTATGTGATTTAACGGTGCATCCTAAGCATTAGTATTCCAGAGCTGGATTCCTCTTGGATCCAGGCTAGGATTATCCAAGCTCTTAACATCTTAGCTAAGCTGGTTAACACCTGTTTTTATTGACATCTGAGCACCATCCGAGGCGCCTCGTCTTCCGTGGTTTAAAAAAAAATCTTCTGTTGCTCCCCCGGCAGGCCAGGCACTCCTCTGCATCTAAGCTGCAGCCCATATATATCACTGTTTTCCCACAAGTATTAGTAGCAGGTCAGTAGCTTCACTGTGGAGATGTTAATTTGTAATATGGCTACATTAGAGGTAAGTCGTGATACTTTGATGCAGATATGAAGTTCTTTAGAACGAGGCCTGGTGAACTCAGAGTCACGTAGTTATTTATTTTTTTTTTTTTTTACCAGACATGAGTTACGATTTCAAGAATCACATTCATCCTCACATGTTTCAGAGTAATTTGCCAGCAAAAAAGAAAACAGGCTCTCTTTATTTGTTTATTAGGCTTAATATTTCCCTTTGGGGCCGGCGTTTGCCCCAGTGTAACTGATGTAATATTCTACAAAAGCCATTCAGGCTGTTGATACAGCCTGGGGGATTCGTGTTAGCAGCGTCTGTGCAGACTCAGACAAATCCTCAGACTTCTGTGTGTCTGCATCAAAAAGTCTTGCCAGGGTCAGTGGGGGAACTTTGAAGAATGTCCCAGGATTTGTCTAAATCAGGAGGTATGGATCCTCTTAAGCGTTGCTGGCATTAGAGCTGAGCCCCATCAATGATTCCATTAACCTAAATTCCAAACCAGGTTTCACAACATGCCCATATTAACCCCTCGGATTTCACCAAGCTCTTGATCCCTCGCTGTTTAGATAGAGGGGAATGAATGGTCACTCACATTTGTCTGGCTACCAGCTACGCTTCCTGCCCCAGACAGGGAATTATCTGGAATATGACCCCATGTTTATCTTTGGCCTTTATGTGTCCACATGTTTTCTGGATATTTTCACCTCCTCTTTAAGTTTAGCGGAAGCTGCCGATGGCGGTGGCGATGCCGGATGATAAGATGTTTAGAGTGGACAAGGACAGAATCCCGATTTTTACCTCTCCTCGATGAGCAATAATCATTCCGGGCTAACAGCGCTGGAACGAGCGGAGAAGAGAAAGAAACGAGTGTCTGCCTTCATTAGGACAAAGGGAGGGTGAGCAGGAGAGCATCTGACAAGCCAGTAACGCCTCATTGTCCCTGATCTCAAGTTTCATAAATTTCCACGGCTCTCGTTAAAGGACGTGTCGCTGCTGTCACCAGGCGCTAACTCGTTATCTCCTCAACGCCGTAAAACGCTGTAATTAACATTCAACAACTGTAACCGATCCAGCATTCTTCCTCTCTAGCCGCTAATTGCCACACTATTGTGCTTGCTCATAAGTGGGCCTTTTGTGTGTGCACTTGTGGGTACACATTTCTGTGGTTCATTTTGATTGTAAATAGAGGTGAGAAGGCAGTTCATCCGAGCTTATAGCTTAAAAGTGCTCCCACAGTTTCCCTCGCATGAGTTTATGCCTCAGTCAAAGACTCGCCTGACTCGCATTTTGTGGAATATTTTTGCATACGCGCGGACGTTTTAAATGCCTTCCATCCAAGAGGCTCGTAAATTAAAGCTTTGTCGACGGATGCTTTTAGTAGACTCCTCGTGGGTGAGGCAACCTGCATTTTTAGCGCTGAAGAGCGTATTGGAGGCCCATTTGTCGAAATCACAATTACTGTAATTACAAATTTCAAGGCAATGCCTGCCTGCGGTTGCGAGGACACAGAGTGTACTATTATTTAAGGAGATGCGCTATTCTCCTTTCAGCCGCGCATGAGCGCCCCTCTCAAATCATAGCCTCTGTTGCATCAAGCCCAGCCTTCAGTTGAATGTATAGCTGTCATCCCGCTCCCCACTCACAGCGGCACACAGGGAGAGCTCACCACTCTTAGTGATGGTTTTTTTCCTTGTGGGGCATCAGATTTTCTTTCATACTTTCCTGCAGACCCGGCGGTGTCAGCTCCGTTTTAGTCGGAAATGGTTTCGTTTTCCCCGGAGCTGCTCCTGCCTGCCCTTACTGGAGCAGCAGCCATCACAACAAGGCCTTATGAATAATTAGTCTGGGTCAACTGATACTCTCCGGCTCCACACCGCTGTCATCTACTCCGCCAGCGCCAGCCAAAAGCCAACGAACTGTGTGCAATTCTGCTCAATTGAATCAGTTGAAGTTGATGCAGCTCTTGTTATTCGAAGGTAAACAGCTAGATGTAAGGTGATACGGGGCTACCCCTGAGGCCAAGTGCAGAACAGGAGAAGGGCGGTCAAATTAGCAATGTCACAGGGACCACGTTTGGAGACTTCCACGGTGGTCCGTCACAGATACGCAATCACCTGCTGCTTTATCTGTATGCCGCTGGCCCGGCATTTTATTCTCTGGGGATTAGAGCGAATGCCCGGGTAGGGTTTCCGAGAGCCAAGACGGCCCCAGGAGGACAAACAAAACCAAATGGTTGCATAGTGTTTCTTGTCCTGGTTTCATGTTCGGGTCAGAGGAGATGTGGTGCAGGTGTCTGGGGATTCAGGTGTGTATCTACGGAGTGGGCTAAGAGCTTTGTTGTCAGACCCATCATGTACACGTCTGTTGCCTCTCAGATTGTTTGTTTTTGGACTTTGTGGGCTAAAGGAGCGATTTTATTTCACAGAAAGTGTCTCAGCAGGATGTTGTGCCACCCTAATCCTCCAGAACGGCATCAGTGCTCCCTGACAACGTGTGCAACAAAGGCCGTGCCTTCTGATATGCACAATGATCGTTATTTTGATCATTTAGTGACCTCTCATGCACTCTGTGAAAACATCTGCATTCATTATGTTTCTCCACTCATTCATCAGGTTTCCGCAGTGAATGTGCCACTGTCAGAAGCTAGAAAACACGTGTGTTTATTTCACAGGGCTAAGCTTCAGTTTGTGTGGAGTTGTGGCTTAACCCATATATAGATAACCTGCTCTTTTAGCAACTCACAGCACCCTTTGTGGTTTTTTATGTTTGCACAATAGGCACATAGGTTGTGGTTTTCTCACATTTTCACAACGGCTCACCACCAACGAAACTGCTGTAGCTGCAGAGTCTGAACTCTCACTGCATCTCCTTCCTGTTAGAGTTCTGCGGAAATTAACACCATTTCAGAAAATAGCAATTATTCACCAGAGAGCTGACAACAAGAGTGAAACAGCTTTTAAAATATGTCTCATACATCTTGGTTCTGTTCACACACTTTTTGCTGTCAGGCCTTTGGAAGACACTGGATGTATTTTTGAGCAAATAGCGAACATGATTAGTTGTTTGCCTTGCAGTGAAAAGATCCGTGCCTCTGTTCATTAGAACCAGGCCTCAAACACAAGGCCACATTGGAACCCGTCCTTCTTTTTAGGGTTATTAGTGTCATAATCCGTAGGCCCAATATAGTATCAATGTCAGCTGATGTGTGGTGAAGACACAAGGACATGCCTTTCAACTAAAGTGCTGAATTGCGTGGTTAATTCATTTTCACGCTCATCTTGCCTCTAATTCGACCTGCAACATGAACAAGACTGTCTGCAGTCTCCACACTTTCTTGATTGGACATAGATCTGGAAAAAATGATCTCTTGACTGTGATGAATTTCGTGAGGAGGGAAAGATGCTGACACGCTAGCAAAGAGGTCCTTTTACAAGCTCCACGAACAAAGGAGAAGTTATTCTCTTCAGGGGTTTGCAGAGGAGAAGATGGAAAGTGTCATCATATGGCTTTTTTTAAATGAGACTGTTAAAGATAGATCTAATTTTAATTTGGCCTAATGCGAGGAACACTATCAGCCATTGACCAAGGGTGTCTTATGACTGTCTTGACGTACTTCGCTCAACAGTCTTGTGCTTTTACTCTGCAGTTTCAGTTCAGAGACCAGGCCAAGTGCACAGCTAGGGTAATTTTAAAAGCTCCTGCACTCACTATTTAGTTCATGAACTTGAGCGCCCCACCTCCTTCCTCCCCTTCAGCTCCTGGAAGCACAACTATATTAGTATCTCCCAGAGAGTGTCAAGCAAGTCTGCTGCTTCTGTTTACAGGCTATTCAATCACTCTAAGTACTAGTGGCAGACTGATTTTCTTGGAAACACATTTGCCACATTCGCCCCTGGCTCCTTACCTGCAAGGTATTTATCATATGAAAATTTGGAAGCATCTGACTCGCCTATTTTACTAGCCTTGTCCTGGAGCTGGGACTGCTTAAACATTGTAATATATGCACTGCTGTCAAAATCGAACATAAAAATATCCCAGAATACCGTGAGATTTACACTCTGTCATGGGGAAGTGGTTACTTTTATAACACCAACATCTCACAGCTTACAAGTAGTCTAACGGTAAAACTAACGGTAAAAATGGGTCATTTCATTTTATTTGTTTTGTTCTTGTTTTTTTTTTTTTCTTTCATGTTCGCAGTGACACACACAGAACACAGCAATCCAGGTGAAAAAAAGTGCTGCAATGTCAATTTGTTTTTAGCCTACTTAGCATATGTAGCTGCTGGAAATACTGCACTGCACCACCTCATATCACACATTTTGTATGTGTGTGTGTGTGTGTGTGTGTGTGTGTGTGTGTGTGTATAGAACGTCTGTGTGTGTGTGTGTGCGCGCGCATACTAGTGTGCATGCGCCAGTGACCTCAAACCTGGCGACAGCCCCTGCTAACAGCTGGTTTTCTGCCAGTTTTTCTGCAAGGCCATGAGAAAATTAGCTGAGCTGTGTGGAGGCTTGTAGCACCCTAATATAGCATTAAGCAGTGTGACCGGGCTCACTCAAGATTGATGACTGTTGTCTATCTGACTGCACTTTAGCACTCTTTAGCATGAGGACCTTGTTCTCAAGGTCGTAGGTCACAGGGCACATTCATAAACTGACCTACACGCAGCCTTTTTCTCACCACAGTTTGTTCATTCCCCAAGGCTAGTCAGAGGTGAGGTATTTTTTTTAGTAATAGTTATAGCACAGGCTATTGTAAGGGGATGCACTGTAGTGCAACCCCTTAGAACTGTAATTTGACATCTACAATGTCTGTCACTGTTGTGTCTGTCTGTTCAGTCATCGCTGACCTCTAATAGGAGGGCAGCCTGTGAGACCCTCTCAGCATCCATGTAACTACACAACATGCAGAGGATTGAGTGTCAGCATGTCTTCAGTCAGCTCCGTCTTTCAGGCTTTTCTTTTTCTTTTCCCTGCCTCCCTCTGACCTGCCTGTTTACCCAACACCCCCCCGTAACAAGGAGCATTCGTTCATCAGCCATGTTTAAACTGCAGACAGGATTAACTTGGCTAAAGACTTAATGCACATGCACAGTCACCCCGTGCTCTGTTTGCTGTTTCCAGGCGGCAGATCGACAAGCTGCTCCGTCAGGCTCCTCTCGCTTGTTCTCCGTCTCCCCGGGCTCCCTGGGCCTCCTCCTCCTTCGTCCTCATTTCGCCTGAATTAATTGAGTTCTCATTTTTGTGAGAAAGCTCACAGGAGGGCTGTGTGAGGAGAGAGGAGACTGATAGAAAGAATGTGAGAGACAGAGAGAGATCAGCGGCAGAAGCCTAGGGGGCATAGCTCTCCCAGAGGTAGGCACTCACCAGTTTCCTGGGGGACGGCGAGGCCCCTCTGCAGCGACTTATGTCTTTATCCTCTCAACAGTCACCTCTTGGCACTTCAGGGAAGACCCATACGCCGGTAGTTAGGTAGGGTCAGGCAGACATGCTTCTTTACCTGCAAGCCCAAGGGAGGCTGACACCTAATTTGAGCTCTTTGTGTCTGTAAAGCTAAGAGACACTGGAAATGTGTCTGATAACGTAGTGGAAGTAGCGGTAAAACTGAGACACAGACAGATTAACACGTGTATGACACCATGTTTGCTCTGCTGCTAGCTTTGAATCTAGCCAGCGAACTCTGCAACAACCGAACCAGACAACATGAAAACCAAGCGAGGAGATTTTACTCAAGTGGAAGCAGCTTCAGAAAGCGCCATGCTTTACCAGCTCAGCTCTCAGTGCAGAGTGAGGCGTGACACGTGATGCTCCCACAAACCAAATGCTAACCAAAGAGCTAAAGAACAGACCCAACATGGGGCAACATTATAGCAATGGAAAAGACCCACCGACAGGACGTCATATTGTGTTTAGCCGTATTTTAACTCATGACAAATTCTAGATGTGGAAATAGCAGGCATGATACGCACCTGCGGACTCTACCTTGGCCTGAACCCTTTCAATTATGAACCATTACAACTTCTCCCTTTGCAATATTCATGCACAGGCAGATCACTCCTTCAGATGTCTTAGGTTGCTGTAAGTTGAGATAAACACTTGCTGAGTTGTAACAGCCAATCGCCCGCCTCTATTCCTCAATGTCACTGCCTTGGCGCTCAATAATTCAAAGCTTGGCGGTAATGAGCTCCCCGTAGGCCCTGTCCCCAAGGAGCCTCCCCACTGTGCCTCCACTGTAATGTAGTTATATCTCATGTCAGCTTTCAAATCAATTACATTTCTATCTGATGGCTATGTAATTGTGCCTGATTGAGTTTTTGGCATGCAAGCCAAGTGTGTGGTTCCCAAACTCAAGCCAGTCAAAACAGGAAGCTTCATCAAATGAAACTGTATTTCATTCTGATTGAGGCCGCTTGCATGATAAGCACAACTGTAATTATGATAATAATAACAATAGCAATCTGTGTTTCTCAGCTTTGTTTCGTTTTTTTTCCTCGCTCTCCAGATGAAATTTTGCCCCAAGGACTACGCGCATTTGCTGTACTCAAGATGCAAAGGCTGATTTGATTGTTTGTAGCATGTGCAATTTAGTAGATTAAATGCAGACCATAATGCTTTTGTATAAATGTAAGTATCTGGAGTCTCAGTTAGCCGTAGTGCAGCAGACCATTTTTCTGCAGGACGGCGCTTTGTGGCTACAGCCGTAGCGATCTTTACATGTGGTGCTTACGTTTTGTCAGATATACAGCGTGCGGCTGCCAAAAGTCTGTCTTTTGGCATAATGCCTAGAAATAACAAGCTAACCTCTTACCTGCAGCAACTAGCTGACAGCTGAGGTCAGAGCAATATTGTTGTACGTGTCAGATATTTCAGAGCAGAATTTTATTTACGCGAGATTGGATGGCTTGATAGGTGGTTAGATGGATGGACGGACCGACGGACGTACAAACGGATGAATGGATGAATGTACACATGGATGTTTGGACTAATGGATGCACGGACGGATTGACGGGAGGACGGACAGACAGACGGATGCACACGTGGCCTGGAGGACGAGTAAAAATACGGATGGATAGATGGATCAACAGAATGCATGCCTGGATGGACAGAGGGAATATTCTAATGGAGTGGTATTGAGATGGATGAGGGGGAGGATGCTGTGGTTAGGTGCATCAGCAACTAAATAGAGATGAATTGTGGCCGCTGTCAGCAGCACTAAGTATAACAGACATAGTAAAGCAGCCTGGCTCATCCATAATCAGCAATGTCTTCATGCCAGAAGAGAACTTCTCTGGAAATAAAGCACTGAGAGCATCTACCAATCTGTCTTTCTATCCTCACTTCATCATCCCTTTTCTTTTTATATCCCCTTACTCTTGGTGTTCTTGCCCTTTAAATCTCTCCTCTTGTATTATTCTCTCCTCATTTCTCTTCTTAAGGTCCTGTGTCTTTCTGTCTGCCTGTCTCTCTCTCTCTCCAACACTGTCTTTTGTGTTAACAGCCTTCCATTTTTTTTTTCTTTTTTTTTTTTTTGCAGTGGGAGAGCCACTGGGTGCACATCTACAATCTTGCCTTTCATTTCATGGCTTCTGGAAATGGATGTTTTACTGCCTTCATTAAGGCATGCAGCAGTCAGCACCGTGTTTTCCCTCTGAAGTTTAGCTCCATGAACCTCGCCATTAGAGGACATTATGGCCCCAGATTTCAGGGCACAGTGGAACACTGTATAATTTGATTAGTGTTATTAATCAAGTGGAATACCGCTCCTTTCGCCCCCATCTCCCTCCTCCTCCTCCTCTTTTTTGCCATTTCACTCATGCTCTCAAACCCTTCAGACGTTCCCTTCCCTCCTCCTCCTCCCCTTATCTGTGCACTGCTCTATCGTCTGCACTACAACACACACGCAGTGAAAGTGACAAAAGGCCTTACGCCTTCCCTTTTAAAAACAATGATTTACCACTTGTTTTTTTTTTTCTCCCCCTTCAGAACCCCCCACCCCTTTCCAACCCATGCGCCCCCCCCCCCCCCCCCCTTAGCTTAGGACATAAATCAATTGAGATGAAAGTTCCATAATTGTGCTTGCTGGGAGGGATTTGAGCAAAATTGCGCTATGAATTTTTTAAAGGGAATTTTTACTAGCTGTTCAGCGAGACTTGGGAGGCGAAGGAAGGTGAGGCCATGAGGATTTATGGGCCTGGATTCTTCATTACTGAAGTAATTTTCCTGCAAATGATAGTGCAGCACCCCGGAGGGGGGAACGCTGCCCGCCTAGGAGAGTACAAACCTGCTTAATCTCTCGTGGAGAGAGAGCAGCTCAGAGCACTAATATCATCTGTAAGCGACGGAGGCTCCATTTGTTCACATCTAAACTGCAGCTATTTGTGATTCATAGTAATTGATTGCTCAGATTTGTTCCAAGAGTAGCTATAGAGGTTGATTTCATTACAAAGGACAGTTTTGTTAGAACTGCTAGGAAATAGGCTCCGGGGTCATTTTTAGGATTAGCTGTTTTCACAAAATATGTTCATTCTGTCAGACATTGGAAGTTTTCAGTAAGATTTGTCTAATTGCACAGTAGCTGTACATGTGCACCGCAGTAGGCGAGGGATTAATTGGGCTAGACATTACGTAGACTTGCTATAAAAAAAAAAGAAAAAAGGATGGAGCCGGGAAAGAACAAGGACTTCAAGAAGACAGATCAGTTTAAATGATACCTAATACTTTCTCCTATTTCTCTTTCTTGTCTTTGACACCCTATCATCTATCTGTAGTGTGTGTGTCCATCCTCGTTTGATCTGCTTTGCCAAGCTGTCATGTTGTATCTTCAGCAAGGGTCTCCACCTTTGTCTCTACCTTTGGTCTTTCCTCCCCACTCATTCTAACCTTCCTCAGTCCAATATGGCTGACGCTCTCTCTCCATCTTTTTAGGTGCAGCCAGCAGCAGTGGCCCTCCTCAAGGTTAGTGCGTCCACGATGCCAGGTCTCATTCTTTATCCTGCCTGCCGTCCACTCAATTTTACAGCTCAGTAGCTTGAGAAGCAGAGGGGGTAAATCTGCTGCAAGAAGGAGAAAGAGAGAGAGAGAGGGGAGGAGGAAGGGAGAAACAAAATTATTGTGCACCCTGTCGCCAATTGAAGTGGATCTCATTCCAGGCACACTAACAACTCAAGACAATTAGTCACTTCTCACTAGGCCAGACCTGAGACTCACTTGAGGGCCAAACGGAGGCAGGGAGGAGAGGACCTACTAGCATGGTTAAGCATGGCAGTTACAGGAGCAAGTGGAGAGAGAGGCAACTTAGAGATGAAATGGCTCCGAGCAGCTCCTTGGGGCCTTTTGTGCAACACTGAGACAGGAAAATGAATATGGAACATGGGATTAATGCACTGATAAGTCATAAAGATCTGTATAAAATATGGCACCTTGAAAATATACTGAGTATAAATGATTATTCTTTTTATGGGCATGTGTTAGATTGGTGTTGCCAGATTCTAATGCAAAGATTGCATTTTGCTAAATCTGAAAAAATGCAGTCTATGTCTACATTCATCTTTATCTGCTGGTAAATAACATGTCCTGCACAGCCTTTTTTGAAACATTCATTCCATCCCACCTATTCGGTGGTCTTGGGCAGTTTGCAGCCAAAGATGAGCCCTGAAGCTCCAGCCACCACATGCTCCCGAACAAAAGTGAAGCATGACTAAGGTGGGTGGTGCGTGGAGGATCAGGGAGTGGAAAGAGAGAAAAGTTTGTCCTGGGCCCTCTGCAGAGACGCAGCGTGACCAATTGAGGTGAAGGGGATGAATGAGGCCATTCACTGGGCCTAATGAAAGAGTTCCTGCTGGGCCCTGAATGAGGGTGGGCCCATCTGCAGCACATAGGCGTGCACAAACCAGTGACCTCGAAAATTACCCAGGAAGCACTTTGGGACAGTCACCCCAGCAACAGGCTGGGGTGCGCATAGTAACCGGGCGCTTCAATCAGCGCCTGGCAGCTTCTTACACAGAGCAAAGTTTTTCACGGCATTGAAAGAACTCTGTGTGAAATCAACTTCGAGGGACACCCCCCCGGTTTTTTCGAGGGGGAAGCTGCCAACGACTGTCCCATGTGAAAACGTCCAGGAGCTCTCACCAGCTATGAGAGGTGTGAGCTGCCACCTTCAGGACTTTTCCTGTCCAGAAACAAAGACCTGTTTGTCTTAGCCGCATATGTAGGTGTGCTGTCTGAGTGTATACGCAGTGCTGTATGTAGGTTAATTAGGTTCAGGGGATGTGTAGGTTAGTACAGTTTAGGAGCCTGTGAAATAGATCCAATTACGAAGATTGCAGATAAGGAGAGAGATTCTGTCAGCACCCCTGGAGACTGGACTTTAAGTTTACAAGCATCTTCCAGGATCTGGTTCATTGGATTTTATCTGTGTTATTTGGTTTAATATATTCAGTCTTGATGAGCCAGAGGCATGCAGGTCATTGAAGTTCCATTCCCGTCTCCGTTCCCTCACGTAACTTTTGACAGCGTGAAATGACAATCCGCCCCTGCACGCATCTCCCACGTCAAAAAGTAATGAGATTGTGCTGCTGGAAATATCACTACAAAGCATCAGGCCTGCACTCGGGTCTGACTGCACCTTCAAACGGCGCTGCCTGCCAGCTCGCCTGCCTCGCCTGCCTGCTGAAAAAGAAGCGAACAAAAACAATCAGAATCAGAGACAGAGAAACGGCAAGGGAAGCTCCCCACGCTGAGACAAACGAACACGCCGGGGCCTTTCATCCTGAGAGTGATTAGCCATCCGAAACGTTTTAAAACCCCGCTTTGAGTGTGTTCCTCAAACGAAAGAGTTCCATTGAGGAGTGGTGGTGAGATGTTTCTCGCTGGGAAGCGCCAGTGATCTAGTCTCTAATTGTGGCGTCGCTGACAAGGCTGGTGTGGCTGGGAGCTTTTTAAGCGGGGCTTTTTGCTTCGCTCTTGTTCCCTTCCTGTCAGATCCACCACCAAAGGCACCAGGGAACAAAAAGGCCCCTCAGATTCTGTTCTTACATCCATCTGCCTATTGCTTTGTGCATAAATACAGGCTTAATTTAACACACTAACGGGCTCTGATGCTGCCCTAATGTGACCAAAACTACAATAGGTGCTGGAAAAATGCTGTGTTGGGTTGCAAATATGTGATATAATCTAACTCAGTCTGTATAATTGCCGTCTTCATCGCTCTTACGCTCTGTCATATTTCATCGATGGAAGTCTCTCACGGAGGAGATGCAAAGATTCTGACACATTGGCAATAGTGTCGCCCTTCTTCTGCAGTGCAGCAGGAACAAAGTCATGTTCAAGGTCTTTGAGCGGCGTTCAGTCGAGCTGGTAGGAGCACTCAGAATTTGGCACGCAAAACTTTCCACCTCCTCTGCTGCTCGGAAGCCGGGTTGTCGAAGGTTTGAGGAATCGAAGAGAGGCAGTTTGAAGAATCAAAGTATCGGCGACAGTGTCTGTGGGGGGGAGTAACAGGGGAGGAGGTGGAGGGGTAGAGAGGAGAGGAAAAGGAGTGAAACCCTAGCTCATAAAAATCAGTATTATAACAACATTAATTGATGCTGCTGAGTGCCATATGTGACGCCATATGGAAAAGCTGCCCCAGAGGCCTGCTATAATAGACAGCCTGCAGCGGTGCACACAACTTGGCACATTTACAAACAAGGGACGTCCCATTAATATCAGCCACGCAGACCGAGCAGGAGACAGTGGGAGAGGGGGTGAGGCGGTGTCTGGGGTAGGGAGGGGGTGAGAAAATAAAGAGAGGGAACCGAGTAACCTCATGTTTTGTTTGGTTGATATCTTTACTCCTCTTTTTTTTATCCACTCATACTGTAATTCCTACCAAATGAAGAGGTTTACTCCATGCACGTTTCAGTAAGCGTTCGCAATCTCTGCTCCTCTACTCCCACGGTTCCTTAATTACAGTAATAAATGGCCCCTCCCGTCTGGGCTGATCAGACCGCCCTCTGTCCGCCCAACTGTCACTCCCACCACAGATGCCCAGTGGTCCTTTCGTCACGCACACACTTCAGCAGGTGAGGTGATTCATGGCACCTTGACAAAGGCGGCGCGAACGAGCCCTGTTTAACCTCTTCCCTGCCTAATCGCAGGGCAGCTGTTATTTACTGCGGCTGTCCACGGTTTGCACTGCTTGGCTGCTCACAGCGCTGTCCCGCTCCCGCAAGTCTGAGAGTGTGATGTGAGCATTGTGCAAGACATTTTTCACTGCAAGTGTCCGTTTGTGGGTGGTAAAGATACGCTGATTATATATTCATTTAACATAGGGTTGATGAAGTGAATGATCTATATCTCGTAAGTAGTCTTTAAATGCAATGGGCGCAATGTTTGGGTAACAGTTCGCTATTTTTTGAGCTAATAGCCAAGAACATACAACGCATGATTATTTTAATAACTGATAATCTGTTGATCTGCTTATCTAATAATCAATTAGTCATTTCTTCTGTAAATCGGCAGAAAAACGTCCAGCGCAGTTTGATAAAGCCCTGAAATGATGCGTTCAACACTCGAAAACCAAAAGATATTCAATTAACGAAGATGTACCAGACGGAAGAGGAGCAAATCGGCACATTCGAGGGCTGGATGTGAATATGTGGCATGAATTAATAATTAAAACGAGCAAATTGTTTCAACACTAGTGGAATGTAAAAGTTGACAGCAAGGTGGTAAGAATCAAGTGCGGGCTCTTTGAATTTGACTCTTTCATGCTGTGAAAACGTCCCTTCTCCTATGATGTGATGGTGCCGGTAGTCGCGTATGTGCCAGGGGACACGGATCCGCCTCCACGGCCTCGTATGGCCTGCATGTGCTCGCATCAGTTCTGCGCGAGGCTCCTCCGACTCTTCTGGCGCGCCCGGAGCAAGGAGGGGAGAGCAAGAGATCCTTATGAAACGGAGTTGTCAGCCATTCTGTTGAGTTTCATAGAATGTGAGGCAAAACAAGAATAGCGTACAGCTGTTTCCTCCCCGACACAGAGGGAGGCAGATGAAGAGCAAAAGAGAGAAAAGAGAGAAAGAGGGAGGGAGGGAGGAAGAGGGAGAGCGAGAGAGAGCTCTCCGCTCTGTGATGTGCACTGATGTAGCTGCAGCTCTAGGTCAAACGCTGCCAGTGTTTTGTGTTCATCTTCGTCTCGTCTCCCCAGTGCTCCTCTAAATTATTCACAGCCTGAAGATGTGCAATGTGGCTGCCTCCTCCCTTCCTCTCGCCTCCTTCACTCTACATCGCTCTCTGTCTTTCTGTTTCCCATCCCTTCCTTTATCTCTCATGTGACGGCTTGTTTCAGAGGCAATGAACAGAAATTTCTCCTTGCAAGCCGGTTAACCCACCCCCCCCCCACCACCACCACCACCCTATCCCACATCCACTCATCTACCATCAGCCACCCACCTTTCATCACTGACTCCATCTCTCACACTCCTCCTTTCATCCCTGCTCGTCCCTCGCTTGCCTCTCCTGGCTGCCAGACTAGAGCCAGCCGCTTCTTTTTTTTCAGGGGGAGGCTGCCAGCTGTTAGCATCAACTCCTTGGTAGCTCCTGCCCCCCCCACCCACCTAGCCTCACCCTCCCTCCCTCACTCACAGGATCCACAGGATGGACTGGCAGTTTTTTCTTTTTTTTCCCCCTCTCGTCTCGTCTCCACCCTTAATGATTTCCAGTGACTTTGTGCTCATTTTATCTAGCGTGAGTTGAGAGATAAACCCCAAGTGCGCACCAAATCCTCAGGCCAGTCGATGGCACTGATTAAAGATGTGCCCGTCGGTCATTTCACCTTTAACAGACTGCCAGTCCTGAAGATGGAGGGAGGTGCTAGAAACCAAGGACACTGTGGGGCCACACTTTGGCAATATGATGATATATACTTTAAGATGATCAGAGTTTGTCAGCCAGCAGGGATCATGTCTTAGTGTTTCTGCTGAGGTTATCTATCCCTTTGTTGTTTGGGGGTGTATCAGACTATCAGCGAGCGGGCAGAGGAAGTACTTTGATTTGTCAGATATTTAAGTTGCTGACCAATCCAAACTAGAGCATCTGCTTATTTTTATCCCCAAACTGTCTTACACTTGAGTTTCCAAAATATTTGCTTTATCACAACATGCAAATTGATCGTGTGACGTAAAATTACATTTTCAGTGACTGACTTTATCCACACTGCCCATCCCGAGGCAGCCAAACACACAGGCAGCCTCTGCGTGGGCTTATGAAACGCCTCTTTCTGAAGCGATTATTATCATCGTGTAAGATGCAACCATAAATCCTGTTTGGACAGCGGGGGTCGGAGGACGAGGTGTGCCCCTCGTGGCCACCTGAGGAGAGGTACGAGCTGCGAGAGCAGCTGAATCCAGCTCCAGCCGTTTCCACGGGACACTCATTTGTAATTCTGTAGCCTGCCTGCAATAACGTTTGATCATTGCAGACACGGGGACAGGAGGTACAGCGAGGGGGAGGGGAGCTGAAGCTTTCTCCGCCTCTCCTCAGTCCCCCTCCCCAAACCACCCCCCGCCCCACTCGCCCTCTCGCAATTGCTGTCACCCAGTATGAATGCCCCCTCTGGCCCGATGACAAGTCTAGCGTGAAACGCTTGGCTGCCCCCTGAAATTAGCAGTAGAGCCCCCCGGCGGCACATGCTTCTCATGACCAGCACACAGTGGGCCGCCGCCAGATTCTTTTCATTACGGCTAAGGCCTGCCAGCCCCCTTACTCTTCCTCCTTCTGCCTCTTCCTCCGTCCCACCCTCACTCGCCTCCGCCTTCTCCCTGTGCGTTGGCCAGCGCTCAGTAAACAGCATCTGTAGTGCTCATCACATTACTGTCGTGGGGACGAGAGGGAAGGAGGGAGCCAAGCTCTCTGTGGGCGTTGCTGTTATTTCTGTGTATCTAAGTGTCTTAATGTGTGCATACTGTATGTGAGTTTGTGCGAATGTGTATAGCATGTAGATGCTGTACGTGTTTCTGTGTGTTGGCTTGGCAGGATTAGTGAGAGAGAGAGAGCTAGTAGTAGCAGTACAGAGAGTGAGAAAGAGTGAGAGAGGAGGGGAGTAGCAGTACAGAGCGATGCCTGGAGGCTCAATCTGTTCCTCACTGAGCTACATCAGTGTTAGAGACGGCGGCTCGGGCCGCGGGGAAGCCTCCACTCGCTCCATCAAACTGTCAGGCAGCCAGCGGAGCTGCACAGGGAGACTCTCAGCTGCCCCCGGGGCCAGTTCAAGTCAACATCCCATTTCCTTGCCTCCTCGCCTAATTTCTCCTACGCCCCGACTTAAATTTCCAATGCCCAGTGTCTGCCGCGGCAGCTCAGCAGCACGGGGCCCGGGGCCGCGTCAAAACACCGGGAGGCGGCGAGGAGGGCTGCGCGTGCGCATATGCGTGTGTGCATCTACCTCTGAAGGCAAGATGGCGAGCTAGTTACAGCCACGCGGTCAGCGGAGACAAGAAGAAGCCGAAGGGAGCCTTGTGAAAGACGAGGTGCAAAAAAAAAAAAAAAAACATATAACAGTGTGTTTTCTCTCGTTCTCTCTTCCCTATGTCCCCATTTTTCTTCCACGACTATATTCATAACACAGTTGCGTATTCCCTGTCCCTTCAGGTTCCTGGCAGTTTTCTTCCTTCTCTTCTGAGCTGAATAAATGCTCCCTGTTCCCTCATACATCTGCCATTACTGTCTGTTTTTCCCTCGCCAAACTACTCCAAGGATCACACCAGCAGCAGCCCAGCCGGCTCTGCCACTCCCCCAGCGAGTGCTGAAAGCAAAGGTTGAGGGATTTCTTTTTGGAAAGGACAAAGCGGCCCTTTAATTTAGCGAAGAAGGGGGACAGCTCTTCAAGTTTATCCCCACTACTATCACCATCAATCTGTCCATGCATTCCGCCCCCCCCTTCCCTCCTCGACCTCACCACATACTTTGCATGGAAGTGAAATAGAGCGCTGCCAGGTCTCAGTGCTGTTTACATGGACTCTGGGTAATGTTAAAGTCTGCTTAGTTTGGCCCCAGGTCAGGACTATATCTTTCCTCACCCCGGCTTGATTTACATGGCCCCCGCTGACTCTTCCCTTAAGTGTGTCAGCTCTGAACCAGAGGCCTGTGTGTGTCTGGCTAATGCAAAGAGCATTTCTCTGAGCTTGTCTTCTTCAATCCTCCTTCACTCTCATTCTCCCTCTGTCCTCTTTCAATGGGCCTCTGTGAAAGGAGCTTTTGCCGAAGCCGTCCTTCTGTTTGCACAGCCTACTCCGAGGTCCCGAGCTCAAATATGGTTTTACGTGAGAGCCTGTATAGGCCTCTTCTGCCGGTCGATATCATTTCTACCCGGCAGAGCTTTTTCTCTCAATCGCATTCCCTCGGGACCCTACATCTTTGCCGGGATCAATACTTTCCTAATCCAGAGCTCCTAGGCTGACCCAGGGTAATCAGCTGACTTCCCATGCTGCCTGCGGGGGAGGTCAAGGGTCAAATGGCTGTATAGATTTGATCCTGTGATCAAATCACTTTGCTAGGTGGTGCTTTCAGATACAGCTCGTTGGGGTCAAGAGCAATCACTTGATTTTTTCTCTCTCTCTTTCTGTGGTTAAATGCAGAGGTGCTGAGCCTCTGCATTTAACTCTGTTCAGCACTTACGTGTTTGCATGCAAGTAAGCTCGACAAGTACCCATCACCTCCTCAACTTTGTAGCCATTCGTGGCTTTCTGAGTTTGTTCCAGAGGAGGGTGAGAAAACATTCTGTTGATAAATTAGAGCTGAGTTGAAGTAAGGCTTCACCCTTCGCCACAAGGCCAAAAAGACCTTCAGATATTCCCCTGACGTTTGGGGGCCTGGCAGGAGGTCCCTCAGCGAGACGCGAGGCTCTGCCTCCACGCCCCATCAGAGTGGTCACAGCACCTGCGTCCCCACACCTCATCCCAGCGCCCGCAGGAGGGAAATTGCGGGAGGAAATTGGTGTTGTTCCACCAGCATCCGACACTGCTTTGGTCCTCGACTATCAAAATGGACCATTACCCCCTCTGTGCGCTCGCACTCTAGGAGATCTGGGTTTGGCAGCACTCTCTCCCTTACAATCAGGGGTGTCTCAGTATACGTCCCCAGGGAGATGTCTTCTAAACTGAAGCCATTTCACTCGTCAGTGCATTGTTGGCTTGTCACCTCATTCGCTTGAACAGGGGATCAAGTGTTGCTGCTGTTTTACTGCTCAGTCAGAGTCTCTTTGGACCTTCCTCAGTTTTTACATGCAGCATGTTTTTCTTCTCACTTATCACTAAGTTCTTTTCCTCACGTACTGTGAAGACATAATCTGGTGGCATCGCTTCTTGCACTGACTTTGATACAGCCAGGCAAGCTTTCTTAACAAATCGAATTGTCAACGCACAAATACTTTTATGCTTAATATCTTTTTTTTTCCTTTTATACATCCTTTTGATTTTTTATTTTGAATAGAAACCAACTGTGACACTTAAATGCCAGCAGCTCCGGCAGCTCTCTTATTTTTCCTTGATTTCTTGCAGCAAATACACTTAAAAAAATAACATGAACATGATTAACATGAAAAAGCATGTACATTGGTAGCACACATCAAAATCATGTTTATTGAAAATGATTTATTTTTGTTAAATATTCTAAATTTTAGACTTAAAGATTTCATATTATGGTTAGTTTTTCAATCGGTCTCTTAAAGTTACATGACCTCTTTATGCATTGTATGTGCCTTGTTTTCATGTTCAATCAACCTATCCTGCTCAAATAGGTCTCGCGCTATTGAGACCCGCTGTGCTAATCCATCCTACCTCATCATTTCTGCAACCTTTACCTCCATTCATCCAATTATCTATGTATTGACGAGATAAATGTTATTTTTGAAATGATCTTATTTTTCCAACTTCCTGGAGCTTTTAATGCTACCACAGAGCTTTTGGAGTGCCACTCAATGCAAATGAAAGGAAACACTCATTTTTCCTTCACACGCCTCGAGCCGAGTGCGACCACCGTGAAGACTTTGGAGCATCACTCGAAGCAAATCAGGTGTCAGTCAATGCCCTTGGCTGGAGGAGCACCAGATATCGATTTAGAAAAGAGTCAAATGCTAACACTGGGAAGGAGTGTATCATTTGAACTGCTGCTGCCTCGACTTTTCCGAACTTGTAAAAACTTGCAGCTCGAGAGAAGCGAAGCTAATCTGGACCTCCCTGGAGAGACAGATGTAGTGTGAGGCTGTTCCCTAAACATTAACAGATCAGGTTTGAAAAGCCGTTTGAGGGCTATTTTTTTGCATGACGAATGAATGGTAGCTAACATTTGAACGAACGTTAACTAGCTCAAGCTGCTTACTGGCAGATGAACTGGATGACGGCTTAGTGAAAGTGGCGTATCTGAGGAGTCCATCTCTACGGCGCAGTGTGTGACAGTCGCAGCTGTTGCTAAGTCTGTTCCCAGGAGGCAGGGCTTTCGGTTTTGAACAACTTCTCCCATTCATCTCAGCGTGATTGAGACTAGCAGACTGTACGTTCCTCAAGATTAAATGAGTTCTCCAAAACTGAAATATGCTTGAAAAGGAGATCGGAATGAATTGTGTTGCATGCACTTACCTGCGAGAGCAATCATTCGGGACGATTTATGAGCACAGAAAGTGGCCGACGTCACTGTTTTGCATGAAGGCTCTGTACACCACGTCACCAGAGATGATTTATATTTCAGTGAAAGTTTGCTTTTTACAAGACAGCTTTATTTGTAAAGTATGATGAAGTTGTTGGTAGAGGTTTTGCATTATTCACGCATTGGACTGAAGACGTTGGCCAGTGACTCAGCTTTGAACTATCGTTGTTGTATCAGCCTTTAAAAGTGCACTATCGGCTGACGTCTACTGACTGCGTATTTGTAAATTAAACAATCCACCATCTTGCCTTTTTTCCAGCGTACAGGCTTGCGATCAGTATTCAGGCAGGCAGTCGTTGACACCGTGCCAGCATTTGTGTAGCCGGGCAAGTTCCTCCTCTGTTCTTCTCTCTACCTCTGAGGCAGAATTCATGGCAGACCGTCCTCCGAGTGTGACAAGTGGAACTGCGTGATTAATTTGGCCAGTCGTTTTAATGTGCTCCGGGATGCGCAACGCTTATTGTCTTCCCTCTGCACGTCCATTGGAATCTGCCAGAGAAAACGTCCAGGAGAATCGAGACATCCATCCCTCCCTCCCCCTCTCTGTTTTCTCCCCTCTCGCTCCTCTCCTCCTCGGCCCTGCCTCGTTTCAGGGCTGAGCTACAGGGTCGTCATGGGGGCCAGCCCAGGTCGAGGCCTGGCTCCAGCCAGGGCCGCTGGCGGAATAAATCTCCCGTCTCTGAAGTGTTGAAAGCTGTGTAAATGTCAAACGCATCCGTCTGATGTGCTGGATGAGGGGGAGGGAGGGCTGGAGAGGAGGTGGGATGCAGGGAGGGAGGTTTGTGGATGAGCCATCCACTGAAGCTGGTCCCCCGTTACCTTTCGTATAGCTGGCGGTTGCCAGGTGCAGATGTTGCTGCTTGCTCCCTGCCTCTGAAGAGCCAGCCAGTTTTTTCCCCCCCTTTTTTTTTTTTTTTTTTTTTTTTGCTTTTTTTTGTTTTGGGTAGGGGGGGTTGTTTGGTTTGTGAACATCTATGAGAGACACAAACCACTAGGGGCTTGGCTCCTGTCAGACAGCTTAGTGAGCTGCATATCTCTCCGATTTTAACAAAGTCCCCCCTGACCACCAGACGTGCTGTTTCGGGAGCTCTCTGTTTGGGGTTGCAGATTTGCATTTTCACCGTTTTGGTTTTCTTGCGTAGCCTTGCTGAAAATCTTTTACCCGGTGTCGACATTAACGGAGGCATAGGGTGCTAAATGAGGTGGTCTTCTTCTCACACCCACGCACTCACAAACATGAGCCAATCTTAAGCTTTTATGGGTTCGCTGTATTCTTTTCTTTGACTCAACCAAGTGTTATAGCCCAACAGTGCAATCGCATACAATACTGACAAAAACTGCTCTAACACCACCTCCATCCGTCCATCCCTTCATCTCTATAGCATCCCCCCTGCCTGTTCTTACTGTTGTTTTGTTCCCCTTTTCCACCTGCCTCTCTCTCCCCTGCTGTGCTGTGTCTCTCTCTGTCTCTGTCTGAGCCGTAGCTAGTATTCCTCTTTACGCTCTGCTGCAGTGCATGCTTCTTGTAAAAGGATAAGCACCATGCTGTGCTCTTTTGATATTATTTTTCCTCCTCGCCAGCTCCGGCCTTGTGAGGGCTCATCTCTAGTGTCATGGCTACTGCTGCAACAACAAGGCCAAGCATGCACCCAGGGAATAGACCGAGCCAGTTGCTCATCTCCATCACCGAGGGTTTACACTCGCCCCCAGTAATAGAGAGGAACTCACAGCCGCTGTGAGATGGAAGTCATCTGTTCAGCTGCATGCTAAGAACGCATTTACACTGGTTTCCTGGGGGTAGGGCGAAGTTACAGATTGGATCAATCTTCCTCTTTTTTAATGCATAGATGGATCAGGATGGAGGAAAACAATGTTTTGAATGTCATTTCAGATAAAATGCCACAGTGGTGAGGGAACAAATGGGTGGTGATTACAGGTTGTGATGTGCCCCGAACAGAAATGGCTGGCAATTAATTTGTCCCGAATGCTTAGTCTGAATGGGGATTTGATTGACAAGAAGCCTAAACCACTTTCTCTTCTTAATGCCCTGCACTCTGTAATGAAGGTCTTTTGACAAGCAAAAGCCCAGAAATTAGGGTTTGCAAACATTCCCAGAGAGAAAAGCAGACATGTTGCATAGAAATGTAGCCCCTAGTGCTAATTTTCCATTCCATGTGGGCATGTACGTTCATACTAAAGAGTTTTATTTCCTCATTCTGGTAATAGTTGTTATTACCTAGTATGGGCCATTTTCTATCATTTTAGAGCAAGTAATCAACATTAGGTTATAAATGGGCACACACACACAAACATATATATATATATGTATATGTATGTATATAGCACAAGAACATTTAATATAAGTGACACTTCCAAACATATTTACACAAGCACAATACACATACATATACAAAGTGTCAGGCCATTTTTGCATTGAGTCAGGGACATTTTCCACAGCATTGTGAGGCACCCTTCCTTTGCTTTCATACTTTCTTTCTTGATGCCACTACATGCTTTGGAATGACAAAGACAAGCAACCATCACTTCAGCAAGCAGAAAGCCTCATAGTCACCGTGTCCTCTTGCTGTATTTATGCTCCAACAGGTCTGCGTTCTTGTTCTGTGACTTGTGTAAGAATGTTTCAGTGCGAACAAAAGGAGCTCAGGCATTTCTTGGAGTTTTTATTCTGCAGATAGAGATGCAAACAGAACAATAAACCCTCCTCAGGGGGCTGCGCCGCAATGTTTTTCACTTAAAGCTTCCGTCAGCAAGGACTCCTGCTGTATCCCTCGTCAGAGTAGGGTCACGGTGCATGAAAGCCACCCCCATACCCCTCCTCCCCCCAGCCTTCTGAGAGATCTTGGCCACTGAGCCCTTGCACTGATTACTCTCGTTACTTAATTATACATTTGGACCCACCGCACTCGCAACAAAGGGCCGCTGTGCCTCCATTGACCCAGCTCCCTCCTCATTGTGCCCGGCTCTGAAAGGGAGTCAAACAAAATAAAGAGGCTCCACTTAAATATGTTGCCACAGGAACTTAATTGACAGATTGATGGCAGTTTTTCACCGGGGGCCCTCTCCCTCTCTATGTGGCTCTCTCGCTTGAATTGCTCTGCTCCTCGCGTTTCCCGCTGTGAGGTCCGGCGGGACTGGCCCGCAGCTTGGCCGCTCCTGTTTCCACAGCCTCTCTATCTATTGTCCGGGGGGAGGGGGTCACCAGCCAGGAGCGCCTCGCGACAGCTGAATGTGAGAAGCGCAAGCGAGGACCTTGAGGGCTGGCTCTCAGCTGAGGAACGTGGTTGTGTTTACCATAAAATTTGTTACAGTATTTCAACTACAGGACAGGATGTGCTTTGTATGCACCGAACTAACCAATCAAGCATCTAATGTAAGGGTTATTGACTTAACTGTAACTCCACATATTCTTTAAGGGTGAAAGCGAGAAATTCCTGTTTCAGTCTGAGTTTAATCATTTTTCTTATTATTTGCTAAAAGAATGCTGTGCCTGTGAGCGCGTCAGGAATGAAAGGCTCTGGCCCTCCGTTTGTCAGCTACAAGGTCTGCCTTTTTTCTCTTTCTCGTTTTCTTTTTTTTTCTTCAAAGCCAAACCTCTTCTCAAGATATTTGAGCCTGATCATTTCGCATTTTAATGGTGAGTTGCCTTGACTGGTGAAATTTCAAGTGTTGGAAAAAAAAAAAACATTTCACTTCTTGACTAAACAGACGGTGATTTGGCCTTTGGCTGCGATAGACGCGGCATATTTCAGAATACAACGTCTCTTGTTATTTGCTTCCTTTATCCCTGTGGAAGTCTGACATACAAATTAAAGATGGGTTTGTCACGAGGTGGATCTGAAATACCAAACTTAATAGGTGCTGTGTTTGAGTATTCAGAGAGCCTAAGCTCTCTCTGTCCTTGAGATGCTATCGTCCAATTTTAAAGCACTCTTAAAAGGCTAAACGACAAGCTGCAGCTGAATGCAGAGTCATTGAACAGGCGCTTTATAATAGGACCCAGTGTATGGCATTATTCATTTTTTCATCTTTTCTTTAATTTCTTGGATTGAATTTGCGACAGAAACACCAGAATGGCGTTCTGCGCGGCTGTGCTGCTTTTGAAACGGGAAAAACTCTCTTAGATTACCACACTCTCCTTTCCTTCTTCATCCTCTGCCGTTTGCACTGAAGGCTGTCAGTGAATGAGAGGTTGCACACAAAAATAACATCTGCACTGATTATGGGCTACTGGGGGGAGCCAAATGAATAATTCCTTATACTTTGTGTGTCTGTCTCTTTTCTCTTACAGTGTGACAGCGAGAGTGACATTGACGACAAGGTAAGAGTGCTTTTCCTGTGTTTATTCACCCACCGCATGAAGTAGCTGAGAGTTGTGAATAATAAATCTGAGCTCACGACTAAAGGACGGAGACAGTCGTAGCGTGTTGTTAGCAAAAAAAAAAAAAAAAAGACGAGGGGTACAAGACGCTGTGCCGGTCTCACCACTGCTGATCACTCACATCTTACAGAGCGCGAACCTGACAAAGAAAACGCGGTACAGGAAGGAGCTGTTCTGCAGTGTTAGTTTTCTACTTTGCGATGTAAAAAGATACAGCATCTAGGAGCACTGTGCCTGAATACGTCTTCAATGTGCCTTCTAGTCTAGATCATAGCATGTGCTCCATGCAATAAGCTTTAGTGTGTGTGTGTGCATTTAATCTTACTGCATGGCTCTTATCACCTGTCTGCTTGTTTGTCTAATATGCTAGGTGGCGATACCACAGCTACACTTTGTGCCTCCCATGTAGTCGTTTTTAGTCGAACGTTTGAGAGTTTTACAGTGGTCGAGTTAAAACAGAGAGGATTGTTTAACAGAGACAGCTTCTGTAAAAGAGCTGAGTTGCGCTAACAGTGGCTCCATTTTTCTTCAAAAGTCTCAAATGTAAAAACAAACGCACAGCGGATCTATTTGGAACAATCAGCAGCTTGGTTTGCTTGTAACAGTGACATCATCAAGTTTTAACCTTTCGACAGTTTGACAGATGTAGCCTATCAGTTTCACTTTTGTGTATTTGTTTATCCCAGACTTGGAGGTGGCTGTCTGATGGCAGCCACCTGGTTACAAGATGAAACGCCTTTGGGGAACCTCGCGCATTCTAATTCCTCCACAGTTTAGCAATTACTCCCTGGTAAATGAATGAGATAGCATGCCTAATCTCCTGTAAGCTTAGCTCCCAGTTCTGTGGAAATGTCTGCAGCTCTCCCTATAAATAATACATTGATAGCAGGCCCAATTTGCATTAACTGTAGCCTGGCAAGTCAATAGGCTTTTATCTCTTCATTGAAGCGAGAAGGAACCGAGGGCGCTAGCTAGTTGACACGACAGGGAGACGTAGCAGGCCTGTCAGTCTCCATACGGCTCCCTGGCATCACTGTGGGGGGTAGAGAGGGAAGCAAATAGGAGGGAAGCTTCTCAGTGTTTCCTTTTCCTTCCTGCTCTGTTAGCTACTTGAGACTTGCAACAGTTCTATATAGTGTCACGAATTTTTACATTTACTACACAAAAGTTTGCAAAGCAACACGACTGAAAAGACAGAAAAAACATGCATCGCTGTGTACGGACTCAGCGGTATGTTGTTGGTTAAGCGTCAGCCTCTGTCTGTTCCGTATTTGCCGTTTGGCACCACTTATGTCAGCCAGTTTAGGTGGACTGGGATACAGTTCAAGATATGGTAGACTGTTACCCATCGCTGCCAAGTTTTCAACTGTCTGTTGAATTTTGTACCAATTACTGCACAGTCCACTGTCAAGAGCCAGGCTGCAGCTCGGCTTGTTCAGGCTTTTCTCTTCTCATATACTTCCCATCAATAGTCGTAAAGTGGTACTCTAGCTCGTGAAACCCAATTTGTAAATGTATTACTGGTTCGTAAAAATTAATGCCGAATGCAGCCAATGAACAACGTGTATGTATTATAATCTAAACATGATACATAAATCATGAATGTGAGCAGGCAACAGAGTGGGGGCTGCAGTCGTGTGATCGCTTACGTCGGCTTGCTCGTGTAAAAGTATTGATTTTCACTCCTAGATCCTTTACTTGCTTTTTCATGTCTCTTTTTTTTCATGGTTTTCAGTTCTTCGTTTTCACTCTCACTTCTGAACCTCTGCCTCTCGGTCTTTGGGGGGGGCTCGTTTTTTCAAGTCCATCTTAAAACAGCACTGATGTGCACAGTGAACTTTCAGCGGACACGTGGGCACGTCAGTGTTGTTTTAAGACTGACTCGAAAACACGTGAACCCGTGTCTTTAAAGGCCACGTAAGAAGAAACAAATACAGGCCTGTGACGTGTTTTGATATGTGTAATATTACTAACAAAGAGAAGGCATGTATCCCTACATATTCCTCCGCAACATTAGCCTTGCATCAGCATCCAGAAAGTGATGGCCCAGCGATGCTCCGTCATACAGTCGTACAATGTGAACGCCCTACTTGAACGCTTATTATCTAAGTAAGAATGGAGGCTGAGAGGTAAGTGTTAACACATTCCATTGCTCCGATGATGGTCGTGTTCCATTCCAAGGACCACAGGTATTGCACAAAGAAAAGCTTTCATTTACGGCCAGCAGGAAATGTAAATGGATGGCAGCGTATTTCAAAACAAGTTTCAGTGTTGTGGGATCTTTGGAAATGCACTGTTGACGTACACGAGCGGGAGAAGAAAAGAACATCTGGATAAAGGCGAAAGCAGCGCTGACCTTTTCATCTCCTCGGGAACTCGTATTATCATAATCACGCTGATGAGAGCTGCGAGCCATCCGTAGCAAATTGCTGACGAAAGAAGAAGACGGTGGAAAAGAAATGCTTTGACAGGCCGTCACCAAAAGAAGGGAAGGGGGGGGGGGGGGGGGAGCGGCGTAAAAACTGGGTTTCATGAGGAGAAAGACAAACACTGTCATTTGTAATTGCCCGCACTCAGGATAACTCAACAGCGATAATTTTCTGCAACGTTTTGCTGAAACAGGTGCCAGCTCCTCCCGTATCTTTCCAACGAAAACAAAGAGTCCTTTCACATCAGATTACCAGCCACCTGAACACCCACATTGTCAGGATTTCACAGATTAACTTAATTAGAATATTGCTTCCAGGTGTGCCCCCGGGGTGCAATCAGTTACACTGTATTTGAATAAAACTGACGAGCTGCTGTCACAGCAAAGTCAGTTTAGATTGCTGCACCTTGTGAAGCCCGCTTGCATCAAAGCAAAGCTCGAGGTGGCGCGCGGGGATGCGTTTCCAGGACGCGTCACTCTTGAATTTTTCCGGAGATTGCCGGGTCACCCCCGGTTCGGCGCGAGGCTGCCGCGAGGGGGGATCTTTATGCAGATTGGCCCCGGCCTCGAAGAAACATGCAATCACAAGCCGGGTATTGTGTTCTCATCACTGGCGTTTCTTCTTCGGAGGCCTGTCGTCTGATGTCTGAGATTACACGACGTTTGACAGTGACAAGCGTTCAGCGTTCTTTTAAAAACAATAACAGCCTTGACCTTGAATTGCCTCACTAATGTCTGCGCCCGGGGGCTAAAGCCCACCTAATTAAGGATTCCTTGTGGAGAATTATGTTATTCTCTGACTTTACTGTTATTAAAGCAACATGTTTGTGCGCAGCCATGCTAAATCAGATGTTCATGAAACCACATGTCGGGTAAATCGCTTGGCAATACAGGGGCTGTTTGTATTCAAGTCTGAGGCCATGCTTTGGCTTCATTTGGCTCATTCTGAAGAAAGTATTCTAGCTTGTTTTTGTTTTAATACTGATTAATAGCTGTGACATACTTTAATCTGCTAAAATTACTTTAGGATAAGAAACATGGTGACATAATTTAATTTCATGAAGTGTCCTTTCAACCACAAAATATGTTGCAAAAACCTTCTCCCTGCTCCACCTTTAATCTATCAGCCAGCCAAACCTGTCAATCTCTGACATGTCTGAGATACTCCAAGTCAAGACGGTCATTTTCTGTCATTGGAGAGCCTGAGAAAGAGATAGAGTGGGATTTATCCCTTCTCAGTTTGTTCACACACTCTCCTGAAGTGTCATCCTATCTCGGCTAGGCCCCACTTTACCGTCCTTGCCGGCTCCTCCAATTTCCCCCTGTGTTCTTTCTCCTGTGCAAATAATACAGTGGCCGTCTGTCTGTGTGCCAGACGTTAGCATGAGCCGCTCATATTCTCCGCAGCCCTTAACACGCTGGCCTCGTGTCAGGTGCGTTACCGCCGCCGCATCGCCGTAGCCACGGCGGAGGACACCCGGGTCGGCTAATTCTATTTGGTCCTATTTGCCGAGCAGTCACTCAGCAGAAAGTGTATCTGTCTCCGGGGGAGTCTCCAAGGACCATTACCACATCCTGTCTATGAGCTCTTTTATGGCTCCGGTGTACTCATCTGCCAGGGCAGAGCACAGGCTCTGATTGACACATTAATTCCTCTTCTACCCCCTTATCTTCCTGCTGTGTGCCGAATGAATGCAATATCACCGCGTCGGAGCGTCTCTACCGGCTTATCAGTAATGGCTCGTCAGCTAATGGTATCCTCCCAGCTGATGTATTTTTTGGGTGGTGGGTTTACGCCCTGTGAAGTTAGCAGTGCATTGAAAAGCAAGCATGCTGTGGGGATTTCAAACATATTCGCTAACACCACCGCTCCCCTCACCTCCGTTTTTTTTTCTTTAAATCTCATCCTCCTCTGGTCTCTTCTCTTTTTATTTACTGCCTGCTCTCTATCTGTCATTACCAGACACCCCCTCTGCCGCCATCTTGGAAGAAGGAAAATGGCAACAGTAATATATATTCATGTAGGCATGTTGCCCCTCCCACACACCCCTCCCCGACCCCCCGCTGCTTTGCGAGATCCAGATTGGGCTCCGAGAGTCATCATATTCAATAACAAACAGGCCACCCACCAGGCCGCTGTCAACCTTAACGTTTCTTTATGGACGGGAAAAATGGACCGGCGTAATGCTTCGACACAAGTGATCATCCGTCCTCATCTCTTTAATGAAATTAGATTAAGTGCACCTGGGAAAGAGCTGAGAAAGCAGAATGCCTCGCCACCTCCTTTAATCTAAAACCAATTTGCCAGTAATATTCCTTTCCCCCCAGCTTGGGATTCGCCGGCCCTGATTCAAAATGGAGGAGGAACGAGATGAGACCAGAGCTGACTGGTTGCATTCAGCTCCCCACAGGCACTGTGAAATTAGACCTGACACCGGCAACACAGGCCTTAATATGGAGATGTCATTTTTCTCCTCTTGCTTTTGTCTTTCTCTCTCCCTCCCTCTTTTTCCTCTCACTCAGTTCCTTCCTCTATTCACTTCAGTTTTCACTTTCTGGCTGAGGCTGAAAGTAAAACAAAACAGCACCCCCCTTTCTGTTCTTGATAGATTAGCCATTCCGCCCTAATTTTCACTGATGTTTGGGTGTAAGGCCTCCAGTAAGTTGAAGGGTTAAGGTTAAGATTAGAGTTATGCCATAATCAACTTTTCAGAAGAAAATAATGATGACTTCCAGCTTTGTAGGCTGGCCAGAAATAAACATCTCCTGATGTTCCTCACATTTAGCTATTACCACGAACCTGGAAACATTTATCTCTTTAATTTATATGGAGCTGTTTGCAACATGCATTCCAGTTCAGCTCCAAATCATGTGTGCTCTGCAGGCTAATTTTTTTTGTTGTGTGTGTATGTGTGTGTGTGTGTGTGTGTGTGTGTGTGTTTTTTTTTTCCCGAGCGATACATCTGTTGTGCATTCAGCGCACAAGTATGCGGTGATCAGGGAGCACATTTGGATTTGTCTCTGAAGCAAGAAGAACGCCCTTAGTCTGAGCAGTATGTGATGTGTGTGTGTGTGTGTGTGTGTGTGTGTGTGTGTGTGTGTGTGTGTGTGTGTGTACAAGCTTGGAGGGAAGTGAGTGTAAGGGCACGCTCAGCGGTGAAACCCAGCCCCAGTGCATGTTGGGAAGAGGAGGCGTGATGACAGAGGAAAACTTGAAGCTTCTGCGGGGCCAGCCAGCAGACACAGCACACTGACATCAGCAAAGACGGCCTGTCACTAGCAATGCATGTCATACAGCCACGCGGGGACAGCCAACATGGCTGCGGCGTCATTGATGTGGCACCCAATAGCCCGGTCCGGATTCCTCCTTAAAGGTTAGCACTGATGTTGGCATTGTGGATGAAAATAGAAGGGTTGTGGCAAGCGAAGCCACGCCAGCCACTCAGAACAGGGGAGGTGTGAAAGCGTAACATGGCATCAAGACTGTAATCTTCTTTCACTTACTGCCTCCTCTCCGCGAAGCTGTTTGTGTTGGCAGAGAGTGTTAATAGAACAAATAGTCGTCCCTTTGTTCTGTTAAAGCCATAACACACACCCAGCCCCTCTGTCTTTGAAACACCAGTGCCCTGCCAACTCTCCGAGAAAATCTTGTCATCGTTCAGCCGTGTTCAACAGCTCGTGATCATTGTTATTGAGGGAGTTCTTGTTGCCTGGATGAACACCAGGTTTTGGTATGTGTTTTCCCCTCCGCCTCGACCAGATCCATTTTTAGAGGTGGTTTTCCTCAAACACTGTTTCCCCCCCCCCACCTGAGAGCCCTGGTTCTGTAATAGGAGAGTTTTCAGCGATGGCCAGGTGAAACGCTCGATTGCACAATTTTCTGCCTGAGATCCCTTCAGTTCAATGATACAGCGACAGAGAAAGCATGGCATGCCGCATCAAGCAGGACAAGTGGTGAAGTATTACATCTGCAGGACATTCTTAGTACTGTGGAAAAGAATTGCACATGTACAGTGCGCTGCATTCATTTCAGGGCGCTTCTTTTTTTGATGGCCCTGCTGTCAACAAGTCGTTTTTAGCGTTACAAATGAAAGCAGGCACGGTGCTTTGTCGTGCAAAGAGGGCCGCAGCTTGTATTGGTTGCATAACTTCATCTACCTTTTCAAATAATTAAGCACAAAGCATAATATCAAACATAAAACCTGCTGAATGTACTGAACATGAAGTCACTTTACGTGTGATACGCTTTGAACGATGCACCCTTCCAGCGGTTAATCCACGTCCACACGAGCAGAGGCTAACGCATAGCGTCAGCGCAGTGGTTTAACAGGCAGCTACACTGGCCAACCTTGTGTTCAGTGTGTCCACCGTGCTCCAAAGCAGCATTGCACAGAATTCGTTGTTTTTCAATTGCTCTGTGTTTGAATAACAATCCAAGCACAATATACATTTTTCCACATGAGTAATAAAAGTAAAATTGACTCCATATTGGGTGCAGATGTTCTGTGGAAAGAGAAAAAAAAAGACACAAATGTTTCTGTGTACGTGGATGTAAGATTTGAGTGTTTCTGATCGTGCATAAACATAATGTCTAAGTGGGTTTTTATTCAATAAACATAGTTGGACTGTAATTACTTACACATTTATCCTGGCTAGAAATGCAAGACAGACGTTGTGTGCGTTTAGAGCTGGCGCACCAAGACTCATGTCTGTCCCAGCCTTGGCTTGTCTGCACAAGACTTCCTAATGCAAGAGGACTTGCTTTTCCTCCACAACAAATGGCATATGCAATCAAGGATAAATATAGAATTCCCTGTTGTTATTAGGAACCAGTGCCATCGCGGATAATGTTTCCCTGAAGAAGTGTTGCTTCCTCTTAGGCCAGGAATACATCAGTAAATGGAGCTTAGGTCCGCTGTGGCTGTGAAGAGAATGTTTAGAGAGCATCAATTCCCTTCTCAGACAAAGAGGCCAGTCAGCAAAGCGGTACACGAGTCATATTTTTTGTCAAAATTTTACAAGGAAAATCAACACACATAAATCATGAACTCATAGGTCATTGTTATTTCTTCAGCGTCTGTATTTTCTCTCCATTTACCAAATATTTCCTACCAGAGCCAAGTTTCACGACCTCGCCTCATTATGGCAAGGATCATCTGCAGCCCTCATAATGGTGATGATGGACAGTAAAGGAAGTGAGCTCCGAGTATGAGCCTCTCTCCCACCCACTGAGAGAAACATATTCCGTCTTTCTGTTGCTAACCACTTGAGCATCTCAGAGTCAATCTAAACACTCAGATGCCTGTGGATGGGCTGGCGACTGCCAGACCTCAAGCCCCGCAGGCCCTCGCGTCACTTGGGCTCTGAAGGGAACTTTCCGTGGGCGAGTGTGTATGTGATGTGGAAAGCCGAGAACCCCGGAGAGCACGCTGAGATCAGGCCCAAACACACACAGGGGCCAGCTGCCTTCAATTAAGCCCCAGCCACTGCAGTCCCTTATGCACAAACCCAGCCTGCTTTGATCTGGAGCAGCTAAGGGAAAAGGTACATGGCTTGGAAGATTACAGGAAAAAAAATAATTATTGTATCAAAGAGTACTCCATAAAAGTTAGCGCGGGGATTTTTAGGCTCGGGGAAGCGGGACGCAGGTATTAACGACGGCTGTCACTCATGTTCATTTGCCAGTTATTCTCCCCTCGCCTTTTCAGCGAGCTTTAATTAGTGGACACACCTGGCCCCTCTCCGAAGTTAACCGTGGAACTCTCCCTGCCGCTTTAGTTTTTATGGGTACTGAAGATCAATTCTGAGTCATGCAGGGCACATTGGCACAACTGAAGCCGATATGCTTGTCAGTTTTGGGCACAGAGGTACAGCCGCTCTTGGATATGTATGAGGTTTAGAGCCACAGACAGAGACCGGCATTAAAACTGTCCCCCTGCCAAGCACCACAGACGCAGGCGGCATGGGCATCCATTAAATTAATTTGACTTCATTAGTGCGGACCTGCTAGGCCTGGGGTGCCCATGGAGATGCCAGGGGGTGGGAGGAAGGGGGGGTGGTGGTTGAGTGGCATCAGCCGCTGTGCTCTGAGGAGAGCGAACACATGGCACTGACAGGCGGAATATGGCCCCGGTTCTTACACCGGGACGGCTGCCAAACAAAGGCAACATGCGTCACTGGCTTTAGGGGAGCTCAATCAACACCCGGTCGGAGCATTAACGCCGTGCGCGGCGCGCCACATCAGTTAGGAGGCCGCGGGTCGCTGGGCAGCCTGCTAGTCATGCGTGTGCACACCGTGAATATGGCAGCGTGATATGATACAGAGACGCTGCCAGCGGGTTGACCTGCTGCCATCACCTTTGTGTCTGCTGCCAGAAACGCTCATGTTATTAGGTTACAAAGCTCACATTTATCTCTTGTAATTGAAGTAAAGTGATACTTCTGGTCATCTTGTCGTTGTGCTAAGTGGCGTTCTGTACCATAGTCATACACAGTCCTACAGTGTTGTTGTGTTTGTGCTCTGGTACTCCTGGATCTACTTGTCACAGGCAGGACTGAAACACTCTCATCATAATGGGCATAAGTAGTGCCGTTTGATGATACACTGCAGGTGACTTCTTTGTACGGTCGAGAGAATAATATAGTTCTTCTTGAGCTAATGGACCGAGTGTAAAAAAATGACAGCTTTGTGATTGTGTATGGCTCTAAAGTCTTTGCAGCCCAGCCACCAAACATAATACCACTACAGTAGGGGACAGACTGAGTGACTTGGCATTCTTCATACTCTCTGCTAATGTGAACACCAGCGGTTCATTTAGGGAGGTTACATGCTTTGCTTACCAGCTCCTTAACAGGACTCGTAACCTGCAACCTTCCAGTCCCAAACCTGCTTCTGTAACCTCTGGGCAACTGCTGCAGGGAGTGGTGCACCTGATAAATGGGAAAATAAATAAATAATGGGAGGCATTAAGTCCGGATAGGACTGGAAGGTAGCCTGAGGGTGGTAAGTGTTATGTCTGACAGCAGCGAACACTTTGATCAGAGGGCCCCGTCTGAAGATCGCTTCCACATCTGCACAGGGGGAACGAGCTGTAAACTGCCAAGAAGCATTTTAATGACAGTTGGATTATAAAATGAAAGAGGGCTCCAGATGGCAGGCAGTGCAGCGGCTGCGGTTCGGAGGGAGGCTGTTTAAACTGCTTTTTTATTGATAAAATATGGGGTGAAAAATTGCGCAGAGCTTATTAGGCGTCCCGCTGTGATGTTGCTCAGCTGGCCAAGCTGTTCGCCATGGCCCCCGTCCAAACATGCCTCTATAAATTTTTAGCAGTACCTTTAAATCTGTAAGATCCCTGCTTGTTAAGTTCACCCTGGCTCACCAAAATCCCCCACACCGTATTTGTCCTTTGAAAGACTTGCTTGTGCCTTTTTTTTTTTTTTTTTTTTTGGACCGGCTGGATGATTAAAGCAGTGTTAGTAGCTCAGCATAGACTGAGGTGGTTGCGGGGGGCAGGTTCCAGCATAGCATGCTCATTATCGTCCACCAAGAACCAGAGTTTAGCCCTTAAACAACTTAATTCCGGCATGATTTCATTAGGTTTACTCTCCTAGTGATAAAATGGGACCAGCCTTATGAATTCAAGACACTGTAGCTGTGCTTTCTACCTAGATCCACAGTGCACTGCTGAAGGCACAAATAGTCATCAGGGCATTGACATTTAGCAACTGGCTGCAATAGTGGCCAGAAGGGAGAAACAGTTGGACTATAGTGTACATCAACAAGCAAGTTAAAGCCCAAACTGCATGAATAGTAATTCAGAGTATTATTCAGAATATACTTTAATAGGAGAGGTCCTATTAGGTTCACTCGAGAAGTGGAAAGTATAGTGGATAGTGGAAAGACAAGGGTTTGTTCAGTAATGAATTCCCTTTCAGAGGAGCCACCTTGACGCTTTATAAATGCACACGTTGGATAAAAGTCACGATGATTCATTGAGGGGAAAGGCATAATAATTACATTTTTATGTGATTTACAGTGATGTTGATTGGTTAGATTGTCACCTTTTGAATAAGTCACTCCCGGTTGATATTACCTTACACTAAATGGGTCTCGTGCACATCTTTGATCCGGAGCTCAAATTGAATTTGCTTGAAATGTGAATAGGCCTGATTCAAACGCTGGAGGGTGGTGGGGGGAGAATCATGGTCTCAATAAAAGGGATCAGTGAACGCAATCTTGACTCCATCAAAATCCATACATGTCACATGTATGCTTTTCTCCCTGCAGAGTGAGCTCCTTTCAGCTGAGATATGTTGTTAGCCGTGCTCTCACTGCTAATTTAAAATCCATTTAAGCTGATAGGGTGGTTGACTAAAAGACCGCCGTGATGGCCTCACAAAAATGGGTGCCTGTATGGTTTTTTTTTTTATACCTTCAGAAAACAGGCAGCCCCATTTTATATTCCATAACTACCAGTGGAAAGCCGACCCGCTGCGCCCCCATTCCACCCCAGCCCATCAAAGACAATTACTGTCGACATCACATCAGCTTACAACTGTTGGTTTGCTTGTTTGTCTCGTTATGTGACTTAAAACTGCCATCTCCCAGCCAGGGAAGGTTCCCTCCCATCTGCCCACCCTTATGGGTTTATACACACCACACACACACACACACACACACACCTACGCGCACACACACACACACACACACACACATCGCCTTCCAGCACAGAGAAGAGGGGGACAGGCAGCCGACAGCCTAATGGACTAATTTGTAATTGCGAATGAGAAAAAGCTGAGTTGTTGGACGTGTTATAATTTGACGGAGAGTGGCAGCTCTGAGCCGGACAATGACGCTTCAACCACAAATCTTTCCCTCCCTCCTCCTGCCTCTCCCGCGCCTTCAAATGCTTTCTTTCTTCCCCTCCGTGGAGAATAGTCAGAAGGGAAGGTGATGGCAGAGATGCTTTCGGCGCATTCTGCTGCTCAAAGCTCCTGGCTCTGTCATATTCCTTTTCTTTCTACCCAGCCCCCCCCTCACATCCCTGCCTCCCCTCCCTCTCTACCTTCACAGGGATCCCATAGGATGGAATAGGGAAAGTATCTCAGAGCATTCAGATGCGTTTGAAGTGCAGGACAGATGGGAGGCTCGAGGGACTGTAAAAAATGAATCGAGGCTAGTAATAGGAGAGATGTTTTGAATCCTCTCCCCCATAAGTTATTTATCAGGGGCCCTTAGTGGTGGAGGAAGACTTCAGAGTGCTCCCTTAATGTAGCATCTGATGACTAGTAGGGGGGCTGTTCCAGGAAGTACTGCTGTAAAACAGGAGGGGAACATTAGCAGGGTAGTCTCTCAGGGCCCGGGCAAAGACGAGGAACAACACACAGGGCAGCTCTTTCCCAGCATGCAACACAGGACGGAGATGAGAGGTGTACAAGAAGATGTCCCGGAGCCCCCCACCAGCCAGTGATATCACACAAGGTGCAGAGCGAGACATTCTGTACCGCGATTCCCACCACGTTAGGCGGGTTTCAGCAGACAAGGCCCGTCAAATAGTTGTGAAAATAAATAACACAAAGCGGAACCACGTGAGGACAAGGCAGTGACTGCTGGTTACTTCAGCAGTCACTCGCATTATGGCATTCGCTGTGACTCTCTCTCATCTCGTTAGACGCACAGACATCACCCTTGACCATCTTTGGAGGGTAGACTTTAAAAAAAACAGAGATTTTTAATGCCACTGCCGGGTGCCGATTAAAGCTACTGGAAACAATGAGTCAGTTGAAAGAGATAAAAACATAGTATTTTCATGCAATGATTCTTGGCCACGTCTTTATCTTTTACTTGCTCAAAGCATCAAAGACGAGCAACTGCTAAATATACAAATCCTGAAATTATTTCTTCTCAATTCTCGAATGCAGCCCACTGTTGTTTTGTCCTGCGACGTGCGATCCCCAAACAGCCTCACATCCATAATATCAGATATGAGCGTCGGTAACTAGCTGATTTCTAACTTTCATGACTGGAAAGCAGCACGTGGGTCTCGCCACCTTGAAACTCTGCACACGCGCCATCACAAACGCCAGTAATGTGGCCGAGCCAACCGGGGAGCTCTCTCCGATCGCAGGAGACTAATGGCCTCTGAACTGATCACCGAGGCTAATAAAGACCAGCTAACGACATAGTTGCTTCGTTTGTGCTAATTGCTCTCCCTGGACCTCCACCGTGGCCCGCGTCTCCCGAGCATCTGTCACCGGGCATATTCCCCGACACAGCTCAGACCCTGGCCTCAGCCTCAAAGCCGGGCACGCCGCCAGAAACAATTGTCCTCTGGTGTCCTTTCACCACGGCGAGGTGTAAAAAAAACATTGTCTAGGTGTGTTGTTTGTTTTGCTAGATTTACATCTCAGTAAAACTGGATGTGTCCGTCTGCAGATGAGGTGCTCAAACCTAGATAAATGTAATTCAGCAGCGGCAGTACACTTTCTGTACCTAATAATTATTGAAGTTAATATTGACTTCATCAGTTACCTCAGGAGACCATGCATTGCTTTGTGATTTCACCTGCAGGCATGTGCCCTCATCTTAAGCACATCAGCCCATCAAATCAATATGACTGTCAGTAAAAGCAGACTAGAAGTCCTCGGCTTAGTGAATACAGTCATAATACAAAGATGAATCCCAATAATAACGTTTCTCTTTGAAAACATGAGCTCTCAGTTAGGAATATGTCTGCTTGAAATGTTACGACTTGTGAGCGCGACAAATACCAACCTGGTGGGATATATCAGAATGATTGGAATATGATTTACAAAATGATTTTGACTAGACATCAGCTGGCCGGGCAAACGTTCTGGACAATTTAGTGAAACACTTACTGTCTGGCAACGGCATAAACAAGTTGATGAGTGTATCAAACATGCACTGGACTAAATCCTGTTCTGAATTCTGGTCAAGTGCCCAGTACTAATACTGTGTCAGGGGCTGGTAGCTAGCCAATACTGCTCAACAGTAAGACTTTGTGGTGCAGATGGGCGGATACAGGGACATGCAGGGTGGCTGTCAGCATGGCCCCAAAAACGAGGACACCTCTAAAGCAGGCATTCGCTAGTGTGGTGATCACATTGTTTCATTGTGTGTTACCATAAATTAAATGGTGTGCTAGTTTACATTAAATTTATGTTATTGCAGATGAAGCTGCCGTGGATGAGAGAGAGACGGTGACGGCAGTCAGTGAGAGGCTGCTTTGTGCACACAGGTGCTGCAATTTGTGCAGGTATCAGGGCTGTGGAGCAGGCGTGAATGATTGACACCTGGTGGTCCAGTTTCATCCGAAATGTTCCCATTGTTCCGCATCAGTCCATTAAGCAAGTTGAGAAACGTTTAGCGCATTTTGAAAACCTGCCACACAAAGCACACTTTCCAGCTGCTAATATTTTCAGATTTTCATTGGATAACCAAAGCCTAAAACATGCTAATCTGAAATGTTTGGCTCTGAATGGCCATTAATCACCACCCATCAACATACACTGTGCTGTACATGATAACAATATGGCGGCATCCACACGGTAGTCAGGCCATTGATCAAAGTCGCAACTTTGGGACTGCATTTTTTCACAAAATCATGGTAAATACTGCAAATTTGGGCAATTGATGAGCGTTACACCAAACTCCCACCCATCAAACACAGTATCACCTTAACTGTCACACCACTTGTACGTGCAAACAATATTTTACAATGTTTTAACTGTGTAAATGACACTAGTTGACACATAGCTTCTGGGCGGCTGCATTATACAGTCTGGCTCTTAACGCATCTGCCTCTGCCAAATCAAATTCATACATTATAGGCGAGTTCAAGACCAGCTACATTTTCACGTGGAGGCAAGGTAGGGCACCTGTATTTTTTTCATCATGCAAAACTTGTGATGCAGATGCAGCAGTGGCCATTTTGAAGCACTGACGCATGGTGCAGCATTACAATGGGCAACAATTTGCATATCATTTCATGTTGGGGATATTAGATTAATGGCTTGTGACTGGTGTGATGAATACTAATTTAGCCTTAAATCATGTCACTGTTCACCAGCCTGCCCAACAGGCAGCAGAGCAGCTAAGCAGCCAGACATTTTATAAGGTCAGCTAACTTCCCTGGCCGAGCTCTTCCTGTTCCTCATTCGCTGTAGCCGGTCGTGGCACTTGTTGTAAATGTTTGCTATTCCAGGGACTGCTGCCTTCACTGTTAAGGATATATGAACCCACCACAGGGGTTAATGCTGTCTCCATTTACCCTTGCAGACAATAAAATCTGCTGATAGAGTCAGTCCAGGAGGAATGGCAAAGCTGGGTCTGATGAAAATCATAAATGTGTTGCCCCAACCCCTCCCCCCAATGGCCCCAGTTTGACTCCCAGCGCGTTGGTCTACCGCGTGGGCAGCTTTTGTGGCCGCAAGGCGCAATGATGTTAATGTTGTGTGAAAAAGCTCCAGAGAGGCAAAAAGGTAGGAAAGCAGAGCATCATGCGGTGTTTTAATGTCATCAGAGACTGTTTTGACTCACTCCAGCAGACTGTGCAGTTGAAACAACGCAGAGGACGTGCTAGTGATGGTCCACGAGTTCCCTGAACCCTGGTGGTCACTTCAAAGCATTTAGCCCGACTTTTTTTTTTTTTTATCTGTTAGGTTTGGATCAGATTTGAAATCAAAGTGAAGTGGAAATGGAGGCTGCCGTCCGTTGCCAACTGCTTGTCTGCATACAGACACGCAGGTTTACAAGCCCTTTGGCTTTACGTGGCGCTGTTCCCTGAAATGAAGAGAATAAAAACAGAAAAGTCAGCCAGGCAAGTGAAGACACAGCAGCTCATCAGCACAGTGTCATTAAAAATTACTGAAATGTATCCCAATAATTATAGGGAAAGATTTTGAATCAAGCCTTGTTTTACCGGTTGTCCCTAATGAGCACTTAGACCGATGAATATTCACATTGGTTTGTCAATAAAAAAGCCATTATGAGCTAATAGGAGATGCTGCTACTGAGCTATAACCATACTGTATTGGTTTGCATTGTATGACTCTCTGTGGTGCAGTTAAGCTTGACTGTAGATTCAACTATATCGTGATAATTCCATTATTTTATTCCACTGCATTAGACATCATATCAATATTGCATGAATTTCTTAATGTCAAACCACTTATTTTATCTGTATGTGGAGATTTTTTCACATACAAGGGTGTGTGTGTGTGTGTGTGTGTGTGTCACTTTGTGCATTCTCCTGAGAGAAGATGGCTAGCCAGGAGTGTGGAGGGAGGAGGTGGGAGGGTGTCCGGAGGGAGCTGTTTGATTGATGTGTTTCTGGGGTAGAGGAAGGTAGAGCGGAGGGGGGGGTTAGTTATGAGGATGAGGAGGGGATGGGAGCTTGATGGGACTCAGCAGCAGGAGGGAGGCAGGGCTCTTAAGTGGGGGAGGAGGGGAAGGGAGCTTTAACAAGCCCTAGATTGTTAGTGACAGGCAGATACTTCAACACTTAAAGTAGAAGGTTTGATTTAATCACAGAGCTGTCATTTGTTATTTGTCTGGCTTGCTCCACCGAGGCCACGGCTGATCAACTGCCTGGTCCCAAGAGAGCCCTTTTTCCCCCTGTAATGTCTAAATCCCCTGCACAAATTACAGGCCTGCACCGCCTCCCCCCCCCCACCACCACCACCACCACCACCTACTCCCCTCTCTGCTTCAATCCCGCCACGTTAAGAGACGAAGGCCAGAGTAGGGGCTTCGTAAAGAGAGGCAGACGGGTTGGCAGGACGTGAGCAGGGGAAGGAGACAGGTAGTGGGAAAGAGAGAGGGAGATGGAATGGCCTGAGGGCCACTAAAGATCATTAATAGGACTGTCAGGGAGGTTGCCAGTTGGTTAGCATCTCATAAATAAGAAATGAGCTCCTCCCTCCTCGCCCATTCTAGTTCATTAATAATGCCTGCTCTGGCTATTTTGTTGCATCGTACTTTAAAGGGAGGAGAGACAGAGAGATGGAGCGTGAGGAGGGGGAATTCAAGTAAACAGGGCCTCAATTCTCTGCCCTCCCCGATACCACAGAACAGAGTCAGTTAATCCCAGAGAAAGTGAGAACGATTGGAAGGATTGGTGACAAGAGAAGGGAAGGGATGAGAAGCCCCGTCTACTCCGCCTAGCTACATCTTCAACTTCATTTTTGGTGGGAAATATAAATCATACCAGTTCCAGCCCCCTATTCTCTTGAGAAGTGGACAGAGGGGAAAAGAAATCACCAGATGGACAGATTGAAAGTGATAAGAGAGGGGGGGTCTGGGTGTTAAAGAGAGAGAGGAAGCAGGTTCAGAAGGGTCACCCTCCAGGTAAAAGCGCTTCCTTTTAATTAGGGTGAAAGGATATGATTCTTTTATAAAGGCCACAGGCCTGGGCACTGTTGAGGCTGATAGCAGTCAATGCCGCTCATTAACCCTCCCTCCCGCTCTCCACTCTCGACATGACTCCATCTGAGAGGGCGTAGATAAAAAGCTCAGCCAGGTCACAAATGACAGGAGGGCTTCTGGGTTTCTGCTCCGTATTCTCACTAATACTCTCTTTTCTTTCACTCCCCTCACTCTTCCTTTCCCCCTTTTATCCCTCTCTTATTTTGGTCACCAGTGTTTTAAGCCTCTCTGCTTGCTAGGGATGATGATTCATTTCTCCAAGGTGATCTACCTCGGGGAAGCTACACTACATAGGTTATGTTACATTTGGTAGCTCCTTTCTTTCATTGGGAGCTCCATTGCAAAGAGAGCTGCACATGAGTCTTTCTTCATTGGCTCTTTGATTGCTTGCTTGTTGCATGCAGTACCTCAGACGTCATTCAGCTGACTGATAAAACTGGAAAGTATCAAGTCTCCTGGAATGGTTCTGCCATAGATGGAACTACAAGAGGCCAAAGCAAGGTGACATATTTGTTAAAGATCATTTACATAAGAGGCATTTGTACATTTTGCTTTCATCTCTTCTATCATGCTTGTTATCTTGTGCCTTCGGTCTGCCGGTGAGCCATGGGTGCTTCGTTTTTGACCCCCCAGTGCAAAGAGTTGTGAGTTCTGGTTGTTTTTAGACATCAAACACGGTCATATGAGTGACAGGGTCAAGAGAGAGAAAGCATGACAGAGAGAATAGCAGGAGGCCGGCAGCCAGAGAGCCATGATGTATGATTTTATTCATCCTTGTCCCTCCTGTTCCTGATTAGGGGCCTTTAAGCTGTGATCGATCGGCCCCCAGACCAGGCTCAAATCAAAGGCAGATACTGTATGTGCTGAGTGAGAGGGAGGCATTAGAAGCCTGTGGCTCTGAGGTGCACAGCAAGAGGTTGATTCACTTTGTGCAGGCCGGCTAGGAAATAGGACGGCGCCGAGTGGGTCATGGGGTGATGAAAGACCACGGCAGACACTTACATGCTAACAGTAGACATGCATGTCTGTACCGCCCATCAGTACATGCACAGCTACGGTCACGGATAAGCCTGAGCTCCCTCAGCTCTTCCTGTCGGTCGCGTGCGTTGCCAGAGCAGTCGTGGGCAGGTGGGATTTGCTGGCCTTAACAGCGCGGGTCATGCGTCCAAACAACAAGAAGCAGGCTCAATCAGACCGCCAAACCCAGATGCTTAAACTCCCCATCCTTCAGTTCCCCACATTTTCCTTCACCTCATCCAGTCCCTCTGCATTTTCTCCAACACCTCCCCTCCTCACAGTCTCCATCCACTTGAGATGAGCCCCGGTCTTTAAGAGATGAACACGCTGCAAACAATTTATGATGCCTTTCTAAGGAAGTCAGATCTTTCCTCCATACCTTGGGGACCTTTTTTCTCCCCCTCTCCCTTTTGCGCCGCTGCCAAAAGAACATTCTGATATGTAATCTCTGGCTGGAGGAATGGCAGACAGACAGACACATGTGCACAGTGCACATTTGTTTTCCTGCTCTTGACCTACGATCGACTGTAGAGCTGCGGAGAGAGAGAGAGCAAGAGAAAGGCTGCCTTACAACAGATGGTTCTCCTTAAGGAGCTGAGATGAAACTCTTTGTGTTACAAGTGCTCTTTGGTCTTTTTTGAGACTCCAATCGGTTCAGGCTCCTCTGCTGGGCTTCGTTCCAATGTGCTGAGGCCAAATGAGTGCATAGCCATGCATACACATACACACACTCCTGGGTATCTGATGAATGGTCTCACCTGTCTTCTCGCTTTGAGTTATTGAACAAACTGAGTTCCAGTCAAGGCTAGTAAATTGGCCTTGGGATTGTTCTGCAATCTGACTGGAATTATGGCCCCTGTCATTTGACATTTTAAACTGCCATATTGGGACTATGAATTTTCCTTTGCAATTCAATATAACACAGATTAAGGGATACAAATGGCATTCATATTGCTGCAAGTGGTAGAAAATGCTTTCTTCTAATTGTGTGTAATACGGTACATGTAAGCATAATTTTATCCTGTGCATCAAGGTTATCCAGCGTAATGTATGTAACCTTCTTTGCCCATTGAAAGCAGACATTTTCAAAGATTTTGAGATGGGCTACTGAGAAACACAGCATTGTTATTAGGTGGCTCTAATGAATGATCACTGCACACGTCTCACCCAGCAGCTTGTTAAGACTGATATCTGGAGCCTTCCAACAGATTGATGTTGAATCTGAAAAGGAAATGGAGTGCGTCTAGCAGCCGAGGCCTGTCTCAGAAGAGGGGGGGGGGGGCGGGAAGAGGAGCGATTGCATCCCCAGCAGAGTGATGGCATCACTTCTAAAAAGCGCACACGCTCGTGACAAGTAAACTGAAATCATCATTGATGTTATTTATTTTCAAATGTTCCCCGCTTGACAGGCGACATCTTGTTCGGCGCGCGTCCCATGGGAGGCCGCGGTGCTCAGCGCTTCTCGGCTCCATCACGCGCAGACAGCCGTTCGGTGCTGACACCAAAGCAGCGGGACTCGCTAGAGACTTGCTCTGGAATTTGTCACAATCCTGCACCGCACGAGGAAAACACAAATGCACCGAGCTCCTTGTTTACACACATCCAGATCTGTCGCGATGCTTGTCTCCCACCTCAGCATCTGCCACCACACTAGAAAACAAGAGATTGTTTGCCCAAAAAAAAAGAAAAAAAAAAAAAGAAAGTCCGTTAAAGATTTGATTTTTTTTCTGCTCGATAAATGTCAACAAAAGTTTAATCTGTGGAAAGGGAGTGTGCTGCAAATGCCAAAGCACCGACTTCCTGTCTCTGTCTGATTCAGACATGACACATGGAATTCAAGAGTAAATTAATGTGTCTGTCAAAACAAAATATTAACATGTTTTCCAAAAGCCAAATCAAATCTTTTTAAATTGTTGTTATTCTAAGTTATTTTGCTTAATCAAACATTTCTCCAAATGTTGACTAATGACCAGTGCTAATCGCTGCATATTACGTTAAGCTCCATTTTGTTACCCTATTTTTCCAAAGATAGTGCGAGGTTTTCTTTGCCAGTTTTCCACTGTAATCCATCACAGACGTCATACTAGCAGTTCCAACTACACAATTCCATGCTACTAACAACATAAGCCTGCGAGCCCTGCCTATCTCAGCACAGTCAGGCTCACTGTCTGTGTGTATGTATGTGTGCTTGCGCGTTTGTGTGTCTTCGGTAGCCTGGCCCATCCATTCATGTGTACATGGCCTCATTATCAGTCAGTAGCTGTCGGAGCTCAGGGGAGGCAGTGCAGATGAAGAAGCGAGCATGGCGGTGGGCAGGTAAACCAGCCATGAGCCAACACCAGAACCCAGATCCCCCCGGCACAGCTCTGCTAAAGGAGTCCATTTGTCAAATGTGCCTCCGCCGGGGCCCGCCAGGGAGTACATTACTGGCTGGGGCCCCTGCAGGGATCGGTCCTCTGACTCCCAGCCACACTCACTCACCAGGCTGGCTGCCCAAGGTGCTTCCTACAGTCAGCAGTGACCAGCCCCCAGCCTACACTCATTCGATTGGCTCATTAATAAAACAGCCCCCACCTGAGAGCAGGGGACATGCTCCAATGCTCTGGACATCGCTCTCTCCACCTAATGGGCCAGCCGGGAGAGGCCTTTGTCTGCACCCGACTCCCTCACATCCTTCAACGTGTCAGACAAGACAATGCAAGGAAGGATGGAGGGCTTTGACTGCGTAAAGCCCAGATCATGTTGTATGTGAGCCCGGGCTGGAGCTCAGTATTCACCGTAGACCTCAATGTGTCTTCAGTCTGGGCGAGTTCCTAAGCTTTGCTCCATCAATCCCACTTAGCCTCACTTGGCCGAACTGCCTTGAATTGTGTCTCCTCTCAAAATGATTACGTACTGGCTTGCATGTGTCGCCACTATAAAATCCACGCATTTTGCAGTGAACCCACCAACTCCTGTACCTCTTCCTGCTTTGTTTAGTCCAGGCAGTATGGATTTGGCCAGTTTTTCTCTTTCTCTCCCGCTTCCTGGTTTGCGTGTGGAGCTCAGATAGAAGCTGCCCTGATTCACAGCTGGCCTCCCGGGGAAGAAGCAAGACTTTTGTTTGTGTTGTTAAAGGACGTAAATCTAACAAGAGAGGTGGAGATCGAGCACTGAGGCTTATGGATCCCTCAGGGGTCTTACTGAGCCCCTCACTAAATAAATCTGAATCGAAAATACATATGGAGCTGTAAACCGTTCGCATAAAGGAGCACTTGTTCTCCTCGAGGAGAGTATCAGATTTACTGGCTCCACAGTCTGTCGACTAGATTCCACCCTCAGCACATTAACGCAGGGAAGACGTGCGAGAGAGACGCAGTTAGCGCACATAAAGTTCATTGACTGAAAGGTTTTTGTGATGTAGGCCTGGGAGAAGCAGCTTTGCTTTGACGTTCATCTTTGAACCCCTGCATGAGGTGGCGGCCTACGTTTGCTGGAACTCAATAGCGAGCTCTCCCCTACAGCTCTAAAATGAAATCTCCAGGGGCCCTAAACCTGGGGCTGTTTAGAGAGCAATTTAGTTACCGCTGTTACCATAGATATGTACTTCCTGTTTGCCGGGGAGAGAGACAGTAAGTGGAAAGTGCAAAATTGGGGCCATAATATCGCCGGACACAGCTCACGGGGAGAGGTGGCCCTCCTCAATTATTAGCTTAAGGAAACAGTCTAGAGATTTATGAAAATCCCCAGGTGACTTAGAACAGCTCTAGTCACTTCCATATGTGACCCTGAGGGTGAGTGGTTGACAGGGCCCTTCCAGGCCGATTAGGCTCCCAAGCCCAAGCTGAGAGGCCTGCCTTGTTGGCAGCTGGGGGCCAGGGGAGCGTAGCCTCTTGAGCTCAATTGGTAAAGATCACAGATGTAGAGGCCCAATGAGGGCAGTCGGTTGCCGGGTCGCCGCAGCCAGTGAGGCCCTCCTCCTTGACACTGGGTTTACTGTTACTCTCGGTCCCTTGAAGAGGAAATAACAGAGGCGCCAATTAAAGCTTTAAGACATTAAATAAAAACCCTCTGTTGTTGCCTTTAAAACAGGCCAGTTAATGCTTGTTTGTCTTTACGATGGAACCCCAGTCAGCTGCCATCGCTCTGCTTTCTATTAAAGAGGGATCGAGTGGTTTTGTGTCGGGTTTTTTTCCCTGCCCCTTCTACAATCTTTCCCCTGCTTTCCAGCTTGTGGCTTGATTGCTATATAAACAACCGTTTTTATTGCTGAAATACATACTGTTAGAGGGCAGGAAGTCCAGATTTTGTAGACTCTGGAGGTAGTAAACAGCTTACCTCTGTGAACATCCGCAGCCTGTAATAAGTACACTGTCTGTGCTGTTTAAGTGATTTTGCCAATCAGAACGTATTTGCAAACCAAAAGGCTTCCCTGATAGAGGTCTCATGATGAGCCATGAGACATCCTGATGTCTGAGGGTTTTGTTTAATGAATCAAGCCGTTTCAGAAATCCCAGAACTTTAAATACCTTTGTGAAATTAAACAGGCTTTTAGGCAGAGAATGGTAGAGCTTTGAGTTGGAGGAAAAAGTAGGTCCCAGCTGATTTTGTACTTTTAATGTAGTTATAGTGGTCAGGTTTCTTTCTTTATTTTTGTCATAGGGATTTTCGTGATAAATTCTTTAAAAAGAAAAAGATGTTTTTTCTTTAGCTGCACAGTAAGATGGCTTCTGTATTTTTCCCCTTTGCTGTGTACGTCACTTCACTCTAATGCAGCGCAGCACGCCTGCACTTAGTTTGGGGACCTCTGTGTTATTGAATTTAGATAACCTGCTAAGTCTTGCTGGACAGAGATGCATTATCGTCGTCTATGTGTGAGGGAAAGGAAATAATAAGCTCAAATAAATTGCATTCATTTCGTATTTGAACACCAAACACGGTGGAATTCTTTGAAAATGGTGGGCTTTATGCGTCCACTCACTTTTCAGGGCATGGAATGAAGCTCAGGCGAGCAGGAAGTTATGATCCACGCCCCTGCAGCGAGTCTACAAAGGCGCAATGGAACAAAGGAACAAAAGACCAATATGAAACTGATGTCAAAGGCTCTCGGCTTCTGTCTCTGGAGCTGTATTGGTGTAATTAGCGAGGAAGGCCCTTGCCCTTGTGCTGGCCTTCTATCACCCCCCCACACATCTCTGCTGCGGTCTGGCATGAGGAGGTCCAGGGCAGCTCACTTGGGGGAATGGAAGGAGTGGTCGTTCGGGGTATGTCCCGAGGGAGGACAGGGTTAGAAGTCATAGCAGGCCTGTGGCCAGATGAATGAGGGAGCTGTGATGCAAAGAGGCTTTTCTGGCATCATGACTGAGCTCCCAGAGCTAAAGAGCCTAATCCATATTACATGCACAAAGGCCCCACCGATTAGCTGAAATCTTCATCAAAATGAATTAAAACTTATCATTTGGGGGGAGGGGGTGTATGACTCTAGAGGGAAAATGGGCTTTTACCCAGAACTGCTGAGGAGACATTTCCCTCTAAGGATCTTTATAGGTTAAGATATTCAGGTTGAGACCTTGACCTCTGATGTGGAAGCCATTAGTTTGGAGGGTAAGGGTCTTCTTGCTTAGAATATCGGATTTAGGGTACTGACACACACAATTATGGCCAGAAATGGAAACCATCTGACTGGTGTTAAAGTCTTAACTCATTTATGGTGACTTTTTTCCGCACTGGCTGAGGTCTGATAACAAGGCTAGCACTAAAATCTGTGGTAACACTTTCTATGAAGACTACATCTATAGTGCATTATGAGGCATGCATCATGGATTACAATACATCCATAATGCTCATACTGTGCTCTAATAGTCCTCTAATAGCACGGACAGAGAGCCATCAGTTGGATTTTAGCTCTTTATGTACTCCCACAATGGAACAATTGCTGCAAACGGTGCAGCACGGTGTTGCCTAGCTCTCTAGTTTCTGAAATAAAGCACAAAGAAACTAGCGCATTGATACCTATGCAGCAGTACAGGGAAAGCTAGCTATGCTATCCAGTTAGCTTAACACTTAACACAAGGCTAATATCCAAACCGTCTAATCACTGGGACGAGTCTTTACCGACAACACGGCGATACGGTTAAGACTCTGAACATGGACGAGCCAGTGCAGCATCAGGAAACACGCAGACAGAATGGAGTTATTGTGCTACATGAAGCGTAGAGCAGTGATACTAGGACTGACATCATCAGTGACTTCTGCAGCAGACAAAGAAGGAAGCGGAAACAAACCCGTCATTTCCAAATCATTTATGGTCTTTGAACATGAATGTCTGAACATGAAGAACTCACAGCATCACATAGATAAAGTATTTAACCTCTTTCAGGGGGGTAGGAGGGCCCCATGGGGGAGGTGGGCTGCCCCCATGAAAGCAGCAGTAGGAGGAACACTGGTTCCATCCCAAAAGCAGACAAATTTCACTCGTAATTCTCTGCATTTGGCCATCTTACATAATAATGACTTATGATGCAGTAGAGATTCTTTTAAATATATTAAATATATTTAATATATTCATTATATATTAAATATAATGAAACATTATGGTGAACCATGTTATATTATAGATGCGTCATAGATGGCGAATGCCTTATAATTCATTATGAATGCTCCCATAACACACTATAGATGTGGTCTTCATAAAAAGTCTCACCAAATGGGTTTCTTGTCTAATCCTGACATTCGAACTCAATATTGAGTAATAACATGGCCCTAGGCATGGCCTCATTTGGACTGTACTTTATATAATAATGAGATGTGATTGAATAAAGACAATTTGCTGTTGATGTGCTGTAAACGGTTGAAATCTAATTTCAGTAATTTACTTGGTCTCTTCATCATTAATTTGTCATTAGCTGGATGTTATTCCAGAGGACTCCTCATGCTTCCAGCACAAAGGGGGTATTCTTCAGTGAAATGCCAAACAAGAGCACAACAAGAGCAGTGTACGAAGAGTGGCTTGATGAAAAGAGGGATTCACGAGCTTGATTTGTTGGTTGATTCAAGTGAAATAAGTTCATGCGTGCGGTGTCAAACGCTCAATAGTCCGGCCGAGCCCCTTTGATGTTGCCACACTGGTTCCATCTCCGGCCCTTGGTTTGGCGGCGTCGGCGTCCACAGTTCACCTGACTGCAATTAGCCGACTGGTGGCTTGTTTACCTCGAGTTGTCCAAGTGGACTGGACGTTTGAGCAGCCATGAAGTTTGCCACCAGTTCAGCGAGCAGATCAGTGTAAACAGCTGGCGTCTTAGTCCATAATTCAATTTGAAATGTACCGTTGGAATTTTTATTTTGGATGATAATGTGATATTCCTAACTTAATTTAAACTCATTTACTCACTGTTGACTTGTATTTCGCAAGGGGGACTTTTTGACGGTTTTCCCTATTTGATGGAGGGCTGTTTCCTGCCCTGACATGAGTTAATATTAGATTACGCTGCTTCTCTTTGTGTCGTCTATGCCACATGCAGAAACTAGACAGCTTCATGGATTCGATCATGAGAAAGTCATTGAAACAGGCATTAGTGCATACATGCTTTGATTAGTTGAAAACAACATTTTGTAATCACTTTGTAAGACTCGCTAACTTAATCAACCGTCCTCGTCTTTGAGCTTCTTCATTAGAAACGCTCCTCTCGAAGTCTGAAAATGGGCCAAGGTCACAGCTATCCGGAGAAAGCTGCAGCGTATCCTTTTTTTGAGGAAGGAATAGGCCATACACAAAGACTGAAGAGCACAATGTTCCTGCTCCATATCCCCTATGAGAGAAAACGGTGAATCAATAAAACTGCACGGGGCGTAGTTAATCTACCCACCACCATCTTACCCTCTATTTTGAGCATGAGGGAAGCCGGCAGCCATTTTGTTTTCCTGTTTTCCTGAATGGCTCCTGTGAAAAGCAGCCGCCTGTGCATGAAGTTAATTAAGCCATAGTTTTAGAGCCATAATTGATTAAATCATAGAGTCAAAATAGAAATTGCGGGGCCCCAGCAGCTGTGTCTTACTGAATTAAAACCAGTGGCATCCTCTGCTGGTGAAAGGATATGTTAATAAGGCCTTGAATGCAATCAGATTTTGTTGTTTTTGTCCTTTTTTAAGCCTGTGTGCTTCTTTTTTTCCTTAACACTTTTCCTCAAGGGGTCTTATTATACACTTCTGTAACACTAGAGAGTTAGTGTGCAGCGCAGTGGGAAGCCAAAAGACCCTCCCCCAGCTCCCTTAAATCTGTCAAAGCATCTGCCTCATCCACCCTGGCAAATCCTTTGACGTGTGGGGCTAGAGAGCAGGCCTTGTATCATTCATGAATACCGGTGGATTTCCATATCTGACACTACGCTGGCTTACTGCTGGGAGCACTTGTGCCCACATTCAGTCCTCCACCGAGAAACGCGGCAGCATATGGTGACCGTGGAGACGTTGCACGTGCACAACTGTGCTCCTGCGTGGACCCCGAACAATCATGCACGCACGCTCTTTCTATTCCTTTATTTTCTTCTTGTTCTTCACATGGGGACATTCACAAAGTTGCACACGCCCGATCGCAATCTGAAACTAGGAATTTGCAGGAAATATATACAGGAACTTATGCTATATGTGCTGTATTCCCCGCGTGGTTTCCATCATCTCTCTTATTCGCGCTCCGTCTTACTCCCACTCTCTCTGCTCTTTTCCCTGGCTGACCCTATCTCTGCAGTACTATCGTACAGGGAGGTAATGATGAGAAATGGAGTTATAATGCCAGTTGTTAAACCTCAGGCCGCACAACAAATGTGCTTCAGAGACCCTGCATTTGTCTCTGAATGGATTAGGTCTTTGCTCTGGTAACCCTATATTTAATCTCACTCCAGTCTCTGCCGGCAACTCTGTGTTTCTCATGGTAACAAATATTCTGTCATTTTCTCCTCTTTAACCGTTGTTGCACCTGAACTACTGCAGTCTTTGTTTGCTCTCGATTATCTGTTGTTTTTTAATGCGAGAGGCATGGAGAGTCAAATACTTATCTCTGAGAGTGCCTGTTATCTGTGCCACTTGGCCGTGAATGTCAGACGCGCATTAAAAAAACTGCTTGTCTGGCCGTGCGTGTTGTTTTTAGCCGGCACCTGGACGCCGTTGCGCTCCTTGCTCGGCCTTATCGCCTTTTAAGAGTTCTCATCATCCATTTCCCCCAAACAGCTCAGCGTCTACTTACCAGTCATTTTCTGCATGCTGCCATGCGGTCAAGAGCGCGCACCTATTCCGTAACGGCTGGTCAGACAATGTAGTCGCTTGTTCTTTTGAAAAGGATTTTGTGAAGCTGCAACTCATGCCTTTTCCTTGGTTATTATTGCATCCCATTCACGTACAGCGTCGCCTTCAAACTTTTAGTATTTTATTTGACAGCAACAACCTTTGACCACCTGATCAGGTGGTAGTGGTGGTTGCCTCCAAAGTGCCACAGATTATACGGTTATTATTCTCAGAGAGCAGGAGAAGTCATAGAATGTTAATAAAGTGGTAGCAGTCTGTCTTAAATTATCAATGTGCATGAAAAATTCATCTCCAAACGTCTTTCATACTTTTCTGAGTCGGAGCACAGTTCACTTTTATCTCGCTAAAGGAGTGGAAATTTTATTACAAGGGAAAATAACACTACTTGTTTGTCGTTTTTTCCGTTTCGCGTCCCAAGCAGTGGTTTAGCCATGTGATGACTCTGATTGCCGCCAACACTTCTGGTGTTCGCGCTTCAGTTGATGAGGTTTGCTCGTCCTGCATGTGGGCTCGGTAACTCTGGAGCTAGTGACATGGCTGTCCTCTCAGAATGCGACGCTGCGGTGAAGCATATCAGAGGCTGTTACTGCAGGCACCCTGCTAAGTGCCCATAAATTACTTGCTAATCTCACTTCTCCAATTTCCATCTCTTTTCCCTTCGTGTAAATTATACCCTGGTGGAGACAAATCAGCAACAAGACCACACAAGGCTGCGCCTTCTGTTTTCATGTTTTCTAGACAAGAGCAGCAAAGTGTAGTTTTTGCTTCTGTCAATCTTCCAAATGGCTCAGGAGGATGGAAAATGAAAGCCGTGGGTCCATAAACAATCATGTATCAAATGCTGGATCTAGTTTGCACATTTTCTCCTGCCAGCACTGTGAAGAAGATAAAGAATGTCAAGGTGACATGTGCGTGCTTTTGGAGGGAGAATAAAGACAGCAGTGTCCTTGCTGATTCTATCAGTGGGAGCCATTCTTTACCTTGTTCATTGAAAGAGGAGGGAGTGGGGGGGGGGGGGGGGGGGGGGGGGGGGGGGGGGGGTGTAGGAGAATAAAAGCCAGAGAGAGCATAACATCCCTCCTAGAAATGCTAGTCTAACGCAACACTGTTATCAGCTCCCAACTGCTTTTCCTCCCTGATCGATCTGTGGTGTCGGGCAATGCAAATGGCTGCAGCTAGCCCTGGGTATTCTACCATCAATGGAGAGTAATTATCTTTGGCAACAACCAATATTGGATTGTTAAGCCTCAGGATAAGGTAGCCGGCAGAGCCTTCAAACAGTCACTCACCTCTGTGGGCTTGAAGGCTGATGGATGGATCAGCTGGGACTATCTGCTTGAGGGGCTCCCGAGGCAAACTAGCAGAGCTACCAGCTCTCATCTCGCTCTGCCCTAGCAGCGCAGCCCTTTGAATCCCGGAGAAAATTCATTTTTAATGTGCCTGGCGGAGGGCGCTTTTTGTTCTACATCGCCTCGATCAATCAGGACGACTTTTCATGTCGAACAGCAACCTCCAGAAACATTTGCCACGAGGGCTTGATGAGCACAACTTTCGAGACGGTTAAAACGGAGCTGCCTGACAAGCCTTGCACATGCAGCAGAGTCAGAAATGTGATTTCAAAGCCTTTCAGACTGCATATAAGTGCAAATCTATTTGTTTCTACATTGAGTCCTATAGAGTATTTTGTTTCTGCGCCTTATTCAGCGGCTTGTACATCTCTAGAGCTCCTCTATTACTCTAAAGTCCTTTACTTTTATTTGGGTCTCCTGAGAGTCATTCAAAGTGTCTGACATCCTCTGGCCTCTGTTCTCAGTAGCGCTACTTGTATTCTGGAGTACGCCCGTGCTCCAAATGGATGACCTAGAAATGTTGTCCGTATTGAAAGATGGGAGTCATTGAATAAGGTGCTCATTCTCACATAGTTGGTCTATGCTACTCGAGCCCCCGTAATGAATAAATCATGGATTCTGCGAGGCACTCTCCAGAAAGAAATTACAATGTACAGCTGCAGAAATAAAATGGAATAAAACATGACTGTGTTCCATTTTGGTGGTGACAGCCTATGTTGTGCCTCTCTGCCATCATTACCAGTAATGGCGAGGATTCAAAGTAGACATAGCTGCGATTAAAACTTACAGTGTAGTTTTCTAACTCTAGTTAGAGCAAGCGCCCAGTGCCGCTGTTTAATAGAACAACGAAAGCTGGAAATGATGTTACAGCCGAGCCTTTAAATGCTATATCATATGTGGCGTCCCTTCAAAAACCAAACACAGATGCTGTGAATTAAATATAAATTTAGTTAGATTAGAGGCGTACACTAAATCCCCGCTACCTCCAATTCTGGAATCAGACACTGAGCTCATTTGTAGTTTATCTGCCAGTGTCTTCGGGCTGTGATATCTTTCGCCTCTCAATAAAGTCTCAGTTTCATAAACAGGGTGATGAACTATTCGCAGCAGAATCCCATCCTCCAAGAAATATTTGGCTAATGGCTTCATGTAAAATTTGCTCATTGCGGTCGATATTAACATTTCCTGTCAACATCCGATCTGGAATCAACATATTTGTGCCTACACTCCTGGCTTCTCTCTTTACACAACAGCTTTTACTGTACGCGTGCCTATTTTGGGAAGCTGTTGAGGGGGGGGGGGGGGGGGGGGGCGGGGTATCGTATGCCAGATGCTATTTCCACAAGGCAGATATTTGGACCAGGCCTCTTGATCCACTCAGTCAGTGCTGGCTTACCTGAGATTAACTGTTCTCCTGGCCGAGGCCGGCGGCCCGCTGCTGAATGGATGCGAAGCCGAAAAGCTGGCTGTTAAAGTGCTGAAGGACAGAAAATACACCCAACCTTTCTCCCAGAGGTGATGTAGCGGTTAGCCCCCCACAGTACCATGGGAGCTATATGTAGCCTTGCTAGCTTAAGACTCCTTAAGAATCCCACCAGAGCGTCTCTCGTGTGTCTCAGAAATTTTAAAAGAAGACCAGAGGAAACTCTTTTTTGGAAATGTGCTTCGTGTGATTGTTCTCAGTCAGAAGTCACATGCTGCATGAATGGTGCATCTTCAAAACTGTTACCCGCACAAGGCACGTGCTTTATTTTAGAAGCGTGAAAATGACCACAGCACAAAACCACAGTGGGTCATAGATGTATTTGTGACTGCTTTGTAGTTAACAGGAAATAACCTGAAAGCGAGACATTGGAGCCATTAAAAGGCATATTTTCTCCTTTGATTGCTGGAAAAGAGAAGAAGGCTGTTGAAGTTTCCCTTTAAAGGAAAACGACTGCATACTGTCCTGAAAGAACAACCACAGTGCAGCAGAACCGATTGTTTGCTCCAGTTTTTCTTCACTGAGATGGAAGAGCGATGAGGGAAGCAGATACAACATGACTCTTCTGGGTGATGATGCCTCTGTGGCTCGAACATCTATTGTTTCCTTTCCCCACTTCTACGAGGCCAGTTTCCCAGGATGCCCTGCTGGTCCAACATCTGCTTTTCTGTTCCATACGTCGTCCCGGAATGTTCCCCAGGTTTACCGTCATGCGTGTTCTCCCTGTTAGGTCGCTGGCTCTTTTCAGCTGCTTCGGGTACGCTGTTATTTTCCAGGATAAACAAAATCACAGCCAGTTGTTTCGATCGAGCAAAGTCCAGTTTAGTGGCGTCCAGCTTTCCTTGTCAAATTCCAAACGCTCCTGCGCCTTTCGCTCTGACCTGTGTGTGCGCGTGTGGGTTGGTGGGTCGACGTGTTTTTGTGCATATATGCCCTGTGTTTTTAAGGGAAGTCTGTAAGCTTGGGGACGACCCTTAATCACAGTCAGCTGGGAAATAATTACAAGTCTTGCATTCCTGACACAAACCCGCAGAGTAGGCCATAACTCTTATTGTTGTTGCATGCGAGACAGTGCCTAACCTACAGGCGAAAAAAAAATGAAAATGCCCAGTTTGGGTGGGTAACAGTGCATTATTTACCCATCCAAAATACTGTTTTTATCATTCTTTCTAAAAAGGATTTGTTTCACGTAACAGAGCTGCCATTCTCTCCGGGGTATCTGTGGAGTATAACACAGCATGGCAGAAAGTAAACACCAATCTTCCCATTGTCTCCAGAAAACTCCACAGGGAGGTGGAGTTGTAAAGGAGCCCCTTACTCTGCCTTGGCATTGTGCAAGCATAAGCCGCTTTCAGCCTGACTTCAATCATGGCTAAGTTAAGCAGGTCATAAGAGTGAACAGGATAACCACAGGGCTAACTTTGTAAGAGACGTCAAAGCTCCATCCTCCTCCTCTTTAGCCTCCGAGAGTTCTCCTCTAAAGTACATTTTAAGAATAACATCTTCACTGTGGAGAAGGAGCAGATGGATTGCCTTGCTTGGTCAGGACTGATGCCAATCCATACTCCCCAGGCTACTGAGAGTTTTAGGGAGTCCTTACAGACTGGAGGGGTCAATAGGGGGGATTTTAGATTTTCTTTTTTAGATTTTTTTGCCCACTGTGCATGGTTGAAGCATACACTCCATCCAGTTGGTTAGTATCTCCACAAATTAAATACAAAAAATGGAAAAATTGAATAAAAGTAAACGCTCCAAATAACATTTTTTTTCCTTTGTGATACTGGAGACATAATACTACTGTGTGATGTATTCTCGGTGTGGCCATCAAAACATAATGGTTCATTATTGCACAATACATTTTTGAGAGGTTTAATGAAACTACCTCAGTCAGAAATAGAAGAACATTTCCAGCTCTAATATTGAACGTATTGCACTGCACACAAACTGCCCTGAAACATGCAGGGTAAAATAGAATATTTTTACATGTGTAATCTGTGTAAAAGAGGATGCATAAAGCATCAATTCTGCTAAAAATGCGACCTACCGAAAACTAGAACGGACTAAAACGGTTAAAGAGTACAAAGGGGAAGAAATAGATGAAAAAAAAAAAATCCTGGGTCCATTATCGGGAATAGTGTTAACAAATCAGATCAAGCCCTCGTACATTGATTGCTCTGGTCTAGTCCTGTCCTCATTTTCAACAGCTGCTGCCACACACACACTCTCTCACACACACACACACCCTGGCTGACGCGCAGCGCAGCCCAGTCTCTCTCTCTGTTGCGCACGGAGAGCAGGTTGGAAAGGAGCGGAGCGCACTGCGTTTTTCGGGACTTCTCGTCGTGCTAAAGGCGCCGGGATCTTGTGGATAACCGTCAAATGTTCTCTCTAATGCACGACAGAGCACCCGCGCGGCTCTTGGATATGTATTTCGTCGCGTTTTCTGCGTGAGATCGACAAATACTTTGGGGGATCTATTGTGGACGATCTGTCATCGGCGCTTTCACTGTCCGACTTGGAATCCTATGAGCGGCTCTGGCGTGACAAAGATCCAGTGTGTTCTCCGAAGGAGCCCCGATTAATGCCGGCAGAACTTTAATGAAGTCAAAGAAACTGAATTTCCCTGCTATTTCCTGAAGGTTTCGCCGCTTTTTCTTTCGAGTGACGGAGGGAAAATCGCCTCAGTGAAGATTTATTGTTCCGGCAGGTTTTTCTGTGTGCAGAGTTTTCTCATCGTCCAACCTTTGAACAATCCTTTTTTCTTTTTTTTTCTTCCCCAAATTGGATTTAACCCCAGCAAGGCTCGCTTGAATATCTTTCTGCATGCGTGTTCCAGCCTGGTTCATGTGGATATCCTCCGCGACCGATCTCAGCGCATTTGGACTCGGTAAGGTTTCATGAAATCCCGCCCATGCTTTTGTCGCTTTCATGGCTTTTGCAGGTGAAATATTAAAAGCAAACAATAATGTATATATTTATAAAAACATACAATAATGAATCGTTGTACTAAGATGCTCATTGTAGTCAGGGTTTTTCTGTGTAGCCCGTCCCCGCCGGTTGCAGGCGCATTTTCTCCAACGAGGCGCCCCGCACGTACTGTCGGCGACGCGGAGATGTAGCGGAGGCTTGAATAACACCCAAACTTACTTCACCCGTTTTTCATTTCAAAATAGCCTTTGCAAGGGTCGACATAATGGTGTGCGGACTCCCCAGCAAGCAGATCGCTGGGAATGGATGAAGTTACGTAAAGACTGGCGGCTGTTTTGCAGATATTTGCTGAAATTATCGCCAACATTTTGTTGCACGGTGGGTTTTGCTGTGTGAGCAGAACAGACGGGAGGTAGATATAAATTTACCACACTGTTTGCTCACATCCCCTGTTTTTTAAACTCAGATCCTCGTCTGTTTTATAGGTCGGCGCTTTGGTAATTGTCGCTATCGGCTATTATCCCGCACTCTTGAATCCACCACGCAGGACACTAACACAGTGCGAGTCTGTCCCGTGTCTGACTTAAACACGACCACGGGAGGAGCTGTTTAATTAGGTTTTCCTGTCCCATCGCGCCCAAGAATCTCAGCCATCAAGGTCAGGCCGGATCACATGTCGCCTGTTAATATTAGTTCAACACTTCTGGCACGAGTCTGCCGCTTTGTCACGGCTCTGCCAGAAATCAGATGTTTACGAGTCCATGCGTTTAAGAAGAACGCACTAAAACGCTCCCACAATAATCCTATAGGGGCTCAGACGCGCGTCGCAATTGTGAGCTTATAGTGATTTGCCCTAGTTTACGCTCTCCCAGGGTATTACTGTAATATTTCCATAGGGACCTCCAAATGTTGTGTTCAATAGTGACACTATCCCCCGTTAATCTGCGCTATATTTAACAGTCCTACTGTGAATACTATAAATATCCAACATTGTGGCATTTTCTGTGTCTTCTGATTTCACAATCACAAGCCACTTTTCTCTGTTGGATCTATTTTGCAGTATTTAAAGCACACTCTCTGGCTGAAGGTGCTACTTGTGTTTAAATTATGTTGTAGAATACTCTTTACTGATTATTGTATAGTGTTGTTTTTTCAGGGCGGGTTATTGCAGTGATTCAGTCTATGATTTGTCGAATATATTTCATTTGTTTCATAAATTGTAGAAATATTATCGCTGAGATAGACAGAGATAGATTTGATGCCACAATTGACTGATTTGGGTGGAAAATGTGGCTGAGTAATTTTTAAATTATTCCCGTCTCCATTCGCTAAATGTCCCAAACCTTTTCGCCTGATAAGACGCACGGAGAAATGTGTCTTTGTACTCATTGCTATGCTTGCCAATCACCGGTCTTTTACTGTGCTGCGGCTCCAGATTAGCTGTGTTGGAAATGTCATTTTGTTCTCATCAGGGCTGGCGCAAAACCAGCAGTGTAACTGATGCGGTCAGTGATGAAGTCTCAATAAAATATTCTCAGTCCATTATCTCGTCTTATTGCCTGTTAGTTCTGCATGTCTTTGGCTTGTAGAGTATATGACATTGTAGCACCAATCACTCTTCAACCTGATACTTCCACCACCTACACACTAAAATATGTATCTTTCTCTGCTCCCCAGCACCTATCTGTAATCTACTGCAGATGGGGCTCTGGAATTAGCTTGCAGAAACCTCTCTTATTCCTATCTTCAAAAGCCCATTTATCTCTAGCGGAAAGCTGATAAGAGACAGGCCTGCTTGGCAAATGTGATAAGAGGGTGAAAAATCCTCCAGCTATTTGTAATGTAAGAGTTCAGGCAGATCACAGCTGGGGAAGACATGACAAACCCAGCATCATGAGACTAATGCCTTGTGCCCCCTGAAGCCTGGATACGAGATAGAAGAAGAAATGGAGATTTATTCTGGATGTGTGCATGAACTCAGAAATGAAGGGGGGGGGGGCGTTCAACAAAACAGCCAAGCATTTGGATGCAACACCATGTTCTCAGTAGTGACGACAGTGCCTAAAACCTCAGAATATTATCAGTCGATATTGTAAAGTAATGCTTCAGGCTGCTAAGCTATTTTGAAGGGAGTGTTGTCTAGCTTTGAATATGCAACAATCTGTGAAATAAAATAGGAGAAAAGGAGGAAAATGTCAGTTAAATATGCTGTTGATGCATTTAGGGTTAAAGCTGTGCTTAGGGAGGAACATCTACTGAAAGTATTGTAAATCCCAACTGGAACCTGTCTAAAATGTGGAGCTAATCCAAATTGGCTTAGACTCTGAGACTTAAGCTGCCCTCTGCGAGAAACTCCAAGAAATATGGAAGCGAGCTGTGCTGTAGAATCACAAAACAACGTACCGTTCATGCCGCTGACCAGCTCAGGTCAGCAGCACTAGAATAGTGCTCAAGACGGCGTTTTCCTCATGTTTGCCCGGTGTTCCCGTCTGATTCACCGGACAGAGAGCCCTGGTCCTTGAGCACAGCCGCTCCACAGCATTAAAACTGAATGTCTCCCCGGTGCTGAATCTGATTCCTGTCTATCCGCGGACACGGCTTCGCCCGTGGTGCATGTTGCGTCTCACATTCATTTGTTAGTGCAAATACAGTGATCATCGTAAAACTAGAAGGATACATGAAGTGCGTCTGTTATAATGTATGTGGCCTTTCACAAAATTCACTGCCAGGGAAGCAAGTAGTTCTCTCATTCACAGACTTATGGGCCACAGGAGATGTGGATTGTTCCGAGGACATGTCATTACTGTGTAACAGATGACACATAGCATGTGATGTTATTCATACTTCAAGGACACTCCCCGAGCTCCACCACTTGTGGGTCCACAGTGGGAGATGGAGAATTTATGCTTGTCCCTGTGGCACTTGGATCTACGTCTTAATCCCGACAAGGGACTTGCCATAAAACACTCTCTCTACACCAAAAGCAGAGGGGGACTCAACAGAAGAGGAAGCCGCCGTGGAGCGAGGCGTTTGGCAGGCTTGTCTTTTAATGCAATCTGCAGAGATGTCTCTGTTTTTAACATTTAAGTTATAAATAACGCAAACGGCTGCTCAAGGCTTGTGGCTGTAAAGGGACAGGGAGGTGTTGTCAAAACAAAATGCATTTTTTCTCCCCATTTTATTGCGTGGCTGAGCTGGCTGTGTTATTAACTGTGCCGGACAGCGGGGGATTTATGTGCAGGTCCAAATGGAAGTGACCAGTGACCTTTCCCGTGGCGCTAGCCAGCTCTCAAACTGCCAGACAATGGACTGCTTCAACAATGAGCCGCGGCTCTTTGTCCCTCATCTCTTCATATGTGATGGTATTTCCTAAATGTGGGCATCTGCTCACTGAGAGACCTGGGGCTTGTGCCTCTGCTCATGTTTTTTCTCCTTTAAAAAAAGAAAAAATTCGCTCTCTCTCAGCTCCAAATGTCAACTGTGTGCTGCACAAAGCAGCCATCCAAGGCCCTTTGAATACCTCCAGGTGCTACCGAAGTCATATGTCAGCCAGTCACTCAGTCAGTGGGTAATGTGTGTTTCATGCTCTTGGCTGAATGTGGCGAGCTCTTTGCAGCGGCTGCTGAGCAACACGGTGCCTGAGAGGCAGGGTGGAAGTGGAGCGGGCCACAGCACTGGGCCGCAGCGCTGTTACAGGCATTCTCCTATGATGTTGTTATTGTTGACAAAGAAGTCCATCTTCACTTCAAACAGCTTCTAAATCCCATACATATTTCAAAAGAGCTCTCCCTTTAATCCCCCCAGTGCTTCTGCAATTATCCATCGACAGCAGTGCCTAGTGCAGTTCATGATCTAATAGAAGAAGGGGAGACAAACTAGAGGTCCTTTGATTCTCAGCTACTGAGCTTCTCCCGCTCTCAGCCTGCTCATTGGGACCCATCTCAAGGAGAGGTGGAGACACTTGAGTGAATTCCCCTTCTTTTGAAGCTGCCGACCTAGGTCAACCTGTAATTCTGGCAGCTGGCCAGTTCCTCGCCTTCCCCTCATCTCTCTCTCTCTCTCCGTCTCCCCTCACGATCTCCAAACAGTGCTTCCCCAAGTGCAGGTCGTGTCTTTTGTTACCTTTATGAGGCGTAATTAAATGTGCACGGCGTGGCACAGTGTTTGAGCAGGAACCCCAGGCGTGCCATTAGCCAGATGTGGCTGCTCAATCCTTAATGATAGAGGAACAGAGGCGGAGGAGACGAGCCCAGGAGTCCTTCATCACGCCATCCCGAGGTGTCGTGTGGGCCTAATTGCCCCATCGTTTTGTGCACCATACGAGTCCCCATGACACCTAGCTTCATGCATTCATTATGTAGTCTCCCAGTGCTACTTCAGGCTGTGGTGTTCCATGTATAACCAGAGGTGGGTGGTACGCTGCAGCTAGGCTTTTAGCCAGCAAGTATGATTCATGAGGGGAGTTCTTAACACCTTTGTTTTGAACATTGCACGCAAGAAGTGGGGTGATGTACTGCGCAATGCGGCGCATTAACAGTTTACAGTGTCTGACTGGAGAGGGTTTCATTGTCATGTATTGTCATCATGTGTGACTCTGAGAGGGATAAAAGGCAAATTTCTATACGCAGCTGCGGTTAAACATCCTTAAAGTTGCATATCGTTACTCGCGCTCAGTTGTGGCTGGGTCGTTAAGTGCAGAGGCTGCCGAGTTCTGTCAGTCCGTGTTCGAATAGTTGAGAATTGATGTACACGTCCTTGGAAGTGGGGCCAACCAGCAGAGTTAAGAAGCCACTTTTCTAGAAAACAACCTGCTTGTCTGTCTCTGCCTAGGGGCCTTGGGAGTGCCTAGGGATCAGACTGACAAACGCTGACTGATCGGCTCACATTCACACAGCGTTTCCTTCCAGCCTTGCCTGGGATCTTACTATTGAAAGTTCTCATATTTCCTCCTAAGCCCTTTCACTCGCAGTGTATTAAAGCCCCGCATCCCACTCCACCCCTCTCCCCATCTTTTAATCCAGCCCGCGTGTTTTTCCCCCTTAGTAAGCAGATTTGAGTCGGGAGCTTTAATTAGATGCGTCTTCTCCAGGATGCGGATGTGTCGGGTGGTCCGTGCACAGCCTGGGGAGCGTTGGGTGGAAATGGGCCTACATGCCAAACATACGGCACCCTCGCTGGAAAGCAGGCCCCTTCGTTAGTGAGGAACTGACGAGCTGCCGCTCACATTTGGGTAATTAACACCGCCACAGATTGTGGAACAGCTGTGCAATTTAGCACTGTGGCAACACCAGCGAGTCAAGAGAGACTCTGCAAACAGAGGATGGCTATGAAGTAGATTCATAGAGCACCTCACTCAGGCCTCATCCAATCCCTCTCCAGTGGCCAAACATAACGCATATCCTCAGCTACTTGGCAGAATGGCATGACAAATTATTAAAATCACATTATTTAAGGGAATTTCAGATGATGAATACTTAAGCAAAACAACAGAAAACTATTATTACAGTGTGGATGCTCACAGACCATGTGTGCTCATAAAAGACACAGAAACAGTGCCGACTTTTTTTTTGTCAGCCTGCAGTCAGCAAGTTTCAACACCTTTCTTTAAGTCACGGCCATGCGGAACAGCTTATATCCAGCGTGGCTGCGTCTAAGTTCTGTTTCCATGGACAATTTATGGCCAGGTTTTGGGGCTAGTCATCAGCCTTGTCTGCAGTTGTAGAGAATAGATGGATCATGTGTAAAAAACCTCTGCACTTTCTCTCCATGTAATTTAAGTTGCTTTTCATCTTTCTTTTCCTGGCAGTGCGTGGCCTGCCCCCACAAAACCAAATTATATGTGAGAAGTAATTAAAGCATCATGGTCTCCTTTTTGTTTCTTTTTGATTATAGTTAATGCGTACCATTCCGTCCTCCACTTTTATTCGCCTTGTTTTTTATCCCCACTGATCCGCAACATCTGGTTTTGGGTTTAACTGTCGGGGAGTGGTGAGAGTGTGGGGGGAAAAATGTTGGTACACATGCAGTTTAAGCTCGAGTATTTCTCTGCTGGCTTCTACCTGATAATTACTGAAAAAACACAAACATCCTGGGATATTTGGCTTTCGGTCAAGTTGTGAGCATTTTACAGTGACAGCCCAAAGACAGTCATTTGCAAGGCAACTTGTCTATATATGATTAAGGCCAGTATACATTTGTGTCACACTGGATAAAGTCAGATTTCCAAACAATAGGTTTTTTTGTGGCAAGAGCAAAGTAGCAATATGGAGCTGTGCAGTTAAGTGTGAGTCTTGCAGGCTTGAGCCCTGTTGCCTCTCGTCTCTCCTCTCCCCTCTCTGGCCTATCAAGTGTCAGTGACAGTGACATGCCCACGGCTGTCAGCAGGCCATGTCCTGGCTCCGTGCTCCGTCAGAGAGTGAATGGAGAGAGCCCAGGGAACTTGTTAAATTTCTGCTAAGCTAGGCTATGCTGACTTTGACAAGAGACATTTCCTCTGCCGCCATCATCAGCCGCAACTCAGCGAGCGAGCGGGGCAACGGAGACGATGCAACCATAATAATGTGAAAAATGTCTATCCGCAGTAATGCCAGGTGAAGGCAAACGGACAGGCAGGCAGCCAGCCTCTGCGATGTATTCTGGGCGGCTGGGCCGAGCCCCAGCGGGGTTGTCATTTATTTATCTATCTGCAGTGTCTTGAGAGGTGAGGTGAGGAGAGGAGAGATGGCAGAGGCTTCGCTCTACCAGAGGGGGCTGGCCCGCTCTTGAGAGATAGGAAATATAATTGGGCTGCTCTCACTCTTGGCTATGGCACCAATCAGACATTTCTCCCTCCCCCTCTCTCCCACCCCTGTTGCTTGCAGACATAGCTGAGGAGATGAGGCAGTGCTGGCCTTTCAGGCCCTGAGCAGGGACAACCCCAAACAAGACTTGTCACTTGTGCTTACAGTGGTATTTATTTGATCGGAGGAGGTTTTTCTTCTTTCCTCCCCCCAGCCCTTCCTCTGCTTTCTGCCGCTGCCTCTCTCTTTGGCCTGAGCCGTAATGCTGGAAACCTGAATGCAGCTTGGCTGAGGCTACCCATGACTACTGCTGTGCAAGGCAAATGACTTTGCTGTGAGGGACAGGCCACCTGTTAGTGACAGGGTGCGGGCTGAGCTGACGGAACAAGTGTAACTGTCAGAGAAGCAGGTTGAAGTCTCTCCCAGCAGGAGGTAGAGGGAGGCGGGAGAGCTGTTTCCACTGGCCCATCACCACCATATTGGCCCACACGTGCCCCCTGCTTTCCCCTACTGTGACCCAGTACTGTGGAAGCATTGCTATGCTAGCACCAACCACTGAAAGCAGAATTTGTCTAGATAGTCAGTGGGAGAACCGGAAGGTTCCCAGCCTGCCTGCTTTTTGTGAGCGTGCAAGCATGCATGCATGTGTGTGTATGTGTGTGTGTGTGTTTCTGTGATAGGGATCAGGGGTTGGCATGGTGGTCGATAGTGTAGGTAGAGCGCTGAAGCCTGTGAGCACATCTGTTTCAGCCACTCTAATTGTGTATGGAGGTATTGATCTGTAGTAGGTGCAAGGGCACTGTACCAGAAGTTCTTACCTCCCCACGCTGGCATCCAGCCAGGGTCCTGTCAATCTTGGATGCGGGTGACGGCCTGGGCGGGGATCTGAGTATTCAGAGAGCCATTACAGGGGTGCAGCGAGGCGTGCTCGGGTCTCCGATTACATGTTGGTGTGTGGCATGGGGTGGGATGCCATGCAGGTTCACAAGGCCAGCTGGGCGGCCCCTGCTGCAGTGCACCTGAGCATGTTTAAAAAACAGTAACGGCAGTAACAGTGAACAGGGCTGGTAAAATATGAGCCCCTGTTCCTTTATCAGTGGCATGGGATCCTTCACTGACTGTGCTACAACCTGTATGCTGGGAACCAGAAAGAATAAACTGAACAAGGCATGACGTGAGCTAACACCCCATACCCGTCATCACCCTACTGTGCCAAGCCTCAAGCCCCAACCCTCTTATCTCAAATCAATCATTAATTGTGCTGACAGAAAAAGTGTAAGGAAAAGATATTCTGACGGTTTCTCCTATGGGCCCAACAGAACAGGTCACCAGGCTTCTACTGCCTGTAATGCTAACCTTCTTCGTTTGGGACTCATTTGTGTACGTTGGCCTCTGCTGTCCATCCACACACATCTTTACCACTGACAGATATGAAATGCAAACACCCTTTTTTCCTTCTCTGCCGGATGAATAGCATGCAGTATAAAGGCCCTGGAGCCTGGACCAACTAATCCAAGGATTCTCTCAAATGTGAGAAAAGGGCTGCTTGAGCACACAAGCTGCTGCCTTGACTTCATTTGTTTGCATATCTCTTATTCAAATACAGACAGGAGCCACCTGAGCCAGGCTGAGTGTTTCTGGACGTGCAGATGTTGAAATGAAGTTCAAGGAAATTGAGGTTGCCGTAGAAAGACAAGCAGACAAGAGTTTTTAAATGACACAGCTAATTAAATGCTTATCAGCACGGCTTTGACAATCAACGGCTGGAGCGGGCATCCTTTTAAAAATGCACACAACTCAACATTTAGGACGTAGTTTAAGGGTGTAATTGTCAGGTTTGTTTTACTGACAGGAAACTGGTTTGTTAAGGCGATCCAGTGCTGTGATAATGAGCTGTTTAACCTACTCTGCAAAAAAAAAATCAATCCAATGCATTATGTACACACTCCAATAGTGTCACCAGAGCCAACATACTGGAAGTGAAAATGAGTGGCCCCTGCATGTGACTTGGCGTCCTTTTTTCCTCATTTAGTCCGCTCATACTCCCAAGGAAAACAAAGCTTTTAGCAAGCGCTAAGATATTCATTGTTGCCATCATGAACAAGCCCAGAAAAGGGTATTAGTGCTCCAGGGAATATTCTCTGCCTGTTGTTTTTTCTTTCCACTTGAATAATTTAAGGAGTTGCATGTAAGACAAAGTTGCGTTCACTTGCTTCATTATATTTTAATCCAGAGCAAATGATCCTGCGCATACACTTGGCATGGCCGACAACTTTTAATCGTCCTCGCTGCGGTGATTGCTCATAAATCTGCCCCAGCAATGCAAACACATCAAATATATCCTCCTCACCCCGCCCTCCTCTTCTGTCCAGGGATTTGTGTTCAGAGGGATGCCAGATCAAATTCCTCCACAGGTGTTATGTTATTATCAGAGATAACAGCCGGTGGGTTTGCGCAGAGTTCACCGGGGCTCATAAAAGAAGCTGAGCTCACAGAATAGCCAATTACTGTGCAACACATTAGTTTCTCGTTGTTGTGCAGTTATTGGAAATGTAGGTTGCCCGCGAGTGTTCCGCTACGATCCGAACTCCAGTCAAGTATTGACAGGCTGTCATCACTCTGTACGTGACACTGTAAGTCTATGCAATTCAGAGCTATTTCCCATGCAGTCGCAGCAGCGGCTGATCATTGTAACCGAAAACCACTAGTAACATGGCCGTTGTCAAGGTCAGGTCACAGTGTGGTGTGCTAGAATGATGTTACACAGTAAGTGTGAAGTCTAAAGCCATAAGCTCTCTCACAAGGTCTCTGCAGTTGTCGCGTTGGCGTTAAACTAGCTTGCGCTGGACTCCCTAGAGGTACGCAGTTAGCTCAGCACCCCGTCCATCACCTCCTCCCGTACAGAGCAAACCTCCTGGCATATCCCACTGATATGTCATCATGGTTATTTATACACTCCCATCCACCCAGCGTTAAGTCACACATCTGGACAGTCAGTGACAGGAGAGCTCAAGCGCTATGCCACATACAAAAGAGATGTGTGTGTGTGTGTGCGTGTGGGAGGGAGCCATAGCTCAGTTTAGAGTCAAAACCCTTTCACGTATTCAAGTGTAGAAATAAAGATGTCGACGAAAGGGCGACATCAGAGTCTAAAGGATGCGCTGGTGTGACGAAGCAGTGGGCGTGCTGTGGACAGCTGGGGTCCACGTTCTATATTAAATTCCTTCTGTAACCTCACAGCACAACACACTCAACCCACTTACAGAGCAGCCCTCAGCAGCGGCTTCTATCCAGCAGGTGGAAAATACTAAGAAAAAAAATGTCCGCTTTTCTTCCAACAGCAATCTCACCTCTCTGTGTTTGGAAATGAAATGAAAGTCTGTCCATTGTAAACAGCACCTTATGCTGGAAACACTGACCCCCAACAACCACCGCCGCCAATCTCCCCCTTTTATAAGGGCAGCTGAGCAGTGAAGGTATTTCTAACGGTGACTTCCTGGGCGTTGGGTGTCCTGGCCAACCCCGCAGTGAGGCCTCGGGGGGGAAGATTGGGTTGCAGCTGCCGGAAACCTGAGGCCTGATGTCTGCATCAAAAGTAAATTCCACTTAACGTGCCACATCCCTCTCCGACATGACCTGGGGGCTTTGGAGGTCTGAGGCTCCTTTATATAGTGCATACCGTGTTTGTTTGTGCTAGCAGGGTGGATAGTGTGCCTTAAAGTGGCAACGGGATGATGGCGTGAGACCAGTGAGACATTTGGCAAAGGGTGCTAGTCCCCCCTGCTCCATTTCCAGTTTTCCACTCCCCAGCTTGCCACCTCCCGGCGCCCACCCCCATTCCTCTGCAGGGCAAGTGGCTCTATTGATCCCGAGGGCCCGGCTGACTTCTGTGGTTGCAGCAGACATATGAGAAAGATGGCGCGATAAATTCCTAAATTCCCCTCGCCTCATTCCACCTGCTGCCGTAGTTTAGGAGAGACGCTGTTGCTTAAACCAGCATCAACGACTTCACACCCCCCGACCCCCCGCCCCCGTCGCACTGATAAACTGTGAGCTCAGCAGAGAGCCAAGCTGAAAGGTCAGGGATCACGGGCGTCCAGTGTGCGCATGGTGTAGGGTTCAGGGTTGTGGGATGCGGAATGGCCGGTGTGGAGCCTGGATCCCCCATAGAACCCACAGTCAGCCATTAACTCCCACCAGTATCAGAACAATATTTATTTGTGTTAGAGTGGAGGTGATTCATATTACTCAAAAATCACTGGCATAGTACGGGTGAGATCTGCCTCTCGCTGTGCATTTTTTCCTCTCATTAAAGGTGTCCGTGCCCAGAGGAGCAAACCGATGCCTACCACACATTTCCATGCGGTGCCAGCTCTGCCTTTTTGTCTCTTTGTGTGCTGTCTTTCTCTGCAGAAGAAATTCACTGTGTGTGGGTTGAGGCAAGAGAAAGGGTCACCGCTTTTTTATCGCTGCATTATTTAAGATCCTGTCGAGTTTGTTTTGCTTTTTTTTTTCTCCCCCCCTCTTAGCAAATTCATCCAAGTCAAAAGCGCAGTACAAGCTTAAGAGAGAGGAAGAAAGGAAGAATGTAACTTGTGTAGCCTGAGGTGGGCTATGACTCACCTAGACATTGTTCAGATGGAGTGAAGAGAAAACAAGTTCAATAGGAGTTTCTATTGAGCTGTGCTTAAAGCCACCTTTCTCTTAACAAGCTGCAGTGAGAGGTGGTTTGCCTACCAAGCTTGCCTGCAGCTCTCCGCAGGGCGATTATGTCACGGCGGGCCAGTCAGAATGATGTGTATCTCTCTGTTAGAAGGCAGCTCTACTGCAGCAAAGGCTCTGACTAGGAATATTATTATTATCTCCTCCAGGATCCTCTCCACAGCAACAACGGTGCCGCATTGTGAGAGCTCTGGAGAAAGCTGTTTTTGAAATAATCCGCCTGTCTGTTATCCTGCCTCTCAGACAATAACATCCTGAAAGGCTTTTTTACTTTCCACCACCCACACTGACAATGGGGTAAAGGCTTCACAACAAAAGGATGGTGTGGATATAGGGACAGTGAGTTTCCGTGACCCGTCCTATCACACCTCCTCGCGGGCCGCCCCGGGGGAGCCGGGATTTGGTCGTGGCTGTTGACCAGCCAATCAGGGAGCAGTGAGCCATGTCTTAAAGGGCTATCTGCCATCACGGAAGCCCGGAGAGCCAGAAGAAGCCACCGGTGCTCTGATCTATATCGGGGCCGGAGAGTAATGACGAACAGCCCCCTGATTCCGCTGGGAGATTACCTGCGGTTCTTATCGCTGCCAGCACACATTTGACATTAAAAAGGAAAGGAGGCCACGCCCTTTCCAGAGTCAGCTGTGCCGTGCTGAACAGAGCTACTGCCATCTCCTGCTTTTGTTTTTCCCTCTCTCGCCTCCTTTATCTCGGTCTTTCTCCCTCTTTCCCCATTTCCATGGTCTCAGGCAGGACTTAATCAAAGCACGCCGCATGTGCCACACTGACCCTTATCTCACCCTAAAATAGATACTACTAACTCCCTCTCCTGGTGCCCCCCCTACTCCCCGAAGCGTGAGAGAGCCACGCATGCTTTTAAACCACCGAGCTCAGATCTGGTGTGCATTAATTGAGTTAAATGGATTGCGATGGTCGAGATGATTTGTCTGTCGGCGTTTATTGCTACAATTTAGACTGTGCCTCATTGCATTATGCCACTTAATGAGAGCCCTTCGCAGCCGTTTTGTCTCTGCTGGTATTAACATGCACAGGTTCACTCCACAGGAGGAAGTGGGAATGTGCTGGCCCTAATTTCCTGCAAAATTTGGTTGATAATCAACTGATAGCGCTTGCTCCGGCTCTGTCATTGACATTTTCTAAATGGGATTTACTTTCCCTTTTTTTTTTTTAATTCCATACCTGTGTCTCATTTCCTTTCTGCAACTGTAATCTGTGAGGTTGGTCCATCCTTACACCCCCCCTTCCAGCCCACCTCCATCCTTCATCCCCGGCCCTTGCAGGGAGTTTGAGCCGGCCTGGATCCTCTCTGGTGAAATATGCCTTGTCCTTTTTCCTTCATTTCTCCTTATCTGGTTAGTGCTGGCTGTGGGCCTGCTGAGGCGTTGATTTGTGACCCTCTCTGTCTGCAGTGGCGAGAGACTTTAATGCAATGCGTGCCTCTGCCCTTCTCCCTACTGATGAAACAGGCCCCTGCATTCCCCTGATAGACTGCTAATTTGTATACTAAACTGACAGGCAGCCGTGATAAGGGCTAGCAACTGCTGCACAGCCAGGGGAGGGGGGGGGGGGGGGCGGTGCGGGGTGCGGTAAGCGAGACGAAGGGTAATATTTTACACAAAGCTCAAGCCCCCCTGCTCCTCTCTCGGCATTCATTTCCCTGCGTCTGTTGCTAGGGGGAGAGGGAGCAGGAGTTGTCAGCCTCTGTCGTGCACATGCACATGCATATACGTGGCTGTGAAAATGGCACTCGGGGCTAAACATAAAGAGGTTTGTGTGTGTTTTGGGTGCGTGCACGGAGAGACCACTCCATTCTACACGGTCACTATGGAATTCATTATCATCTTAATGATGCTCCAGTCGAGGCGAGTATCTGTCGGTTGACAGTTGCGTGGGAGGCTTCTTCTCTCTTTTCCGTTCATGCTGTATATCCCATCATGCTCGCTGGGGGTTTGCAGTCTTGCTGGCCCACACCTGTTCTGACAAGCAGGCGGCGGCGGCGGCGGTGGGTGGGAATTGGAGGTAAGGTAGATGCTGCCTGTTCCCCGCCCTGGGAACGTGTAGCACTGCTGCGGCTTATAATAAACGACCGCTCGGGAGGTCATTAAGTTTCTGGAACGGTGCGAGGACAAATGCAGGGGAGATAATTAATTTGGTGTCTCCCATTGCAGCCTGGGAGCTGTAGGCTCGCTGTTCACGGCTAATGCAGCGTTTATTCTTAAAGTAGCATTAGCGGACGTCTGGGATGAAAGGGTGGTGGTGGTTGAGGGCCCTGAGTGGGTGCTGATAGAAGCGTTTATCAAAGCACCGAGCAACTCCCACATGAATAGAGGAAAATCAAGCCCCTGCTAGAGCTTGACTGATAGGTGTTTTTACCATGTCAGTCCTGATAAGCTTCTCTATGTCAGCGTTCAGGATCATTGTGTGAGCTTAAAACTGTCTTTTTTCCACACAGACAACACAAATCAGGAGTCAGAATGTGATATTAGAATCGTTCAAGGGTTTCCTTAAGACAGCCATTGTTAATTCACCTGTAATAACGCACTAGGACAAACAGCTTCATCCTCATCAGAGTGGAGCTGGGCGAGAGGTTTTTGCTTAAAAGAAAATATGCGTGGGTACAACCCTGAAAAGAGAGGGAACGTCGGGCTTCAGGTGAAGGTAAACGCGAAATTGGACGAGAGGGCGGTGAAGGAGGAAGTTGACAGTGATGAAACGCCCCGCAGGGAAGCAAATGAACAGCGTGTTTGTGGGTGCGTGTGCTGAGTGCGGATCTGTGGACAGACAGGTTCGGCCAGGGTAATTGAGAGCCGGATCGCCTGTGCCACGATATGTGCCCTCATGCCTGCTTCCCTTCTCCTCTTTCTCACTCTCTCTAGGTATTTTTTTTCCTTTCTTTCATGCTACCTGATAAGTCTTTTAGTGCCGCGTGCTGTCACATCAATGCAGCTCAGATTAGCCGTGCGCTCTAGTACAGGACGTTTGACCCACTCGTGACGCACGCACAGCAGCGTGTTCAGTTTGTTTCCTTTGCTCTATTACCCATCCTGGAGCAGGACAACATGTTTCCAGCTGCAGCAGCACCGAGCAGAGTCAAGTTGATTTCATCTGCTTCTGCGTGTCATTTCGTACGGCTGATCATCTTTTGGGCTTCCCCTTTAAATTGGTTTTGATATTGAGCTGCCAGCGTTTTCAGTCTCTTTTCAGGGAGCAAAGTGTCAGTTTGGGAACTCGCTTTTGGTTTGTGATATATGAGTGTTAAGATTAGCCGCCTTGCCACTTGTCCTACAGCAGTCTGTCAAGAACTTACATGCGCCAAATGACTTAGAACTAAATTGTAATTATAGTCTTTGCAGGCATGGGCCCCCAACAAAGCCTTCTGACAGGTTCCTTTGTTTTCTCGCTACAGCTGTTGTGATAGCGCTGCCAGCCTGTGTAAAAATTATCTCTACCAGGGAGGGGAACGGCTTTACCTGCTTCGCTGGGATGGGGGGGGGGCTGATTAGCAATTTGGTTTTATTTAGTCTGGGTTTACCTAACCTCTGGCTGCAAGATTCCTTCCTGTTTAGAGATAATTTGCTCAGCTCCAAGGAATGCAGGCCAGGCAATAGGAGCTCTCAGATCAAAGGTAGATGGACGGCCCGGGGATCGTTTGATATAAAGCAGGGGGCCTGGTGGGTGGGGGGTTATGGGGAGAGAAATTGGTCTCTCAGCAGTCTTTACTAAATGAGGTTAATTGAATCTGGGTAATTGCTGACCTTCCTGTCTCGGTGAAATCACAGCCTTAACTGATCAATGCCTTTCATAAATTTATGCCTGAAGGTCATTCGGTTGATTATACCGCCCTCCCTCGCCGCCTGCACAGCCTCGCTCAGTCGGCCCATTGTGCTTAAATTAAGCAGGAAAGCGTTTTAACACTCAAAAAAAAGTGCAATTAAGCTTGTCTCAGATTTACTAAATTAATTAGCTTGCTGTGTTGTTAAGTAAAAGCGATGTGGACATGGAAAATTTGCAAAGATTTTTTTTTTTTTCCCCCCGTGCTTCTTTGCTGTGACAGCAAATGCAATTTCGCCTCGCAGTAAATGTCTCACTTATTGCTAGCGAGGGTTTCTGCCTCTCTGCTCTCCCTCTGCGGCTCTGCTATTATCTGGAGATTTATGCCGCCAATAAGTCATCGGTGTTCAGGGAAGTTGGGGACTTTTTAAAACAAACAGCAGTGTAATTTGTAATTTGGCATTCCCTAAATCTGGGAATTATGGTTCTGCGTGTGGCTCTTCAGGGAGTTAGCACTCTGATGGTGGGTTTACTGGCCCAGCTCCCTCCCTGGCCTCCTTCTTTTTCTTTCTCCCCCTCATTCCTTTTACGCCTGCCGAGGAAACGGAAGGATTTCACAGCTGCTGAGAGCTGGGCCCCGGCTGGGCCCTATGACCTCCCTCTTGCTTTTTTCCCCCCTCCCTCAGTCTCACTCCCTTTTTTCTCTCTCTCTCCAGCAGTCTCTTTCCTCAGGGAGCTCTTGTGTGGCTCAGAGGAAGCTGAATCATAAAGCATGGCTAATGAATAGAATAGGGAAGGAAAGCTGAGGCCTGCTGACGGCCCTCCAGAGAGGAGGCCAGGCCCCTGAAGCCCCAGGCTCAGATAGCAGACGGCCCCCTCAAAGGTCAGGCTTCCTGCGGCCCGCTCCAAGGGCTTTTGGCTTCCAGGCAATGTGGCTTGAATTTCCCCCCATTTTTTTTTTTTTTTAATGGTTAAATTTCCCTATTTCCTTTGGAAAACCTGGCCTTTGCTCCTCTTTTTTTTTCTTTGTCTGTCTCTTTTTCTTGATATATATTTTCCCTCTGTCTCGTCTTTCCCTCTCTGTTTTTAATGGCAGCCAGGGCTGCCTCAACAAAGAGAGTGTGAAGAATTTGTTATACATGACCTCTGCACACCACAACCGCAGGCAGCGCAGACTGCCGGCAGCACAGCCCCGTGAAAAAATGTCAACTTGACCAGCGAAACCCAGAAAGTTCTACAAAAACAACAGCCAGCCAAATCAGGGCTCTGCTTTGACATGCCTTTTTAAGAAGTGCTTTTGTAAGCCGGCCTTGTAATTGTGGATTATACAGCTGACTCATGCAGACTTGGCAGGTGCAAAACACAGCATTAAAACCTAAATATTGGTTGTTGATGTTACTTGGAATACGTTGGGAATATAAAACAGCTCGCTGTGCACTCCAGAATAGGCCAGAATAGGAATAAGCAGAAGTAGGTCGTCTTGGCACATGGCAAACACAGCATTTTCTGTTCTCTTTCTTGGGAACGTTATGTCTGCCTTGCTCTCTGGATAACCACTCTGGTCGTAAGAATTGTTTTAACTGTTACAGTGAGTTATGACATGACCGACCCTGTCTTTTTTTTTTTTTGCTTTTGTGACCCCGTGCCACACTAAGCAAGTCCCTGAGCCAGCTCCCGTGTCCATTTGACAAGCTTCATTTCATTCTGAGCCCATATTTTTCTTCCAGGGCCTCCGGGGCCGTGATTCAAGGCTGAGGTTGCGCTGCTGCAGCGCCGAGGCTTGGTACTGGAGCGTTTAATGTCGTCCAAAGCTAACAAAGAGCCTGTGTTGTAGCCTGGCGCCCCGGTTCTGGGAGACTGAAAGAGGGCAATGCACGACACTCTGTCTTTCCTCTATAGTCTGCTGTAAGAGGAAACAGGAAACAACTCTATTCAGCTGAGTGTTCGCCCTCCTTTAAATGTCCTGCATATCAAGGCAAAACTGAAGAGGGGTTATTGACCTCCGCTTTCATTTACATCAGGTTATTGAACTACCTCAAACACACTGGTTGACCAGTCTTTCTGCAAATACTGTAGTTCTTTAACCTCATAACTACTGTGGTCGCAGACGCTGAAGGCCATCACTAAAAATGACACTGTTGAAGAATTATTTCTTTGCATGATTCAAATTTAACAGCCCAGAGTCTGTTAATGCTGACTGAGAGCAAATTTATCATCAGAAGCTTTAATATGCAACATGTCTGCATTAAAATGTCTAACAATGGCTAGACCTATGTTATGTATTTTATCGATGTGTGTTCTTACATGATGCCGAATGTGTCCAACAATGTTAATACCCAAAGAAGTCTGTGATTTTATTCAAGGTAAAGGTGTGTTTCATTTGCTCGCTTCACTTCCTCTCTATTTGCCAACAAGGGAGACACCAGGTGATGCTTCAGAGAGCGAGGAAGGAAGTTTCCAGGGCAGCTTACGACAACAACTCCCATGATGCATCACAGTGTTATCAGACTACATCTTTTGTTACTTTTTGATTGAGACTTCTAGTGGCAGAGAGTCCGTACAGTACTGTGCGTCTGCGCAGCTGACTTGTGGATGTCATGTATCACCGTTGTTGATTAACCTTAGAGCGTAGTCGCTGTAGAATTTGGCTTGACTCGGCGCCATCTCTCCACAATTATCAACAGATTTTTTTTTTCGTGTTTTTAGCACACACAGCTGTTTACGTGTATCTTTCGTCGTGGTTCCTACCTGTGTTTTACATGGCCGCCGTGTGAATAAAGGAGATTGTTGAGACAGTCGGGGCTCTCGCTCAGCACTGTTGTGGTTAGCGCGGAGACGAGACATCAGGCAGAGACAGACAAACACTGTGGAGAACAGTAACACAGTGGCAGTGAAGGAGAAATTGGGAGGTCTTGGAAAGAAGAGGACGCCCTCAAAACACTTGTGAAAGAACTAACACGGATGCCAAGGACAGCCATCTGTGTTTACAAAATCATTTGCTTTCTCTATTTGTCTCCGTCTCTCTTGCACTCACTCTGATTCACTGTTCATTCTTTACATATGCTCCCTTTGTGCCGCATAAAATACAAGCATGGCAGTTAAGGACACTCGGGCCCTTTGGTAGGAACATATGTTCAGCTCTTGCAGCTTTTTACAAGTGTGCAGAACCCAGATGAGAGGATCTAACGCAAAGTGAAACCGTGGCTTTAAACAAAGTCCCTATATGGGCTGATATTACAGGCAGCGGAGGATTTTCATTGTTAATAATATCATCCGAGCACACAGACGTTTTGCTATGGTGTCTTGCACAACACCGGGTTTTGCGTGGATTTACTGCTTTTCCGTCATAGTGTTTAAAAATTTCCCATCTGGCATGGGAACGTGTATTTTTGTAAAAATGTATGGTGTGTTTTGATTTAGGTGGAGCTTGCCAGAATCTACGTATCCATCTAAAAGCAGAGAGGAGAATATCCTCCAGTGTTTAGTCTAGAAGTCTCCGCTATCACTTCATAGTGAGATGCCTTTCTGCCTCAAGTGACTCAACCTCCAGTTGACTGTAGTCCACCAGGTTTCCACTGCAGCCAAGTCAATCACAACTGTTTTTGACCCAATGCTGTTTTTTCATTCAACCTTTATTTAATGAAGTCCCATTGACATCACAAAATATGTTTTTCAAGGGCGCCGTGGCCAAGATAGCAGCACTGCAGTGTTTCAAAGCTCACTCACACGAACATTAAAAACACAAAAACCAAACATACAGTGTTAACTCACAGAATCATTTGCATGTATTTACTTACAGCATGTACTCATACTCTCTGATATTGAATTTGTGAGATAAGCATATTGCTTTTAGACTGGAACCGCATTCTATTCATGAAATATTTTTACTTGATTCAAAATATTGCAGAACAAAATGTGATTTCTGAGCGGCTGCATGCACGCAGGAGCCTTTGTGTTCTAATACTGCATAGCCCCTTTCTGACTTCCTCCGTCTTTGACAGCCTTTCTTTTGAGGGTTTTCAGGTGGCACAACAGTGCCACCTATTGTTACCTCGACAGGAAAAAACCAGACAGGGACCATCAGGTACAGAGGGAGCTCTTCTCCTTGGCTGATTAGAGTCTTTTGATGGACTGTGTGGTGCCGTGTGTGGCAGCTGCACTTTTATTCCAACCACTTGTGACCACATTTGTTGCTGAATAAACCTTTTACTGGGCAGACAAAATGTGCGTCAGTGCGCTTGCATTAGTTTTGATGAATAATCTTCAATTACGTGACTGCGTTCTTTTATTTTTATTTTTTTTAATTACGACTGACGTTAAAGCTTGCCACTGATTCAGCTCATCAGACAAACCCACTAAAGGTCTGCCTTCTTGTTTTTCCAGGTGTCTGATGTAGGATCAGAGAAGCTCTTTTCCCCTACCACACCCAAAGGTAAGAGCCCGCTCTGTTTTCTTTCCGCCTCTGCCTCATTCATACTCATAACAACAACTGGGTTTTTGCGAATGAGTCCAAATCTCCTCCGCTCTAATCCTGCAGCTCCCATTCAGATTTAAATGTCAGCAGACATTAACAAGGTCTGGTGACTACATATGCATACATTTTTGCCTGGGTGTGGAATAGCGTTTCTTGGACGACCCCGCCAAAGGCTTAGCCCTCCTACATATTGGTTCATTAGAGGGGATTTAGAGCCTCCCTGCCACATGCTCCCACAAATGGGAACTTCCCTCAGGCAATACAAGCTCTCTGACAGCAGGCCTGGACCATAATGGATGCCAAAGGAAAGAGAGAAAGAGCTTTGTCAGCCCCCCAGACAACACAAATAGTGTGTGCGCGTTCACATGCACATATGTGGCTTATAAGGCCTTTGCTTCTGTATGTTTATGCATGATTTCACGTAACTTAATGCTTTTGTGTGTCCGTGTCCAATCACATACATGTGTTGGTGTATGCCGCATGCTGCACCTGTTTATTCACTCAATGCAGTGATGCTTGCCGGGTCAGAGCAGTGGGAAGGTGACAAGTTGTGGGCGCAGGGAGCCGGGGAAGGGGAAGTAGGTGCAATCAGCCTACTAGTGACAGATAGCAGCATGCAGACCACGTCCCCCCAGGGCAGGAACCAGGAAGCAGGACCATTAACACAAGCAGAGGAGGAAGGAGGTGGAAGTGCGCAACAGTGTAAACTGTGGCCATATGAGGAGTATTCAGGAGGGGCGGTGTCTGCAGGACAGACGGGACAAACAGATCGGCTTGCCTCAAGTGGACTGTTGAAAATGTCATCGTAATAGACACCATGTTAGTGTAAACCAGGATGGTACTTCAACGTATTTTACTTTTCTTTTTATTTGTTGAAAATGTGTTGAGGGTTTTCTGAGGTTGAGACTGTAGCAAAAATGTAGCATTCAAATTTAACTACACATAGATTAGATGTTGGCACGACAGGGCTAGAGATCATTGTCCTGCGGTCGGCGCAAAAACAGCTTTCACCGCTTTTGTTTTGTTTTTCATCTTGGTTTTAATTTGGTTCACCACTCCTCTGGATTTTACCCACAAGGGGATGACATCTGCAGCGTCAGTGTAACTCCACCTCCCGTCTTTTGACAATCACTAATTGGGGGTTTTCGTTTACCTCCACGTCCAGCGAAAGCTCGGTTCCCTCTCGACGACATATGAGGGTGTTGCTTGGTGTAGCACAGTAGCTTTGACTGCTTAGTGGAAAAGCGTGGCTGACAAGGAGGAGAGAGAGCAGGCCTGCCGGCAGTGTGATGTAGATGACCTGTGACCGTCGTCGGCCTCGTGAAACAAGCGTTCACAGTGACAATGACTTCCAGACTTGCATGCTTTAGAAAGCAACTAGACCGCGTCCGACTCCATCTACTCTGCGCCAGGCAGCTGGACTACCGCTGTTGTCAGCTGTCAGGGTGTTGACTTATTTTCTTTGCATGCCCGTACAGAACATGGCCGCAGATAAACATACTCCGCCGCGGAGAACTGCTAGCACAGGCACATGCACGGACACACAGCCGTTGCCTTTTACACGCACCCGCACACTCCGACACCCCTGACATGTCAGATGGCGAACGAAGGCCTCTGTGGATCTTGCTAATGTGCACACAGGGCTGAGGATTAGGACCGTGGAATTACATCCAGATAATCCAATCAGCGTCTCTCCTGATTGTCACACAGATCAACCAGATCCTGTTTGGAAGAAGCAGTAATGTAGAAGAGGGGCACCAGATTAGAATGAAGGGTTAGGAAGGGTGAAACAGCAAAGAAATCAGCAGTGTGATGAAGTGATTTGATGATGACGAGGAAGACGTTATCACGCTACAATTGCAGAGCTGCCGCCAGCCGGCTCGCTCCTCCTGCTCCAATGTTGATGTTTTGCGCTGTAATGGGTTCTAGGACAGTGTTTGTTTCTGGCCTAGACTGGCTTCTCTGTGTGTAATGTGTGTATGTGTAATGCAGAGCAGCCCACAGGCTGTTTTCCTCTAGTTTAAAATGTGGCGTATGTGTCCCATTACCGGTCTCGCTCATGGTCCTGTGGGACCAATGAAAAGCCCGCTTTCCTCTGATCACCAGGCCTGTTGAGTTGTTGGCTGCAAGACACTCTGACAAATGCACACACACACACACACACACACACACAAACATTATGGCACACATAAATTTATAATGCCGTGATGATGTTTGGCTTGCACATCTCTCTAGGTAACGACTGTTGTTTCTTTTACCGCTTCCTTGCTTTTCAACGTTGCGCTCCTCTCTGAACTTTATTTTGGTGAGCAGTTATGGGTACAAACAGTTGAGGTTAAGTCCAAATTGCACACAGGCCCGCAGTCTGTCATGTTAATGAAACGGTTCAGGATTAATAGAGGAGAGGAAAGACCAACATTGTAATCAGCGAAGGCAGAGCGCTGTAATTATGCATACTGAACATGGCTTTGGGCAAAACCCAGACACCCTTGCCTTCTTCCTCTCATATTTACTTTTCGTCATCTCTACGTCGCCTGTCTGTTGACACCCTATTATAGATGCAAGCCAGCAGCGCCGATAATAGCACAAGCTAATAGTATCTGTAATACCACACACTGTGCAATTCCCTTCGGATGTTGTTACCCAAGAGCGAGCACAAGTTCTGCAAAATGTCTGTCTGTGTTGGTGGTTATGAGGTAGGAAGGTGCAGCAAAGGCCAGGCATTATCTAACAGTTATTGGTTTTTTGTTTATTTCCTGTCTTAAGCCTCCTGCAAATTATTGATTTCCTGGAGGATGGCATGTTTAAGTAAAAGCACTATGAAGCCTTGTCCTCCACTCAGGGCTACTGTTATTGAATTGCAGGTCAGAGTTTACCGTTGTCACTTGCTTGAAGGCGAACGAGAAGCTAAATGTAGCTGCTGAGCATGTTCGGGGCACCTCCACAGAGCACAGATAAACACTTCACTGCTAGGCTTTCTTATAACATTTCACAATGCTGCGCCTGTGGAAGTGGTTGGGAGTTATCACCTAGCTGTCACCAGCTAGAAATATCTGAGAAAAACACTTTGGAATCTGCTGTAACTATGTTGAATGTTGTATTCGTGGGTTCTGGAGCAATAAGTATTGTCTAGGCGAGGTCTTTCGCTGGCCCTTTGTACTCTCTGAGGTCCGGTTGTCCGAGCAAGGTGCTACCTTCCATGGTGTTAGGATAAACCCGCGTGCTGCGCCGTCCACCAGACGAACCTGGGGCATCTTGGGATAGCAGGAGAAAGATTGGTAGAAAACCCATTTCTGAAGTGGATTTGTGCCCTTGTAATCCTGATTAATTTTGACCCGTTGTGCTCATTTTAAACAGAGCATTACAGTAAGCGTGAACACAGCAAGCTCCGGGGCGAAACCAGGAGCTTAGCGGCTTTGGGAGGCTTAGCTGCAGATGGCATTTTAAGCCGGACTTAATAAATTGTTTCCATTAAACTTACCGGCCCACACATACTGGATTAGACCAGTGGAACAAAGGAAGGAGAGAGCGTGCAGACGAAGAAGAGGGGGGGAAAAAAAGCACACACACAGCTCCCATCATGCGCATCTGACTCTGTTAACATCTCTCTGAGGCCACATGAAAGGTGAAGACGGGGTTACCGTGGCGTTCAGGGAGATAGGAGCTTTTGGACATGAATGCAAAATGCACTCACTTCAGTTCTGTTGCTCGTCAGGGATGTCGGACCAATTTGCTTAATTGACACAGAAGTAAACAAACAAAAAAGATGCATAAACCATTTAGCTTGGCAGTGGATTTAGGGCTTATCCTCTAACTGTTTATATATAAACACATTACCAATGCTGTAGCTTAAGGATTTAGGATCTGCCCATACCCTTGCTTTTTTTTTTTTTTTTTTCTATGGAGCGCTTTTACTCATATATCAATCTGCTATTGTGGGAAATCAATTCCTTATGGTAGAACCCCACCCCTCCCCTCTTCTATCCTCAGCCCGCCTCCGCCGTACCTCCTTCCCCCATCGGCTCATGGCTTGCTCCCTAAGCTCTCATTATGTGCTACACAGTCCAGGGTCCCCATGTCGAATCGCTAATCAACCACCCTGTCTGCAGGCCTGCTCTCTCAATAGGTGCTGAGTGGCCTTTGTTCCGCCACTGCTGTTTGCTGCATGTCAATAAAAGAGCTATGGCCTCCTCCTCCTCCACTTCCTCCTCCCTCTCTTCCCTTACCTGTGCCAGCCATAGCTACAGGCCTGCTCCTGCGCCGCAAGCTTCAGGAAAATGAAAGTCTCACTTGCTAGATTCTGAATGGCGGAGAAGGGAGGACGGGTGGTGATTGGAGAGGGAGCAGCAAGGTCAGGGGCGGGGGGGATTGAGGGCAGCTCAGGCATAGTGAAGTAGATGAGAGAGCATGTTTGTATTCAGCCAGGCAGCTCTCCTCTGGCCAGGTCAGTGTAATGTATCACTAACCTCGGTGGCCGGCCTGACTGTTTGCAGCCTCTCACCCATTAAATAATGAATGGAGGTTGACCCTCTGACCAACAAATCAGCTTTTCGCCGTCGCCGAATTGGGATGGAGTGGAGGTAGATGGAGAGTGCGGCCGGCTGGTCGGCTGGCTGGCGGGCAGGCTAGATGACTGGAGGGCAGACGTGTTGTTGGAAAAACACAAGGGCTGCAGAGGCTTCACGCAGCCAGATTAGCAGGCGCTGGAATTGAGGGCAGCCATCACCGCTGTGGAATCCGAGCCTGGTGAAGCTCACCTCCAGTGCCTACTGTGACTTGTTTGACAAAGTCCAGGCGGCTTGCAAGAGATGCTTTCTTTATCAAGAAGGCCAGCGTTCCTGTATTGACATAGCACTTATGGTCAGACTCTGGTGTTTTGGGGTTTTGGGCACTCGTCTTTGTGCGAGATGAAGCTGGTGGTTGGTAGCTTCGGATGCGTAAAAGAAACCATCCGTCTCGCTTCTAGCACCAGCTCACTTGTTACTGAGCTGGAACAGCAGCTCATGTGTTCCCCTGATTTAATTAAAATATTAAAAAGGTACAAACCCCTTGCAGAAGGCGGATGGGTTAGCTAACACTCTCGGTTCAGGGAGAAAACCAAAGACTATGGCTTGTTTCTTTATTAATCTTTAGGTTATTACTGTTCACAGACGTAGGCCAGTTTATGAGCTGGGTGATTTGTTTTTGGAGAAAGGGGCTGATATTAATGCTCCCTTTATTGATAGTGCTAATGCTGTTTGTGCAGCCACCCATGTCGGAGAGATGAAAATAAATAGGGGGAGCTCGGCGGAGATAAGACACGTGTTTAATTATTAATTGAGCCATTACTGACAGAGATTGCCTTTTTTGATTTAAAGCAGGAAGGCCTGCTTCAGGGACAGAAAAAGCAATTACAGAATTCCCAGCTTGCACCGCTGCTGCCCATCGTTTCACCGCACGCCGCGAGAGGAGTGAAAGGAGACAAAACACTCCCACACACATACACTCACACACATCCTGTTACACTGCCGTGTTCCATAAATTATTTTAATTCTTCTTCAATATTTATAGCGTTTTAAAGTACGATTACATCGTCCTGTATTATTTATGTAGAGTGGCAGGCAGTCAGAGGGACCAAGCCACATTACCCACAATCCCTCTAAGGCCCGGCACCTTGAAAAGCTGACTGAAGGGAATTGTTTGGTTTTCTATGATTCAGGAAGTGATGTCAAACTGCAGCAGCTCTTACAAGCACCTGTTTTTTAAAAAAACACTCCTGATTGTCTATGCACAGCAATTAGCCGGCTTGTAAAGTCATTGTTAATATGTCATACTGTCCCCCCGTGCACTCGGTGGCCCCTTTAGAGCACTATAATGTCCATTAGAAAAGTCACTGCTCTGCGCAGAGAGCCCAGTGTGCATGAAATATTAACTTAGTCCCTGTTTAGAGTATTGGGTCACCGCTGGTTGAGCTTCAATCATGAGGCAGAAGCTCCTCTGGATAGTCAGCGCATTTCTCCCTCTTGTCGATGTTTGCCGCTACATGTCAGGGCGCTTGACACCTGTCAGTCAGTCCTATCAGTCCCCGTCATCTGTGTCAGCGAGCCCGTGGGTGGCGATCAGCTATTGTGACAGAAGATGGGAGTCACATTGAAGGCTGTGTGATTAGGCTCCATTGTGCGCCGCTCTGTTCATTGACTGAATATGGATTCAGCTTTAGCCGTGGAGAGGGAGCAATTACACAATCACTAAAGGCCATGGGGGAGTCGGGGGCTAAGTTGTCAGGGGCATGAGCAGCATTTTGGCTGCTGCACTTCCATGATGCGTCTTCGGTGCATGATGCCAGCGGCGCGTGGTCTGTGAGCTGTGCTTCCCATCCTGCTGTTCAGGACAAGTTAGCCTGCACAGAGAGCTTCACTGTATGAATCAAAGTGAATATATTTCATCATTTCAATACTGAATGTTAGTGTGCTGCCTCAAAGCCATCTCCTATACACAACAGAGGCCAGTGTGCCCCTGAGGCTTTTCAGCTCCTTGATTCAGGTTATATGATCAAATTTAAGCTCAGTGCCATCATGGCCTTTCCATGTACACGATTCTCCTCGCCTATTACACCAGCAGCACATGTGAATTTTTACTCTGGCTTTGACCCAGTGGTGACATTTACACCTCAGCTGACTTTTCTATTGGCACAGCCATCAATTGCAAGCTTGCAGCGTGTAGACGGCATCCTCAATGGTGAAACCAGCTAACAGCTTTGCTGTTATTAAAGAGGTTAAAGTCCCCCTCTGCTCAAAAGCATGTTTTTCTTCTTGATCCTACAGTTGGATGTTTGGGCTTCACTGTGGAGAATGACGCATGCGCAGAGTGTGACACCACAAGGCCGTTTTCACATTCATCTGCTGAAAGTGGAACGTTTCAGTCAAAGTCCAGTTTCAGGGGTCGGGCCTGTGAGCATGATTTGTGACATCACAACTATTCTGGAAGCCAATCCTGATCCAGTATTCGACTGACACACGTGCGATGTGGAAACTGGACGGCGCCAGTGCACACACAGTTATAGCATTCAAGAGAAAAGATAACTCAATAAACCACTTTTACAAGCCAAGTCATCCCATTGACAGCAAATCTGCATGCTGAACCCTAAATGTCTTAGCAGTTGTCTTACTGTGATCTAGTTCACTCACTGCTTCACTCCAAAAGAAGGTCTTAGCTGTGTGTAGGGAGCTGATGCATCACCAGTGAGTGAGGAAATCAGAGGCTCCCTGACAAGGAAAAAAGCTTTTTGGCAGATAAGCTGCATCCCCCTGCAGTTAGCTGCCCAGCTTGTGAAACACAGGTCGACTCCCATCTCAACGGGGAAGCACCGTTGGCCACAACATATGTAGGCTCCTTGTTTTTTTGCTTTTTCAGAGGGGATAAAGGGAAGAATTTAGAAAGGATAACTCTAGAGAGCAGTAGCTCTCATCACATCTTCTGTCTAATCTTAATCCTCCTCCTCCTCCTCCGATGGAGATGCAGCCAGCTGCAGTGTGGAAGGCATTTTCATTGTTTACTTGGGAGAATACATGACCAGCGTCTTATCACGACTGTCAGGCCTGAAATGTAAAGCGTGTCGCCTGTGATCACTTGCAGGTTTTCTTGTTTTTAATCCTTTATTCCAAGCTCCAGTCATTCTGCCAGCGAGAGTGGGTTTTTTTTCCCCCGCCCTGCATTTGTTTGAAGATCCCGGTTCCCTGCTATGTGCGTTTTAAGCTCATCTGTGTTGAGCGGTTCAGAGCCAATGTTGTTTGCAGATGAGGCTGTAACGCTCATTGACAAAGCCAGATGGTAGGCGATTGTGGCCAAACACGACGCTTGGATAATGTACAATCGCTGGCAAGGGGACAGTCATCAGCCTAGATGGATATTACAAACATGCTTGTAATGGATTGGACATTTTGGGAAGCAGTTCACACAGGCTTATAAAGATGGGAAAGCCATCGCCAGGAACAGAACGGATGTAAAATGCCTCAGATTCCATGACAGACAAGGACATCCATGCATAAGAAGAATGTGCCAGAGAGGATTCCTGGGAGAAAGGAGATGAACCCAGGAAACAAGATCCCAAATCAAACAGAAATGTCAGCCAGCCATATAAAGTATTTTCCAAGTATTTCCAGATGGGTGGTCCTCTTTTGCTGTTTGTACAGTATTTCTGAGCTCCATACCTTTCCAGTGGTAGCATATTATTATCCATGTTCCTGTCAGTGGCTTATCAGAGTCACTCTGTCTAGAAGCAAGACCACAGGTTTGGACTAGTCCAGTATGTTTGACAGAGGGCTGGGTTTGGAGGGGTTTGCCCCAGTGCCTGGCTATTAGTCTTGAAGTCAACACATGGTGAAAGCAGTAACCCGACACACATTGCTGAGAAAGGGCTTGTGTTTGGTTCTGCGCTGTATTTCACCGGTCATGAGTGCCATTAATCGCCCCAGTGTTTGTGAACAGACAGGCGGTAATTCGCTGAGACACAGGGGCCTGCATTTTGGCCATTTCAGGGAGGGTTTGAAAAAAAAAAAAAAGAACATGCACAGTGTGGTCTGCTCCAATATTCAAGCGGTCATCTGTTTGGCTGTTGTTTTTGGCTACCGGTGAATTCCCTGCACTGGGCCCTGGTGGTGGGGCCCCTAATGGCCTCTGACTGACTGTAGTACCCCATTCAGCAGAGCATAGGCTTCAGCCTCCCCGGCTGTTGGGTTAGTGCTGCTGTGTTGAGGGGTGAGCAGCAGGACTGGGATTTCACTGCTGTTTGCTTTGGGAAGGAGTGAGAGAAATTGCTCCAATGCCACATGACCCAGAGAGAAGTGTGTACAGAGTGTGTCAGAGTTAGACTGATATATGGTCTATACATAAGAGACTTGTTTCCACCTCTATACAATGCACTTTACAGTTTTAAGAAGTGTTCCTGAGCCCGCGTAGTAACATCCTTTATCCAATCATGTGTTCACAAAGTGTTGAACCTCGCTCCATCCTCGCATGTGAACCACTGAGCCTTTCCAGGATGCTCCTTTCATACCCAATCATGATGCTATCACCTGTTACCAATCAACCTGTTTACCTGTGGAATGATCCAAACAGGTGTTTTTGGAGCGTTCCACAGCTTTCCCAGTCTTTAGTTGCTCCTGTCCCGACTTTTTTGGAATCAGGGTTGTATGTTGTAGCATATCAATGCACTTTATCGTAAATATCATTACAGCTATGTGGAGTGGGGTCAGTTTTAGTGTTCTAAAATAAGTCTAATCTTCTTTTTTTTTTGTGCAACATATCAGGGAGCGTAACCAAAACCAGTCATCTTCAGTCCAAAACCATCAGCATTGTTATCGACCTTCGAAAGACCACATCTGTTGAAGCCTAACAGTGCCAAATTACATCAAAATTGTAGCTCCCTAAATAAAGATCTATATACGGCCACTGCTATCACTAATGATACAGGTATTGACTCTTCAGCTGTTAAGTGTGTGGCAAGTGCTGAAGTGCCCAGGGCGCCTTATCAGCCGCGGTGCACTGTATTACTGCGCCGGGTTGGCGTAGCGCTGACCTAATCCTGGTAGCAGGTGCTACTGGAGCCGAGGTAGAGTGGACATGTTTTTCAGGGAGGATGAGCCATCTGGGTCTTGATACTTTATGGTGCTTAAAACACACTCTCAAGTGTGACACTCCCAGCACTTACCTTTTAGCTGCACACAATAATCTAAGCGCTGGCTGCTAAAGGGGGAGAGGAGGCTTTCAGGAGAATTTACGGGGTTTGATGTGGTGTGGAGCCTCCGCTTCGACACGGATTCATGAAACAGTCAGACACACTCGGCGGTTTGATTTTGATTTCTCTAACTCGTTCAGTGTTGTTTTGTCATCTGCAGTCTGAAACATGTCGAGCAGAAAGAAAAGTGTGTTTGTTTTGTTGCCGTTTTTTTTTTTTTTTTTTTTTTCACTTTGGTGCCAGCCCGCCTCGCTCGACACTTTTCCGGGGCCTTGTGTTTTTTCTTCTTTTTTTTTTTTTTGTTTGTTTGTTTTTTGCTTTTTCTTTTTTTCCTGCTGTAGTCTGTTTCATCTCACAAGCGATTTGGCTCGTTTCAGAGTCCAATTTCGCTCCTGTTTCACCGTGCACCCCCCTCTACTCGCAGACATACTCGCATTCACACATTTCCCCAAACTGACACGCCGCCTTCGCACTCCAAACAAATCAATTCTTCACTTGGAACGCCACAGTGAAATGTGGTAGCTCATAGCAGCCCTGAAAGCGTGCAGGCTGTTGTTGATGTTGCTCATCCACTATGCCTCACGGAGGTGCGGCCAGGGCTTAGAGGAGATGGGGGCAGGCGGCGGTGGGTTTAGGTTCGAGGCGGCCCCAGAGGTCAGGATCCAGGCCTTGTCTCCATTAGTTTACCTGACACGACGTCCTGCCCTCTGCTCCTTCTCCTCTCCTCTGCCTTATTAACCAGCCTCCCTCTCCCCCAGCCTGGGTCACTTTAGACCTCTTTCTCTGTCGTGCCCTCTCTCTCTAATCAAGAATGATGAATGGGGTGCTAGGAAGGACAGCAAATGTTTGCGAACCTGATACACCCTCGATTGTCACTCTTTTCCTGCAGTGGCGGAGAGGGTGGTGGTTGGGAGAGCGAGGGGAGTGAGCTTGCCGAGGTGTGTGTTTGTCTAACTAAGCTCTGTATGAAAGCTATCTCAAACATGTCTTGCCTCGACCCTCTTGAGTGTGTCACCAGCTTTGACATGTAATTCATCGCCCGCCGCCAAAAAGAAAAAGAAAGAAAACTAGACTGGTGCGAGATTTTTACATTTTTCATTTTTTAAAGTGTGCTTTCAGATATCGCAAGCTGCGACTGCTGCAGAAAAAAAGGCGTGTAACTCATAAGAACACAGCTCTTTTGGCGTGTAGCCATTAGCAGGGGAATATGGCAGCTCTAGTCTAGTCTTCAACAGCTGCTGGGTCTCCATCTGTAAGCCTAATTACCCAGCAGCACCCCAGGAGCAGCTCAGCAGCAGGATCCTCCTATAGAAGAGGCATTGATTACATCAGTGTGTCTATACCACGTGTTTCCCTTGGGGGCCTGTAGATAGTATGTGAAACTTAAGCGCAAGCACTTTAATGCACTCTGGGGTGCTATCTTTAGACAAATACAACTTGCCCCACTCCATCCTCCCTCCCTGTGTGGGAAATCTGCACTCCAGATCGAGGTTTAGAGATAAATCTGCTACAAACGATGTCAGTAAAATAGATTTTTTGTGGTCAAACAGTGGTTTTGATAAGCATGCACATATAGTGAATAATCACTGAACTGATGAAAGCATTAATTTTAATCAATTCACTTAATTTCAAGTCATCATTTAAGTCATGTATCAGGCAAAGCACTGCAAACATTCGCTGGTTGTTGTGTCTCAAAAGTGAGGATTTTGCTGTTTTATTTAACTCTAAATTAAATATCTTTGGTTTTTGGTCTTGGCTCTGTGAAATTGTGAGGGGCATCATTTTAAAGATGATTCATGGAAAATGAGCAAAAATATGGACGTAAATGACTTGATGATAATAATAATTGTGAATGTTTTCAACAGTTGATCTGAAAAGTGCCACCAACATGTTGAAATGAAATGCGTTTTTGGTTCGAGGTTAAAGTAAAAAAGCGTGTTTTTAGTTTGTTGTTCGCCGTGTCCTGTGGCGTGCTGTAATATAACCTTTTGAATAACGGAGGACCAGAAACTTTGATCAGCATAGTGCAGCTCAGCGGCCCCGGCCTGTAATAACAGCACGCTTTAACAAGTAAACATGACAAGAAGAAGAAATGCGGTGCTTGATTGAAGATCTCGCTCTCCAGCAGTTGCTGATAAAGAGATATTTGTTTTTAACCGCCACCGCCTATAGAATACCACCGCTCGGGAAAGCTAGCTGCCTCAGCATTCATGGCTGTCAGAGGGTGTTATTTGACATTATGAAAACGGCTGCCGCATTTGCATGAAAGCAGGTGAGTGGCTCAGGCGACTTGTTAGTCTAAGCTCACAGCTTGTGATGCCGACAGACCCGCGGATCTGGAAAACACTTGAGGAAATACGATATGGCGACAGAGATTCCACCCCTTTTATGGCACTAAATAACAACGGCTGCATATGTCAAAACAGTGAATGAGGTATGGTGAAGGGTTAGGAGCTGTCAGCTTCCAATTGTTGCTTTGCTCCCTGAGTGGGGAGTGAAAATGGAGATGGAGGAGGAGGAAAAGAAAAACATGCAGGCTCTTTCAGCCCACTGTCATGCCACTTAGGATTTGTTGAAGGATTTTCACCCAGCCATTTCCCTTCCATTGAGGAGTAATCAGTACGGCAATGAAAGATAATATTATATCCACTTAGAGGCTTGTGGGCTTCATGCATGTTCATACATGAAATGAGGCTGGAAAGCAGTGCCTCTGTTTACATTGTTGAGCACTCACTCCCTCCATTTCTGCTTGGACCCAAAGCTTCCTGGCTTCCCCTGTCTTTGTGTCTCTTACGTCTCATTCTTTCCCCCTCTCGCTTTCTTTCCTGCCGCCTGTCCTTCCATTCTCCATGGATTGTGAGCCAGTTGGTGGGCTAATAGAGGATGCTTTCCTGTGGGGGCACCAAAGTGATGCTGTTCAGGCGTTATGCGAGCTTAAGTAAAGCTGACACGCTGCTCAAGAACTACAGCCCACACTGAGCTCCACAGCAGCCCGTGGAGAGACTCTGAAAAGGTCTTAAAGGTATGGGAGACACAGGGAGGCTGCTACTGTCCTCCCACCACTGTGCCGTGATGTGGGAAGCAGGAGTTAAGTCCTTTATTAGATGTGGCAGGCGTTGTCTCCAGTCACCTCGATAATTGCAGCACCACGTCCACTGCCGTAATCAATTGAGACAGCTGCTGCTGCGGCGTTCAAGTCCATCAGGCAGGCGTGTCATGCTAATTAATGAAATGATAAGGCTAGTGCTTGCAGCATTGCACAAATAACTCCTGAAGGCTCCCATTCTTTTCGCTACAAAATTCATCCTTAAAGTTCAGCTCGGCCCTCCCCTTCCCTGCCTGTTGGCAGTCTGTCCACAGCGGCCTCAGGGTGAGACTGGTCACCAGGGTCGGTGACGGGTCAGTGACAGCGAAAGGGGTCAGATTCCAGGCTGGCAGGGTGGGCCGTGTCAGAGGAGCCATTAGACTTGAGCTTTTCTGTTGAAAGTACCAAGATGTCCACCCTTTTATTTAGGAGAGCCCAGTGGCACTGACCTTAGATGACCCAGCTGTGTTCATAAGAAGCTGAGACTGATGGCAGTCCCAGAGCGCACCAGCTCTGCAGGGGGATGGGCCCTGGTGGTTCAGGGAAGAACTGTGGAGGCGTCTCACTTCTCTGCAGCACATCATAGCCAGGGGTTAATGAAGGTTTAACTGTGCACGAGAAAATAGTTTTGACAGTCACTATTTGGACCTTGTCTCTCGCTTTCTTTCCGATTTGAAGATGTGCTCCACGTCCCGTCCACAACATCGCCATATGTGCCATGAGAGGTGAACGGCATATGTGTCCTGCACCATATGGCTGGTGTTTGAATTGGGATCCGATATGCGCCGGAAAAACTGATTCATCCCGCAGCTCGAGCTGCCAGCTCTCTGAAATGAACATTAGGTTCTCAATTTATGCCTGGGCTTTGACTGTAAACGTGTTACAGCTTAACACCCATCCCCATTCTGCTGCCATCCACTCCTTTTGTCAGCTGCAGCGCAGAGACAGAGACAAATTGAAACGTGCCAGCTGTCCCCACTCTTTAGCTCTCTTGGCCAGCTTTCTCCTCGTCCACTCCCCCATTAACATCTCTGAGTGATTTGCAAAAATGTTGCCTTGGCTCCCCTCGTTACCAGCTTGGAGATGCTCGAGGCAGATTAAATAGTGTGAGGGAAAGCAAGCCATTGCAAATTTCTCCTATGATTTTATTATTAGCACAATGATTCAACACCGCTCAGCCCTTCTGTTCCTCTCATACAAAATCATTTTGTTGAAATCACCCCACCTTTTTTTCTTTTTTTTTATGACTGAATACCTCACGGCAATGAAGTGTTGATTGGCAAGACTGCGGTTTCCTGCCTTCTGCCAGTATCTGTTATAGCCATCTTCCACAGTCACTCACTCGTGAGCTAAGCCTTGGCTCTGTGCAGATTGCTTGTCTAGAGAGGTACAAAAACCAAATCATTGTGAGCTCAACCGTCAAGAGCAGCAGAATATTCTGTCAGCCAGAGCCAGCGGGAGGCAGATCAAGGCGGCGTACAGTCTCACATACCTTCTGCATCTTCCAACGTCTTTCAGCCGATATGCCGCTTTATTTAAATATCTGTCTGCTCATGTCCTTATTTTATCAGCTCCCTGACTGTTTGTGCTTTGGCAAAGTCATGAAGGGAGTGAACCGCCGTGTTTGCCTAGTAAATGAGAACACCCAGTGGCCTCAAGCTTCTCTTAGCCCCCGACCCCCCTTGTCACAGGGAGAATTTGCATACCCTCGTATCTAATCTGAAAAGGCTTTTTGCATACAGGTTATATCTCCCTGGCTGTTGTATACACTGGCATTGTGTCAGCAGTGAGCAGGTAATTTATGTAACACACTTATTTGCATTCACAGCATTAGTTTGCTGAGGGTTTTAGTTGGAAGCAGAAGCAGAATATTCTCTACGGCCCCCGTCTCATTCATGAGGTCGTTGGGTCCATTTGCAGGTAGCCAGGTGTGTGTTTATAATAAAGTGGTTGAAAAAAAAGCTTCAAAGCGAATGCCTTTTAAAAGCTGCACTTTCGCAGCTCTCTGTCCCTCAGGGCCTCTGCATTATGTTCCCGACATGACGTGTGTCAGCAGGCCACGCTTTAGAGGGACGCCCTGGTCACGGCGAGGAGCCACGTCATCCTTCCTTGACGTCTCTTGGATGATGACAATCAGCCCATCCTAGTCCAGCTCAGGGCCAAGCCTTTCCAGACTGGTCCAAGCCATTTCAAGCTGAGCCATCTGGCTGCATAAAAGCCACATAGGACCAGATCGGTGCCAGCTCTCCAGATGTTCCACAGGGGCAAACGGGGTCACAAGTGAAGGATATCGGAGGCAGGAACAGCTGTGCAGCGACACTGTGTTCACCCCAGACTCCCCGCTGGACACATCAGTCATGACCAGCCAATCCCAGCAGCCTGCTGTCCGTCTGCTACTTTAGTCCCTGTTACCCTCCTCTGTCCGCCCCTCCAGCCACCAAACCCGTATCACTGCACACTCAGGCACGTGTGCGCTGGGCAAGGCCCAATTCCCCTGAGTAAGCAGGGCCACAGGAACAACTATAAAAAGATCAATACTGGGATGAGATGTCATCTGGTGAGCAGACCTGCCAACACCCCCCTAGGGAATGTCCCTGTCCCCCCGGTGCACTAACCCCGCAAACCATCTGCTCAGGTTTGCGGGACAGGGCTTCAGGACAGCACATTTTTTGTACGGCATTTGCTTCACATGACTGCCTGTGGCTCGCCGACTGTTTCCCCCTGTATGTGATTGCAGGCAGAGCGTGTTCCGTGTCCCCGGGAAAAGAAGGAACAAAACATTGCCGAATTTGGCAGTTTGTTGAAATGCTTGACAGTTGTGCGGTTTTGCGGCGAGGGGACGGTGTTTGTTGAAAAGCAGCAGTGATTTCGCTACATATAGCCCTTAGGTGACACGTGTCAGAGAGGCATTCCTGTCATCTCGTTATCACTGCGTGTTAGTTTACACTTAGAATGGCTGCTGCTGGAACAGAAATGTGACAAAGTCATTTCTTAGGTAAGTGTGTCCACGGCAACGGTGTTTTCTGCAATCAATTGGTCTATACTCTTGACATCCTGTTTTGCTGCTCGAGAAGCTGGAGCACCTGCAGTCTAAGGGGCTGTCACATAATAGCTCTGCATTTATACTTATATAATGGGAACACATCCTGGCTTGAACTTTTCAGATCTCAAGCTAACAGGTAATTGAAATTGTACACCTACTGGTCTGATTTTTCTCGCTTTGTGCTGCCCTTCACTGTAATGAAGCTGTTAGGGCTGTAGCCTTTGTGTGAGTGTGCAATATACCTGCACTGAAAACTTTCTTTGTATCCGTCTGTTGTTGTGCAAAGGGTTTGTACAAAGTCTTGAAAGTTTGGAAAGTGCTTGATTTTAAACGTTTTCAAGATTAGGAATAGGCTTGAATTCAAATATAGTCCGTGAAAAGAGCTTCATTTTCAACATAATGTGGTGTTTCAGCTTCGCAATCCCTCATAGAGTCCAGAAATCTTTTAATGAAATCATCATATTTGTTGAAATTAGGAAGCATTGAATAACCACAATCAAAAAGACAATCACAGTTAATATGGACTACTGGTAACATAAACACAGTGACAATATACGTTGATTGCTGTGGGTATAATGGAATTCTGCAAACTTGTAATCATAGTGACAATTTAGATGTGATTATAGAGGCTTTAAGAGCCTGGAAAGTTCTGGTATAGGTACCTTGAAAGTGCTTGAATTTTGCTCTTGAAAAGCTGTGCATTTGTGCATGCGTGTGCCTGTGCGTGCGTGTCTTAGCTCACAGAGATTTTAATGAGGGACGGGCTGGCCTGAGCTGATACCTCCCTGCCTCCATTAGAGCCCATTAGAATCATCAT